>NC_044557.1:63643893-64387494 GCF_007565055.1 Rhinopithecus roxellana | reverse complement strand
TTCTTTCTTTTCTTTTTCTCTTCTTCTTCTTTCTTTCTTTCTTTCTTTCTTTCTTTTCTCTCTCTCTCTCTTTCTTTCTTTCTTCTTTCTCTCTCTCTCCTTTATTTCCTTCCTTCCTTCCTTCTTTCCTTCCTTCCCTCCCTCTTCCCTCCTTTCTTTCCCTCCCTCCCCCTCTCTCTTTCCTTCCTTCTTTCTTTTCTTTTCTTTCTTTCTTTCTTTCTTTCTTTCTTTCTTTCTTTCTTTCTTTCTTTCTTTCTTTCTTTCTTTCTTTCTTTCTTTCTCTCTCTCTCTCTCTCTCTCTTTCTTTCTTTCATCAACTATCATTAGTGTCAATGTATTTTATGTGTGGCCCAAGACAATTCTTCTTCCAGTGTTGCTCAGGGAAGCCAAAAGATTGAACACCACTGCCCTAGGCGTTCACATTCACTCATCACTCACTGACTCTCTCAGAGCAACTTCCAGTCCTGCAAGCTTCATTCGTGGTAAGTGCCCTATGCAGGTGTATCATTTTTTATCTTTCATACCATATTTTTACCCTAACTTTTTCGTATTTAGATACACAAATACTTACCATTGTGTTGCATCTGCCTACAGTATTCAGCACAGTAACCCGCTGTACAGGTTTGCAGCCTAAGAGCAACAGGCTATACTGTATAGCTTGGGTGTGTAGTAGGCTATGCCATGTAGGTTGATGTAAGTACACTCTGTGATGGTTGCACGATAACAAAATCATCTAATGACACATTTCTCAGAATGTATCCATGTCAGTAAGTGACACATCTATATAATGGTCAGTCCATAAATGTTTGTTTATTAAAGAGATGTTATAAATTTGTCTTTTTGTTTGTTTTTCTATCATGTCCAACTCCTTCAATCTGTCGCTTAGTAGAATGTGTGTTTATGCATATGTAGGATTTGTTTCCTTGGTAGCAACATTTTTAATGACAAAGTATCTTTTCAAATGCATGTGGTACCATGCATCTTTGTTGATAAAATGCGCATTGTATACATTCAGTTACTTTGCTGAATGTTAAACCGGCTAGTCATAATAAGATTCAGTTACAGACTATGCTCTTAATACCATATTAAATAAAATATTAAAGGAATTGGAGAGAAAAAGGTCCAGTTAAACTAAGATAAGATATTCTCAATAACTCAACCAACAAATACTCTTTTCAACTTTCAAAGAAGAAAGGGAGATGCTGAACAATTAATCTTGTGTCTTTCTATGTGACTCAGATTTTAGAAGTGATGTGATGGAGTGAGAGTAGGGCTGTCATCTGGAAATCCCCCAAAATGGGTACTTGTGGTCCAGTCCATTCTGAAACTCTGTGGTGTGGTGTAGACCTGTTGCTAGGCAACCCTGAAGATGGGACCATGACTCTCTGCTTCAATAAAGCTGTGCTCCAGCCCAAGTAAACAACCTTGCTCTACACAGGCAAAGGGCTGTCAGCATAATATTTTCACTCCTCGCCGAAAACCTATCATTTCCAGCCGTGGAGGGTACACAGTGCCCTTTTGCTAAGAGGAATCGTCTCCTGAAAATAAGAGAAGACATATTTCAAAGCTAGGACACCACAGACCAGACCACATGACACTCAGGACCAAATGTTCAGAAAACAGGATCACCATTTTGTGCTTGAGCAGTTGTTTTTCTCTTGGGCTGAGTGTGGAATACTGAAAGCAGGTGTCCACGTTTGCATATGTACTTCCCACACTGCAATTCTGTTTGCTGGTGGCATTGGCTTGTTGGGTTATTTCTGTTAACCAAGGAAACTCTTTACATTGACTTGACCTAACTAGGATGTTCTGCTCAAATATCCTTGTTTTAACTTAGAGCCATCCCCAGGACTTAAAATCCCAAACCTGTGGCATAGCCTTCTAGTGGAAGACAGAAGTGAAGAGGGTATCATCAGAGCCATTTCACACCTTCCTCTGCCAGTATGCTAAGAGATAGATTTTATTTTATTTATTATTAGTATTTTTTTGAGAAAGAGTCTCTCTCTGCCACCCAGGCAGGAGTGCAGTGGCACCATCTCAGCTCACTGCAACCTCCGCTTCCTGGGTTCAAGCGATTTTCCTGCCTCAGCTTCCTGAGTAACTGGGACTACAGGCACCCACCACTATACCCACCTAATTTTTGTACTTTTAGTAGAGATGGGGTTTCGCCATGTTGGTCAGGCTGGTCTAGAATTCCTGACCTCAGGTGATCTGCCCAAGTTGGCCTCCAAACGTGCTGGGATTACAGGTGTGAGCCACCGCTGCCTGGCAGAAATAGATTTTAGATGGAGCACTCCTTGAGACAGTGAGCTGTTAAATTGTTGGAGTTAAGCTGTTTTTGAGTAATTCTCTAAGAAACCAGGAGAAGTGACTGAGAAGATGAAAAGTTTTCTTCATCTTCCATCACACACACATATTCTCTATCTTTGGCTCTGAACTTTTTAAAAAAGGCTTCATGCAGCCAACTCTGTATTTTTTTTTAAATAAAAGAAGACGAATTTTTGTTGCTCAGATTGTGTGAATGTCCTCTGGGTGTTCTGAAGTAGGTCAGTAAACACCTGTCACAGTGTTATGTGGTGTTATTAAAATATGTCTACAAATTCTTTGGCATGCCTTCCTTCAAGAAGTAGAACCTAATTCCTTCCTTCTTGAGTGTGGCCAGATTTACTGACTGATTGCAAATGAAGAGAATGTGGCAGAAATGTGAGGTTAAGTCATAAAAACGGTAACTCCTGCCTGGTTCACTCTTGTATTGCTTGTCTTGGAGGAAGCCAACTGCTGGGTAGTAGGGACACTGAGCAGCCCTCAGGAGAGGCCCAGGTGTTGAAGGGCTGCACCTCACACCAGGAGTTAGCATCTACTTGCCAGTCATGTGAGTGAACCCTCTTAGAAGTGAATCCTCCACCCCAATCAAGAATTCAGATGATTGTAATCCCAGCCAACATCTTTTGTTTCGTTTCATTTTTTTCTTTTCTTACTGCAGCCTTAACCTCCTAGGCTCAAGCAATTCTCTGACCTCAGCCTCCCAAGGAGCTGAGACTACAGGTACATGCCACCACGTTCAGCTAATTTTTTTTTAATGTTAAGGAAATTTATTTTTTTATATTTATTTTTGTTATTTTATTTTATTTTAAGTTCAGACAATACATATGCAGGTTTTTTACATGGATATATTATATAATGGTGAGGTTTGAGCTTCCAGTGAACCCGTCATCCAAATAGTCAATATTATACCCAATAGGTAAGTTTTCAGCCCTCATGTTCCTCCCACTCTGCCCCTTTTATGAAGTCCCCAGTGTCTATTATTTACATCTTTGGAAATATGTTCATGTGTTTAGCCATTAATAAATCTACTTTTTAGCTTTCACATAAGTGAGAACATGGGGCATTTGATTTTCTGTTTCTGAGTTTGTTCACTTAGGATAATGACCTCCAGCTCCACCCATATTGCTGCAAAGGACATGATGGCATTCTTTTTCTTTTTATGGCTGCATAGCATTTCATGATGTATATACACCACATTCTCTTTATCCAATCAACAATAGGTAGACACTTAGGTTGATTCCATGACTACGCTATTGTAATAATGCTGCAATAAGCATACAAGTGCAGATGTCTTTTTGATAAAATGATTTATTTTCCTTTAGATAGACACCCAGTAGTGAAATTGCTGTCTCCCTACATTGCCCAGGCTGATCTCAAACTCCTGGGCTCAAGCAATCCTTCCACCTTGGCCTCCCAAAGTGCTGGGATTATGGGCATGAGCCACTGCACCCAGCCCCAGCCAATATCTTGACTGTAACTTCATAAAAGACCCTGAACCAAACTCACCCAATCCAGCTACTCACATACTCCTGACCCATAAAAATTGTGAGAGATATTGTTTTAAACCACTAAATTTTGGGATAATTCATTACAGAGCAATAGAAAAACATTGGCACTCTACCCTCCTGTGCCATAACCATTTGTTATGGAACTCTTATCTTCTGAACCTGAACATGGCTTCATAACCCGTCACACATTGCATTAGGTAGCCACCACCATCAGAGATGAAACCCATTTGCCAGCACAGATCTGGGGGACCAACTAGAAAAGTTGAACATTTAAGCAAACATTTTAGAAAGTGTCCCTTTAGTCTTAATTGTAGATGAAGACTAACTTTAGCAACCTTTCCACTACAATGTAGATGCCACTTACACAGTGTTTACAATTGTGCACAAGTAAAAGTGTGACCTGTGGAGACTGATTATTTTGTTTGACTCTGGTCTGTTTCCCAAGGCCTTTTTAACTTACTCCACTAAATGCAAGTATCATCCATCAGGTTCAAGGATTTGATCAAAGTGGATTCATGTGTGTAATCCAGTTCCCCAGGCCACAGTAGTATACAGGTAAAAATAAGGTCACTGTTAAAAATACAGCTGGGGAATGATGTCAGCAAATGGTGGAGTGGGTAGCTCCAAGCTCTCATCTCCCTACAAACACATGAACACACATGAACACACACACACACACACACACACACACAAAAGCAGAAACTGTCAGAACCAACTTTGTCAGAACTCTGGAAAACAGCCAAAGGTTTACAGCAACCATAAGAATGCTGAATTGAGAAAAAGCAACTTGAAAATGGTAGGAAAGCTTTGTGGCACTTTTTCCTGTCCTTGCCCACCTCCTCCCCAGCATAGCAACAGTCCTGAAGAGGTAGCAGCCCATGTTTCCAGAGAGAAACTCTGGTCCCAGGTTCCAGAAGAAGCAGAGAAGATCTCACTCACAAATTATCCCATGTGTCTGTTATAACCTGTTTGGGGACTATGTGAAAGACTGACACAGATGCCTGTATTGGTTTCACCTAACTTAGGCCGGAAAAGTGGTGGCCATCGCTCAAAAATACAGCAAGGTGAACTGACCATTCACAGAAACCTGGAGAAAGAGCTTATGGTACAGATATTCAATAGACTGTCTGAGGCTCAGGAAGAAAAGCTGGGGCAAATTCTTTGTAAAATAGGACATTTAAAAGTGCCTGGGTGTATGGGGGAATCTAGAAAACCATGCACATTCTCAGGGGAAGATGCACGCTCAGAAAAGACATGGGAAGACTCTAAACTCTCGCCTCCAGCTGATAAAAGCTGAAGGAGTTTGTTTAGCCCTAAAGATTGCTAAAGGGAGTCCTCCAGGTTGAAATAAGAGGACACTAGGCTGTTGCCATAATGAAGCCATTATGAGGAAATAAAGATCTCTGGTCATGGGAAATACATGGGCTAGTATAAAAGCCAGTATTTGTGTATTTTTGGTCTGTAACTGCATTTTTAATTTCCTACATGATTTAGAAGACGCATGCATAAAAATAATTATAAATCTACGGTATTAGAAATATTATATGTAAAGAAATGTCATTTCTGACAACAATGACATACAAGGAGGGGAAAGAGCCATGTGGGAGCAGAGGTTTTACACACTGTTGAAGGCAAATTGGTATCAACTCAACTTAGATTATTATAAATTTAGGATGCTAAATGTAATCTCCAAGATAAACACAAAGGAAATATTTAGAGAATATAGATAAAAGGAAAGGAAAAGAAATCAAAACCTTTCACTATGAAAAAAATCAATTAGTCACAAAAGAAGGCAATAATAGAGGAAAAATCTAATATCCTTTTATGATAAGAAAAAACTCTTAGAAAACGAGGAACAGAGGGGAACTTTCTCAATATAATAAAGGGTATTAATGAAAAAAAAAAAAAAAAAAAACAGATAACATTGGACTTCATGGTGAAAGACTAAAAGCTCTCCCGCTAAGATCAGAACCAAGGCAAGGATGCCTGCTTTCACTGCTGCTATTCAACATTGTACTGGAAGCTCTAGCTACCAGATTGAAGAGAAATTAAAGGCATCCAAATTGTAAAGGAAGATGTAAAACGATCTCTATTTGTAGATGCCATGATCCTATATATAGAAAATCCCAAAGAATCCACAAGAAATCTACTAGAGCTAATAAACAAAGCCAGCAAAGCCAGCAAAGTTTCAGGGCACAAGATGAACACACAAAAAAGTTAGACTCTTACCTTATACGTACCATTTACAAAAATTAACTCAAAATGGATCAAAGACCTAAGTTTAAGAGCTAAAACTATAAAACTTTTAGGAGAAAACACTGGGGGAAACCTTCATGACATTGTATTTGGCAGTGGTTTTGTGGATGAGACACCAAAAACAGGCAACAAAAGAAAAAATAGATAAATTGGGCTTCATCTAAATTAAGAATTTTTGTGCCACAAAGGACACTGTTGAGAAAATCAAAAGAACCCACAGAGGGGAGAAAATATTCACATGTCATATATCTGATAACAGATTAGTATACAGAATAAATAAAGAACTCCTACAATGCAACAACAGAAAAAAAATTTAAAAATAGAAAAAAGATTAAGTAGACATTTTTCCAAAGAAGATACGTAAGCGGCCAATAAACACATGAAAAGATGCTCAACATCAGTAGTCATTAAGGAAATACAAATGAAAACTCCAACAAGATACCGCTTCATACCTACTAGGACGGTTATAATTTTTTAAAAAATAGAAAATAACAAATGTTGGCAAGAATATGGGAAGTTGGAACCTTCATACATTGCTAGAGGGAATGTAAAATGATGCAGCCAGTGTGGAAAATGTTTAGTGGTTCCTCAAAAAGTCACACATAGAATTACCATATGATTCAACAACTTCATTCCTCAGTATATGCCCAAAAGAGCTGAAACGAAGGACTCAAAAAACTGATACTTTTATGTCAATATTCATTGCAGCATTATTCACATTAGCCAAAAGGTAGAAACAACACCAGTGTCCATAAATGGATGAACATAATGGATACCCATAAACAAAATGTGCTGTATACGTACAGTGGAATATTATTCAGCTGGATAAAAGAGTGAAATCCTAATACATGCTACAACATGGATGACCTTGAATACATTGTGCTAATGAAATAAAACACAAAAGAACAAATATTATGTGATTCCACTTATATGAAGTATCCAAAATAGGTAAATTCTCAGCAGCAGAAAGTAGATTCGAGATCACCAGGAACTAGAGGAGGGGAGAATGGGGAGTTATTCTTTGATGGTTACAGAGATTCTGTTTGGAGCAATGAAAAAGTTTTGGAAATACAACAGTGATGGTTGTACAACACTGTCAATGTAATTAATGCCAATGAATTGCACATTGAAAAAATGGTTAAAATGGCAAGTCTTATGTTATCGATATTTTACCACAATTAAAAAAAAAAAAGTATAGGTGGGATAAAGGAAGGGGATCTCTTACTTTTCCTGGGGCACTTTCTTCTTTGACAACTCACTCCACTCTCTTTTCTTTCCTTTCTTTTTCCCTCCCCTCCCCTCCCCTCCCTTTCTTTCCTTTCCTATGATATCAGGTCTTGCTCTATCACCCAGGCTAAAGTGCATTGTCTCAATCAATGCTCACTGCAGCCTGAAACTCCTGGCTCAAACAATCCTCCTGCTTCAGCAAGGCCTCCACCACTATGACCAGCTAATCTTTTTTATATTTCATACTATGTTGCCCAGGCTGGTCTCCAGGGTCTCCAGCTCCTGGCCTCAAACCATCTTCCTGCCTCCCAAAGTGCTGGGATTACAGGCTGGCCCTTGTCAGTATTTTAAAAGATACCTTGTTAACTCAGTCATTATTAAGGCCATTAAGGAAAACCCAATAGAGGAAAACAAGACAGGTTCACTTGTTTACCCACTAGCCAACAGAGCAGGCCCTCAGGAGAATCCACCCCTCCCTGGCCCAGGCCCCCTCAGGAGACCCCACCCCTCCCTGGCCGAAGCCCCAGGCTTTCTCTGCCTCAGGTGACCATGCAGCTACACTCTGACTTCTCCAAAAAGATTTTCCTAAATAGATCTGGCAACCCTAGAGAGATGTCCCAGGTGTGCTTTGGAAATTCCCTCAGGTACCATGTGGCTGCTGTATTTTCTCCCTACAATAAAAACTGCCTTGCAGGTTACTGTACTGAGACATCTGAGTTTCTGATTCCCGTACTGCAGACTCCAACAGACACCTCCTGGCATCAGAGAAGAGATACACCCTCTGTCCCCCAACATGTATACTGTGTTAAAAGGTCACAAGCTGGACTGCCTAAAGTCCTCAAAGTATAGAAGAGCTTTTAAGAAATGGCTTTTCAGCTTTGTTACTCCTCCCTCGGAGCTCAGGCAGGAGTCCATGGGGGCTAGAAGAGGAGGTAGAGTGAGGAATTAGGGGGACAAACACAGGGCTGTGCTCAGAAGTATTAATACCTGTGCCCTTCAGCTTTTATCCACTGCCCTCCATCAAACTTGGGAACTTTAATTCTCTTCCTTTAGCACAAATTCTCTCCTAAGAGGAGCCTCAGACCATCGCGCAAATATAGCCATGGAAGGCTAGATTCTCCAGTTCCCCAGACTTGCTTCGACAAGCCTGCATCGGGGGGGGTGTCCTGCTCATTAATATAAGTTTTGTGCTGGCTTGCTGTATGTCAGAAATCAAAGCTTTAGATGCCCTAATCTCCTTTCTTTTTTCCTTAACTTAAAAAAAAATTTAAATAGATTTAGTGGGTACAATTGCAGTTGTGCCACACAAATATACTGTGCAGTGGTAAAGTTTGGGCTTTGATTGTGCCCATCATCCCAATAGTACCCATTGTACCCAATAGGTAGTATTTCATTCTTCCCCTGCCCTTGCCTTCCCTCCTTTTTTTAATTAAAAAAAAAGAAAGTGGACGGTGTTTATGAGACCTAAATGTTTTGGAAAATTTGTAATTACCAAAAATTATATATAGGGTCATTAAAACTTGCCCTCAACTTTGCTGCTTATTATTTCATGTCATCCTCACCACAATCCAGTGAGGAAGTTTTAATTGCTTCTACCGTGCAGTCAAGGGAAGCTAGGCTCAAAGAGAAGTAAAGGGCCTTGTCTGAGGTCACACCTAGGAAATGGATTTGTGCGAGCTTCTTCCCGGTGGCCACACTGCCTCCTCAAGCTGAGGCTCCAACTACAAAAGCTGGTGCAGAGCCTCCTGTATGCTCAGAGGCCTCCTTCACAATATTCTATACCCAGCCCCTGCTGCACTGATGATCCCCCAAAGAAGGAAAGAGACCCAACTGCTGCCAGCCACAGAAACAACTTTGGCAACATGACTTCCTAATCTTAACAATGAGGGATGAACTAGTCCAAAGACCATTAGAGATAACAGGCCTGAGGAAATACCTGGCACCAATACATTCACAGAAATGCTGGTTGCATGAACAAATGGATGTCACTCCCATGTCAAACATTGCATCCCTGTCCTGCCTGTTAGTGTTTGAACAGCAATTATGCCTGGACCACTAATATCAGAGTCAAACTGAAATGGGAAGCCTCTCATACACAGAGTCAGACACCCTGAAAATTACAGGGAACACACCACCAGGGCTATAGTTAAAGTAGGAGTGTTAGCTCCAAGAAAAGACATTATTTTGGTTTTCTTAAATTCTACAGTGATTCTTGTTTTTGCTATTTTGACGTCCATCTCACCAAAGTCAATCTTAGGCTTTTTCCAACCATACTATACTCAAGAGGTTTGGGAGTTCTCTGCATCACAGGCATAAAAAGTTTCCCAGAAGTCCCTGAGTTATCTTTGGGATAAATTCCTTTCCCCAACACATTTCAAACCTTCTCCAGGCGGTCCTTAGTGATTGTATGAACAGCCTGCAAAAGGAGTGCTATGTTTCTTCTGTTAGGGAGACATCCTGGCTTTGGGCATATCTGGCCAAAGACATTATAAGTTCTCTAAACTGTGTCTTTTTTCCACAACCCTCAAAGCCACCTGCAAGCATTAGAGAAGGAGATGCTTCTCCACTTAAAACTCGCCCCCAAAAGCTGACTTGCCTTCTGTGGTTCACTATGTCTCCGGGAGAGAAAAAATTCAGCCCTCACAGCTTCAGGTTGAGTACACACCCAGCCCACTATTTCCGTAATAATGCAGCTAACCTCTGACTAATCCTCAACTTACGAATGATTCACACATGCAAATGAGCTCTGAGCATCCCCACCGCCGCCTCCACCACCACCACCAAAGTTCTCCCGAACAACTCCCTGCCACTGCCAGAGCCACTAGGTCCCTATCCCTTGTTCCGTGTCCTCCTCCCCACCCTTCTCAGGGCTCAGAGGAGCTAAAGCATCAGAGACAGCCTTCCCAGCCCCTCTCAGCAAGAGGCACTGACGCCGAAAGGCAGTAAAGTTTTCAGAACCAGGGCCTTGGAATCAGATAGGTCATGCATCGTGTCTGAATTCCTTCACTTATTGGCTATATGGCGCTAGACAAGTTCCTTAATTTCTCCAACCTTTGTTTTTCTCATATGTAAAATGGGAAGACAACCATACTAATCCCCTGCGGGATCGTGAGGATTGAATAGCATAAGACATATAAAGCATGTAGCATACAGAAAGTGCCTTATAAGAAGTAGTTATTATTCTCTTCCAAAGACATTATTAATGCTCAAAGACTCAGCTCCACTAGGAGGCAATGGTAGTCCCAGCCCACCATGGGCAGCCCAGACTTGTACCCAGTGATCTGCTCCTGTTGTCTCATACCCCATCCCTTTGCTCACTCTCTCCAGCAAATTCCCAGAGCATGCCATCTTCCTTCCTGCCTTCATACCCTTCTTCCCTTTATTTTGTTTTTATTTTTTTATTTTTTTTGAGATGGAGTCTCGCTCTGTCACCCAGGCTAGAGTGCAGTGGTGCAATCTCGGCTCACTGCAACCTCTGCCTCCTGGGTTCGAGTGGTTCTCTTGCCTCAGCCTCCCAAGTAGCTGGGACTACAGGTTGTTAGAAATACCAGAATTGTTAGAAATAGATAATTGGTGCAATTTTGGTATTTCTAACACAGGTGCCCACCACCATGCCTGGCTAATTTTTGCATTTTTAGTAGAGATGGGGTTTCACCATGTTGACCAGGCTGGTCTCCAACTCCTGACCTCAGGTGACTTGCCCACCTCAGCCTCCCAAAGTGCTGGGATTACAGGCGTGAGCCACCATGCTTGGCCCCTTCTTCCCTTTTGTCTGGCTAAATTCTCATCCTTTAGGTCTCAGCTCTGATGTCATTCCTCAGGGAAGCCTTGCAGAGCCCTCTTCCCACCAGACCTAATTAGATTCCCCCTTACTGTTGTTAAATACTGTCCATCTTTGAAGGGTATCTACAATTTTAGTTGTACCATTATAAATTTAACCATTGTTACATGTCTATTTCCCCTTCAGACTATAACTTCCATGAGTGTAGATACTGTATTAATCATGGTATCATTATCACCTAGGAACTGGCTTGGCACATGGTGTGAATAAATGAACGAAACAGAGAGAAGAAGGAAGGAAGAAAGTAGTAGGGAGGGAGAGAAGGAAAGAGGGAAGGAAGGGAGGAAGGGAGGAAGGAAGGAAGGAAGTTAGTTCTTGGGTACATATGAACCATTGAAATCATACTATTCTATTTAGACCCCTGCTATGCTGGCTCAGCTCAGAGTTCTAGGTTTCTGTATCACCTTGCCTACACAGCTTTCAGTCTGTTTCTGGATCTCAGCCAGGTTTGTGGAGCCCAACACCATACCAAGCTCTTTCAGACCTTTCCTTAGAGGATTAGTTGCTGCTTCCAAACCCACTAGACGGTGCCTGAGATCCTACTGGGCAGGAGTGAACTTTTTTGATTTGTGCCCCAGACACCTGCCTGCCTTCGTTTATTTCCTCCCACCTGGATTCTAACTATTGTGCCCAATCCCATGGATCAGCCACCTGGCCTTGACAGTTGCCAAAATGTCAAGGAAGTTCTGTGCTCTGAAGATGTTAGACTCACCCCAGACCCAGCCAGTGAAGCCTTAGGTCTCCCCTCCACTGCTGTGTGACTGAAGCCCAGCAGGCCTCACGTCCCTGGTTCTGGACACCTGGAAATGCAGAGCTCAGGGTCACCACTAGCACTTCTAGGATAGTCTAGGAGCCTAACTCAGTGTAGCCCCCACGGGATCCTTCCCACCAACTTCTCATGGAATATTGTAGAAATGCAATGACTTTTTAAAATCACCCATTTGAGGCCGGGAGCAGAGACTCACATCTATAATCCAAGCACTTTGGGAGGCCAAAGTGGGCAGATCACCTGAGGTCAGGTATTTAAGACCAGCGTGGCCAACATGGTGAAAACCCATCTCTACTAAAAATACAGAAAATTAGCTGGGTGTAGTGGTGGGCGCCTGTAGTTCTGGCTACTCAGGAGGCTGACGCAGGAGAATCCCTTGAACCCAGGAGGTGGAGGTTGCAGTGAGCCAAGATTGTGCCATTGTACTCCAGCCTGGGTGACAAGAGCAAAACTCCATCTCAAAAAAAAAAAAAAAAAAAGAAAGAAAGAAAAGAAAAGAAAAAGAAAGAAAGAAAGAAAGAAAAAGCCGATTTGAAAAATACCAATTTTTCATGAAGCTCCTTACTTGCTTAAGGCCTACTTACCACAACTATGTTAAACTAATCAACACACCACCACCCTCACTCTCACCTCCCCCCTCAACATACACGTACTTCAGTCTCACTCCGCCTTTGCTAATCACTATGTACAACTTTGTTTCTGTGGGAAAATGCATGCCCAGATTCAATCAACCAATCTAAATAACAGTCTTTGGAGCCTCAATCCTCAGTAAATGCAGGCTGGGCTCCGTGGCTGTCCACTAGGCCATAGCCTTTCTAAAGTTAGGAAAGACAGAATTTGAAGGAGTGATGTAGTTCAAATCCCACTTTAAAGTAATGGGACTGGTTTAGGTATGTGTTTGGGGAAATCCATCACTCACCAGGTGGCCTTCCTTTCTGTTTCCCACCTTTTACCCCCAAGTCTTTGTTCACACAGATTCTCCTGAATGGGATGCCTGCTCCCCTGACCTCCACTTGGTTAGATTTGACCCATCCTTTTCAAACTGCCCTTGTAGGTTCCTGAGACTTCTCCAGACTGCGCCTACCTGCCCTCTTATGAACTCTTTGGGGACTTAGCACGTGGCACATCCTGCTTGCTCTAGAATTGCCTCATTTCTGTTTCCCCAATCACATTATAAGCTCCTTGAGGGCAATGGCTGTGTCTGATGCATCTCCACAGGGGTGAGCTCACATCAGTTCTCATAAATCCTTGATATTATGAGATTGGAACTGAAGTCCTGGACATCTCCCATTCTCTTCCCACTCCCAGCTCTCTAACATCACTGGGACCAGCCCGGACCACTCTGGTGTCCTATATGTCAACAAAAGGTGTGGTTGTTTCTATCCACCAAAGGTTTCTGCTCGTGATGGGGAACCACACGCTTTATAGGAAGAAAGAGCATCTTCTCATTCAGCAAACTCAGCTGTTGGGTTGTGTGGGGTGATGGGTAGAGAGGAGAATCAGAGAAGCTAAGAGAAGGCAGAGTTACTCTCTGTAAGAGAAGCCAAAGGAGATAACAAGCTAAAAGAATCTTATACAACAGAAGAGGCTGGAAAGAAGAGGGAGTTAGAAGGAGAGCCTGTGTGGCTACAAGTTCCTGAAGAGAGAAGAGGAGGATAGGGAAGCTGAGAATGAGGGGGAGTGATGGAGCAGACATTGTCAGGGGGTGAGACTTTAGGGTAAAAAGACATGTTTAAAGACAAGTTTAAAGAAGATCTGGGCATGGTGGCTCACAACTGTAATCTCAGCACTTTGGAAGGCTGAGGTGGGAGGATTGCTTGAGCCCAGAAGTTTGAAACCAGCCTGGGCAAGATCTCAAAACTCTGTTTTTCTTAAAAAAAAAAAAAAAAAAAAAAAAGCCTTGTGTCATGTGATGTAGTACATACCCCTCCTCAGTAAAAACCTGCATTATTCCTTGATGTTTTCTGTATCAGCTGCATGAAGTTTTCAGTTCATTGTTTCAATAAGGCCACAGGTGCAGTAGTTCTCATGGTGGGTGTGGAGTGAGTGTGCACAGCCCCCAAGGAAGCCTGGCTCAAGTATAAATGGGTAATGGGTAATGTGTACATTTGTTTGTTTAGAAGATGCCAGAGTCCTTCTTTATTCGTGTAAAGATTAAATAAAGAAAATGCAATTTATGAAAATGAAAAAAAAGTTACCCTGAGTTCTATCAGGTTAACACCATTTTTCCCTATTTTTTTCAAATCCTGATTGAAACTTTGAGGAAGGTATTCTTTATTTGGTTGGTTGGTTCATTTTTTGGCATGGGGTCTTGCTCTGCTGCCCAGGCTGGAGTGCAGCGGCACAATCATGGCTTACTGCAGGCTTGACCTCCAAGGCTCAGGAGATCCTTCTCATCTCAGCCTCCCAAGTAGGTGGAACTATAGGCATATGCCACAACACCCAGTCAATTTTTGTATTTTTTGTAAAGATAGGGTTTTGTCATGTTGTCTAGGCTCGTCTCGAACTCCTGGGCCCAAGGAATCCTCCCGCCTCAGCCTCCCAAAGTGCTGGGATTACAGGCATAAGCCACTGCACCCGGCTGAAGGTGTTCTTCACCTGGGACCTGGAGAACTTCTGAGACATGAGAGAATCCTGGTCTTTGACAACCTATGTTGTACCTATGGACAGTCTACTGCTGCTTACTTGTGGCTCAACTAAGACCAAAAAATAAAAAAAAATCCAGCAGTTCTGAAGAACGCTTTCCTGTCCCTTTCTGAAGAATGCTTTCCTGTCCCTGACAGAGGGATGATCAAGGGGTCAGGGAGCTCTCGGCCTTCGTGGGAGAGCATTCTCCCAGCAGCCACACCCTGCAGGCTACATAGCATGCTCATACTTATAATTTAATTCAAGAAACTGGAGCTCCAAGCCAAGAGCAACAGCTTGTGATTTGTGGGTGTTAAATGCGCCAGAAAGCGGTCAGCGTGTAGGCGACAGATAGGAGGGGAAGGTATTCCTTAGCTGTGGTGGAGGAAGAAGGCTGAGCGCCTTTTCCATTTTGGAACATGTGGCTTTTCTCTGCTGAGGATGGCTGGCCACCCTGGGGTGGCCCTGACCAGGAAAGTCTGAGTCTGTAGCTTCTGAGCCTGAAGGTCAGGCATGGTTACTTTAAAAATAAACTCTTGTGACTATAACCTTGGCTCAGCGCGTGCAGTTGTGGCCTTGGACTGAAGACACTGGCCACAGCTATGATTTGCATTCACCAAAAATAGACATTTCAGCATCTGAGAGTGAAATTGGGAAGGAAGAGCCAAGTTCCGTTTCTTCCTCTTCTGCTGCTGCTTTTTCTCCATGGGACTAAGCAGATCAACTTCAGTCTGTGCTCTTCTCTCTTGCTTCAGTCACCCTGCTCAGGATTAGCCACCTCCCTTCAACAAAGGCTTGTTGAGGACCATTTATGCGCCAGGCACTGGGGATTTAACAGCGAACACAACAGACGTGGGTCCCGCCCTCCAGGTCCTTAAGGTCTTACTGGGCGTGTGTTCATTATGTGGCTGCCATAACTAACTACCACAAACTGGGTGGCTTCAAACACCACAAATTCTTTTTCTCACTGTGTTGGAGGCCAGAAGTCTGCAGTTAGGTGTCAGCAGGGCCATGCTCCCATGAAGGCTCTGGTGGGGGGCCCTTCCTGGCCTTGCTGCTGCTGGCGGCTGCTGTCAACCTCGGCCTTCCTTGGCTGATCCAGATGCCTCATCCCAGTGTTTGCCTCTGTCTTCACATGGCTTCTGCCCATGTGTCTAAGTTTCTGTGTCCGGTCTTTCTCTTTTTCCTCCTCCTCCTCTTCTTCTTCTTCTACTTTTTTTTTTTTTTTTTTTTTTTTTTTTTTGAGACAGAGTCTCTCCCTGTCACTCAGCTGGAGTACAGCGGAGTGATCTTGGCTCATTGCAAACTCTGCCTCCTAGGTCAAGCGATTCTCCTGCCTCAGCCTCCTGCGTAGCTGGGATTACAGGCGCCCGCTACCTCACCTGGCTAATTTTTTAGTTTTTTAGTAGAGATGGAGTTTCACCATGTTGGCCAGGCTGATCTCGAACTCCTGACCTCAAGTGATCTACCTGCCTCAGCCTCCCAAAGTGCTGGGATTATAGGCATGAGCCACCGCCGCCTGGCCAGATCTTTCTTTTCTTCTGAGTACACCAGTCATATTGGATTTAGGGCTCACCCTAATTCAATATGACCTCATCTTAACTACTACATCTGCAAAGACTTCATTTCCAAAAGAGGTCCCATTCTGAGCTTCCAGGTGAACATGAGTTTGAGGGGGAGGGAGGGACACTGTTCAACCTGGTACAGGGTGTCAAATGGGAAATAAACAAATACATAGATATGAGGCATAATTATAAGGCAAGTATTAATATTAAGCAGGTGGCCGATGTGGTGGCTCACGCCTGTAATCCCAGTAATTTGGGAGGCCCAGGTGGGCAGATCACTTGAGGTCAGGAGTTTGAGATCAGCCTGGCCACATAGTGAAACCTCATCTCTACTAAAAATATAAAAATTAGCCAGGCATAGTGGTGCACGCCTGTAATCCCAGCTACTTGGGAGGCTGAGGCAGGAGAATTGCTTGGACCCAGGAGGCTGAGGTTGCAGTAAGCCAAGATTGCACCACTACACTCCAGCCCTGATGACAAAGCAAGACTCCCTCTCAAATTAACCAGATTGTTTTCTGTATATTTTTGTTTCTATCTTCCTTTTCACTGGTACACCAAGTCAATATACACCAATAGGAAGCAGACTCCCCTCAGTGTCGCAGGAAGATTCTGGAATGCATGCAGCCTGCAGAGACCATTTTCCTCTCTCAGAGACCAGAGAAGAGCAACCAGGCCTGAAGACAGGAGAGAGTGGGAAGACAATGTGGCAACAAGAACAGGGGAGGCAGGGGAGGAGGAAGGGGTGCCTCCTGTGGGGAGAACCGGGGAAGGGAGTGGATAGGCTGTCCTTGAATGTGGGCCCCTCCGCTGACCCCACAGACATGGCATGTTCACAGCTCCCCACCTCGTCATGTGTCCCAGGCACTTCTAAGTCCCTCTGAACGGAGGGCAGGGGACTTGAGCACCTCTGGAGATGGGGTTATGGGGTTATAGGTAGAACTGGACAGAACCAACTGGAACGTCCCTCTGAGCTAAAGCCTCATGAACCCCGCTTCCCCTACTGTGCTCTATAATGTCAGGTGGTGGCGAACAGAATGGGGCACTACACAGAGTAAGAGGGCGTGATTTTCGACTCAGGGCCAGGAGGGAGCTCACTGAGGAGGTGACTGCCCAGATGCAACCTACAGGATGGGAGGATGTCACAGGCAGCGGGGCAGGGAGGGAGGACTTTTCAAGCAGAGTCAGCGCCCTGTGTGTGGGTCTTGAGTGGGGAAAGAATGTCTCAGTCTCTGAACTGGGGCGGAGAGAGCACCGCCTGGGCTGAAGAGGGAGGCAGGGGCCAGAGGCTCAGGCCTGGCAGGTCACAGTCAGGAATCTGGAGGCAAAATCAACAGGACTCAGTGATGATGGAAATTCATTCATTGTAAACATGTTGGAAATTCATACTATCAATAAGAGGGCAAAATAGGAGCACTTGCACAAAACAATGAACTGTAAACGTGTCTCCCTGACCGTATGTATCCTACAACAGAGTGTTTCCCAGCTGATGGAGTTTAAGTTGTTCCTGACACACCCTGTTATGAACAACACTGAGAAGAACAACCTTTTTTTGTGTATATCCTTTCATTATTTCTACAAGACAAATGCCCAGAAAAGCAAAAGAGGTTTAATGTTTTCAACGGCTTTTGCTCATTGTCGCCACATTGCCCTTCAAAATGGCTGGGCCAAACTAAAAATAGAGCTGCCATCCAGCCATCCTACTGCTGGGTATATCCCCAAAAGAAAGGAAATCAGTATATTGTAGAGGTATCTGCACTCTCAGGTTTGTTGCAGCACTATTTACCATAG
Source organism: Rhinopithecus roxellana (assembly GCF_007565055.1). Classification (NCBI taxonomy): domain Eukaryota; kingdom Metazoa; phylum Chordata; class Mammalia; order Primates; family Cercopithecidae; genus Rhinopithecus; species Rhinopithecus roxellana. The sequence goes on along the minus strand of NC_044557.1, from coordinate 64,369,590 downwards.
CCAAGACTTGGAAGAAACCTAACTGCCCATCAGCAGATGAATGGATAAAGAAAATGTGGTACATACACACAACGGAGTACTATTCAGCCATAAAAAAGAATGAGATCCTGTCATTTGCAACAACATGAATGGAACTGAAGATTATGTTAAGTGAAATAAGCCAAGCTCAGAAAGACAAACATCGCATATTCTCACGTATCCGTGGGACCTAAATGTCAAAATAATTGAACTCATGGCAATAGAGAGTAGAAGGATGATCACCAGAGCCTGGGAAGGATAGTGGGGGTTGTAGGGGGAGAAGTGGGGATGGTTAATGGGCACAAAATAAAATACAAAAAAGTTAATAAGACTTAGTATTTGATAGCACAACAGGGTGACTATAGTCAGCAATAATTTGATTGTACATTTAAAAATAACTAAAAGAGGGCTGGGCGCGGTGGCTCACTCCTGTAATCCCAGCACTTCGGGAGGCCAAGGCGGGCGGATGACGAGGTCAGGAGATCGAGACGATCCTGGCTAACACGGTGAAACCGCATCTCTACTGGAAATACAAAAAAAAAAAAAAAAAAAAAAGTCAGCCAGACGTGGTGACAGCCGCCTGTAGTCCCAGCTACTCGGGAGGCTGAGGTAGGAGAATGGCATGAACCTGGGAGGCAGAAGTTGCAGTGAGCCGAGATCACGCCACTACACTACAGCCTGGGTGACAGAGCAAGACTCCATCTCAAAAAAAAGAAAAAAAAACTCAAAGAGTATAATTGGATTGTTTGTAACACAAAAGATAAAAGCTTGAGGGGATGGATACCCTAATTTCCATAATATGATTATTACACATTTCATGACTCTACCAAAATATCTCATGCACCCCATAAATATATATAGCTGCTGTGTACCCACAAAATTAAAAGCATAAAAAAAATGGTTGGGCCTATTTATGAAGCTATAGGTGTGTTTTGACCAAGAGGAGCACTCAGACAGGGGAGGCTCCCCTCCCCGCTGCAGCCACTACCCAAGAGGCTGGGCAATCCATGGGTGGGGGTGGGGAGTGGGTTTGGGAAAGACTCCAGTGCACATGTCTGAATGAGGAGCTTTCGGGCACTGGAATGTTCCCGAAAAGGGTTATTCTCCTGAGTGCCAAGAGTGACGTCAGGAGCAGAGCTGCCCCTCTTACAAAGGTCAGGGTTCCCAGCTGAGTAGCACTTCTATTATCCCAGGGGGGTGCGTGTTGGTTGTGGTGATGGGGCTAAGACATGCCGGCTGGAATCGGATGGCCAGGGTCAGAGAGAGCTATCTGACTTTAACATACCACCCTTATGCCACCATTCAGTCTCTCAGCCTCAACTGCCTCTTATTTTGGCCTCTTCCAGGGGCCTGGTGACCAGTATTGAGTGGGGGCCAACCCTGAGGCACCTAGATGCAATCTAACAGCACCTCCCCTGGGCTTCAGAGACACAGTCAGGGAGGGAGCTGGAACCTGCTTGGTGCTCGACAGGTGCAACCTGGAACCTGAAACTGGAACCACAGACCTAAAGGTTTCCCCTTTCTCACCCCATCGTCTATCCCCAGGCAATGAGCAGTTGGATGTGGCATCTTTGTAACTCTCTCTCTTTTCCTGCTTTGCTCCCCATTTCTCCCGCTCACTGGATCACACTCCCCAGTAGAGGACTCGACTTCACATTTTTGTGTTAGGTTCTGCTTTGAGCTAAGACCCAGGCTAAGACAGCCACTTCTAGTTGTGTGACTTTAGGAAAATGCCTAATTTCTCTAAACCTAAATGTTCTTATCTCCAGAATGGTGATGCACAGGAGCTATCACTGTGGTAGGCAGAATAATGGCCCCCTAAAGATGCTCACATTCTAATCCCTGGAACTTGTAAATATGTTAGGTACCACGGCAAAGGGAAATGAAAATTGCAGATGGAATTAAGGATGTTAACCTGATCTGAAAATAGAAAGATTAATCTGAATAATCCAGGTGAGCCTAATGTAACCAAAGAGTCCTTAAGAGTGGAAGCGGGAGGCAGGCAGAGATGTGATGTTGCTGGCTTAGAAGATGGAGAAGGACACTGTGAACCAGGGAACAGGGCCAGCCTCCAGAAGCTGGAAAGGGCACAAAAATGGATTCTTCCCTAGAGAGCCTTCAGCCCTGTTGACACCCTAATTTTAGCCCAGTGAGACCTGTGTCAGGCTTCTAGCATTCAGAACTGTAGTAATACATTTGTGTTATTTTAAGCTACTGCATTGTAATTGTTATAGCAGCAAATAGAGAACTAATATACTTACCTCACAGGCTACTGTGACAATTTGATGAGATAATATCTGTAAATTACTTAGCTCAAGCCCTGGCACATAGGATATGGGTGGTGATCGCTGTTGCTGTTTGGTAGTAAATAACCTGAGAGTGCCTGGCTGACTTCTTAGTGTAGCCACCTTAGTCCCACCCCTGGCGATTCAGGAACCTGGGCAAGGGAAGGAAAACTGTAGCCTATAGGACTTATACTTGGCCCTGATACACAGCCAGGTGTGACCCTGGAGCCAAAGCTTGGGGCCCCAAATTGTAACCTTGTGGCCACTGGCACATCCCATCCTCTGGCCCCTTGGTACCACTGTCCTTGCCCCATCTCAGGCTGCCCCAGCCACCTGAAAAGCACGCCAGGACCTGAAATAACAGCCATATTCCTTGGTCTGCAAAATTCTTTTTTCTGCCAATTTGATATATTTGTCATTGTGAATCCTCATGTTCTGCATTTAAAATATGAAGACACCTATTCAGGTATCATCAAGGCACCAGGCAGGCTATGTTCTCAGGTGTGGGCCCTGGAAAGCAGCAGCAGCAGCAGCAGCATCCTCCAGAACTTACTAGAAATGCTCCTGCTCCCGCCAATCCCAGACCTATTGAATCTAAAACTCTAAGGGTGGGGCCCAGCCATCTGCTTTTTAACAAGGCCGTCAGGTGCACTGTCAAATCTGAGAACCACTGCATCACTACACAGGGCATTGGACCAGATGTCAAATGCAGGTGGCTTGGCACCTCTCACCAGGGCATAAGTTTAGAATCCTGTCTATTCGTACCACCCTCTGGGGTCAGTCACACAGGATATAAGCCTTATTAATTAATTCAACAAATATTGAGTGCCTACTCTATGCCAGACACTGAAACAAAAAGTGGGGTACAGTGGGCAACAAGCCAATTTGGGGCCTGACCTCATAGAGCTAACAGAGAAGAAGACAGACATTCAATAAATCATTGCCTACTGATACCTTACAAGATGCTTTGCAGGGTTTTAAAAATCAGTGCTTCTCAGTGCTTAATTTGGGTACAAATCCCCTGGGATCTTGTTTGAATGCGGGCTCTGATTCAGTAGGTCTGCGGCAGGCCTGAGAGTCTAGTATGTCTTTTGAACAAGCTCTCAAATGAGGCTGCTGGCCTGAGGGCCACACTTTGAGTAGCAAAGTTTTAACCTCTTGAGGCAATTTCATACCTATTATCCTATTCTAGCCTACAATTTAGCTGATGGGAAAAAGTGACAGGAATCGTTATTACTTTTCTTTCCTCTAGAAAAACCAGGAAAGAGTCAGGAACGGTTATCCTCCTCTCAGATGAGAAAACCAGGTCCTGGCACTCCCAGTGTCACATCGAGGCTGGGTCCTGGGACCCCAGGAGCTCAGTGCACATTGCCTGCATTAGCAGGAGGTTCAGGCAGCCGAGACAAAGGACAGAGGAGGCTCACTGATTAACTTCTGCATTCGAGTTTTATCACAGCGCCACAGAGCTCTCTCCCTGAGCCAGCCCTGATGTTGGGGAGACAACTGCTTGGTTCTCCCTCTGGCCCAGGACTTTGATAACAAATTAGATGTGGATTTGCAATGCCTGTGAGTCAAGTGAGTTCTTTGGGCTGAATGATAAAAAAGGCGCATTCCCCACCTCGCTGAAGGGAAGAAAATAACATAGGATGATGGCAGCCCCTCTCATTCCCCCCAACCCCATAAAAATAAAGGCTTCCCAGTCCCCTGCAGTGAAGAGAAAATGGGAAGCAGGCTTTTCTTGGCTTGTTTCCAGCCAGGGCAGCTGGAATCTATTGGACACATTCAAACTGTCACTCTCCCTGAGATAGGCTGGCTGGGTAAACACTTCCATTTCATTTAAGGAGGCTACTTCCCCTCTTGAACCTCCCACCTCACCCAGGGCCACCCTTCCACTCTCACACCCCAGCTATGTTTCTTGCCTACACTGAACTCGCAGTGTTTGTGAAGTGGATTTGTATGATTCCAGGTGATTTCAAGAATTCGTTCAGAGGCTCCACTCCACATCAGCAAACATATTAAAAAACATCTGGGGCTGGGCGCAGTGGTTCATACTTTGTAATCCCAGCACTTTGGGTTGAGGCTGGAGGATTGCTTGAGGCCAGGAATTTGAGACCAGCCTGGGCAACAAAGCAAGACCGCATCTCTTAAAAAAAAAACTCTTTTTTTAAAAAAACCACTAGCTGGGCATGGTGGTATGAGCCTGTAGTTTCAGCTACTCAGGAGGCTGAGGTAAGAGGCCGAGGCAGGAGGATCACCTGAGCCCAGGAGTTAGAGGCTGCAGTGAGCTATGACTGTGCCACTGCACTCCAGCCTGGGAAACAGAGTGAGACCCTGTCTCTAAAACAAACCCAACCAACCAATCAACCAACAAACAAAAAAACCCCACACATCTTATGTGTTAAGTATTTGGCCAATGTGAGCAAGTTTTATTTGCTAACATTTTGACTATAAAAAAAATGATGCTTTTATAATTCTACTTTTAAAATAATTTGCCTACCAGGAATACATTCAGTCTATGATTGGCTGTGCTTTCTCAACCATCAGTATGCAAGCCAGAAAATCTTTTCAAAGAAAGAAAAGCAAGCTTTATTGTTTTTTAAGCATAATGAAGTTTTACCTATTCCCAATTTATTCACAAAACGAGCATGTAATTTTTGTAGGCATTTAATTTAACCTTTAATTTCAGTTTTGCAGTTCTTTTTCTGCTTTGGAGTTCCTTACTATTTTTTAGGGAAGGGGGTCTTAAGCGTCTCGGTTAGGCCCTTGATGGTACTTAATAGCTAAAATGGCCTTGAGTTGGGGAGGGTGCGGCATGCCAGGATCTAGGCAATGGTGGATGCCGCTTGCCTGGGGAAACCACTCCCCAGCTCTAAGAGTTTTCTCTGCACTTCACTTTTTTCTTGCATTTTCTTACCTCCAGGGATCCAGTTTCAGCCAAGAATTTGGTTGCCATGGTGATGGTAAAAACTAGGCAGAATCGCCAGGTTCTGGGCTTTGTTCAAACGGACTAAATTTTAATTACAGAAAGCATGGTGAGCAGCAGGCAAGGAGGGTGGAATTCCCGCGCACTGTGATCTGGATTGAAAAAGGCCACAGAGAGAGAGGGCATGGCAAGAAGGTGGCAGAGTGAAGGGTCTGGGGGCCCAGGCAGCTACCCGAAGGTTATATACACAGGGTGTAGTCCTGTAGGCCTGGGGTCAGAGATGGCCTTTCAGATCTGGCTCTCCTGCTCTTCGTCGTGTGATCCTGAGCAATAACTTGACATCTCTGTGCCTTTCTTCCATTCGTGTAACAGTATAATCACAATAACACCTGCCTCCTACAGCTGCTGTAAAGATTACATGAGCTACTGTGTTTAGCATAGTAGTTGGCACATATTAGATGATCCAATATTATTATATTCATATATGTATGTATTGATTTACATTTATTGAATTCAACCAAAATAATAACTATTATTATTGAAAGCAAACTTCACAGGTCCAAAGAAAGTATTCGAGTCACTCTCAATGTCTCTGCCCTCATAGAGTATGACGTGACTTCAGTCCTAAGGGAAAGGAAAATACTTTCTGTCCAGTGCCTCCAGTGTGTGTTAGGACCCTTAGACACCCATCTTTCTTATCTGCTCACACGTACAGCCAATAGCCCACACTGGCAGAGAGAGTGTTTCCTCTGAGAAAAGTTAAAGGATGAAAATATCAGTCTGCATTTGTAAGCCTCTCAAGAAATATCAAGCCAGCTGAACCTACTGTATGTGGCAAAGGTGGTGAGCAGTGGTTAAAACAAATGTATGGGGTCGGTGATTCTCAAACTGGGATGCACATTGGAATCCCCCCCGAGTCCTCCACTGGATGCTCAACTTCATCTAGGAGAGGGGAGGAAGGGAAGAAGGATTCAAGAGAGGTGTTATGGGCCAGGCCTGGGGGTGAGCAGCATTACTTCCATCCTCACATCTACAGGCACATACCACCTGCGAGTGTAAGGGACTGAGAAACTGGTCAACTGCATAGCCAGGAGGAAAACCAGGCTGCCACTGCCACATGGATGATTTTAATGCACTGCTAAGTTCAAAAACTCTTCTCCTGGAGTAAAAGGGAAAGATTCTTGAGGTTTCAAAAGCTGAAGGAAGAGACAGAAGGAGGCAAACAAAATAACATCTTGCAGTGGAAAAGAAGCTTATACGGTTTACAGAGCACTATCACATATACCCATGAAAATGTTTCAGATAAGGTATCACAGGCTCCAACATGCCCTCAAAGTCTTTCTACAGCACCCTGGCCAGACCTTCCCTTCCCCACCCAGCACACTCTAGTCTACTACGTGCCTGCTTATCTCAATTAGACTGCAGGCAAGGCTTCAACTTATTCATCTTTGAATCCCAAGTGCCTGGCAAGGTGCTTGGCACACAGTAGTGAGAGCTGGTTGAATTTAGTCTAGGAGATAAATGGAAAAGAAGAAAATAAGAGGCAGAGAAGACCCCCAGGGGTTAGGAGCCCTGATTTTGCCACTTAGTACCTTGGTGACCTTGGATAGGTGACTTTAGCCTCTCAGTGTCTTTGTTTCCTTGTTTGTAAATAGGGTCTATGATTGCATCGACCTCAGATGGTTATTGTGAGGGTTAAATGAGCTAAGAGATCCAAATGTGCTTAGAAGAGCATCTGACTCACAGTAAGTCCCTGGTAAGTGTTGTTGCTATTTTTGTTAGTAAGATGATAAGAAGTCCTACCACTGAAAGGATGTGCGGGTAGAAATGAGCAATTGCAACTAGAAGGGCCTGTGTGCCCACAATCAGGGGTGAGGAGGAGTGTCATGGAGCAGGTAAGTTTCTCCACACACCATGGCCAAGAGACTTCAAAGCAAGTAAACATCAGAGGGTGACATTTGACTTTTGCAGAGCAAATGGAACAATCACTGTGCTAGCCTTGTGCAGGCTGGGGCAGGAAATGGGTTAGCCAGAGTGAATGGTTGACATGGGTGACAAGGAGTCCATGGTGCCAAGCCAAGGCTGGGGTTTTGAAGGGAGAATAAAGATGTATGTGTTGGTGGGGGTAGGGGAGTGTGATTTGGTGGGGAGGAAGAAGGGTAGAAGAGAGAAGAAATTTCTTGGGGCATCTGAGATCCACCTGATAATATTTGACACTGTCTTCAGGCAACAGGTAATTGCTTTATTGCATTAAAATTTCCAAAATTAAAAAGACGTATTGCAGCAGCTGCCTGATAAGATTTCAAAGATTCAGAGGAGACAAAGATGTATTAGAAAAATACCCTAAAGCCCTGCATGGTAAGACTAAGCGGGGAAATAATGTAATGGATGTCAGCTCAGTTATTCAAGTTTTACATTGATTTCTCATGAAAATGAAACACCACCTCTTATGACATCGAGATTAGGTGTCTAATTTGTAGGTAACCTAGACCCCACTGGCTCTTTCTCCTCGTTAGCCCTTCTCAGATGAAAAACATTATGAGATGCCACTTATGCGAACCTGATAGAAGTGAAGAAAACCATTTTAGCCTGCCCTTCAGAAGAGCCTGGGTGACAGGTGGGCTGTGGCTCAAAGGAACTCAAGGATCCTTTCTGTTGTTAAGACCCTAGGATTCTAATCCTGCCTTCTATATGGCGATGGTTCTGTTGTCCCATCATCAGGAAAACAGGCAAAAGGTGCTTTCTCAGCTTCCTTTGAGACTAATCTGAATCCCTTGTGAGGTATGTGATAAATTGGGAGAATAGCCCATAATTAAAGAACGTTCCACCAATTCTCTCCCTCCTCCTGGACAACACCTGTAATTCTGTAGTCAGATAATCAACCCTTGTTGTTGAGTCTTTGACTGCCATTACAGTGCAAAATCCTGAAGATGTCTTCTGGCATTTGCCTCTTAAGATTGAAACTCATTTTAGAAATCTAGGATCTGAGGGCTGGGCTCGGTGGCTCATGCCTGTAATCCCAGCACTTTGGGAGGCTGAGGCAGGCGGATCACTTGAGGTCAGGAGTTCACGACCAGCCTGGCCAACATGGTGAAACCCCGTCTCTACCAAAAAATACAAAAATAAAAATAAAAATTAGCCAGCATGGTGGCATGTGCCTATAGTCTCAGCTACTTGGGAGGCTGAGGAAGGAGAATCACTTGAATCCATGAGGAAGAGTTGCAGTAAGCCGAGATCCCACCATTGCACTGCAGCCTGGGTGACAGAGTCCGTCTCAAAAAAAAAAAAAAAAAAAAAAAAATCTAGGATTTGAGGGCAGCTAAGAACATAGGGGGTCAGTGGTGAGATGGGTACCTGGAGGGGAGTGAAAGAGAGGCCAGGGTTGCCCAAGTCCAACCTCATGTCTCTGCTCTGCTTAAACCCCTTCTGCAGCTCTCTACTGCCCTGAGAATGACATCCGCACTGTTCACTACGGCCTTAAATCCCGTGCGAATTCCACCTCATCCTCTGCCACTTCCCTTCACTGCTCTGAAGATGCCCTGGTCTTGTTTCAGTTCCTTGGACATACCCAGCTCTTCTCCATCTTTGCATGTGTCATAGCCTCTTCCTGGAAAACCTTTCCTGCTGCTCATCCCAGAACTGACTCTTCATGGATTTACTCTTGTTTTGAGAGAAGGGGGGCATTTCCACCACCAGAAGGGAACTTGCTATCTTGGTAGCCATTGTCCCCTGACACCTGGTGCACCTACTATATAGAGTCACCATTCAAGTGGATGTTGAATGAGTACACTTGTTTCACAGTTTGGTTGGGCAAGCCCCAAAGCTTGGTTCCCGGTAGGATCAGGCTTTGTGAGTGGGCTAAGTTTCTATAAAAGTCTCCCTACCAGTTTCCAATCTTGGTGAAACTATCTTTGTGGGCACAAATGAGAAAACTTGCCAATTGTATCACCAGTTACCAGCTATGGATCATGCGAGCTGGGTCCACAGAAAAGCCTGATCCTCCTTTCACTTTTTATTTCCTCCAGTCATGGGGACAGAGGGGCGCCACCTTTTCAGAAACTCTAAGAAAGAGTGTTCATGAAAGTGGTCAGAGAGTTTTACAATTTTGCCCTTAGGAATGATTAAATATCCGTGACCAATGCCTCTGTGATTAAATTGCATTGGGAGTTCCAAAGTTTGTTTTCTGTGCATTAAGAGTTAAATGAGAAGGAAGCAACTGAACTTCTCATTTAGAAAATATTTCTTCTCTCCTTGGCCCGGTGCAGCAGCTCACACCTGTAATCCCAGCACTTTGAGAGGCTGAGCGGGGGACCACTTAATGCCAGGAGTTCAAGAGCAGCCTGGCCAACATGATGAAACCCCATCTCTACTAAAAATACAAAAATTAGCCAGACATGGTGGCACGCACCTGTAGTCCCAGCTACTCAGGAGGCTGAGGCAGGAGAATTGCTTGAACCTGGGAGGTGGAGGTTGCAGTGAGCAAAGATCACACCGCTGCACTCCAGCCTGGACAACAGAGCGAGACTCCATCTCAAAAAAAAAAAAAAAAAGTGAAAAAAATAGCATTTCTTCTCTCCTGGACCCAGAAACACCTTCTATCCATGAATCCAGGAAGTAGGAATAAGAGCTGCACCTGCAGGGTAGAAAATGTGAGTAACCCTTATGTGAGACGTAACACCTAGGCAAGGTGAGCCTCAGGAAACGGGAACCCTCCAATGGCACTGCACATCTGGACTGGGCCACTCTGAGTGCCAGAATTTGTATAACGTTTTAGATTTGCATAGATATAGGAATATACAAGAAGGAGAATATACAGGAGGATTTAGCAGTAGTTATTTCTGAGAAACAGGGAGTACATGTAGTTTTGGGGGTTTTGCTTAGCTGTTTTTTAAGTTTCTGGTTTGCTTTTGGAATGAACATGAACATGATTTACTTTTGGATTTTTTAAAAAACATTGAATATTTAAAATTTTTAAAATAATAGGCACTCATTAAGCAATAAAATTACAAAACAGTAGAGTTACAAAGGAGGAAAAAAACTGTTCAAATCAACTACTATTTATGTTTGGGGTTTCTTTAAATCGTATTTTTTTTTTTAAATAAACTGGTTTGTCTTATTTAGCATAGCTATAACAATACTATATATAAAATATTTTTGCTTGCATTCTTTCACTTATTTCATTATAAGTACTTTCCATGTTATTACTTAGTCTTTACAACACTATTTTAACTTGCAAATAAAATCCTGTTGAAATATCATAGGTTGACCTTTACTTCTGTCTTCAACAGGAGACATATATGTTCTTTCCAATGTTTCATGGTTACAAGCTGCCCTTAGCATGTCATGCCATAGAGTTTAGATTCTATTCTTAAGGCAATGGGAAGTCACTGACAGATGCTAGGCAGCCAAGTAATGTCATTGAGTTTTCATTTAAGAAAGTTCTTCTGGGCGTTCTGAGAAGATAAGTTGGCTAGGGTAAGGCTGAAGGTAAGGAGAACAAGGAAGCTGAGGCTGAAGCTGAAACTTCCCAGACCTCTCATTTCACAGAAATTGATACAGTGCCAGTCTTGGCCTCATTTTACACCGGATTATAAAAGTTTGAGCATTATGAGAATTTTGGGCTCCAACTTCTTCATTTTACAGTCAAATAAGGCTCAGAGGGTTTAAGTGACCTCTCTAAGGTCGCATAAAGATTTAGTGGAGCCTAGAACATAAGGCTTCTGATTTTAGTCTCATGTCCTTCACCACAGCAGGCTGCATCATGCAATAATATAAATTAAATGTCGTTGGTATACTCAGCACTGTGTTAAGGTGAAGAGAGGTTTGTAAGTGTGTAGAAGACAGGGATCCTTTATGATAGTAAAGGTGGTGATAGTGATGATGATGATGATAATATTAGTGATGGCAGTGGTGGTGGCAATGGTGATGGTGGTAGTGGTGGTAATGATGGTGGTAGTGGTAGTGGTGGTGGTGGTGGTGGTGGTAATTGATGGTGGTAGTGGTGGTAGTGATAGTGTTGGTGGTGGTGGTAGTGATGGTGGTAGTGGTAATTGGTGGTGGTGATAATGATGGTGGTGGTGGTGGTGGCGGTGATAGTGGTGGTGGTGATGATGGTTTTGGTGGTGGTGGTAGTAGTGGTGATGGTGGTAATTGGTGGTGGTGGTGGTGGTGGTGGTGGTAATGATGGTGGTAATGATGGTGGTGGTGGTGGTGGTGGTGGTAACTGGTGATGGTGGTGGTGGTAATGATGGTGATGGTGATGGTGATGGTGATGGTGATGGTGATGGTGGTGGTGGTAATTGGTGGTGGTGGTGATAGTGGTTGTGATTCTTTACAAAGGACAAAGTACTTCCACAGCTATGATCTAATTTGATCTTCAAAATAACTGGAATAATAGTGGCCAGGATTTCTTGCCATGCTAGGCATCATGTGAGATGTTTTATTTATTTGATACCATAGCCCTGTGAGATTGGTATGATTGTTCTTCACACTTTACAAATGAGGAAACTATGACTCAGAGAGGTGAAATGACTCACCCAAATAAACAAGGAAGCCATCATTAGAACCCGTTTTATCTAACTATGTGAATTTTACTGACTTGTTTTTTTCCAGGAATCACCATGCAGACAATACTTTCCTCTGATGGGTAATTTAATCAAACTATTGAAGGGCATGGCTGAATAAGAAGGGAGGAGGGCTGGCTGGCCTGGCCAGGTGCCCATGCACCCGAGTTATTGGGAATAGGCTAGCCACTCCTTCCAAAGATGCCCCTCCTGAAGGACATGTAATACAAGGAGGGGCACTCCACACGGCAGCATTCTTCACATGTAACAGCGGCCTGTGAAACAGGGCTAAATGCTAAGGAGCTGAAAAGCAGGAAAGAGCTAAAAACCACTGGGCCACTTTGCCATGTGAACCTCATTATTAAGAATGCTACCTCAGGGCTGGGCGTGGTGGCTCACGCCTGTAATCCCAGCACTTTAGGAGGCCGAGGCAGGTGGATCATTTGAGATCAGGAGTTCAAGATCAGCCTGACCAACATAGTGAAACCCCGTCTCTACTAAAAATACAAAAATTAGCCAGACATGGTGGCATGCACCTGCAGTCCCAGCTACTTGGGAGACTGAGGCAGGAGAATTACTTGAACCTGGGAGGTAGAGGCTGCAGTGAGCAAAGATCACACCACTGCACTCCAGCCTGGACAATAGAGCGAGACTCCATCTCAAAAAAAAAAAAAAAAAAAAAAAAAAAAAGAGGCACAAGATGTGATGGGTATGTGAGTTGGTAGAAGACAGAACTGTTTTTCTTTTTCTTTTTTTTTTTTTTGAGATGAGGTTTCGCTCTTGCTGCCCAGGCTGGAGTGCAATGGCATGATCCCAGCTCACTGCAACCTCTGCCTCCCAGGTTCAAGCAATTCTCTTGTCTTAGCTTCCCAAGTAGCTGGGATTACAGGCATGCACCACCATGCCCGGCTAATTTTTTATATTTTAGTAGAAACAAGGTTTCTACATGTTGGTCAGGCTGGTCTTGAACTCTCTACCTCAGGTGATCCGCCCACCTCGGCCTCCCAAAGTGCTAGGATTACAGGCGTGAGCCACCACGCCTAGCCAGAACTGTTTTTCAATCCAGAAATCCTCTAAAAATTGATCATTCCTTATAGGTTCCTATCCTAAATCTAAACATTTGTTGCTATAGGCAACAGAGTTTGTGAGTGAACAAAACTGCCCAGGGCAAATGTGCTTCTGGAAACATGATAGCAAACAGTTATTATTGGGTCATTTCAATGTGAACTTATTTGGAACAGCTGTACTTGGTTCAGGTACATAAATGTAGCCCACAATTAATTAACCATCATGATTGATTTACTGGGGAAAATGCAGAACACCAGGAAAGTAAATGTCACATTTGTTTTTATTTTCTGCCCTAAATAAATCATAAGTACCATAAGTTTAGTAGTCTGACACAACTGTGCCAGGGATATTCATTCTCCTGTAATGAATGAGATTCAGGGAAAAATGTGATGATTGCCAAAAGCACTGACCAGGGAGACAAAGTAGTTTCTTCATTAAAATACACACGTGTGCACACACACACACAATCTAGGCCGGGTGCGGTGGCTCACGCCTATAATCTGAGCACTTTGGGAGGCTGAGGCAGTTGGATCACCTGAGGTCAGGAGTAAGACACCAGACTGGCCAACATGGTAAAGCCCCAACTCTACTAACAATACAAAAAAATTGGCTGGGTGTGATGGCAGACACCTGTAATCCCAGCTACTTGGGAGGCTGAGGCAGAAGAATCACTTGAACCTGGGAGGCAGAGGTTGCAGTGAGCCGAGATCGCACCACGGCACTCCAGCCTGGGCAGCAAGAGCAAAACTCCACCTCAAAAAGAAACAAACAAACAAACAAACAAGAAAACACTGATCCTTATTCAATGGAGGAGAAAACCAAAGACCACCGAAAGCACCTGTCTTTATTTCAATTTGATCATGTTACAAACTGGGCTTTCTCAGTGTCATTGGTTTTGCTCACCATGTGGCAATGGGTTTTCTGCTCCTCATCCTCCCCCAGATATCAGCACAGTTCACTTTCTCCTTCTTCAGGCCTTCACTCAGATGTCACCTTTTCCTCAGTGCCCTCCCTAGTTCTCTATCTAAAACCATGCACTCCCCTCCCTCCACACTGCCTATGCATCTTTCCTGCTTTTTAGCTCCTTAGCACTTATTACTATTTCAGTACTCTATGTTTTAAATATTTATTTGTGATTGCTGTCTCCCCCACTAAAATGCAAGCTCTGTGAGAGCAGGGATCTTTGTCCTTTTTGTTTTCCCGTTTTTCCAATGAGCACAGTGCCTGACATACAGTAGGCTCTAAATATATATTTATGGAACAGGTGAATGAATGAATGAATGAATGAATGAATGAATGAATGAATGAAACAACCAATCAATTTCTTCAATAAAGTTATTGAGGACCTACTAAGAGGTGACACATAGTAGGCTCTAAATACCTATTTGTTGAACAGATGAATGAATAAATGGGTCAATCAATCAATCAATCAATCAATCAAATTCTTCAATAAAATTATTGAGAACCTAGTAGGAGGTGTGACTAAGGAGTGATGGAGAAAATATCATTCATTGAGCCTCTTAATAGCATTTATTCACCCTCCATGATCTGTCTTAGACATGGAAAGCTAGGTGATTTTCATGTCTTATACAGAAACCCCAAAATGCTATTTTAAAATATGGCTGCAAGTTGTCGCCCTTGCTCTACGGGTTGGGGACAGAATTCATCCTAGAGATAAAACTGCTCTACTGTGTAAGAAAATATTTCATGGCACTTGGCTGTGCAAAAATGAGGGGAAGGTGGACTGAGGTTGTTCTTCATAAGCAAAGCAAAATTGACAGTGATTTCCTTGGGCAGTATTTTTGGTTGTTTTTGTGAAGGCATTGTCGGTTTGTCCCTGACAAATGTAAAATACAGAAATTCTGGTTTGAGCTGAGCTGGGGAGGAATTCTAGGTTTGAGCACGAAAGCAGATCTGAGAAGGAACTTGGTTCTGAGAGAAGAGACCCCACAATCATGGAGGCCAACCGGTGGCCAAAAAGAGAGACTGTCAGGGAGGGGCTCCTTCTAATGGGAGATGATGATAGACCTACAGTAATGTCTAAGATCTAATTTTCAGTTGCCCAAGCAACGTGTTCCACCCCTCAGCAAATTGGTTACACAAAACTACTGAGTGAGCACCAACTGTATAGCTGTACTAGGTGTTAAAATATTAAAATATTTCATACTGGTTGGTAGATGGCCTCTGTCCTGAGGCTTTCGCCTCCAGTTATCCCCTAGGACACCGTTACCTTGAGTACCCCAGCCCACCCCAAGCCCCCTTAGCCACCCCATGATCCACAACCCTAAGAGTTATGCCTGACAGCATAAGGACGGATTGGCCATTCTCTGGGCCACAGCAGTTGTTAAATACTCCGACTCTCATGGCTCATGCCTGTAATCCCAGCACTTTGGGAGGCCAAGGTGGGCAGATTGCTTGATGCCAGGAGTCCAAGACCAGCCTGGGCAACATGGCAAAAGCCTGTCTCTACTAAAAATACGAAAAACAATTAGCTAGGTGTGGTGGCATGTGCCTGTAGCCCCAGCTACTCAGGAGGCTGAGGTGGGAGGATGGCTTGAGTCAGTGGGGGTGAAGGCTGCAGTGAGCCTTCTGCACTCTACCCGGACATTGGAGTAAGACCCTACTTCAGAAAAAAAAAATTCTGACTCAGCCCTGCCTCCACACACGTACCAGCCTGGTTTGGGAGGTGAGGTAGAGAATAAAGGGGAAGACTGTGTCCACAACCAGGTAGAAGCAGAGCAGAAAGAGGCAATAGTATGAGAGACTGGAGGGCCAGCTACAGCGGAGAAGGGGAAGGTGTCGTGGGATGGGAGGTAGGGGGTAAGTGACAGGCAACACCCAGGACACACAGGCACTTGGCAAATATCTTCAGTACTATCCAGACAGCCCTAGTATCCTGCAGTCACACAGAGCAAGGATTCAGGCTATCACTATCTAGTGTTAAACAAAATGAGCTTGCAGAAGGCTAGGAACTCAGGGATGCTGAGATTACATATCAGATGGAGAGAAATACAATGTAGCCCTTCCCAACAACGAACTGCTGATTCTGATAGATTCCATTTTATATCAAAGGATAGTTGGTGTCAGGGAAGAACGGGCTGAACGAAAACAGCATCATTCCCCATGTATTTAATCAGATGTTCAACTGTGCAGGGGTTTGGCAGGGCTGTGGCTGGCGCCCTCATGCCAGCTCCAAATCTGACACATTCCACGTCGTGAGCGCCCCAGGAAGGAACACAGGGCCCCTGCTGTGTTTATTAGACTCTCTGCCCAGCCCCAGCACTCTTTTCTCTTAATATTAGGAAAATTAAAGAGAAACTATGCAGCAGAAGTCAAAGCAGTCATCTTCAAGAGACCCAAGCCAACACTTTTGGGGAGGTGGGGACTCACATTTTCACAGGCCCCTTCATTCTAGTTCTCTCTTCTCCTTTTGTCCTTCCACGTTCAATCTCTGCTTTTCCTCTCACACCTGCACCTTTTCCTTAATGATAAGGATCACACCCCACTCGCCAGCAACATGGCCAGCCCCGTGCCAGGCACTGAGGTGACACTCTGCCTGGGGCTTGCTAAAAGCAGACCAATGGCTCCCTTCTCACTGCAGAAAAGCCAGCTTGTGTTCAGGAAGCCAGAGAACGAAAGTGGCAATTCACCATAACTAGGACTCGAGACAGAGCTATCAGAAAGCCTAGGAGGAAAGAGCCAGTGGTCTCTTCGTCCTCCTCCTGCAGGGCGGTGAACACTTCAGAGAAACACTTCATTTGAGACCAAAGAGGTATGTCTGCCATGCCTAGCAATATTCGTTCAGGATCTTCTAGAGCAAAATGTCTTCCCTGCTGCCTCTTCAACCTTCTCACCTACAACTCTCCGCATGCTCCACTCTGGCCACACGGACTTCCTTGCTGTTTCAGGGATTTGCCAAGCATGATCCTTCCGCAGAGCTCTGTACCTCCTGTTCTGTGTGTCTGGAACACTCTAGATGTCTCTGCAGCACGTTCCCTCCCTTCCCTCAGGTCCTGGCTCAAATACCACTTTCTCAGAGATCCTCCATGACGACGCTACCAAAAATCACGTATACCTCTAGTCACTCTCTCCACCCTTACCCGGCCTTATTTTCCTTTCCAGCACTTTCCCCACCAGACATATCTGATGTTTGTTTATTTTCTGTCTCTTCCATTAGTATGTAAGGTCTCAATATCAGGCACATGTCTATCTTGTTTGCTGCAGAGACCTCAGTTCCCAGAAAAGAACTTGGTGCAAAGCAGATGCTCAATAAATAATATTGAATAAATGACCAAATGGTCCCTCAACTCTTGCACCACCAAATATTGTTTTATTATTAATTTTTCCCCCAAAAAATCTTAAGAAATCCTTATGACATCACTGAAAGCCAGTCTAAGCTTCTGAGAAGCGAAACTAACTGATGTAGCCTCACTAACTTGTTATAATCCCAGCCATGGGAGCCTTTTAATTGACCTTGTTAGCTTCATTCCAGGTAAAAGTGTAATTTACATTAGCCTCTCCAGCCCCCTATAACCCAAGGCACAGATGTGCCCTGGCTGGGAATCACTGCTTCACGCCTTCAGTAAGATCACTTCTTCCCACTAACAGAACATCTACCCCTACACACTGTGTGTATACACTTGTCTACACCCCCATCCAGATGCCCAGGCACCACACAAGCACTAGACTCAAGAATATCCCATTTGATCACTCAATATCAAACAAATATTTTCCCCGCATCTACAAGATGTTGGTAATACAGTAATAAACAACAGAGCTGTGGGACTTACGTTGCAGAAATTAAACAAGTAAATGTTAACTTGAATTAAAACTGACCTAGAAATGTGGAATATTCAAAGACATAATCTATGTTAAAATTTTTTATTTTCATAGTTCTGGAAATGGATAGTGGTGATGGCATCACTATATTGTGAATGTACTTAATGCTACTAAATTGTACACAAAAATGGTTAAAATGCCAAATTTTATGTTATGTGTATTTAACCACACAAAAAATTTTTTTCATTTTCTTTCCTGGGATATGCTTTAAACATGTGTTTTGTGGTTCAGCAATCTGCACCTTTTCACTTAAATGTCTTTGATTAGGTAGAAAAGGAGTTTACACAAAGGGTATTAGGTAGCTCACAGAATTATCAGGAAGACTGGAGAAACAGGCTTGAAGCTGTGTTTTCAGTGATAACATTCACAGAACTGCTCTCTCACCACTACAACCAGGCACTGGATGCTGCAGTTCACAGTGTCGCTACTTAAACCAGGATCTTACTTTACCGCAGCTGCTGCTGCCCTCAACACCAGTAGTAGCACTTCTGAACCAGGAATTTGACTTTTCAGCCACTGCCACTACAAAACCTCCCCTCCACTATCTTCACCAGAAAATGGATTCTGGGTGGCACTGGCATTCTTACATTGTCCACTTTCAAAGAGAAGTCTCAAGTCTCACACAAGCATCATGTCTGGTGGGTGAAGCCCAGATCCCATGCCAGGGCATTAGCTGCAAGGGAGCCTAGGAACATGTGTTCAGATGAGCTCATAAGGCAGGACTTTCTCCAAATACCGAAAGGCTTTTCAATAGGTGCTGTGCAGCCAGGAAACATGACAAGTGTCCCCTACAGATATGCTCTTATTTTGCTCTTTTCTTTTTTCCCTCCTAACCACATTTTTCACTTCTCCAAAGCTTCACTTACACTCTACTTCCTCAGACTCCTATAGAGCAGCCGCTAGAATAGTTTGGAGCCTCCCCCAAATTTCTCTGTGTACAGATGCACAGTGGGGTGTCAGGCTCACTGTGGGCCAGAAGAGAATCAGAACACAGAGCAGTTTCTCTGCAAGCCAAACTTCCCTGATATTTAATCCCTAGACAAAACTCAAGACACTTGAGGATAGACTGTAGGATGGAGTAGACAGACAGAGGCGGAGTGAGCCAGATAACAATTCCTACCCTGGAAGAATATTGTCAGCCTAGCAGATACTCATGAAGTCCTTTCAGTTTATTTTATTTTATTTTATTTTATTTTATTTTATTTTATTTTATCTTTTGAGACGGAGTCCTGCTCTTTCACCCAGCGCTGGAGCCACGCTTGGCTCACTGCAACCTCTGCCTTCTGGGTCCAAGCGACTCTCTTGTCTCAGCTTCCCAAGTAGCTGGGACTACAGGCACATGCCACCACACCTGGCTAATTTTTGTGCTTTTTAGTGGAGACTAGGTTTCACCATGTTGGCCAGGCTGGTCTCGAACTCCTGACCAGCGGGTTCTGCCCACCTCGGCCTCCCAAAGTGCTGGGATTACAGGTGTGAGCCACCATGCCTGGCCAAAATCCTTTCAATTTATGTTAATTCATTGATTCAACATTTCACAGATGTTTTTTGTGGTTTTTTTTTTTTTTTTTTTTGAGACGGAGTCTCGCTCTGTCACCCAGGCTGGAGTGCAGTGGCCGGATCTCAGCCCACTGCAAGCTCCGCCTCCCAGGTTCACGCCATTCTCCTGCCTCAGCCTCCCGAGTAGCTGGGGCCATAGGCGCCCGCCACCTCGTCCAGCTAGTTTTCTGTATTTTTTGGTAGAGACCGGGTTTCACTGTGTTAGCCAGGATGGTCTCGATCTCCTGACCTAGTGATCCGCCTGTCTCGGCCTCCAAAAGTGCTGGGATTACAGGCTTGAGCCACTGCGCCCGGCCTTCACAGATGTTTATCAAGGACCTACATTGTTCAATGGGCCAGGCCCTGTTATAGGTGCTGGGGATTCGGTCATTGATAAAATAGACGAAATTCACTGCCTTCATATACAGTCTAGTACATGAGGAGAAGTACTACTCAACCAACTTACTAACCAATTTCCTGATGGAATGACCAGTAGACAATCCAGTGTGGTGGTTACTGGCCTTCTTTCTAGTGGTAGATGTAGAATAAATGACACCAGTAGCTCCAAAGGGGTGACAGTATAGTAGCACTAGTTACATGCCAGGCACTGTGCTAAATGTTCTCCACACATGAACCCACTCGGTCCTCACCACAACTCTCTGAGGTAGGTTCTCTTACCATTCCCATCTAAAGATGAGGAAACTGAGGTAAAGAAGGTAAAGTTGCTTGCCCAAGGTCACACAGCTAGTAACAGCTGAGCCAGGAGTAAAACCCAGGCAGTGTGGCTTCAGTGTTCAGCTCTGCTACAATACAGCTGGCAAATACGGGGGATTATTGCATCATTCCCTGAGAGTCAGCTATAACTAACTAATTTTCCCTGCTACTCAGAAAGCAACTTTAAACCCATGCTAATTCAATTATGTTGTTAAAGACATAACTCAATGGAAAACGTTTACTCTTTTCGATCAGTAAAGAACTTGCTGCAACATACATTATGTTGGTCATGACAGGCTGGTTGGAGGCTGACTTAAGGAAACTCAGGCAGGATGATTACTTTTGACCAGCTAGTGTTATTCAGTTCCAAGTGGGTTTGGGGGCACCTCTGGAATGAATCAGATTGCCAAATAAAAATACCTATTAGGCGGGGGGCGGGGGGGGGGGGGGCCGTGGCAGTGGCTCATGCTTGTGATACCAGCACTTTGGGAGGATAAGGCGGGTGGATTGCCTGAGGTCAGGAATTCAAGACCAGTCTGGCCAACATGGTGAAACACCGTTTCTACTAAAAATACAAAAAAAAATTAGCCAGGCTTGGTGGGTGCACCTATAATCAATGCTACTCAGGATGCTGAAGCAGGGGAATTGCTTGAACCAGGGAGGTGGAGGTTGCAGTGAGCCGAGATTACGCCACTGTACTGCCTGGGTGACAGAGCGAGATGTTGTTTCAAAAAAAAAAAAGCTATTATTTATTTAGGGCTTATGATGTGCTGGAATGATCTAAGCTCTTTAAACATACTAACTCTCGTGTCTACTTCAAGGGCCCTTTTCCCAGCACAGAACCCAGCCCAAACCCATGCCCTCTGAGAATGTCCCCAAGAGATCCAAGACGGTCCAGGCAAGAAAGTTGTGTTTACCCCAGTTTCTTGAAGGACCTGTCAGTCCAGCCTGGCCCTGCCTTGGCATTGGAGAAGTCAGTGTCAAGGTACACAGTTTCAGGGACCTCTTGGTGAGCTGCGATGGCCTCCAAGAAGGAGACAATGTCATCACCTCTCTGGGAAGCAATTTGCCCTTCCCCTCTCCACCTAGGAGTGTACTCTCTGATTCACTTAATGCTAGGCTGCTTCTGAACAGTGATCTGCTGTTCAGAACTGCTCCATCCTCTGTGACCAATCAAAGAACACAACATCCTAGAGACAAAGCCGACAGGCATACCTTATTCTGACTTGACAGCTTTCATGTCTGTGTCAGCCTGCCTTATTCTATTTAGGAATCATCACAGCTCCAGCTTTCCTTCTAAATAATACAGTAAACATCCAGCCATGACTCAAGCCAGATATTTGCTGTTGCCCAAACTGCACCTTACCCAGGCTCTCTTGTGGTCCCTAAGTCATTATCCACACAACAAGCCAGGTGCCAGCTCCACCTAGCAAGGCCTCCCTCCCCTGGCTTCTTGCCAAGGCTGCTCTTAGCCTGGGTTAATTAGCCCCCTCCATCCCCACCCCACCCTCTGCTCTCTCACCCACTCAAGCAGGCTGGAATTGAGAGAGAGAGTTCAAGAGCTGTGAAAAATGAGCAAGGCGTGGAAAACAGGAAAAATGCAAACTGAAAGCCCTTCACGCCAATTTTAGGGCAGCCCCTGTTAGGAGAGCAATAAAGAAATAGCAATTTACGCAATTTAGAAGCAAATGGCCCTTTCATCTGGAGTGGCTGTTTAATGAAAAGCACACTCCGCTGCAGAGGGGGAGTGGGCTCCAGCTAGAAGTGCACACCTTCCTGCAGCAGAGGAAAGGCTGCCTTGCCGAGCAGCGGCTCGTTGCTGCTCCTAAAGCAGTTGGAGGCGGGGTGACTGAGCAGAGAATCGCCTGGTGGATGCGAAATTTCATTTTAGGTTGTTGCGTCTTGTGAATGTTCTCTTCCAGGGGGTCTACCCTATGCTCAGGTACAGGAGGCAGGCAGCTGGCCGGAGCATTAGTCATGCTGAACTGTGTGATGGAGAAAGAAGGGCAGTAATAGACAGCAAGTAGCAGCAGCACTCCATCTCTGGAATAGTCTACAGGGCTAAAATTGGAGATTTGCTGTCATCAGAAAAACACCACCTTTATCAATCTAACCACTTGAGCCAACTCCTCCTCCCCCCCGCCCACAGCATGAGGTAGACAGTTTGGAACCAGCTAGGCCACTGCTATCCAAGTGTGGTTCGGAGACAGCGTGAGCATTGGGATTACCTGGAGTTTAGTAGAGATGCAGACTGTGAGGTCCCACCACCCAGGAGCTACTGAATCCAAACCTGCATTGGCCCACCATGCCCTGGTGATTCTCCTGCACTCACTCCCTGATTAGAGCTGTTCTAGGCCTTCCTCTTGGTTGTGAGGAGAGAGATGAGGGGGAGGAGACGAGCCCCGAAGGCTCAGGCTCTTTCTTGGGTGAGCTTGTGGATAGACACAGGGAAAGTGGCCTGTGAGTAACACAGCGGCTCTTCCTGCTTGCAGGAAACTTTTGGCACTGAGTCACCATCATTGTCTCCCAGCTAACTTCTACAGCCCCTCCTCTCTCCAGCCAGGTGAGAAACACCAGGGGGCAATGACCTCAGCCCTTCATGTATACAAAACTGTTTATTTCCTTTTGCCTGTAGGAAATCATGTCCATTAAGTATTCCTGGAGCTTCTGACCGCATCAAATTGAGAGGGGCTCAGCCCCTTGGGAGGAGCTCTCCCAGTTCAAGACCCTCATCCCCACCCTCTTGTCTGGCCCAGGCCTTATTCTCAGCTATCTGGGGCTAGCAGGCAGGTTGGCCTTCACCACTGAGGTCCCTGGTAAACTTCTACAGATAAACCCATTTAATTTTGTGTGTGTGTTGTCTGCCCCTCCCCCGCCACCGCAAGATGCCGGGAACAAAGAAAAGCTATATTACGAAAATTTTTTGAAAGAAAACCTCCTAAGCATTTTCTTAACCTTGCAAATATTTCAAGAATGTCTGTGTTGTCAAGAGTGTGAAGAATGTCTCCTTGGACATCCGTCAGTGTCACTGAAAAAAGAAATAAATCTCTGATGTGGAGAGTGTGAAAAACAGTGTATGAAGGAAAAGCAGGACTTTTCTTTTTGTAATAAACAATGCTGGCGTGCACATGTTTTCTTATGTTACATTAGTACATGCTCTGGCCCCTGTCCCTTCTGCCCCCATCTGCCCTTCTGTGTTTGCTTTCAAGAAGGCCTTCAAGACAGGAATGTTCATTTATTTGAGCAAAGATGTGTCAAAATTGGTTTTAAAAAATTGCTGCGAGAAAGCTACATGAACGTGATCTTTGAGCCAGCTAATTACTCACAAGCTGGGGCCATTTTCAAGTATTAACAGAGCTTGACAGAACATCAAGTATGATATTGAGGACCTTATTATGTCTGTGCTGTATTCCCAAGCCCAGCACAGTTCCTGCCACATTGTAGGCACTTGGAAAGTGTCTATGGCTGAAGGAGTGAAGGACTGAGAAGAACAGAGGGCCAGATAGCAGGCAGTGTATCTCAGAGTGCCTCACTGCGTTCCTCCACAGGGTCACGTCAAGCACCCAGAGACCCTGCATATTTACATATAAATTGAGGATGAAAACGGAACAATAAAGATTTGGGGGAGAGTGAATCCTAACAATCCTCAGGCCTCCTACTCTGTAGAACCCTACCATAAGTATCCTTCTCTATTGCTTGGGGATGCTGTCTTAGGCTGGATTCTGTTAATAGCAGAACTGGAGACAGGGATTCTCATGCAAGTGATTATCAAAGAGTGCTCCTAGGACAATGGGAGCGAGGACAGCAGGATAAGGTAGGGGAAAACTAGCAAGCAGAGAGCTCAGGGAGTGCAAACTTCACCACCAGGTTGGTCCCACCTTGAGGCAGGGGCCCATCGGTCTCAGTCATTGAGTCATTGACAGGATATGAAAGGAGCAGGGTGAGGAGAGAGGTTGGAAGTGAAGTTATATCAGAGGAGTTGTATCAGCCCTAAAGGGGATTGGGCAGTGCACCAGGAGCGTCTACCACATTCCCGAGGTCTATTTCAAGTTGCAATTGGGCCTGCCTGTCAAGTCTTTGTAATAAACATGTAAGTTGATTTTTGTGGATGCATATAATTTAGGAGACATTTTAACAGCCCTCCATCCCGACCCCCCTTCCTTACTCTGTTTACATGCTACATAGTTCATTCATCTTTATCTTATTTATTATCTGTTTCCATACACTAGAATGGGAGCTCCACGAGGGCAGGCATTTGTTATGCTTTTGATTGATGTATCCTGAGGATAGTGCCTGACATGTAGAAAGTACTGGGTAAATATTTGTTGAATGATAGAGTATTCTGACAAACATATTCTGCCTGGTTGTGGTTTAGGGATTTTTGTAATGATTCTTTGGGTCCAAGCAATCAAATTCTGAGCTGCATGAATAAGCAGGGAACTCTAACCTACCAGAAGAAAGATTAGAGAGCCCTGTGATTCTCAGATTTTAGCGCATTTAAGAATCACCTGGGGATCTTGTTAAAAAAGTAATTCTTGGTTCCCCCACCCAGAAATTCTGATTCAGTAGTTCTGATGGAGCCCAAAAATATGTATTTTACAAAAACATAACTATCGATTTTGATGTAGGTGACCTGAGCACACATTTTGAAAAACACTGGTAGAGTCTGAGACAGTGGGTCAGTTATAGATAGCTACCCTAGCCCACCCAGCTGATCAGCCACAGAGCTAGGGCTAGACTTGGCTCTTCCCACTTCAGTGCAGCATGTTTTCCACTCACATTCTTTCTTAAGATATGTTTATAAGCGTTGCACATATGTTGGTTACCATGGGAACATAAAAGCCTGCTGAAATCTACAACTGTAGTTGGGCTTTGAGGCATAGGTTGATAGATATCTTTAGCAAAATTTGGCTTCACAGTTTATTATGGCTTGTATTGCCCCTATTTTCCTGTAGATTCTTTTAAAATTGTAAATGTGCTTTTGTGGTGTGCCGATGTCATAATCGTTTGTCAGGAGTGAATCCAATGTGAGCCAGGAACTGGGGCAAAGATGCACAAATTGATTTGGGGGGTGTACTAAAAAGACATGGGGGGCCGGGCGCGGTGGCTCAAGCCTGTAATCCCAGCACTTTGGGAGGCCGAGACGGGCGGATCACGAGGTCAGGAGATCAAGACCATCCTGGCTAACCCGGTGAAACCCCGTCTCTACTAAAAAATACAAAAAACTAGCCGGGCGAGGTGGCGGGCGCCTGTAGTCCCAGCTACTCGGGAGGCTGAGGCAGGAGAATGGCGTAAACCCGGGAGGCGGAGCTTGCAGTGAGCTGAGATCCGGCCACTGCACTCAGCCCGGGAGACAGAGCGAGACTCCGTCTCAAAAAAAAAAAAAAAAAAAAAGACATGGGGAAGTTGTACGGAAAACTGAAATGAAGTGGTGTGATTTAATGCATGGTGAAGAGCTTTGGGGCAGGAGTACATTTGCTGATTAAGAGTTAACAAGCTAAAAAAAAAAAAAAGCTGTGAGGAGGAATTTCTCTGGGCCTGAATGAATGAATGAATGAGGGTTGGCTTAATGATATTGCAATGAAACAAATTTCATTCACCACAAATCTTCTGGTTGAGAGCATGGACCATCTTTAAAAGGTGTGTGCTGCGGGTGGGGGTTAGATCCCAAAGGAGGCATTCGGTGGACAAAGGTGGTTGATAAGCTGTCTCCTAAGAACAAATTCTTGATGCAAGCGCTGTATTACTTGTGTATGACACTTACAGTGTGCCAGGCCCTGCTTTAAGTTTTCAATATCATTTCTTTTGACTTCATAACGATACTCTAAGGTAATAATTTATTTTTTAAACTTAGACTGGGTCTCACTGTGTCACCCAGGCTGGAGGAGTGTAGCGGTGCAATCATAGCTCACTGCAGCCTCTGACTCCCGGGCTCATGTGAACCTCTTGCCTCAGCCTCCTGGGTAGTACAGTAGAAACTATTATCTTCATTTTACAGATGAGGAAACACAGAAGTTCCATCAGTTGTCTAAATTTATACAGTATTTGAGCTAGGATTTGATCCAGGCAATCTGGGCCCAGAAGCTTTGCTTTTAACCAACCACTCTTCTCCAGTGCATCTGAAATGTGACAGACGGGACTTTGTCTTCTGGAACATTGACAATAGGGTTGAAGAACCATTTAATAAAGACAGCTGGGACAAAATTGAATTTCTTGGCATGTTGGTAGGGGGAGGGTATCAGGAAGGGGAGAAGCAGCACTGAAAATGGTCTTGGAAGATGAAAAATTTTGAGTCATTTTTCTGGAGTTACATGACCTAGATTCTCTCCTCCTTGCCTCTTCGACCTATACAGAAAGTGTACCATATTCATTATTGCATTTTTCAAGTGGATTCTTTTCTGGGGGAGGAGCTCAAAAAGGAGGAAGAGGGGACAGTTGACATCAGTTCCATAGAGGACTGGAGGCACTGGGTTGAAGAGCACAGGGAGTCTGTTTTGACCGTTGTCTTGAGTTGTGTGCTCTGACCCAGGATTCAGTAAATGAGGGACCCAAGGAGAGAAGAGCAGTAGGACTGGGGAGGAACGTGGTCTAGATCCTAAATGCTTCCAGGCTGTGGCTGGGAAGCTGTAGGAGAAACCTCATTGCCTTGGCAATAGAGGCTGCCCAGAGAAAAAGAGAGCCTGAGAGACTGGCCTGGGGGAAGAAACCACCGGAGGCTGGAAATGAAAACCAGAGCTGGTGACAAAAGTTTGCACCAAACCTCAAACCAGAGAACCTTCTTTTCATATATGTGCCATCAGAGAGAGGCCCTGTGAGTGGGAATTTTTCTGGAATTCATCTTAAATGCGAAGAAGCTAGAGGTGGAAGGGAAAGAGGAGGTCTTGAAAGAGAAGCTGGTCTCACTCAGAGTGGTGCATAGCTCCTCCCTGATCCTACATCCTCTGTCCCTCTTTTCCTCCTCCTCTTCCTCCTCTTCTTTCTCTAGTTCTGCTACTTCATGTCTCCCTCCTCTGTGCTCAGCTAAGGTGTGATGAGAGCAAATGAGATAGAAATATACAGAAAGGTTTGTAGACTTACTCTTCACCCAGGAAGTGTATTTACACTCTAGATAAAGTGCAGCTTGTTAGCCCCAGAGAATTTCTAATTATGAATTTCAAACAGGTGACTGTGGATGTGCAGGGCTGGACGAAGCCAGGCAGTGGTAGTGGATATCTGGGAATGAGACATCTACTGTTTCTCCTTTCTTATGCAGGAAACCCTATGCAACACACACACACACACACAAACACACACACCATCCTCTTCACATGCACACCTGCAGTACAGTTGGGTCATACTCTGGGGAAGGCTGCCCAAAGACTCTGCAGTCTCGAGGAGGAGGAGAGTTAGGCAGGTCAAGTAGGTGCTCTAGGAATAATGCCTTGGACCTGGTAAAGCTAGTGGGGAAGGAGCCACAGCTGCTGAAGCAGTAACATGAGCATCTCATCAAGTAACCCTATATGATCCCCTCTTATATAAGCCTTTGCTAAGTACCAGTACTTTAGTATGGTCTGATACCAGTATTCAATGTACCAGCATCAGTATATCCTTGGAAGATTGGCTCTATGTAGCCAAACCCTCTCCACCTCCCAGCCAGTCTCTCCCAGAGACTACCAATGTTCAAAGTCTCATGTTACTGTGGCCTCTTTGGTACCCACAGGCTAGCAAGGTCTGGGGATATTTGAGTTACAGAGCAAAAATAGAAAAAATATGTTTTTGCCTTATTATTTGCAATTCAAAGCATGTTCCCTGATCTTTTTCAGTCCATGCATATCTAACATGGTAGTGACACAAACACAGCTTCGTGAGTAGTCCCCTCCCTCAGCCCTCACATGTATATTCACAGATATGACCCCTTCTGCCCCGGGAGCCTCATAGCCCGGCCTGCCCCATTCCATGCATCATCATTACAGTTCATTACTTACAACCATCTATGATTTAATGGCGAGTTGGCAACAGAGATCCATACAACGGCTGTATTTTGGGTACAAATAGTATGGTTGATTTTTTTTCCCCAAGTTCTCAGTTTATTTTTGAAGAGTGAGATAGATTTTCTCATGCATTGAGGGTTTGGAAAGGTTTCTGGTCTGGGAAATCCATGACTGTAATACAAGGGTTTATCAAAGCTGGTTGTTTCCGAAGCAGGGCATCACACACTGGTGTGAACAGTGCTGACGTGGGTCCTAGGAGGGTTAGGCTCGGAGGGCAGGTGAAACCACCTGATGTCAGACAAGAGCCAGAGATACTCAGGAATCAGGGCTGTGGCTGGGGACACTCAGGAGAGACTCCAATATAGGAATCAAGCAAGGGGCCACCCCCAGACCCCCAGGAACTCCCTCAGAGGGTGACGCAGGGTTGTGACAAGGAAGGCAAGGGTGGGAGGTTGGCACATCCTGCCAAAGAGCTCCAGCTTCTCCCACCCGACAAATGTGCTTTGCCTTGTCCTTTGTTTACTGACCTGCCAGCCCTCACGTGGCTCTGCACTCTGCAACCTCTGGACTCTGTAGATGCCTGGTTTCTGTTACTTCATTTTTCACTTTCTAAAGAGATGTGACCTCTTCTGCAGAAGTTAGGGGCTCAAGTCAATGGTTCACGGGAAATCGCTCAGACAGAAAGCCTGAGCTGATATTTGATGGGTAGAAATGAGTCTGGCAGTGCCAGTTGTTCAACATTTTGACTGTCATCCCCGTGACCCTTGAATCACATTCAGCCCAGAGAGAAGCTCATACTGTGAGAGGCTAGATGAGGGACCAGTCACATATGGCACCCTCTAAATTCTTTCCAGGACCACTCTGCTTATGGCTGGTGTCATCATCACCTGCATTATTTCTATTGTTATTTTTTTCTCTCTCTCTCTCTCTGTCTCCCCCTTCCTTGACTATACTATTGAATACAAAGTAAATTAAGTGTGCTTTTATATGTCTTGATCTTTGTCTTCCTCTGTATGTCTAGGTCTGGGCCTCCCGCTCATTCTTGGCTCAGCTCAGGCACCTGCATGCCTGCCCCTCACCCACCCAGTCCTTAGCACTGTCAACTTGAATGTGTGACACCCTGTTTTGGAAACAATGCTAGAAGCAGCCTCCTCAGGCTTTGTGGTTCTGCAGTATCTGGGTCCGGTCAAGGACTCTCTCTCCCATTCACCCAAACAACAGATGCTCTTGTGAACACTGTGTTGCCATCCATCACTAATACATTTTGATTACAAGAAGGGTTGCTGGATTTAGCAAATAAAAATACAGGACACCCTGTTAAATTTCAATTTCAGATGAGTAATGAATAAAATTTTACTGTATGTCCCATGTAATATTTGGAACATACATATAATAAAAATTAGCTATTGTTTCTTTGAATTTCAAATTTGACTGGGTGTCCTGTGTTTTATCTGACAAACCGAGTGACAAGTCGTACAACAATAACAAAAAGGAACTAGAACTTACTGATGTAGACACCTGAGATATCTAGAGGCTGGACTGGCTGCAGCACACCTGACACTGGGGCCTAAATTATGTCACCAAGAACAGGAAATCCTCTTTCTCTACCTTCTAGGTCAGCCTGTGTGAGTTGGCTCCATTCTTGATAAAGTTCTGTCCTTGTGGTGGCAAGACAGTTACAGTTTTCCAGTCTCCTGTTCTAAGATTCTGAGCTGGTAAAAAATGAAAAGTTGTTTGTCCAAAGGCTTCCACAAAACTTTTAAGATTCATTCCAGGCCAGGGGTGCAAGGGCTCACACCTGTAATTCCAGCACTTTGGGAGGCCAAGGCAAGAGAATCACCCGAGGCCAGGAGTTCAAGACCAGCCTGAGTAACATAGTGAGACAACCCCCCATGCCCCAGTCTCTACAAAATATTTTTAAAAATAAATTAGCCAGGTGTGGAGGTGCACACCCGTGGTCCCAGCTACTTGGGAGGCTAAGATGGGAGGATTGCTTGAGTTGACAGATCAAGGCTGCAGTGAGCTGAGATGGTGCCCTGTACTCTAGCCTGGGCAACAGAGTGAGACCCTGTTTCAAGAAAATGAAAGGATTCACTCCAGTTAGACCAGCTTAGGTCACCTTTCCACCACTAACCCAAGCTTTGTGGCCAAAGAAATGAAATCCACTGATTGCTTAGGCTGTTGCCAGAGAATGGGAAAAGGATGCTCAGGAGGTCAGCAATACCTATTCACTACTGACACCAAATTAGTATATGGGTGGGCAATGCTCTTTGACTTCTACAGCAGCTTACAAAGCCCCAGAGAGAGGAAATGTAGAGGTCAATGTAAGGCAGTGTGGGAGGCAAGTCTGCCCTTTTCAAACAGCCCAGAATGTGCCATTAAATTGCTGTCCTGGATACTTCCTGGAGTTTGCAGCCCCTCTTCCTGTTCCCTAACTGTTTCACAAAGTGCCTCATTTGTACCAACACATGAGATTGTTTATGAGTGTGGCTGAATCTCAGAAGTGCAACTTCATTATCAGAAACACCACTGATAGGAAAGGTTTTTAGGATGTCGAATGACCCAGGCACACATGATCTACTAGATGGCTTTTCTGTGTATCTGTTTGCAAAGGCAATTGGCTTAGAACATTGTGAATGTTTAACCTGAATTTAGTTACGTCTTAAGGGATTGCCTCAGTTTTGGTAAGTATTTTTTAATAATACTGTTTAAAGAATTGCTTCTTTTTCAAATCAAGTGTGGAAAACTAGGGATTGCTACAATCCTACAAAGATTCTATGAGCAGAACTGAATGGGGAAATGAACCATTAATCAGTGGCCTAATTAATGTTTTTCTTTACATGAAAAAAAGTTTAAAGGCTAAAGGCCTAAGAAATAAGATAGAAGCTTCTTTCTCTCTCATGTAAAAGAAGTCCGGAGGGAGGTAGCCCAGAGCTGATGGAGCGTCTTCACAGTCATCAGGAACCCAGCCTTCTGACTGCCCTTTCATTCTTGGCATATTTTACCTCATGGTCCAAGATGGCTGCTTGAGCTCCAGCCATCATATCTGCATTATAGCCAATAGGAAGGAAGAAGGGGTCAAAGAGCATGCTCATGCCCTTCAAGGACATTTTCTTAAATTTGTACATAACACCATTATTTATATCTCATTGGCCAGAACTTAATCACATGGCCACATATATCAGCAAAAAAGCAGGGAAAAGTAGTTTTTTATTACAGGTGGCCTTTTGCCCAGTTAAAAACTGGGAATTCTATCAGTAAGAAAGAAAGAATGGATATTAGGTGCAAGTAGGAATCTTGGAGCCAAGGACAATTGGAAAACTTTTCATATTATAATGAGAGTGAAACATTGGAATGTTTTTATAAGTGGGATTTTAAAACAGAACTGAGCAAAGATACCAGACATGAACAAATAAACATTAAACCCTGGGCTGGGATCAGTGGCTCATGCCTGTAATCCCAGCACTTTGGGAGGCCGAGGCAGGAGGATCACTTGAGCCAGGAGTTCACGACCAGCTTGGG
Organism: Rhinopithecus roxellana; assembly: GCF_007565055.1. Taxonomy (NCBI): domain Eukaryota; kingdom Metazoa; phylum Chordata; class Mammalia; order Primates; family Cercopithecidae; genus Rhinopithecus; species Rhinopithecus roxellana. Next base: position 64,338,152 of record NC_044557.1, on the reverse strand, counting down.
CAATATAATAAGGCCTCATCTCTACTGGAAAAAAAAAAAATTAGCTAGGCATGCTGGTGCACACCTGTAGTCCTAGCTACCCAGGAGGCTGAGGTAAAAGGATTGCTTCAGCCCAGAAGTTCAAGACTGCTGTGAGCAGTGATCCAGCCTGGGCAACAGAGTAAGAGACCCTGTCTCATAAAACAAAACAAAATATTAAACCCTGAACAATTTGTAATATTCTAAAGTTTCTTCCCACGTTAAAAGTATCATTTTATATAGATTTAATCAATGTATACTTGGTTTTTCAGTGGTTGTAATTAAATGTTACTTCCAATAAACATTGCCATATTTGGTCATAATTCACATATTTATAGTTTTTAATATCCGCTTGATATTCTACCACATTAGCATAGTTTTAAAGCATGGAAGGGGAGAGAGACGATGCAAGAGTGGCAGAATGTTCATAATGGTTGAAGTTGCTTGATGAATACAGAGGATTTATTATTCTGTTGTCTCTACTGTGCATGTTTGAATATGTCCATCATAACCATTTTTATATGTATATCATCATTTCCTTAGAGATAGGTAAATGTTTAAAGAGGAGAACCGACTGCTGAGTTTTCTTTTTATAGTCAGAATAGCTGGAGGGTGGAGAGAAGATGGGAAAGAACTCTCTAGAGGCTTCTTCCGTCTCCCCTCTAAGCAAAACAGATTTCATTCAATCTAAGAAAGCAAATTACAAAACTTCTGTGTTCAAGAACAGCAATGCTGTGTTGTGCTTTAAAAGAGTTGGTTTCAACAGAGAACTTCAATCTTTCATAAAGTTTTCCTTGTTAAGAAAAATCTGTAGGCCGGGCACAGTGGCTCACACTTGTAATCCTAGCACTCTGGGAGGCCGAGGAGGGTGGATTATTTGAGCTCAGGAATTCAAGACCAGCCTGAGCAACATGGTAAAATCCTGTTTCTTCAAAAATTAGCCAAGCATGCTGGCGCACACCTGTAGTCTCAGCTACTTGCCAGGCTGAGGCAGGAGGATCATTTGAGCCCAGGAGGTTGAGGCTGCAGTGAGCCAAGAGAGAGGAGGAAGGAAGAAAGGAAGGAAGGAAGGAAGGAAGAAAAGAAGGAAGGAAGGAAGGAAGGAAGGAAGGAAGGAAGGAAGGAAGGAAGGAAGGAAAAAAAGAAGGGAGGGAAGGAAAGAAGGGGATCTGTAGAGATGTTGTACATGATTCCTTTTCCATCTCCCACCCCATTCTCCCCAATCCCCAATATTTATTGAAAACCTGTTCTGAGCTGTTCAGAGATACAGAAATGAGTAAGACACTGTCGCTGCCCTCAAGCAGTTCATATTCTGCAAGGAGAAAAAGACATGGAAAAAGATAGTTATGAAATTATGTGGTCAGTATACTGACAGAGCTATACATGGCATATCGTGACTATACAAAGGACATCCACACAACAGGATGGGTACAAAGTATGAAGCCAGGAAGACAAAGCCCAGAAAAATATGATTTCTTTTGAAAATGTTGCCTTCATTGAAAGAAACTTAATACTGAGTGCCATTACAGTTAGATGAAGGCCAACTATGACCCCACTAACATAAACTGCAAAGAAGCTTTAAAAATGAATGGAATTTGCAAATGTTAATATATTCCACATATTTTAAATGGTAATATGACTTTACCACAAATTCCTCAGTTGCAATCAGAAGAAATGTGATATTTAATGAGGAAAAGCCTTTAAATAAGCCAGTGAAAGATAAGTTATTATGTAACCTGATGCTCAGGTTAGTGGAAAATATCTTTTTAAGCCGATGTGACTTATTTAAGTTGTTAAATAAGTCTTTTTGGATATAGCAATTACTGCATTGCTGGAACAGGAAATATTTGTGGATAAATGAATGAACAAACAAAATGAGTGAGAACTCTTGGGCTCTAGACTAGGCTCTGTCACAGAGTGCCTAGGTAGGTCAGTTAACCTCCCTGGGATTTTATTTCTTAACCAGTGAGATTAAGGGTAGGATTTATTGGGGGTTTCAAACTTCATTTAGCCGCATCACCCTTTGTTCAAATGAGTTATTACTTGGAGGCTTGACAGATAGGATGGAGCTAAGTGGAGGTACCCGTGTGTGTGTGTGTGTGTGTGTTGTGTCAAGGGTGCACTCTTTTTGTTTTGTTTGTTTAATACAGGGTTCCACTCTGTTACTCAGGGTGGAGTGCAGTGGCACAATCTCAGCTCACTGCAACCTCCATCTCTGGGGTTCAAGCGACTTTCCTGCCTCAGCCTCCCAAGTAACTGGGATTACGGGCACATTCTGCCATGCCTGACTAACTTTTATATTTTCTGTAGAGACAGGGTTTTGCCATGTTGCCCAGGCTGGTCTCAAACTCCTGGACTCAAGTGATCTACCCACCTCAGCCTCCCAAAGTGCTGGGATTATAGGCGTGAGCCACCACACCCGGCCAGGGGCACACTCTTGGTTCATTCTCATATTCCCCTCCTCTGGTTATCCCAGAGTCACCTCCTCCAAAGAACAAAGTCTGACAGTTACTGGTCTAGAGGATCTCTGAGGTCATTTCCAGCTCTGACATTGGATGATGTTATTCTTGGAAGCCATTTGGCTATAGAATACTAGTTCAGTAAGTATCAAAGAAAACTTAGTCCCATCTGTGGAGAGAGATCGTGGAAAAGGGGGGAGATTTTGAAATGATCAATCTTGGTGCATATCTGAAGCCAGGAACAAAAGACAGAGTACCTCTTTATTCTGATTCACTTTTAGACTAGGTTCCTAACATGGAGAGAATGTAAACAAGATTACACCCAGAGTCAGGCCTCCCAGAAGAATCCAAGGGGCAGTATCAGAAGGCACAGAAAGTTGGATTTTCTTGGCCTTTTCTGTTTAATGCTTTCAGCCAAAACGTCATGAAAGAGAATTCCAGGCTTATGAAAGTCATGCCTGTTAATACATAGCCTGGCCTACTGATAACAGATGTGGTTATAATAGGAGCTGAGTGAACAAAAACACATTTCCCCAACATTAAACCTCAAGCACATTTTCCATCATTTGTAACAGACAGAAATGCTGGCCCAAGGCAGAAGATTTTCTTTGCTCATTTGTGGAAACTGCTGTGAGCACTCGTTGGGAAAGGAAGATCTGAGGTCCCCATTAGCTGATGTCTGAAGGAGACGGCAGGACAGAAACAAATTCCTCTCCTTTTCTTGTAGGAACTGCTTTTGGGCTCTTGCTATAAAAGGCTTTTTGTTGATACAAACCCTCCCTGAGATAACACTAAGTACACATTTCTCAGAGAAAGGCTCCAGAAAGCTGAGCACTGCTGAGCTAAACCGTAACAGTCTTATGACTTACGCCTTGGCCAAAACCACCTCCATATTGCCCAGCCATGAACTTCATCTGTCAAGCTCTTGTGTTAGTGCAAAACCACATACCATCTGGAAACAGTCTTGAATAATTCATGCAATAAGAGATGGAGGCCCCAAACTTCACCTTCCTAAAGCCAAGCCACCCACAATTGGTCACTTTAGCAACCCTTACAGCTTTCCTGGGAAGGACATTGAGAAATGACCAGGTGAGATTTGATAATATGTCAGCCTGATTCTCAGGCTGATTTGAGCTTCTGGCTTCCAATCTTACACTTAATAAACTTGGCCAGCTACTTCTTTGTACAAATTTATTTCTGTAGACTGTGGGGAGAAACCATTGTCAACAGTGTGCATTTTATAGACACAAGTTCCAAACCACATAACATTTAATTTTTTTCAACACAGCCCTGAGTGCTAAAAGACTAAATCTGTCTCTCAGAAGAACATTTGCAGCCTTCATTTGAGCGTCTGGCAGGAAGGAATCTGATTTTCCAGTGGATCAGTATTAGCTAAAATGTTTGTCATTACATATTCCCTGGAGTTCTCTATGCTTTGTCAGGTCACCTCCTGCCCTTCTGATAGTAGCTTGAAATCATTGTCAGGAAGCTTGAGTTACACCATAAAGGTGAAGTCACCCAGGAAAGCTCTTGTTTAGACTGGAATTAAAGCCCTTGACTGCATGCTTAAGCTTTCCCTTCTCTTTGTCTAAGTGCCCAAGGATCAAGCTGCCCCGCAGCTAATACTGTAGCACATCTGTATTATGTCTGCTGCAGATGGGCTTTAGTTACCCAGAGCAGCATCCTTGAAATATTGTGTCATCTGACTGCAAAGCAATGTCTACAGTATAATCCATATTTCATTTTAATATATATGCAAACACTGAAAGGAAATTCCTTAATTGATAACAGTATCTGTTTCAGGATTAAAAATCTGCATGGTAAAAAAAAAGAAAAATTTCTTTTTCTTCCTAATTCTATATTTTCCAAAATTTTGCAATGAATAGATATTGCTCTTACAGTAGGGAAACAAAGAATGTGTGTGTGTGCTTGTGTGTGTGTGTGTGTGGTTATCATGCCATAATCAATATAGAGTTTGTACTCTAGAGAGCTCAGGCTCCAAAACCTAGACTCTTTACTTTCTAGAAGAGGTTCTTAGCCTCCATATTCCTGTTATACAGAAAATTTGATCAACTTCCTACTTCACTTCAATTGTGGAGGCAACTTAGGAAACACTGGCAAAATTTTCAAGTGCTCAAACGTCCCCGCTAATTAATGGAAACAGCTAATGGGAGCCCAAATTAATAACTTAATTTTTTAAGTTTTATTTTTATAAATGTTTATGTTTAGTTGGTTACAAACTATGCTTAGTATCAAAGGGATGACCATTGCTAACACATTGGTCTATTTCTCTTCTTCCACTGAGTCAACGTCAAAAGTTGCCACCCTGGGCATCCATTTGCAGGGTGGGAAGAAGAAAGACCCAAGACTGTGACTCTGGAACCCTGGGCCCAGAAGATTTCTTTTCCAGTCGTCTGGGCAGGACCTTCAATGACGCTGTTTCTCAGTGCATCCACGGAGAGGGGAATGGGGCTGCATGATTTTGTTTTCCAGCCTTATTCTTTTAACTCAAAGGAAAAATTTATTTTGTATAAGCTCTCCAAATAACTTTGGCAATGTGCCTAGATTCTGGTTATCCAAAGATCAATAAGATGGTTTTGAGACAAAATACAACAAATAATAATGCAGAGTACTTCGATAGACACGAGCTGAGGACTACAGCAAAGAGTGCAGCAGAGGGAAACCCTGGAGACAGGGTCCACTCAGTGCTCTTGGATTCCTCCAGCTGTTCAGTTGAGTGCTGACTCCTGGAAGCAGCTGGCTCAGGCCTGGAACCTAGTTCTGCCATTATTTGTCATAGACAGTGAAAGAATTACCAAAGCTTTCTGAGTCACAGGGGACTAACCCCACCTTCCTCATAGGGTTCTTGAGAGAATGACTTGAGATAAGGTCAGCACGCCCTTAGCCAAGCATGCGGGACACAGCGAGCACTCCCGAGGGTCTGGGGAACAAACCCCAGACTCCCCTTCCTGCAGCTCTGTCCCATCAGCTTCCTCCATGGAGCCTGAACCGGCACCAGCTCCACTTTCCAGGAAGGAGGATGTGGAAATGAAGAGGAGGCTCTGATGACTCAACACAGCCCCCGCAAGCAGGTTAGGTGAAGGATGCAGCGGACATGTCTCAGAATTCCAATCTGCTTTTCCAACTGTGCTCAGCCTGGGTGGGAGAGAGAGGCTGGGGCAGAGGGGAATACAGTTTTGAATCATCCGTAGCCTCTCGTCGTTCAGAAAGGCACATTTTGCCTGGCTTTTACCTCTGTTGTAAACTTAGCAAGAGCAGGGAATTCACTGAGTACTGGCATGGGTGTTATTAACGCCAGTTTAACTCTTTGGTGAATCAGCGTTATTCCATCTGGACTCCAAACATAACATACTTGCAGGTGGAATAAGGTGGGCTACAGAACTGACAGGTGGTGTGCGTCCCTCACACAGTGTCTCATGGATCCTCGCAAGCAACCTGTGAGGCTTGTAGGTACAAACTCATTATTCCCAGTGCACAGAGGAGGACCCTGAAGTTGCTGATGTGCAAAAGCTTGCTCCAACTCACAGTCAGCAATGTCTGAAAAGGAGTTGAACCTTTATCTAACCACCACCAAAGACTACATGTGCAGCACTTACACAGTAGTTTGAATGACCTGGAGTAGTGCCAAGAAACAGGAAATCCTTTAAAGGGCGGCTAAAGGACACAGCATTGACTTCATGTACTAAAGTGAGAATATTTTATTCATAGGCAATCTCACTGGGACTTGCTCAGGGGATTTTTTTTTACCCCCCTGCATGAAGCAGAGAAATAGTGAGTTTCCTCCAAGATGTAAGTAAATCTCATTGACTCCCAGTATGCTTCCCGACAACTACAGTTCAGTTCAGACATGCCTATTGGACAACTTTGACCCTATTTGGTCATTGGTCCTCCTACCTCAGTCTCCCCAACACATCACTCCACCTTGCCATCAGGGTTTAGGATCTTATAGACAGAAGATAATCTTTGAGCTCCAGCTTTAAGGATAGCAGAAAAAAAAAAATAGTTTCTCTTGATTCCCAGCTCTAGAAATGAAGAAATAGGTTTGTGAACTCCAAGTAGAAGGAAGACCAAGTCTAGCTCAAATTTACATTTGAATGGAGAATCCCTTTTTGTGTGACATCAGCAGCTATTTACTGGGAAAAAGTTATTTGAAAAAATCTACAAACATGATTCAAAAGTAAAAATATATTCTTTTATTTTCTATTCCTAAAATGGTTTATGACAATTCACTTTTGGCATGAAATCAGCAACACATGAAGGATATTTTTAAACTTTGGATCTGATGCTTACCTTATCTGTAGAGCCCTGTGTGTCGCTCTACACAAAAGCAACTGCTCACCTCGCGCTTACTGACCAATGCATTGGAATCAATTTGGGACACTATCCTGAAGAGTTCTGCTGGACCCTGCAAGTGCTTTTTTTTTTTTTTTTTTTTTTTTTTGAGACAGAGTCTCACTCTGTTGCCAGGTTGGAGTGCAGTGGCGCGATCTCGGCTTACTGCAACCTCTGTCTCCAGGGTTCAAGCAATTCTCCTGCCTCACCCTCCCGAGTAGCTGAGACTACAGGCGTGCGCCACCATACCCGGCAAATTTTTGTATTTTTAGTAAAGACGAGGTATCACCATGTTGGCCAGGCTGGTCTCAAACTCCTGACCTCAGGTGATCTGCCCGCCTCGGCCTCCCAAAGTGCTGGGATTACAGGTGTGAGTCACCCAGGCTGGCTGCAAGTGCTTTTTAATGCATTTTAAAGAAATGGAGAAATTCCCATTGATATCCATTAAGGCATTTCAGAGAAGATGGATTTTGGCACTTTAGGAAATCCAGTCCCATCATGATGGTGCAGAGTAAATCATACTGCAATACAGCAAAGAGCCTACAGGGAGGTTGGGCAAACAATCACAGGGGCACAGCCCCAGAAACCAAACCAAGACTGGGGAGCTAAAAGATTTCAAGCAGCAGTGGTGGAGCGTCCCTGCTCTCATAATGTCCTTACAAGAGTATAAATAGGGTAAAAAAATTCAAAGCCAACAGCTCATGGGTTAAGATTTAATAACATAGGCACCTAGCAAAGGAACTTTATTAGACTCAAAATTGGCATTAATCAGAATTTTTCATTAGAGTCACTTTTTATATACAATATATACATTAAATTTCAGAATTTATTAAATTGTGGAATTATTTTCACAATAAAATTTTAGGAGTTTGTAGTTGCTGATAACAATTCAGCCCTGCCAGATTTTGATATGTCTTGTTTCAGAACCACCCTCACCTGCCCAGCAGATTTCTTTATTAGGATAATTTGCTATAATGACATTTTAAGCAGGAGGAAGTTTTTTCATAAGACATAATTTTGGAAACAGAGGCAGGGATACTCAAACATGCTATCTTTTGAGTTCCTAAACCCATTTCTTGTTTAACTCCACTGGATTGTAATGGTTATTGAGTAACCGTAGAACAAGCACCAGCGTCTTCCTTTGCACTTCATAAATCACAAACACAAATGCCAAGTTACAAAAACAAAAATTATGATAGAGTGGCACGCACAGAAAAATAAAATTACAGGGAACCAGAAGATGATGTGGTGGAGCAGATCTTTCTGAAACCCTTCTTCCTAAGCACGGGTGAAGGTCAGGAAAGGGTGGTCCATTTATTACTATAATAATGGTATTCTTGGCCGGGTGCTGTGGCTCACAGCTGTAATCTCAGCACTTTGGGAGGCCGAAGTGGACAGATCACTTGAGCCCAGGAGTTCAAGACCAGCCTGGGCAACATGGTAGAACCCCATCTCTACAAAAACTACAAAAATTAGCCAGGTGTGGCAGCGTGTGCCTTTGGTCCCAGCTACTCAGGAGGCTGAGGTAAGAGGATTGCTTGAGCCTGGGAAGTCAAGGTTGCAGTGAGCCAAGATCGTACCACTGCACTCCAGCCTGGTTGCCAGAGCAAGACCTTGTCTCAGTAATAATAATAATGACATGGTATTCTTTGTCCATAATAATGTCTCTATTGCTGATGAGTCTGAATGGAGCCATGCACACGCTACCATATCTTTTGCAACTAAGGGATATGCTTTGTGAGATGGCTGCCTGGAACAGGGATGGAGGCAGGGAGGGGCAGGGAAAAAGGCAGAGTCTGGAGCGCCAGAACAGGAAAACAAGAGGTATATATCATCTTGACCTTGGCCATCTGACTTTGCCAGATACACTCCGACCAGAATAACCACTAGTTCTGGTGCCCCTGCTGTTGCAATATGCTGTGACATGTTGTTGGGTTTATAGAACATGGGAGAGAAAAGTCATACTCCCTGAGCAAGCATCTGCTTTTTGTTTCTTGAAGGGGCCCGAAAATTTGCATTATTTGCATTTTGTAGTCACTGGGGCAGGGATGAACGTTAGAAAGAAAACATGTATTAGAAGAATACAACTACAAATGATTAGGAACACAAAGTCTTGGGCCAGTGGGCATGGATTCAAATCCTGACTGCCACTGAAGGCTGTGTGACCTCCAACATACTTCTTTAACCCTTTTGTGTCTTAGTCTCCTCATCTGTACAATGGGGATCATAACCTAACCTTCCTTACTGAGTTCTCATGAGAATTAAATAAACTAACATATGTGAAGCTCTAAGTCTATAGGTAGCACTATGCGTGAGCTGTTATTTATTGAGTACCTAATGTGTGCCAGACCTCATGTAAGGTGCTTTCATATAAAGTTTTGGTTAATCTTTATAATATAATAGCAAACTTAGGAGGCAGGCAACATTATTTCCATTTTACAGACAAAGTCATTGAGGCTCAGAAAGGTTAAGAAAATTGCTCAGGTGTCCAACTGCACAGTATCAAATCCAGGTGTGTCTGCTCCAGCACGATAGCAAACACCACTGGTGTCCCAAGCTCTCAGTGGCTGCTATTTTATAAACACTTGCATTGTGGTTTAGACTATTACATTTCTAATCAATTTTATTATGAGAAAATTATTCCTCTCTCCCTCATCATTTGTCTAAAGCATTTGAAATTAACAAACTCCATTAGATCAATGCGTTTGACACCTGAAGTTGAGTCACTCTGGACTTCGGGGGAAAGTCCTGCATGTCATGGGCTTTGGTGCTATTGGAGGGAAAGAGAACAGTTGCTCCTTCCTTCCTTTCTTCCTTCCTTCTTTCTCCCCTCACCAGACAGGAAGGACCAGCAAACCTACAGCTGCTTCACAGCAGAGTGATGAGCCCCTGAGCAGCCTTCTTCCCTGAGCCAGAGGAGCATCTGTGAGCTCAGTTAGCAGGCAGTCTTTCTCACTCACACAAGCTCTCCTTTGGGGGCGCCACAGCACTCAGGAACTGGGAACAAGTCTTTCCTCCCTGCCAGCACTTGAGACAGGAAGCAGGCCTTCCTTCAGGTTGCCGGACTCAGCTTCCTGCTCACACAACAGAGTGAAGGAAGAACAGGCGACAGAAAAACACTAGGAAAAAAACAAAACAAAACAAAAAAAGAACTAGTGTGGAAATAGCACAATGCTGTAAAGTTTTCGTCATAAGAAATGTATTCCTGACGGATACTGATCATTTTTTCAATCCCCCAAATGTTGGCCAAGTCCTTCAGAAGCTTCGCCCAATGGGGTGGGAGGGTTATGGCTGGATCCCAGAGGGGTGATACCTAGAAGACCTATCAGACAGGACACTATGACACCACCATCAGAAACAGGCCTGTGAGGGCTTGGTCTCTGTAGGGTACCTGGGTTTGGCATGGCCAGAGAAGCAACATGGCTCACTGGGTGACATTGACCTCGTAGGTCCCTGTGCCCTATAGATGCTAACTAAAGCATTACTTTAACACACCTGAACTGGTTTTTAAGATGGAAATAATGAATAGGCAAATTAATACTGTTGAAGAAATGCTCCTAAACAGTTTCTTCTATTTTGTCTTTCGTTCCTCGTGCTCTAAATGACAGATCTAAGAACCCACTGGCAATTCAAGGTTAAGGGGATTTATGCCTATGTTTTCTTCAAAGACTTTTATAGTTTTAGATTACACATTTAGGGATTTGATTCATTTTTTTTTAAGTTAAGTTTTGTATATGGTATAAGGTAGGAGTCCAACCTCACTATTTTGCATGTGGTTATCCAGTTGTCCCAGGGCTATTGGTAGAAAAGGGCATTTTTCTCCCATTGAATTGTCGTGGCACCCTTGTCAAATATCAATTGACTGTGAATGTCAGAGTTTATTTCTAGACTCTCGGGTCTATTCTAATGATCTGTGCATCTGTTCTTAGGCCAATACCACATTGTCATGAGTACTATAGTTTTGTAGTAAGTTATGAAATTGGAAAGTGTGAATCCTCCAACCCTGTTCTTTTCCTAGATCATATTGGCCATTCTGGGTCCCTTGAATTGTCGTGTGAATTTTAGGATCACCTTGTTCATATCTGCAAAAAGGCAACTAGAATTTAGATAGGGATTGCATTGAATCTGTAGATCAATTTGGCGATATTGAAAAAATATTTTTAGGTTAGTGAAGAAATAAGGTTAGCACCTCCCAAACTCTGGCACTTTAAGTCAGAGTGGCTTTGGGTCTCTTTGAATCTGACTCTCACATCTACTAGAGAAAAATAAAGCCTACCCCAGAGGTTGCCAAATAAATGACACAATCGACATGAAAGCATTGTGAAAACTATATTGTGAAAATCAGAGGTGTTGTTGAATCTATTTTTGTAGGAAGTCATTAATTCATTCTTCCAATTGAATTTTTTATGGAATTTAGATGCTGTGCTTATAAACTGATACACTTATAAGTGAATTAGAATTCACACAGTAAAACAAGTAGTTATTGTCCCTTTCAAGCTGGTCATCTTGCAAAATTACATATTTGTTCTAACAATGCTACGTTTGCTTGAAATATTTTCAAGTTATTTTTTCACATTTCTTTTTAAATTTAATAATTATTTAATTGAATTGAACACACATATTTCAAAATTAGTAAAAGCATAAAAGTTACATTCATAAGAATCAAACTTATATACCAAAATATGTCTGTGTTTACATACTTGTTTGGGAAACAAGAAACTGATGAAAAATAAAAATAATTGTATTATTCTTGCCATAATAATATACATGCTTTCCTGATGTAACCAAACTCATTGAATTAAAGTTATTGTAATTTTATGTTAGCCATTCATACTTAAATTGAAGATTGAATTATAAAATGCATCGCATTACTTTGAATATCCTCAGTAATGGCAAATTATTGCAAATTGTTGTTTTTGAAAGTAAATTTGATTTCTTGGAATGGTCAGAAGTCATGTGGAGCTAAGTCAGATGGCTCAGTGAAGGCAATGATCAGCCTGAGTAATGTTTTTCTTGAGACTGCAGTGTTATTACTAAGTAATAGTTAATTTTTTCTTTAACTAAACTGTCACTTATGTGTTTTAATTATTAATTAACTTATTTTGTAGAGATAAGGTCTCGCTATGTTTCCTGGGCTGGTTTTGAACTCCTAGCCTCAAACGATCCTCTTGCCTCTGCCTCCCAAAGTGCTGGGGTTATAGGCGTGAGTCACTGCACTCAGCCATGAATTTATGTACTTAAATCATAGTAGTCCTACAAAGATGTGCCTGGCCCAGGCAGTGATGTACTTGACATCTGATAAACTGAGAAAAAAAATAAGGTTCTCCCACCAGGTCTCTCCCCCAACACCTGGGGATTACAATTCAAGATGAGATATGGGTGGGAACACAAAGCCTAACCATATCATTTGGCATATTGATTACTTCAAGCTGAAAGCACTTGAGAAACAGTAGTTGCAGAAAAGGCTACAGACTTGCCCTTTCCTATAGGTAGCAAGCCATAAAAACTCCTTTGTGAAAGATGCTTTCCCTGTACCAGGACAAAAAAAATAACTCTTAGCACCAGAGACTGGGAAATGACATTTCGATGGATCTAGAGACATAAACTTACTAAAATAGCTATCTTCAAATGTTTTACACTCCCCCCTAAAACATATCTCCTAACAATTCCCCATGATTCACTGCCCTTTATCTTGCCATTTCTTCACAAATTTACCAATTTTGTTTTTGTTTTTATTTTTATTTTTATTTTTATCTAAAAGACATAAAAGCTTTCTGCTTTGTCCATTTCTTCGGGTCTTCGTTGTCTTGTGAGAGCTTTCATGTACATGTAAAAATTAATGAAATGTGTATACTTTTCTCCTGTTAATCTGTCTTGGGTCAATTTAATTCTTAGACCCAGCCAAAGATCAAGGGGCAAAGGAGAATTTATCCTTTTCCCCCACAATAGCTACCAGTAAGAATCAATCATTGTGGATACCCAAAGTGGCTTCATTCAGTTCAGCACACCTGCCAACCCTAGTAGATGGGAGAGGAGTCAGATTTCACTTGATTTTGAAAATTAAAAGAACATGACATTTCTTTTTCCTCGGACCAGGGATCAAATGCATGACTGTTACAGCCTTATTCTGTCAACACTGCCAGTGCCCACATGTGGAAGTCCTCTTTTTCAATCATTGTTGGAGAAAAGTCAGTCTTTTTAATAGTCACACCTGGCATGCTACAGCTGCATCTTGTTGGAATCATGTATCTATAATCTCACCAAAAGATGCTGAGAGCACCTACCTAAAAGTGGGCAGAGAAGTCTCAGATTTTCTTTGATGTTTCAGGTGGTTCTCCATGCTTTACCATGAGATATTCACTTATCCCTTAATTTCTATTCAGTTAACACACATGAAGCACCTACTATGGGCCACCTCTCTATTAGGCCTTGTAAGGATTAGAGATGTGAATTAAATGTAAATCTTCAAACCACTGACTTCACAATCTGGTGAGAAAGAAAGAAAGACGTGCAAACATCCTATAGTACAAACCAGATTATGACCATTTAAAAGTGGGATGAACATCATGCTAGGGGACGTGTGGCTGCAGGGATGATTAGGCTTTGGAGAGAAGGTTTAAGTGAGCCTTGAAGAATGAAAAGGAATTTGATGGAGAATGGAGGAGGATGCTCCAAGTGTAAGGAAAGTCCGAGAAGTAGGAAAACCCTAGCATGTACACAGAAGAGTGGCAGAAGGACATAGCAAAAGGCAAGACCAGAAAGCAGGTTTGGGACCATCTCAACTACAGTTTGTACCTGGCTCTAAGGAATCCTGCCACACGGGCTGTGGGGGAATGAAACTCAACCCTCCACCAACTCATCAGCCATGCTCCAACCACCCAGAAGAAGGGGCGTCTTTTCTAATTTACACAGAGACACAATAGGGGCTAGTGGAGTCTTCTTTTTTTGAGACAAAATTTCGTTCTGTAGCCCAGTCTGGAGCACAGTGGCATGATCATGGCTCACTGCAGCCTCAACCTGTGGGGCTTCAGTGATCCTCCCACCTCAGCCTCCCGAGGAGCTGGGACTACAGGTGCATGCCTCCATGCCTGGCTAATTTTTAAAAAATTTTTGTAGAGCCAGGGTTTCACTATGTTGCCCAGGCTGGTCTTGAACTCCTGGCCTCAAGCAATCCTCCAACCTCAGCCTCCCAAAGTGTTGGAATTACAGGTGTGAACCCCCACACCTGCACTGGAGCCTCATTCTTGACGGTCCTGAATAGCATGCCAACGAGTCTGGGCTTTGTTGTGCAGGCGACAGGAAGCCCTTGAGGATTTTTTTGGAGGTTTGAAGAGTCTTTAAAAAATAATGTGAATAATGAGAATAATAGCCAGATGGGTATTAAGCATACTTTCCTTTGTTGCTTGCTCTGTTTCAAGTATATTCTTACATATTCACAAAGGCCTCTGAATAGTAAATTTTTCTAACATATGAGCAAATGAATTACATAATAGATAAATTAAAGAGCCCATGTCGAATGCAAATCTAAAGCCCAGTTCTCCAGACTTTTGGTCTAAAGAAGTCAAAGTCAGTGAGAAAGAAAGTTGAATTGTGGTTGCCAGGGGCTGGGGGAGGGAAGAATGGGGAGTTATTGTTTAATGGGTACAGAGTTTTAATTTTATAAGAAGAAAAGAGATACGGGGATGGATAGTAGAGATGGCTACACAACGTTATGAAGGTATTTAATACCTTCTTATTGTTTGGGACTTTTTTATGTTGGACCCATGTAAGGATCACTAATGCAGTACTCAAGTGGAAGAAAGTACAAAATAAAACACACACACACACACACAATCTACGAGTGAAAAATTCTTATTTCCATTTTTTTTTAGACGTTCTACATTTTTCCACTTATAACGAAAAACCCTTTAGACTTCTAGTAAGATAAAGTTAAAACTGTAAAACATTAGTAGGTAGTTTACCCAAATAAGTTCAAGATTATAAGCAAGAATGTCAACCACTTTCACCCCCTTACAGAGGCTGACAGATTTCCATTTGTCTCAATGCTAAATAATGTAGCATTTGTCCAATGGTCATTAAAAGCTGTATGCCCTCAAGAAGCAACGTCTTGGGCCTTTCTGGGTACAGACCAAGTTTCCACTGCAGTAGACGCTTAAAGGAGCACCAGTTCCAATGCGAGCACTATCCTGGTAGAGGCTCTCCCGCCTCCGGCTGTGATGCTTCATCACTGTTTGTGTGGGTCTTGGCACAGATGAAGGCAAGGGTCGCAGGTCCAAGGTCAGCTAGCATGGCATTGCGGGCAGGGGAGAGGAGGCCCTAGAGGGAAATACTGAAATCGTCAGATACAGAAAGTGGAAAGAAACTTGGTGTTTCTTTTTTCTCTTTTAACTTTTATTCTAGGTATGGGGTACATGTGCAGGCTTGTTACATAGGTAAACTCATGTCATGGAAGTTTGTTGTACAGATAATTTTTCACCCAGGTACTAAGCCTCATACCCAATAGTTATTTTTTCTGCTCGTCTCCCTCCTCCTACCCTCCACCCTCAAGGAAATCCCAGTGTCTGTTGTTTCCTTCTTTGTGAACATGGAAACTTAGTGTTTCTTTACAGAAACTCTTAGGTTACCTTCCGGTTTCTGTAATGAGGCAGGAGAGGCTAAAGTGACTTTGTAAGTCATTAGGTTCCTGTTTCCAGTCCGCTACTTTTTCTACCACCCTATTCAGCTTCACTAAATATGTGCTAACCTATCTCATTTGTGGATTTGTATATTTATTATTCATTTTTCAATGATTATCCTCCCATATATGAGAGTTTTGAAAGCATTTTTATTGAGAGATATGTCACAAAGCGTAAAATCCACCACGTTAAACTGTACACTTCAGTGGGTTTTAGAACATTCACTCTATTGTACAACTATTACCACTTTCTAATTCCAGAACATTTTCTTCACCCCAAAAAGAAACCAGTATGCTAAGTGAAGTAAGCCAGCCACAAAAAGATAGATATACACTGTAGGATTCTCCTCATATGAGGAGTTTGTCAAAGTCAGTGAGACAGAAAGTCGAACTGCGGTTGCCAGGGGCTATGGGGAGGGAAGAATTGGGAGTTACTGTTTAATGGACACAGAATCTCAATGTCTAAGAAGAAAAGAGACACGGAGATGGCAGGTGGAGACGGCTACATACATTATAAAGGTATTTAATACCACTGAAGTATATACTTAAATGGTTAAGTTAGTAAAATGTGTTATGTATATTTTACCACAATAAAAATAATTTTGGTAAATACCGCAATGAAAAAAATTGGAAAGGAATTCCTGTAGGTACCCTGTAAATAGCAGTATATTATTGAATCATTTGTGCTGATACTTTTCATTTGTTAAATGTAAACATTCAAAGTACACCAAGTATTAAGAAAAAAAAAAGGAGCCCATAGCTATTAGCAGTTATTCTCCGTTCTCACCTTCCTCCAGCTCCTGGCAGCCACTAATCCACTTTCTGTTTCAATTTGCTTACTGAGGACATTTCATACAAATGAAATCATACAATAACATGACCTTGTGTGTCTGGCTTCTGTCACTTAGCATAGTGTTTTCAACATTCATCCATATTGTAGCATATATTAGTACCTCATCCCCTTTTATGGTGAGATATGTGGGCTTTTTAAAGTAGATTCCAGGCTGAGAGATAAGAGTCTTTTCCTCCGAAGGTTTCCTCCTGGAAGTAGAGCTTTGGCATATCTGAGCTGGGGAGCACACCGGTCTAGGAGGCTTCATTGTACACAACTCATCACATGGCCCAAATGTTTTGCACCTGTACAGGCTCCCTCTTCCCTCTTTAGTGTGAGAGACCCCATAACAGGGGGCCCTGCTTTCAAACTCAACTGGGATACTATGACCCCCGGTCAGGTCTTTAGTAGCGACATAACGCAGAGGTGTCATGGTGCCTGTGGCCACTCTGTAACTGGTGCTTTTGCTTAAATATAAACATGTATCACAGAGGAGAAATTCTGCTAGACATTCTTCTAACTGCAACTGAATGTAGCCTGTGATAACCAAAACCCACTTTTCTGAAGCATGGTTCACTTTGGAGCATACCCTGTTGCACATGCCTCTTGGAATCAGCAGTAAACCAGACCCATTTAAGCTATGGCTAAATATAATGTGCTGCTTTGCTGCAGAGCCTGGGGAAGCTTGGCAGTGGGTCATGTAGGGAGGGTGGGCCACTGTTCTATTTCAGCAGGAAGTTGCTGTGCTTTCCTTGTTTTATAAAATGTCCCCAAATATGGAGGCTCTATAATGGGTAAACCAGTGATCCAGTTGGACTCATTCTAGATATACTATGATTTATCACAGTATAAAAGGGTAAGAAAGATCACTTCATGTTTGAAAGCACAAATCTCTTTTAGGAAGTTACACTGGGCATTCAAAATTTTTGTGTAATTTTATTTCTTGCTTTTTTTTTTTTTTTTTGTGGAGTGCTGTGGCACAATCATAGCTCACTGTAACGTCCAAGTCCTGGGCTCAAGTGATCCTCTCACCTCAGCCTCCCAAGTAGCTAGGATTACCAGGGCATGTCACCATGCACAGCTAAGTTTTGGTTTTTCAAAAAAGCATTCGTAGGGACAGGATCCCATTATGTTGCCCAGGCTGGTCTGGAACTCCTGGCCTCAAGTGATCCTCCCACCTTGGCCTCCACCAGCATTGGAATTACGGGAGTGAGACAATGTGCCTGATCAATTTTCTTTTTTATATGTGTTACTTTCTACAATTTCTTTGCTAGCTGACTTTGAATATTCTTCTTTGGAATAGATATGATGTTCAGGAACCAGGAGAATTTTCCTCATCCAAGTTCATGGGTAATTTGGTGGGTTTTCTTGGAGAGTTTAAGTAGAATTTAATTGTGAATATTTGAGTGTTTGAGATAGGGAGGAAGGAGATGGCCTGAAGGATAGTCACTACTTGAAGGCAAGACATAATTAATTGGAATGTTCAACATTATTTTTCTCTAAAACATGAAGTTCTACATGATTCTTACATGAATGTGGACTGAGAAAGCATGCTGTGTTATGTAGCATTATCTGACTTCAAGAATTCATTATAATGAGATCAATAAGACATGAGTACTGCCAGCCATGCACTCAGCGGCATCCACTGTTGTTGGGCTGATACACCTTCTCATTGTCACTTGCCTACCTCCAATTCTAAAATGCTTTTTTCAGCCTCCCTTGCAGCTAGGAAAAACGTATGACCTAGTTACATGTAGAAAGCTTTTGCTTTTCTGATGAAAGGAGGAAATATTCCCAGTGTGACCCCCTTCTTCTCCTCTTCCTTCCTTGAAAGTGGTATGATGCCTGGAGCCACAGCTGCCTTCTTGAGGCAGTCATCTTGTTATGATAAGGAAAGGCCAAGAGAACTGTCAAATTGTTAGCCCTGGCATCACATCACTGAGCTGATGAATCAGTACCATTGTTGTACTTTTAACCTTCATGTTGTTTGAGAAACATAAACCCCTATTTGTGGAATTTACTTTTAGTCCGAGTTTTGCTAACAGATATAATTCATGGAAAGAACTTTGCTTTACTAGTATTTACTCCAATATGTCTACCTAAATATCCACCACGTCCTGTTTGTCTCTCTCCCGTATATTTCAGCACTGCCTAAAGTCTGTATTTATTGTTCCCATTTTTTTTTTTTTTTTCTGAGATGGAGTCTCACTCTGTCTCCCAGGCTGGAGTGCAGTGGCATGATCTCGGCTCACTGCAACCTCCACCTCCCAGGTTCAAGCAGTTCTCCTGCCTCAGTCTCCCGAGTAGCTGGGATTACAGACATGTGCCATTAGGCTTTGCAAATGAAACTTACTCATAAATATATTTCTTTCAAAATGAATTTTATAACTCTTTACCCTTCAAATTTAAAACTTAAACCTCTACTAAGTTCCCACGGGTTCTTTTCATGGAAACTTAGTAGAGGTTTAAGTTTTAAATTTGGAGAGAAAAGATTTACAAAATTCATTTTGAAAGAAATATATTTATAAGTTTCACTTTCAAAATCTAATGTGTGATCACTTCATTTAGATTAAATTGTTGCCTGGTGCGCTTGCAACCCACACATGGCAGAATTAGTTGGTGTGGAAGAAAGAAAGGGAAACTCTGACTGCATAGGGTCCAAAGCTGTTTGATGACAGGCCCGTTTGTGCATAAAGACAATACTTTTAAAAACCCATAACCTTAGCAACCTCAAATGCCAAAAGCAGAATGTGAGATAACCAAACTAGAAAAAAAAAAAAAAAAATGGAGGCCTTATTATTGCTCTTCGTCACAGTAATATACCCTTACCATTTTAAAGAAAAGTATACTTTTTAGAAGAAAAAAGAAATCTATGTTTTTAAAATTTTTTAATTACTCCTTTGAACATGTGTGTGTGGTTTCTTTAGGATAGTGTGGGTAGTTGACATTGTTTTGTCTATTAAGGATATGAGTCTATTGTATCACATAGTTTCCTGTTTATTAGGACCCTTGGGGGAAAATTTCTGTCTGATCATGGGAGCCCAAATATTTGTAACTGAGCAGCAGGTTTATTTTAATCTCATGAATATTGTAGGTGATTTAATTGTCAATGGGCTGCTTATTTTTGTTTTCTTGCTTGCTTTTTAAAAAATTTATTTAAAAAGGTACACAAGTCTCATGACATTAGTTCCTATTAAAAAAGATTGAGCTAATTTGGTCAGATTTTTATGCAACATCCAAGAGTGACTCTGTGCCATAATGCATCCTCTGCTTCACTCATGGATATGCAGTAGTAACTAACATCATATGAATTTTCAAAATTGCATTTGTTTTTAGTACCAACTTTAAGAATTTTTTTTATGACAATGGAGGTTAACGAGTATTTTCACAAGATAAACAAAAAAATTCCCAAAAATATATGTGTTTTAACATCATGATTGCAGTTTATTTTTCACTCAGGTCAAATCCAAGATGGGTGTTTCTGATCAGCCTGTAGCTCTCCACCAACCCAGACTCCTTTCAAATTGTGGCTCCACCATCTTCAACATGGAGCTTCCAAGATTGCCCTGCTGCCCTGTCTCAAGCCTGCAAAAAAGGATAGGGGTCAGGCCACTCATATTTCATTGGCCCAAATTCGGTAACGTGGCCACACTCACTGCAAGGGAAGCTGGGAAATGGAGTCTAGCTCTGTGCCCAAGAAGCAGAGAAAAACAGATTTGATGAAGACTTAGTCTCTGCAACAATGAAACAGATAAGAAGGCAAAAGAAAAAGAATTTTACAACCTGAAGAGGGAGAAAAAATTCAATTAACAAAAAGATAGACTACACCCCAAGGTAGTCTGCAGAATTCTATCTACCCAAATCATGTGTTAAATTGTGAAAGAGGTTATGATAAAAGTAGGATAAGGGTGAAATTTGAAAAATGCTCTGGGGACACATAGCACACTCCTTCCCTGGTGACACAGTAGGCAGAACCAAGCCAACTATAAAAGGAAGTTCAGTGTGTTTAATCTGTTGCTCAGATAAAACCATCCTGGAAAAACTCCCAGTTTTACAATCTAACTGATCATCAGTATCTCAGTTATATAGATAACTCCAGCCTGCATGAAATACCTTCTTGCTCCCCTTGACTGGTAAAAATAACTGTGTTTCAGCAGAAAAGGTGTAGAAAAGGGATGTTGAAGCCAATCAAACTCATAGTATCAATATTTTTTGTTAAGCTTTAGGAGTAAGTTCTGTAATCATTGCAATCAGCTTGTTTTTGTTATTTAAGAAGCTTAAAATGATTAAGAAACTCTGACGTATTAGCCTTACAATTTTATTTTGGAATGATAAACTAATACTCAGTTTGTAATTTTCACTTGAAAGCTGCAAAACAATTGAATATGTTCTTTAAAAGTGTTTGAATATTCAGAAGAATCTAATTTAGTACATGTATAAACTAGTATTATTATAAGACTTAATTGAGATATTGAAAGATTTTTCTTGCTTGGTTTGTAAATGTTGCCCCATCAGGCATTTGAAGTGTTTGAGAAAGTCAAAGTTATTAAATTTGTAAAGATAGTTAAAAATATTTTAGGAAATCTTTTTGCATGTATAAAGATGGTCAGTTTGAAGAAATTTAATGTTTTTAAGTTTGTAAGTTAATTGAACATTAATCAAACAAGAAAAGCAATTGTTCTCATTTTTATATAAAAATCACTATATTTACAAATAAAATAACCAGGTTTATAGATTAAGCTTGAAGACCTAAAACACATTTTAAGTGTAAGGGCCAGGAGTGGGGGGCAGGAATGAGCAAGAAGCTAGGAGGAGCTAAGAAACCGGAACCTGAGCTGCGGTCCCCAGAGGAAGGGCCTTGCTTGGAAGTCTACTTCCTCCCAGGGGTAGGCTGTCAAGTCATATGGGAAAGAGGTAGTGAGACTAATGGGCAGAATCAGGGTCATTCCTGGATTTCTGTCTAAAGCAGGGCAAAGGGGAGCAGGAGTAGGGCCCAGCAACAGGATATGGGTCTGACAGAGATTCAAGTTGGGTAGCAGGGCCCTGTGTGGACAGAGGGTGCACATAAGAAGACATAAGAGGACAACGGAGAGGCTACACCATAATGGAGATGTCTGGCCACTTGGTGCGGAGTTAGAGAGCAGAACAGACACTAAATAAGGCCAGTGTCCCCAGCCACCAAGTGACAGGAGAAGGAACAGAGAGGCTCTTGAGGAAGTGGATGGTCTGGAAGAACAGGTGGAATAGACACTTGCTGTCCTGGTGCCTATCATGTGACAATCATCTTAACTGTGAACCCAGTGAAGAAGGGCAGGAGCAGCTCATATCAAGTTCTGAGGTGTGAGGGTGGGGATACAGTACTCCAGTATGGGGTGTGGAAAAGTGAGGCTGCACTGACAGCATCACGGGACTCTACCATCTAGAAGGCAGTAATGCCCCTCCCCAACTCGTGAAAATCAAAACTGTCTCCAGAAATTGCCACATTTCCCCCCAGCCCCCAGGGGGGACAAAATCGTCTGTGGATAAGACCCACTGCTCTAGAATGTAAATGCTATGAAAACTGGAATATTTTCTTACATATCTTCAGCAACCGTAAGTGACACTGAATAAGTATTTGTTGAATAAACGAATGAGTGGCGTATGAATCATAACAGCAATGGAAGAGCAGTGTTAACGACAATCAAATTCCAAAGCCTTCCTGGATCAAAATAAGTGGGAATCAATCGGCATAAGACAGAATCAAGATAGCTTTATCCTTAAGAAAGTTAAGAAAGAAATAATGGTTTGTTTATACTTAAAATATTTAATTTTTTCTGGTTGGGACATTGATTTATTTCCTCATGCTAGTAGTGAGTATATACTTATCATTATACATATAATTTCATTCATTTAAACATAGGTGTGTTTCTTCTCTGGGGTTCTTAGCATTACAGTTGGAAATCCATCTCTATTTTAAGCACAAAACTCCATATGTCACTTAAGTGAATGGACCGCCAATCAACCAGCGATAGCAACAAGACGCAAAGGGCACAGAGGGAAGGAGGAAGAGTACAAAATGCCTTTTTTCCCATTTTCCCCAAAATACCAGAATGCAATCACCATATCTCAGAGGAACATCTGGTTGAACTGGGAGGGTGGGTAAGATTTTGGAGGATCTGGGAGGCCAGGCAAAGGAATTGTTTTAAGGTAGTGAGCATTTGAGAGCCATGAGAACATGTGGAGCACAGTCAGATGTTGTCAATCGTGCCTTAAGAAGATTCTACAGGCAGTGGTGCGCAGGGAAGAAAGTAGAGGAGAGAGATGCACCAGGCTGTCTATGATGAGATGTGCTCCAAGGAAGCTGGCTGCTTGACTTCAGAGCCAAGGAAATGGAGTGTGGCCATTACTGCAAAGCTGGACTTCTGTTAAGGACAGACCTTTTACAATGCTTACACATTGTTGGTTTACAATTCCCTGAATTTAGCAATGTTTGATGATAATGGAATTTACTTTCCTATTAAAACAACTCAGAGAGGGTTACTAAGGCAGGGTCATGAAGACCTGGACAAACTGACCCTCTCACCGCCTTGGATAGCCTTGGCCACTTAAGTCAAATCCAGTGTTATCTGGGAGTGCGGGATTATTTTGTCTCAAGGGTAATCAGCTTTAAGGCAAGATTATAGGAAGGAACCTTCACTTAAAATTTTCTTTTCATTAAGATCCAAAGAATAATTTTCAGTGATTATGAGTTATCGTCTCTTATCTTTGTCTCTTTGATTTTTATAACGTTATGGCAGAAAACGCCAGCAAATCCCTTATATCCATTCTTCCTTTCTCCCTCATAACAGAATCCCTTGTTTATCAGCTGGGAATATGGAAATCCAGACAGCAAATCTCATATTCCAGCTTCCCTTGCTAGCTAGGTGTGGCCCTGTTGCTAACTTTTTTTTTTTTTTTTTTTTTTTTTTTGAGACAGAGTCTCGCTCTGCTGCCCAGGCTGAAGTGCAGTGGCACAATCTTGGCTCACTGCAACCTCCACCTCCTGGGTTCAAGCAATTCTCATGTCTCAGCCTCCCGAGTAGCTGGAATTACAGGTGTGTACCACCATGCCCAGCTAATTTTTATATTTTTAGTAGAGACAGGGTTTCACCATATTGGCTAAGCTGGTCTCAAACTCCTGACCTCAAGTGATCCGCCTGCCTTGGCCTCCCAAACTGCTGGGGTTACAGGCGTGAGTCACCGCGCCTGAACTGTTGCTACCTTCCGACTAATGAGATGGGGGCAGAAGTATCACGTGGAAGTTTCTGGGAACCTTCCTTTAAAGACATCATGTGTCTGCTCTTTGCCCTCCTCCATCTTGCTGATATGGCCATCCTGGGCCACGGGAAAGCAGGTTGTCCTAAGGATGGCGGTGGGGTGGTAGGGTGGGGGACCTGGCAAAGCTGCCACACCAGTCCTTCATATGAGATAGAAATAATGCCATATTTTGTGTAGGCTTCTCTTTGGGATGTTTACCGTTACTTGCAGACAAGCTCATCCTCAGTAATACAAAAAATAAAATTATATTCTATAGCATGATCTCTCACCTACCCTATTAAAAATGTTTTTGTAACTTCTCCTTACTCATTCTTTCTTCCTCACAATTTGTCCCACATGTAGCTGATAAATGATCTCTGAAAGTCCCAGCTGAATCATGTCACCCACACCCTGCCACCCATGTTTGAGAATCTTCAATGCCTTCCCATTTCCCTCAAACCAAGTGACACTTCCTTGGCCCAGAATAGAAGGTCTCCATGAGCTGCACCCACCCTGCCTCTCCAGCCTTCTTTCTACTCTCCCTCTGCTTGGCTGGGACTGCCTTTCTCCTTAAAAAGGAGGCTGTCCCCACTTCTGCCTGTCAATGTTCTCTACATTTTTCAAGGTCCACCTCATAAGCCAGGCATGGTAGCTAGTGCTTGTATTCGCAGCTACTTAGGAGGCTAAGGTGGGAGGATCACTGGGAGGCTGAGTCTTCAGTGAGCTATGATCATGCCACTGCACTCCAACCCAGGTGACAGAGCAAGACCCTGTATCTTACAAAAAATGAAATAAAATAAATAAATAAATAAATAAATAAATAAATAAATAAATAAATCTGTGAAAGATTGTGTTTGCTTTGTTTCCCCACCCATCACACTGCCCGGGCTTTACTCATCGTTGACTCAGAGGATGTCTGTAGCTCTCCCCTGGGAGGGGGAATCCACCCAGGAGTCAACATTACTGCTTCTCTAACTGGGCCATCTCCATGGTATTCCCTTTCCTCTAGTGGCTTTCGCTGAAGGTGTCATTTTTCTGATCAGCTGTCTGCCATTAGCGCTCAACAGGTCACATGTCTTTCCTGTTAACCTAACTTTGGGTTACCTATACCTACTACCCTATAAAAGTTTCCCTCTTCTTTTTGATTTTGAGTTATATTACAAAGCCTCCTTCTATGAACTTAGCCTGAGGTGGCACCATGCCTGACCCCTTCTTCCTGACCTTCCCACTCAACTGCAGAATTCTGTGGGTTGGGATGGGGGGATCCAAGACAATCTCTCCAAACTAGAACTGACAAGAAAATGTTAACATTTCTTGGGCCAGATTATCATGATACATGGTGATCACTTTACATGTATCATCTCATCTCTCCCGAAAACCACAAGGTCACATAACTAGTAAATGGTGGAACCAGAACTCCAACCCAGGCAGCCTGCCCCCAGCACACTTGCACTGTAATGTGTTATCTACTCTGCAAACTCAAGGCAGTATGCCAATGTCACATACGGACAGTTTAGACCCAGAAGGAATCACTTCTTCCCGAACCTCTTTTGAGTATTTCTATTTTTATAGGAGGTGTTTCCTAAAGCCACAGAGAATGTGCAAAAAATGAAATCAGATTCTTTTTAAAGAAACTCATGAGGAACAAATGACTCTCGATCAGGCTGTTCCTCTCTTTGATCAACATCCTGGCAGGAAACATTGCCTGCAACAAGCACAAGAGACTTGAGAAGCAAGGAGTGTTTGCCCTTGCCTATAACTGGGTTTCCTGTTTTGCTTTCCAAAATTTTCATAGAATTTTTTAAGTGCTTTTAGGAAAAGTTTTTTTTGTTTTGCTCTTTGTTTTTTTCCATGAGATAAGATTTATGTTGGTGAGTGATAAGCCAAGAAATTGCACAGGATCAGCTTGAGTTACCTAGATATTATAAACACTGTGTCCTCCTCACTGAAGCCTATTCTGTGCCTGTCGTCCGTCCACTTAGAAATATTCAGTCCTTCCTTTGTGCTTTCACTGTGACCCCCACATATTCCTGTGGCACTTTGTGAAGCTTAGTTGTATATATGCCTCTTACTCTGCTGGACTGTCGGCTCCTTGGAGGCAGGAACTATGTCTGACTCATCTGTTTATCTCAAAGTGCCTGGCACATAGTAGCCACTCGACAGATGCTAATAGCATGAATGAGAAAACAATGCTGCTTGAAGGGTGTCAGCATTGATTGAGTACCTCCTTTGTGACAAGCACCATGCAGGTGGCTTGCACCCCCATTTCATTCAATTCTCACAACACAGCTGGGCAGTTACTCTTATTCTTCATTTTTCAGATGAGGAAACAGGCTCATGGAGTTAAGTGCATCACCCAAGGTCACGGTCACACAGGTGGTGAACAGGAACCAGGAGTCAAGCTCAAGTGCTCTTTCCCATTCTATGTCTTTTGCCTCCTGCCTTAAAGTAACACATGAAAGAAGTCAGCAGCTTAGAAAGCTTGCTGATCCTTACAGGTACTGGGCAACTTTGAAAAGCTGTTTCCTATTTGGAATGGTGAAGCTTACTTTTGGGTGGTCCTGGCAGAATTAGATTATGGAGACAGTAACTGCCTTGATTTTCTGTGATCTGTCCTAGAAATGGCAATATGGAGCAGGGAAAAGAAGACAACTAGGGGGTATGCTAGGCCAGGGTTCAAATCCTAGTTCTACCACTTACCAGCTGTGTGACTCTGGCAAGGTATTCAATAGCTCTGTATCCCTTATAGATGGACAATAACACTTACTGGATAGGAGAGTGAAGAATAAATCAGAAATTTCAAGGAAAGTAGCTGGCACACAGTGAATGCTTT
The DNA here is from genome assembly GCF_007565055.1 of Rhinopithecus roxellana. NCBI lineage: Eukaryota > Metazoa > Chordata > Mammalia > Primates > Cercopithecidae > Rhinopithecus > Rhinopithecus roxellana. The sequence goes on along the minus strand of NC_044557.1, from coordinate 64,311,708 downwards.
ATAAAAGGTAGTGTTTTAATTTATTTATTTTTATTTTAGAGACAGAATCTCACTCCATCACTCAGGCTGGAGTGCAATGGCTTGGTCTCGACTCACTGCAACCTCTGCCTCCCAGATTCAAGCGATCCTCCTGCCTCAACCTCCTGAGTAGCTGGGACTATAGGCGTGTGCCACCATACCCAGCTCATTTTTGTATTTTCAGTAGACAGAGGGTTTCATCATGTTGGCCAGACTGGTCTTGAACTCCTGACCTCATGATCTGCACCCCTCGGCCTCCCACAGTGTTGGGATTACAGGCGTGAGCCACTGTGCCTGGCCATAGGTAGTGTTTTTAATAGGAGGGTGCCCATGAGGTGCTGTGTTCCTCTGTCAGTGGCCCCATCTGACCCCCTCTAGCCTTTCCAGACCCAAGGCATGTGGCACAGCTCTATCCTTTCATGCCAGGGTTCCCTCTGTCTGGAGAGGGAATCTTTATCTACCCAAGAGACAAAATCCTCCATAAGACACCCTCCCTGAAGTCCTTTAACCACTTTAACCCTGCTGCATGGTTTGTTTGTTGTTAGTTTGGTAGTTGGTTGATTGGTTGGTATAAGAAGGATCTTGAACTCTTGGCACAGGCCAGGGGTCCACAAACTAGAACCTACAGGCCACGTTCATCCCTCCCCCAGTTTTGTGTGATTCATGAAGTAAGACTGGCATTCACATTTTTGAAAAAAAAAAATCAAAGGAAGAATATTATTTCATGACACACAAAAAACTGCATGAAATTCAAACTTCAGTGTCCATAAATAAAGTTTTACTGGAACACAACTGTGCTCATTTATTTACATAGTGTCTATGGCTGCTTTCCTGTTACAATGGCCATGCTGAGTAGTTGCAACAGAGACCGTATGGCCCGCCAGCCTAAAATAGTTCCCATCTGGCCCTTCACGGAATAAGTTTGCCAGCCCCTGGTATAAGCAAATCACATCAGAAGCCTCGTCACTTAGAAATACTCAACCAGGCTGGGTGTGGTGGCTCATGCCTGTAATCCCAGCACTTTGGGAGGCTGAGATGGGTGGATCACGAGGTCAGGAGATTGAGACAATCCTGGCTAACACAGTGAAACCCTGTCTCTACTAAAAATACAAAAAATTAGCGGGGCGTGGTGGCAGGCGCCTGTAATCTTAGCTACTCGGGAGTCTGAGGCAGCAGAATTGCTTGAACCTGGGAGGAGGAGGAGGTTGCAGTGAGCTGAGATAGCGCCACTGCACTCCAGCCTGGGTGACAGAGTGAGACTACATCTTAAAAAAAAAAAAAAGAAATACTCAACCAAACTGCTGCCCTTCCCCTTCTTCACTCTATTCCCAAATGTAGTCCCAGGTTGGAAATTCTTTTAATTAACAAACTGCCAATACTCCCTAGAAAGTTTGCAGGTGCACAGTGGTCTCCACCCTTTCATTTTATTTGATGTAATCACACCTTATCCCAGCATGGAGGAGCAAGTAAGGAGAAGGTGGAACCAGGTGAGGAGGGGGAAAGAAAGAGCCAAAGAAGGCTGGGCACAGTGGCTCATGCCTGTGATCCCAACACTTTGGGAGGCTGAGGCAGGAGGATCACTTGAGGTCAGGAGTTCAAGACCAGTCTGGCTAACATGGTGAAACCCCGTCTCTACTAAAAATACATTAGCTGGGCATGGTGGTGAGTGCTGTAATCCCAGCTATTCAGGAGGCTGAGGCAGGAGAATAGATTGAACCTGGGAGGCGGAGGTTGCAGTGAGCCAAGATTGTGTCACTGCACTACAGCCTGAGCAACAGAGGAGATTCAGTCTCAAAAAAAAAAAAAAAAAAAAAAAAAAACAAGGGAGGCAGTGAAAAGGCTAAGGCTAAGCAAAGTCATAAAGAAGTTTGTTCCAGACAAGAGAATCCATGAAAAGCCACAAAGGGAAACATTTAACAGAAATTTATAAATACTCCTGCTTTTTCTGCAACTGACATAAGCATATCATCTCCTCCTCAAGAAAGCTTTAAGTTTTGACAAGATGGCAGCAAGATGCAATAACGCCAGCTAGGGAAGAGGATTGATCAAGCAACTATTGTTGAAAAAGTTTAATATTTACTCAGCTTAGGAACTAACCAGTTGACAGGGATGAACTCAAAACCTTGGCAAGATTTGACTGTCCTGGCAAACAACGCTACGGAGCTAGAATTATCTAAAAGAAGTCATTGAATCCCTTAAAAAAGAAAGAAGCAACAATTCTTTTAGCAGTACAATTGTAATGTTGAAAGACTATAAAAATCAACAAGGACATCCCTGGTAGAAAAAAGACAAGGACATTATTTAAAGATTTTTAAAAGCCTGCATCTTCACTTGATTAACATGTCTTATTTGATTAATAGAAAGACAAGCCCTTGTGATGTTAATACCAGAGAAGAACCGCAAAACCTTGGTACCTAAGGACCTCATAGCAAGATTTCGAAGCTCAGAAATAGGGATTGCTAAAAGACCAGAATAAGCCTAGCAAAGCATTTCTCCATTTTAAGACAGAGCAGAGATGAAGACCCCAAGAGCACAAGTGTTTGCCAAAGTCAAGTCCCATTGAGCTTTGACACACAAGGGAGATTGAATCCAAACAGGACTCACAGGGGGAAGAAAAATCTCATTTCCCGAGATAAAAGAGAAAAATCACAGAAGCAAAAAGCAAAGCAGTACAAGCAAAAAGAAGAGTAAAACCAGGCACAGTGGCTCACACCTGTAATCCCAGCACTTTGGGAGCCTGAGGGGAGCAGATCACTTGAGGCCAGGAGCTCAAGACCAGTCTGGCCAACATGGTGAAACCCTGTCTCTACTAAAAATACAAAAAAAAAAAAAAAAAAAAAAATTAGCTGGGCATGGTGGTACGTGCCTGTAATGCCAGCTACTTGGGAGGCTGAGGCATGAGAATTGCTTGAACCCAGGAGGTGGAGGTTGCAGTGAGCCGAGATCAGGCCACTGCACTCTAGCCTGGGCGACAGAGTGAGATCCTGTCTCAACAAACAAACAAACAAACAAACAAACAAAACAAGCCAACAAACAAAAAGAGTAAAGCACTTGTAATGCTGCCTACACTCTGGTCCATTTAGTATTGGCTTATGCTCTTGGCTCTCCCAATTCAGAGGTTCTACATTTCACATTTGCAGGAGTTTGTTTACAAGTCTACTCACAATCTGAGAAGGATATCCCAGTGGTTTATTGTCAGTGATTAACTGCCAAAAATCAAATAACAAAAGGGGCAAAAGGAAACGATTAAAAGGAATCATTCTAATCAGTACTCCTCAAAACTGTCAAGACCACCAAAAACAAAGCAAGTCTGAGAAATGATCACAGCCAAGAGGAGTCTAAGGAGACATGATGATGAAATGTAATGTGGGATCTTGGATGGGATCCTGGGACAGGAAAATGGTATTAGGTAAACACTAAAGAGATCCGAATAAAACATTGACCTTGGTTAATAAAAATGTATCAATATTGATTAATTGTGACAAATCTACCATTACTAATTATTACTAATTAGTAATTTAATTATTACTAATATGAGATGCTAATATAGGGGAAACTGGAAGAGCAGAGGGTAGTAATATAAGAGCTGTGTACTAACTTTATAGCTTTTCTGTAAATTTAAAACTATTCCAAAGAGAGAGGGGGAAATGGGGAGATATTGGTCAAAGTTGTAGCTCTGTGGGATAAACAGGTCTACAGCTCTAATGTACAGCATGAAGACTGGAGTTAATAATATTGTATGGCATACTGGAAATTTAGATTAGATTTCAGGTGCTTTTACCACCACCACCACCAAAAAAAAGATAAGTATGTAAGGAGATGGATATGTTAGTCTGTTTGACTGTAGTAATCATTTCACTATGCATATGTATATCAAAATATCATGTCATATACTTTAAATATGTGCAATAAAAATCAAGATTTTTTTTAATTAAAAAAACTTAAAAGAAAAAATTATTTACTCAGTGAACATCTCACGAGTGCCTACACATCCATCAACCACGGTGCCAGGAGTCTCACTTGAAATCTGGAGTTTCAGTGAGTTTGCTTGTCAAAACTAGCCAGTGTCTCACTACAGATAAGGCTATGGGAACAAAGAGTCCCCTTGACCTTGCAATGGCCTAGGTCAGTGTTTTCCAAAGTGAAACTTACTGTGAGATTTCACAGGTGTTAGTTTAAAAGAAAACAAAAGGAAACAAAAAAAGAGAGGGTGATCTTTGATTTTTAAAAAATTTAGAGAAATTTGATTAAAACAAATTAAACATACGTCTTTACTACTGCACCTCTCAGAGCCCTTATTATGCTTTTGCACATTGCAACCACATTGAACTGTACAATGTAGCATTTCCCAAATTTATTTGATTATAAAACTCATTCATTGCAGAATACCCCTTGGGACTAGCTTCCCCCAAAGATACTTTGGAAACCACTAATTTATGCAGCCTGAAAAGAGGACTAGGATGCTAAAAACTGCTAAGTGAAAAGCCTGATACAGTAAAGTTAAAAGAAACACAATGAAAACAATCTAATTAGCCATTACTGATTTTTAACTGGTTGCCTCAGAGATCTCAAAAACAAGAAATTTCGCCAAACAAATTTCTGAAAATTTCTTATATGATGCCCACGCTGGAACAAGAGCCAAATGGACTGTGTATCTTGTTATATGTAACTGGATGGGGAAACTATTAACATTAGGTTCAGTCGAAGTCTTCAGTTGCTAAACAAAAGGCATTTGTATCTCAGCCTTTTGAAATGTTACACAAATTTGGGGGTGGACAACGAATATTTGGTTGAGATTAGTTAATGTGGTGATGAATAAATCCTCCTTATCCTGAAGAACAAAGACAATTCCGTTTGCAAATAACTGCAGACACCCAAATGTATCTTACACAGCTGGAATATTTAGAACCCATATATGATAAATTATATATTTTCTTCCTTTCCCCATGCAACTTTCTCAAGTCTAAACTGCATTTTAATTTAATCAGTTTGGGCAGTTGTGTCTCTTCAGCTGCAATTACAATAAAAATAGGCTCAGACCAGGCAGGGTTCTTTTGCAAATTTGTTTCAAAATATAGCAGATGATAGGGATAAAACTTGAATCTTGACAACACAGCTTTGTTATGGGACACAGTAATAGCATTTTTATCATCCTGTGACTGCTTTTAGCACAGTCCTTGAAGAATTGAAAAATTATTACTTGGGATGCATTTAAAAGTAGCAGAAAAATAATTGTCGAGGAAACAGAAGAACTAAGATAGCAGAATAGAGTACGGCATCAGAACTTAGCAGAAAAAGCACAGGCTTTTCGGAGTGTGACAGATGTTGGTTTGAATCCAAATCTTTCCCTTCAAAGCTGAGTAATCTTGGGCAAGTCACTTTTGGAAACTCAGCTTTCTCATCAGTAAAACCGGGATAATCTCATCTCCTTTGCAAGGCCATTATAAGTAATAGAGTTAATGTATGCAAAGTGTGCCTTTAACAGTACCAGACACAGATAACATAGTTCTAGTACTAACAGAATACTAGTATATCTCAGTAAATGGTTATTATGATAAGAAAGTACCATCACCCATCTTAAACAGCAGAGTTTGTTTGGCAAGGATACAAGAAAATACTGGAATACAAACACAAAATAACCAAAAGTCAGGTTAAAAAAAAAATGCAGGCCAACTAAAGTGAAGGCTGTATGGAAAGAACAACTATATTTGTATCAGAAGAGTTTTTTGGAAGGGAGGCACGACTAGTAAGTACACTTTTGGCTATTTGACAAAATGGAACTCAGTTGCAGTGGTTCTGCTTCAGTCAAGTTTGTAAGATGGGCTAACCTGTAATCTCCAGAGCAAAGTCTCCTAAAACTAGTACATTCCTAGACTAAAGCAAGAAAACTACTGAATCTTCAATGATGATACAATGAAAGTGAACCAAGGCAATGTTTCCCAAAGTACATTCTGGGTGTTATTCAGAAAAAAAAATTATGGAATTGTATAATGTAAGAGCTGTTGGGTTAAACAAAGTTAAACCAGTTTCTAGGCTTTTTTCCTAAAGTAATGCATATACTTGATAAAAATGTAGGGAAGAACATAGGATAAGATTTCTTCTCACTTCAGCTTCTATCCTCCAGTTCTTCACAGAATCAGCAATTCTTACTAGTTTCTTGTATATCCTTCCAGAACCATTGCATGTATACATGAGGAGACCTCAAAAAGTTTATGAAAAAAATGAAATTAAAAGATAAAAATAAAAATGTAAACTTTATTTCACAGAATAAACTCTATCAAGGTCTAGATACTTTTGTAAGTGATGATTCCAACCATTTAGTTCATCTCTAGAGAACTGAGAGTCCTGGGAATAACCATGTCATATAGTTTCATGTATATATATATATATATATATATATATATAATATATATATATATACACAAAACTTTCTATATATATAAAGTTTTATATGCCTTTTATAGTGGTTTTTTTTGGATTAGGAAACAAAAAGAAGTCAGAAGGAGCCAAATCAGGACTGTAAGGTGGATGCTTAATGATTTTCCATGGAAACCCTCACAAAATTGCCCTTGTTTGATGAGGGGAACTAACAGGAGCATTGTCATGATGAAGAAGGACTCTCTGGTGAAGCTTTCCTAGGCATTTTTCTGCTAAAGCTTTGGCTAACTTTCTCAAAACACTCTCATAATAAGCAGATGTTATCATTCTTTGGCCCTCCAGAAAGTCGATCAGCAAAATGCCTTGTGCATCCCCAAAAAGCTGTTCCCATGACCTTTGCTCTTAATCAGTCCCTTTTTGCTTTGACTGGACCACTTACACCTCTTGGTAGCCATTGCTTTGATTATGCTTTCTCTTCAGGATTGAAGTGGTGGAACCATGTTCCATCTCTTGCTATAATTTTTCAAAGAAATGTTTCAGGATATTGATCCCACTTGTTTAAAATTTCCATGGAACCTCTGCTCTTGTCTGTAGTTGATCTGGCTCAATGGTTTTAGCACTCACAAAGGGGAAAATTTGTTCAACTGTAATTTCTCAGTCAGAATTGTGTAAGTGGAACCAGTTGAGATGTCTATGGTGTTGGCTATCATTTCTGCTGTTACTCATCGGTCCTCTTCAATTAGAGCATGGACAAGATGGTTAATTTTTCTCTCAAAAATTGATGTGGATGGTCTGCCATTGTTATATCTAGCACATCGTCTTGTCTTTTCTTAAAATGAGTTATCCATTTGTAAACTACAAATTTCTTTGGAACATTGTTCCCATAAACTTTTCACAAAACATCAGTGGTTTCACCATTCTTCCACCCAAACTTCACCCTAAATTTCATGTCTGTTCTTGCTTCTATTTTAGCAGAATTCATGTTGCTCTAAAAGGGGTTCTATTCAAACTAATGTCATATCCTTCCTACTGCCTCGAACTAGATTCTGTTCAGACATGTTATAAAGAGTTAGTGCAAGTTAATTTTGGTACAAAATTGTTTTAAATCTATGCATAGTTTTTATCATAATGCACATTTTCCAAGAACTTTTTGTAGACCCTTCATATAAACATTTTAGTTCATCAATGTATGGCTAAATATGGATAAATAACATTACAAAAAGGTAGCAAACTATACATACTTCTGCATCTTCCTTTGTTCACTTAATGTATCTTGGGAAAATATCAGTTCATTTAGATCAGTGATTCTCTCAGTTGGATACATTAAATATAACAAAAATATATATATCAGTGGTTCTCAACCTGGGATAATTAGTCTACAGTTTTTTTAATTGTCACAACTGGGAGGGTGACAGAGCAGGTTGCTACTGGTAACTAGTGGGCAGAATTTAGCAGCATCCCAAACTCCCTACCCACTAAATACCCTTTAAATAATGGGTAGAGTTTAGGGATGCTTCAAAATATCCTACAATGCACAGGACAGTCCCCACAACAAAGATTTATTAGGCCCCAAATGGCACTGTTAAGAAACCCTGATTTCTGTCTAGTCATTTTTAAATGACTATCCAGTCACTTCACTGTATAGATTAATCACAATTTATACAACCAGTATAATATTGGTGGTCATTTAGGTTACTTCAAGTCCATTACCAGGAAAAAAAAAAAAAGTTGAAATAAATACCCTTGTGCAAATGCAAGATAACATCTGTAAGTGGAATGGGGAGGGGGTGTCAAACTGTGTGTGCATTTTTATCTTTTATAAATAGTGTCAGTTGTCCTCCAAAGACAATATAGCAATTTACACTGCCTTCAATAATGCATGCAAATTCCTGTTTCCTGATATCCTACCCCAAACTGTGTAGTAACATATTTTTTGATATTTGCCAATCTGATTGGTTAAAATAGTGTTGTCTAAATTTGCACTTACTTAATTATAAGCAAAGTTGAACTTTTAAAGCTATTTGTTACTTTTATCAACTATCTGATTAATTTTATTTGACACTGGACTTCTCAGAGCCTTTAATATGTTTGTCTATATATGGCACTCCAAGAGATAGCATTCAGCATTTCCCAGTCTTTTATCTTTGTGATCTAATTTTTTTCATAGGTCATTTTAAGTAAATATGGTTCTGTAAAACAGTCTTTGAGAATTACCGAATATAAGACATCAGGATGAGATTGATGTATAGAAAGAATTTATACAATTTCAGTGAATGTGTAACAATGACTTATCATTTGGTGCACTTTTAGGAGATAGGGACACTGCTAACCCATGGTTGCAAGTAAGAGTAATCAAGCTTGAATCTTAGAGACCTCTAACACTCCTTTACCAAATGTATTAATCAAGATTATTTTCCTTGCAGGCGAATTAAATTTATGGGAACAATTAAAACGGATTTATTTTTTTAAAAAGAACTTATTCGCTCATAAAAATAAACTTTGGGAAGGGCTTCTATGCAGCTGTGCCTCAAGTAAAACAGGTGCCAAGAACTCGAACTCTGTGTGTTTTTTCTCTCTTGACCCTTCAGTTTTATTCTCTCAACTGGGCCACCAATTAGCTGCCTACATCTGGTGTTTCACTGTTTCACCGCCAGAGAGAGACTGAAACACTCGCTCTCATACCCAGGTTCAGAAGTACCGGGAAAGAGCTGGATTATTGCCTATCCCTGTGCCAAACAGCAGTGCCAAGACCAGTAGCCATGAGAAGACTGAGTACTCATTAGTGTCACATGATAGGAGTAGAAGGAGTTTCGCCCAGAAAAAAGACAAAGAGAGGTCTCTCTCACCAACACATGACATGACATTCTTTGCTTCCATGTTAACAAGAGACCAAGAAACATCCTTAGAGAACATAGTCATCGTGAACCAAGTGGCACTTGGCAAATAAATTTAAAAGAATTTGACATCTAGTGTCCTTGTGCAGTTTACAAAGACTTGCCAATGTTTAAAGCCACATTAGACACTGGAGAAAAGCTCTCAATTGACTGGATTTGGATAGGTGAAGAAATAAATATCAGAAGGATTGGCAGCTGTAGTTCTGGGACAGAAAATAGATTCATCAGCTTAGTAAGATATTCACATTTAAACAGCTACAATGGTATCGAATGAGGAAACTGGGTTACTCAGTAACATTGTATGAACATTTCAAATCTTATTAGTTTTCTGTTTGCTGCTATAACAAATTACCATAAACAGAGCATCTTAAACAATACAAATGTATTACCTTACAGTTCTGGAGGTCCAAAATGGGTCTTACTGGGTGGAAATCAAGGTGTTGGCAGGCCTGCATTCTCTTCTGGAAGCTCTAGGAAAGGATGTATTTTCTTGCCTTTTCCAGCTCCTAGAGGCCGCTCACATTCCTTGGTTCATGGTCCCCTTCTCCAGTTTCAAAACCAACAACAGTAGGTCCAGTCCTCACATCCTACCACTCTGACCTCACTGCTGTTGTCATATCTCTTTCTTTCTGACTTGTCTTCTGCCTCCCCCTTTCACCTTTAAGGACCCTTGTGATTACACTGAGCCCACATGGAGTATCCGGTATAATTTCCCAATCTTAGGGTCAGCCGATTAGCAACCTTTATTTGATCTTCTATCTTAATATTCCTTTGCCACGTACGTACCACATTCACTAGTTCTGGGCATTAGGACATGTGCTTTCCTGGGGGAGGCATTATTCTGGCTACCACAAATTAAGAACTTAGGAGACAGGCATGACAGTGCACATCTGTAGTCCCAGCTACTTGGGAGGCTGGGGCAGAAGGATTGCTTCAAGTCCAGCCTGGGCAAGACAGTGAGACCCTATCTCTAAAAAAAACATGAAGGAGAAGGAGAAGAAGAAGAAGAGGAGGAGGAGGAGGAGGAGCAGGAGGAGGAGGAGGAGGAAGAAAAGAAGAAGAAGAAGAAGAAGAAGAAGAAGAAGAAGAAGAAGAAGAAGAAGAAGAAGAAGAAGAAGAAGAAGAAGAAGAAGAAGAAGGGGAGGAGGAAGAAGAGGAGGAGGAGGAGGAGGAAGGAGGAGGAGGAGGAGAGGAAGAAGAAGGAGGAGGAGAAGGAGAAGGAGAGAAGAAGAAGAAGGGGAGGAGGAGGAGGAACATTATCACCTGTAATCCTAGCACTTCAGCAGGCCAAGGTGAATGGATCACTTGAAGGCAAGAGTACCAGCCTGGCCAACATGGCAAAACCCCGTCTCACTAAAAATGCAAAAATTAGCTGGGCATGATGGTTCACACCTGTAATCCCAGCTACTTCACCGGCAGCTACTGCTAGTGGGGCAGAGGTTGCCGTGAGCTAAGATGGCACCATTGCACCCAAGCCTGGGTGACAAAGTGAGACTGTCTCAAAGAAAAAAGGACTTAAAGACAGTATCACTATTTTCTCCTGAACTATCAAAGGACAGCTGGCATTTGAAATACTGATTACCAATGATACTAAATACTCCAAATGTATAAGGTGAATGTCCAAAATGTAAATGTTTAAAATGTTCAGAGGACCCAGCTTACATGGACGTGGAAAGGTACATCTCTCTGTAAACTAACTCCTAAGAGGCAAGGAGTTTAATTTCTTAAAAATTCAGGTTAACATTTTTCAAACTGGTCACTTATTTTTTAATAATTCAGGAAATTTTTCACATTGCTTAATTTCCATCATATTCTCTGATCATTAGTAGCAATCATATACACAACATAAATCATAGCATCCCATAGAATGCAGACATTAAAATTTGAAAAATAAAATACCCATAACATAAAACCAGAGGGGAAAAGTTCTTATAAATTATATTAAAATTATTAAAGAATTGTCCTTTTCTTAGTGGATAGGGGAAGTTTCTTCATAATACTGCTGACATTATTCCTTCTTTTTCTGAATGCAGACTTTATGCTTAAAGCTGTCTAGATATGTAAAGACAATGTTGATAGAGTTTCCTGCAGATACAACATGAAATGAGAAAAATAAATTAGTTCACCCATGACCCCATTAAAAACTTGTCTATCTAAGAGTATGAGGAAAGATGTATCATCATACCCTGTTAGTGGAAGTATACATTGGTATAATCTTTTTGGAGGGCAATTTGGCATATCTATAAAAATATTTCTAGATACATATCTTTCAACTGTACAGTTATGCTGCTGGAAATCTATCCTATAGAAAAGCACAAACACATGAGAATATATGTACTATAATATTTGTTGTAGCATTATTTATAATCGCAGGAAAAATAGAGATAATCATCCACATCATTTAATGGTTAAATTATGTGCACCAATTTCTTGGAATATTACATTTTTAACTAGAGCTAGAGTTATAATGGACAAATTATAATGAAACATGTAAAGAATTACAGTGGAGGCTGGGCGAGGTGGCTCACGCCTGTAATCCCAGCACTTTGGGAGGCTGAGGCGGGCAGATCACCTGAGGTCAGGAGTTTGAGGCCAGCCTGACCAACATGGTGAAACCCTGTCTCTACCAAAAATACAAAAATTATCTGTGCGTGGTGGTGTGCACCTGTAGTCCCAGACTTGGGAAGCTGAGGCGAAAGAATAGCTTGAACCTGAGAGGCGGAGGTTTCAGTGAGCCGAGATCACAACACTGTACTTCAACCTTGGCAACAGAGTGAGACTCCATCTCACAAAAAAAAGAAAGAAAGAAAGAAAGAAAGAGAGAGAGACAGAGAGAGAGAGAGAGAGAGAGAGAGAGAGAGAGAAAGGAAGGAAGGAAGGAAAGAAGGAAGGAAGGAAGGAAGGAAGGAAGGAAGGAAGGAAGGAAGGAAGGAAGGAAGGAAGGAAGGGAAGAAAGAAAGAAGGAATTACAGTGGAAATTCAGTGGATTAAAAGAAGTTAGACCCAATTTTAAAATGTGCAAAGGATTTAATAGATATTTCTTCAAAGAAGATATACAAATGGCCAATAAACACATGAAAAAATGCTCAGTGTTACTAGTCATTAGAGAAATTTAAATCAAAACCTCAAGGAGATACTACTTCACACCAAGTAGGATGGCTAAAATAAGAAAGACGAATAGTAACAAGTGTTAATCAGCATGTGCAAAGAATGGAATCCTCATTCATTGCTGGTGGGAACATAAAATAATTCAGCCATTACTAATGAGTCCAGATTTCTAGTTTCTTTAGGGACAATGAAAATGTTTTAAAATTAGATTGTAATGATAGTTGCAGAAATCTGTGAAAACACTAAAAACCACTGAATTGTGCACTTTAAGAAGATGCATTTTGCGGCATGTAAATTGTTTTTTTTGACTGTTGTTGTTTTTTGAGACGGAATTTCACTCTTGTTGCCCAGGCTGGAGTACAATGACGCGATCTCAGCTCACAGCAACCTCCACCTCCTGGGTTCAAGCGATTCTCCTACCTCAGCCTCCCAAGTAGCTGAGATTACAGGCATGAGCCACCATGCCTGGCTAATTTTATATTTTTAGTAGAGACGGGGTTTCTCCATGTTGGTCAGGCTGGTCTCGAACTCCCAACCTCAGGTGATCCGCCCGCCTTGGCCTCCCAGAGTGCTGAGATTACAGGCATGAGCCACCACGCCTGGCCCTGTGGCATGTAAATTGTATCTCAATAAACGTGTTATACCAAGAAAGAGTTCAAAGAATCACGTGGTGGATCTGCCCCAAGGTCATTAAGTAAAACCAAGCCCTTCAATAATAATTTATATTTACTGAGTGCTTATTAAGGACCATACTTTCTCTAAGTATTTTATATGTATTAACTCATTTGATCCTTACAAGACACTATAAGATAAGTATCCTTGTCACCATGTAGAAAGAAACTGGTGTGCCCATGATCACATAATAGTAAACGGCAGGATTGGGAACTGAACTCAGGCTATATAACTCCCAGCTTGTATGTTTGAACCACTCACTATTTGTTCTCTTAACCACTACACTATACCATACAGATTCTTTGAACATATGGTGTCCATTACTAGAACACGACAATCTGGAAACCCAATTAAATACTACAAGGTATTTTAAGCAAAGAATTATGGTGCAAAAGGAACTTGATAGTTTACTTTTAAATAGCTGTATATTTTGGCAGACCTAAACATTATAACCAAGAAGAGTCAGCCTACTGTCAAAGCCTGGTTTGCCAAAATATGAGAAGTGATAAAACAGAACAAGACATCACAAATTAAAGCCCCATCCTACCCAAGTCCAATAGACATTCGTTTGTCTGTTGTATGCCCTTTCAAAATTTTATCCATAAGCAAAACAATGCAACCAGAAAAGACCAGATATTACACATGCCATAACATTGACTTCTGTAGGATAAACAGTGATTTGACATCAAGAAGAAATATAAATATCTTCATCATCTACTTTGATGTGTATGCCATTAGAATTCCTATGTCATTTTCTAAAAATTTACCTTTTTTGTGGTTGTTGTTACTAGTGCCATTACACTAATCTGGTGGGGAAAATTGAAGTATGTATGACAGGTTAGAGAAGATTTCAAAAGCATTTCTTTCCTTCACAAAATAAAAGGCAACAAGTATCTGTTACACAGATTGCAAAAGGATAAGGTGGTAACAATTAGTGCCTTACAACAGAAGTGACATTTCTTTGCTCTTTTGTTTTAAAATTAAACTACAGGGTCCTGCTTGACTGACGTTCAAAAACCCAATGTTTTGTGATTTATTGGCTGCACAAAATATGTATTTTCAAAAAATGATGTTGATGTTGACTCTAAAATTTTCCTACATACAAGGACACATTCTCATCTCTCTCACCCTGCGGCAAGATTTTCATGGGATAAGAGGGCAGGGAATTGGAGTAAAAATTCATCAGGGGAGCTAGGTTAATTGGCTTGGAGGTGTACCTGAATTAGAATTCCAACTGCAAACAACAGTCATCACAATCTTAGTCCTGAACAAAGTGCATGTCTGTCAGAGATGTGGAAAAGAAGAAAAGTTGGAACTAGCTGGTCATTGATCTCTCCTCACTGTCATCCATGTCTCACTTACCCAGGCCCAGGCCTCATTTCTACTACGCTGCCTTCTGATGTCTTCCTACATCTGTTCTACACTCCACTACCTCTGAGTGTTGGTGCATGTTGCCCACATTCCTGGAGACACCTTCCATTTCTGCTGAACCCTGCCTCCCTCTCCATCACCACTCCCAACGTATATATTCTAGGCCTTTTCTTTAACTCTCCACCAAACCTGCTTAATTCCAGGATATTTCCATTAACTGTCTTTCATTCATTTGATAATCCTATTCAACTAGCATCCACTCACTTAAAGGAAAAACTACATGCCAAAACAACCTTTAAATGACTGTTGATTTTCTCCAAGCACTTTTGTAATTATAATAGTGACTGTGTATATTTATACCATAACTCTGCCTCCTTCTCTGTTCTGTTACTCAATGGGACTTGCCTGATCTTTGTACTTTAAGCACTCCGAACTCAGGCATACAACTGATACTCAGTAAATTCTTATTAACCTACTGAGAGACTGAGCTGCTGCCAAGAATGACTATTCTAGCTACAGTCCATGGTAAGAGAAAGTGAATGTTCTTTTTCTCACATTTCTGAGCCACATGAATCCAACTGACTTTTGGCTCATCCTCCCCGCTCCTTCAACCTCCTCACCAAAACAGATATGGAATATTTATCTCCAAGAAGTAACCACATATCCCATTCAATTTTGGCCAAAAGCAGGAATCCTCAGACCCCAAATTCTAGTGCATTGCCTAAAAGGCTGCTTATTAACTGTGAGTTGAAATGACATTTCAGAATGGTGGACAAGGAGACAGGATTTGAGTCCCAGTGGTGCTACAGATCAGCTATGACATCCTGAACAAGTCATAACTTCTTGGAGGTTTAAGGTCTTCATCTGTAATACGGAAATGCTGGTGCCTTCAGAAGTCTCTTTGAGGATGAAATAAGGGACTGTAAAAGAAAGTGCATTGAGGTGGGCAGATCACCTGAGGTTAGGAGTTCAAGACCAGTCTGGCTAACATGGTGAAACCCTGTCTCTACTAAAAATACAAAAATTAGCTGGGAGTGGTGGTGAGTGCCTGTAATCCCAGCTACTCGGGAGGCTGAGGCAGGAGAATCACTTCAACCTGAGAGGTGGAGGTTGCAGTGAGCCGAGACTGTACCACTGCCCTTCAGCCTGGGCAACAGAGCGAGACTGTCTAGAAAAAAAAAACTACAAAGCTTAGAAAAAAGTATTGAGGAGCCTCTTCTGCCTTTCTGTGGTTCACTTATCACTTCACAAAAATTGCCAAAGAGCCTTCCTAAAACTAGTTCCACATCAATGACTCAGACCTTTAATCTTTGCCTTCTGGCACTACAATTTTAAATCAAACTTTACAAAAGAAAATAATCACTGACTTTCTATGCAATCAGTCACACCTCAACCCCCTGCAATCTGGCTTCTGTTCTCAGAGTTTAATGAAGCTGTATCCTGAAAGATCACCTGTGAACTCAATTTGCCAAGTCCAAGGACTTTTTTCTCTCAACAGCCTACTGGTCATAGGAGGTGTTTTTCTTTCTCCACTTCTGTAACATAATAATAGTGTAATCTTTCTGCCACTTCTCAGGCCCACTTCCTCATCACCCTTTGCCTACACTCCTTCCTCCTTCCACCTCATAACTGTGGTATTCTCTGATCTTCTCACCTCCATTCTCCTCTTGCATGCCCTACTACCCCTCATGGTCTCACTGACCCTCACAACTTCAGTGACCAGTTTCTAAGTAGAATGACCCTCATGTTTAGCTCATCTCCATCTCTCCCCAGGTCTGCTGGGTACTCCCACATATATGGGTTAGCATCAGCTTGACTGTGTCATGCCTAACACAAACCTTATTTTTTTCCCTTAAATGGCTCTTCTTCCTGCTTTCTTCCTCCCTTAACCCCCATATATAGTTAGTTACCCAACTCCAGTAGTTCTCTTTTGCAACATCTTGTCCAAGTCCTTGTGACTTCATGGAGAACTGTAGTAATAGCCCTGCATCTGTCTTGCATCCCTAGGGGGCTTTCCTTATTGATAAAAGGGGGAGAATACAAGTTTTGATTTGTTGTTTAGTTACACAATAGCTCCTAAAATTATAAAAAATTTTTCTTTCCTTCTTTTTTTTTGGAAACGGAATCTCACTCTGTCATCCAGGCTGGAGTGCAGTGGCACAATCCCAGGTCACTGCAACCTGCACCTCCCTGATTGAAGTGATTCATATATATATATATATGAATATATATATATATATATATATATATATGAATATATATATATATATGAATATATATATATATATATATATATGAATATATATATTCATATATATATATATATATATATATATATTTTTTTTTTTTTAGACGGAGTTTCGCTCTTGTTGCCTAGGCTAGAGTGCAATGGCATGATCCGCCTCCTGGGTTCAAGTGATTCTCCTGCCTCAGCCTCACAAGTAGCTGGGATTACAGGCATGTGCCACCATGCCCAGCTAATTTTGTATTTTTAGTAAAGAGAGGGTTTCTCCATGTTGGTTAGGCTGGTCTTGAAATCCCAACCTCAGGTAATCCGCCCACCTTGGCCTCCCAAAGTACTGGGATTACAGATGTGAGCCACTGTGCCTGGCACACCTGGCTAAATTTTTTATTTTTGGTAGAGATGAGGTTCTGCCATGTTGTTCAGGCTGGTCTCAAACTCCTGACCTCAAGTGATCTGACCACCTCACCTCCCAAAGTGCTGGGGTTACAGGCATGAGCCACCACACCAGGTCAAAAATTTTTCTTTATTGTTTTCTTCTTCTTTTCTTTTTTTTTCTTTCTTTCTTTCTTTCTTTCTTTCTTTCTTTCTTTCTTTCTTTCTTTCTTTCTTTCTTTCTTTCTTTCTTTCCTTTTCTTTCTTTCTCTCTCTCTCTCTTTCTCTCTCTCTCTATATATAATTATTATTTATTTATTTATTTATTTATTTATTTCTGGAGATAAGGTCTCAATCTGTTGTCCAGCCTGGAGTGCCATGGCATGACCATAGCTCACTGCAACCTCGAACTCCTGGGCTCAAGCAATCCTCCCACTTCAGTCTCCCAAGTAGCTGGGACCACAGGTGTGCACCACAACACTGGGTTAACTTTTTAATTTTTTGTATAGAGACAGGGTCTCACTGTGTTTCCCAGGCTGGTCTCAAACTTCTGGTCTCAAGCAATCCTCCTGTCTCAACCTCCCAAAGCACTGAAATTACAGGCATGAGCCACCTGGCTTGGCCCTTTATGGAAATTTTTTCCAAGTAACACATTTCTGCTAACCTTTTTGTATATATTGTCTTAGGAGGAAGGTTTGAGTTTATTATTCTTATTTGGTAGTACAAAGATACAGTAAAAGATTGTATAATAAATGTTCTTCAGATCAACAAACTGGGAATGATATGGTTTCCCAACAATATTACTGGCACAGTTTTTCCAACTTTGCAAACTTCTGCCCTATCTGAATTGGTCCTTGCCTCAACATGAGGTTCCAGATGCCTAGGACTTGCAGATGGGATCTACTTTACTTCTAAGTGCATAGGAATCCAGTACCTTCCTTGACAACTGATGCATAGCCTCCCATCCTACCCCACCTACCTTAATACCCCTGCCTCATGAATACAACAACCCCAGTGAATCCTTTCTTAATTTTCTGCTGGGCACAACCTGATTTTCTCTGCTGCATTGCTGGAACACTTTTCAGTTGTCACCAATGCCAAGCCCTTGCCTTCTGCCCTGTGAGGTTCATGCGTGTAGCTCCACTCAGGTACTAGAGCCTATGATGCCCCCTAAAAGTACATGATGTTTCCATATGGTTGTTCTGAATCTGTCTTTTGAAGCTACTCATATTTTAACATTTGTCTTTCTTATAACCCTAAAAGACAAATCATAAGACTTTCTTTTTATTACTAAATCATGTGTCCAACAGATGATATAATCCTATCTCTATTCCCCTCAACCCTGACGCCCCACACTGACTTCAGGATGCCATGGCATTCTTCTGGGGAAGTCCAGGCCACAACTTACAGCCCTGCTTGAGCTGAGGTGAGGCTTCCTCTCACAGCTATAGTATTTGGTCCTGTGCACCCTGACTTTTCTCCTCTCCCTTGGGGGTCAAGGGAGAAGCTTGACCCCCACCCACACTTCAGAATCAACTCCAAGACTCTACCATCTGCCGCTCCCTTCTCTCCTTACAGCTGCTTCCTCTATTCCCCCAGAGTGCAGAGAATCTTCCCAAGCTCAGTAAACAGACTCAGCTCTGGTACATTCACTCCCCAGCCTTTTACAGTCTCTAATCACAGTTGCACTTTGCCTAAAGTCACACAACAAAATCTTGGCCAGAAAATGCCAAGATACTCCAATCTCTAATTCACGTGTTGCCAGGAGTTCTCTCTAGCAAGCTGAGTCTGTTGAATTGACTGAGGATGGCTGTCTCTCTGTGATGTTCATTCTTAGATTATTGCTCCCTCACAGTCAACACCCTTGTGCTAGCTTTTTATTTAAAATTGCAGGCACAGGCGCTAAAGACCCCCAACAACATTGAGACATAATTTATTACCCAGGACCAAAGGGGGCTCATAGAATGGGAGTATGAAAAATCAGGAAGAGGCCAGGTGAGGTGGCTCACGCCTGTAATCCCAGCACTTTGGGAGGGCGAGGCAGGTGGATCACCTGAGGTCAGGAGTTCAAGACCAGCTTGGCCAACATGGCGAAACCCTGTCTTTACTAAAAATACAAAATTAGTCAGGCATAATGGCAGGTGCTTGTAATCCCAGCTACTTGGGAGGCTGAGGCAGGAGAATCACCTAAACCCGGGAGGCAGAGGTTGCAGTGAGCTGAGATTGTGTCACTGAACTCCAGCCTGGGCAACAAGAGTGAAACGCCATCTCAAAAAAAAAGAAAAGAAAAAAATATCAGGAAGAGGCAAGGCCTGTGGATAGACTTGCCCCCACTTCAAGAACCGTCTGCGTCAGAACAGACAATCACAACACCTCAAACTAGGACAGCGACAGGATGAATCTCCTTCCATACTAATTCACAAAGATGCTTATGCCCCAGTTACCATTTAAAACATTTTCTTATTTTGGGGGGGCTTTGAGGTCTATGACCTAGTTTTTAGTTTACCTTTTCTACCTAGGCTACCGCCTCCACATTCAAAAGGACAAAGCCGTTCTATTTTATTCCAGGTAGAAGTGGTCTTTCAGGACTACTCCTGAATGAGAATCTGGAGCAGTGGAAAGATTTCTCCTTTCCTGCCCCCTAACTCCCCTCCCTAACCCTCCTCACACAGCCTCTAGCCCCTACTGACTGGCCTGGAATTCTCTTATCAGCTCATCATCCTGAAGCATAATCAAATGGTTTTAGCACTAAGTTAAAATGGAAATATCACAAAAAGAAATACACACCTTCCTTCCTTCCTTCCTTCCTTCCTTCCTTCCTTCCTTCCTTCCTTCCTTCCTTCCTTCTTTCCTTCTTTCCTTCCTTCCTTCTTCCCTCCCTCCCTTCCTTCCTACCTTCCCTTTTAGAGATGGGGTCTCACTCTGTTGCCCAGGCTGGTATCAAACTCCTGGGCTCAGGCATTCTACCTGCCTTGGCCTCCCAATATGCTGGGATTATAGGCGTGAGCCACCATGGCCCACATTAAGTCTGATTGGTCATTTGTATTTTGATAAAAAGTAGTTGATTGTTTCTCTTTTTCACCTTCCACAAAGCAATTGTTGAGAAAGAAAAAAATGAGTCTCAGACAATGAGGAGGATATAAAGGTCATGGAAAAATCTAAGAGTCCAGCTGCCTACATCGCAATCTAGCCAAAAGCAGGGTCATAGGTATTCCTATTTCCATTTCTGCCATATTCCCTCTACCTCATGTGATATCTAAGGGACAAACAGCTCACCATTCCCATCACTACCTGAGAAATGAGAGAAAGAAAAAGTAGATGGATCACAAATCGGGAGCCAAAGCGTGCAAAAAGAGATCAAGTCAATGGTTTGGGGAGGTTTCTATTCCTTGAGTGTAGCTATATTTTATTATTAGTCAATGATCAATGCAAGTTTATGACTTTAGTGATCTTTACTGTTAGAGATACAAGAACCCATTGATGCACAGCAAAAACACCCAATTCCTAGAGCAAGGATAAACTGTTGCCTGCGCTTATGGAAGCATGAACACTCTTTTTTCTTCTTCTATTTTTTTTTTTTGAGATGGAGTTTCACTTTTGTTGCCCAGGCTGGAGTGCAATGGAGCGATCTCGGCTCACTGCAACCTCCACCTCCCGGAATTCAGACGATTCTCCTGTCTCAGCTTTCCTGAGTAGCTGGGATTACAGGCATGCGCCACCACACCCAGCTAATTTTGTATTTTTAGCAGAGACGGGGTTTCTCCATCTTGGTCAGGCTTGGTCAGACCTCAGATAATCCGCCCGCCTCGGCCTCCCAAAGTGCTGGGATTACAGGCGTGAGCCACCGCGCCTGGCCCTCTTCTTCTTTTTCTAGAAACAGAGTCTCTGTTGCCCAGGCTGGAGTGCAGTGGTGCAATTATAGCTCACTGCAGCCTTGAACACCTGGGCTCAAGTGATCCTCCCCACTCAGCCTCCCAAAGCACTGGGATTACAGACATGAGCCACTGCCCCCAGCCATGAATACCCTTTAGTAAGCATTTACTTGAGAAACCTAAGGAGGTTTTACACTGAAGGTTTTGAGAGAATCTGAGCACAGATGGTTTCCTGGAGTCGAGAGGCCCAAGTGCAGCCCCAAGATGGGAAAAAGCCCTTTTTCTTACATACAAAATAAACCTAGTACCATTTTTTCACCTCGTCTGTTGGAAGCATCAGGAGCATATCTTGGAACACTAGCCGTCAGCAGTGTGCTGAAGACCAACAGCTCTGACATCGCTACTTTCGTTATTACTTGCTACTTGACCTTGAGCAATGACTTAGCCTCTCTGTGCCTCAGCTTCCTCATCCATAAAACAGAAGGATAATGCAGTATCTACCTCACAGGGCTGTTTAAAGGATCAAACGAGTTCTATGTGGAAAGTCCCTAGAGCAGTGCCTGTGCTCTACAAGTATTTGCTATTTGCTTTAACACTGTTTGGAAGGACATCACTGTCCATGGTGATCTTGAGGGCCCTTGGAGCAGCTTCCCAAACAGTGGATATTGATGAAGGGAATGAGAACAGGAGAGAGAAATAGGCTGGGTGCTGCCAACAGGCAGGTGTGTGAGCACTTCCATCTCCTCACCTGCTCCCTAGAGAATTCCCAGAAATAGCCCAGGAAGAAGTGTTCTTTACTTAGTCAGGGGCAGGAGGTTGATGGAGTGGCAGAACTACAAGCACAGGACCTTCCAGGCACAAATGCTGTTCCGTGATTTGACTTGTATGTTTAGACTAGAGAGGCAGAATTGCACAATGGGAGCCAACACACCTTGGTGGTTAGGAGCAAGGGCTCTGGAGTCAGACTGTCCAGAGTCAAATTCTACCTCTACCATGGCATCAAAGCTTATCTAATGGTGTAACTAGAATCTAGCTGATATAGTTTGGATATCTGTCCCCCCACATCTCATGTAGAAATGTAATCCCCAGTATTGGAGATGGGGCCTGGTGGGAGATGATTGGATCATGAGGGCAGGTTTCTCACGAATGGTTTAGCCTACAGAACTATAAGCCAATGAAACTTTTCTTCATTGTAAATTACCCAGTTTCAGATATTCCTTTATAGCACTCCAAGAATGGCCTAATATACCTTCTTGTAAAAGCCCAAGTTGGACTGGAATTGGTTTTCTAAGTTTTACTGAGTTCCCACAGAAGACCAAACCCATGTTTGGGTAACCTAAAGGACTGCAGCTAGCCCAGTTAGCATCTAAGTGTCACCAGGAAAAGCCTTCCTTTTCTGAGACTGAGAAAGTTCAGGTGGGACTCCACTCCCAATTCGCACCCTTGCCTGAGAGCCCTGTGCTGGGCATAACCTTAACACATATAACCAGAGCACAGTAATTAACATAGTTATTATTTTAGTCTTGAAGAAAAAACTTGGAGGAAAAATGTCATTTAATTTAAAAATTACAAAGTCCATGAGTTTTATAGAAATTTTTGCCACTTGGCTGGGTACAGTGGCTCACACCTGTAATCCCAGCATTTTGAGAGGCAAAGGCGGGCGGATCACGAGGTCGGGAGATTAAGACCATCCTGGTTAACACAGTGAAACCCCATCTCTACTAAAAATACAAAAAATTAGCCAGGCGTGATGGTGGGCACCTGTAGTCCCAGCTACTCGGGAGGCTGAGTCAGGAGAAGGGCATGAACTCGGGAGGCGGAGCTTGCAGTGAGCTGAGATAGTGCCCTCGCACTCCAGCCTGGGCGACAGAGTGAGACTCCGTCTCAAAAAAAAAAAGAAAAAAGAAATTTTTGTCACCACTCAAGACCAGGGAGACTTAATTCTAGAAGCTCTGGCCAGTCTTACTCTCTTAAGTGAATTAGGATCCTAGCAGAAAACAAAATGTATTATGGTTCTCAGCAGAAAGTGTTAATGCTTTGCCAAACAGAGACTGGAATTAAAAAATAGTGGTTACTCTCACTAGTCCTATATGAGGCTTAAAAGAATAGTAGTAAAACAAATTTTTCTCATAACTTCTTTAAGCAAAATATCCTAAGAGCAATTTGAGGCAGCTGAACAATAAATTATCTCTTTGGTTTTACAACAGGAAAAATAGATACATCAAAATACCTTCTACATGTAATTTCAATACAGCTGCAAGTTATAATTAAGTCAGTAGTAAAAGATGTGAAAGTCAGACCAGGTGTGGTGGCTCACGCTTGTAATCCCAGCACTTTGGGAGGCTGAGGCAGGCGGATCATGAGGTCAGGAGTTCAAGACCAGCCTGGCCAAAATAGTGAAACCCCGCCTCTACTAAAAATACAAAAATTAGCTGAGTGTGGTGGCACACTCCTGTAGTCCCAATACTTGGGAGGCTGAGGCAGGAGAATTGTTTGAACCCAAGAGGCAGAGGTTGCAGTGACCCAAGACCACACCATTGTACTGCAGCCTGTGTGACAGGGAGAGAGTCCGTCTCAAAAAAAAAAAAAAAAAAAAAAAAAAGGTGAAAGTCTTAGAATAGAAATTATTTAAAATTTTACGCATAAAAATTTTAAAATAGTTGCCATCAGTTGTTTATATTTTTCTGACATGTGTTCTCCAGTGATTTGGTATGTTTCTGTCAAGAATGCTTGCTCAGTAGGGACGATGGCTCACACCTGTATTCCCAGGACTTTGGGAGGCTGAGGTGGGAGGAGGATTGCTTGAGCTCAGGAGTTTAAGACCAGCCTGGGCAGCATGATGAAACCCCATCTGTACAAAAAAAATACGGGTGTGGTGGCGTGTGCCTGCAATCCCAGGTGCTTTCCAGGCTGAGGCAGGAGGAGCAGGGGAGGCAGAGGTTGCAAAGAGCAGAGATCACGTCACTGCACTCCAGCCTGGGTGACAGAGTGAGATCCTGTCTCAAAAAACAAACAAACAAAAAACAATTAAGAATGCTTGCCCAAGACACAGGACTACTTTCCTTGGCAGTTATAAAGCGATGACTACTGGACTGAGGCAGGATACAGGGGTTTTAGTTTGTACCCAGCCACCAACCGGCTCTACTGCCTGGAATGATCTTCTTCCATTCTCCATCTGGCAAACTCCTACTTATCTTTTAAGAATCAGCTCAAATGCTGCCTCCTCTGAGAAACCTTCAAGGACTACCCCCAGGAAAGTCTCTGGGTTCTCATACATTTTGCTCATATCTCTTTTATAGTATTTTTGCTGTTTCATAATTTTGGTTTTCCTATATGCTTTTCTAACCAAAACATAACTTTCTTGAAGACAGGCAATGTGGTCTAGTATGTTTACTTCCTTGGCACCTAGGACACTAGTTGACTTAATGAATGATTAAATAAATGAAGGAGTTTTATGACCCTAGGCAATTCACATAACTTCTCTGGTACTGCACTTTCTTCATTTGTAAAATGAAGGTATCTGTGTTAGTTAGGGTTCTTCAGAGAAACAGAACCAAGAGAGAGTAAGACAGAGATGCAGAGAGAGAGATTTATTATGGGAATTGGCTCACGTGATTATGGAGGCTGAGAAGTCTCTGAGAAGTCTCATCATCTGCCATCTGCAAGCTGGAGAACCAGGAAAGCCAGTGGCGGTATTCAGTCCTAATCTGAAGGCCTGAGGCCTGGGGGTGAGCAGGTGGGGTTCTGCTAGAGTCCCAAGAACCCTCCAGTGTCTGAGGGTAGGAGAAGATGGATATCCAAGCTCAAGAAAAGAAAAGGATAATTTGCCTTCCCTCTGTTTTTTGTTCTATTCAAGCCCTCAGTGGATTGGATGATGTCCACTCACATCAGTGAGGGTGGATCTTCTTTATTCACTCTATCAATTCAAATGCTAATCTCTTCTGAAAACACGATCATGGACACACCCAGAAATAACATTTTTACCAGGTATCTGGGCATCCCTTTGCCCAGTCAAGGTGACACATAAAATTAGCCATCACAGCATCAGTCTGTTTTTTCCAAGTCCTGGCCAGCTCAAATGCTCATTGAATGCATAATATTCTGTTACAAATATTCCATCTAGGCCTCCCCAGGGGTAGGGCAGACAGAATTGCCTTTGGAGTTCTGCCATCTCCCCTTTGTACCCTCTCCTCTTATCTGATTCCCCTTCATGTCCCAGTTAGGAGTCTTTTCCATAGACCCTTGCACTCAGTTACTTGACAATAGTGTCAAGGTTATGAGCACAGAGCCTGGAGACAGACTGAGTTCAAATACTGGCTCTAGCACTTATTAGCTATATGACCTTGAGTATGTGACCTTGAGAGTTATTTAATCTCTTAATTTTCTAATTTTAAAATAGAGGTGATATTAATAAAAATACCCACCTCATAGAACTGTCTAACATAGACTCTGATCAAAAAGAATGGATGTCAGCCTTAAACAACTAGCAGTCTCTACTGGACATAGGAGTCCTACCACCTTGCCTCCCTCCAGTGCTGAGTCTGTTGCAGTTGTTGACTCTTATTTTTGAGAATGGGTAAAATAAAGGCTTAGTAGAAGATGCATGCACACACACCCTAGGTATTTTAAATAAGGCAGAGGGAGTGGGGCAATTCAGGTAGTAAGTCTAGGCCCTTAAAGGCTCACCTCAAGGTGGATGCCTAAACTTGGTTGATTTTACTTAGACAATGAATATTAAGATTAGGGCTGTAGAACTCACTCTCCTGGTTTGTGAACAGAATATATGTCTCCTTGTTATCAGAGAGTAATATTATATGTCTTCCCAAGTTTTATATTTCTTTTATTATACCTATTATTATATATTATTTTTAATAATACCTAATATTAGAATAACACTTTATTTATTTTCCTATAAGTATTTCATAAGCTTCTTACAAGCTTGTGAAGTGAGTAGAACAGATATTATCTGCCCCATTAAAAGAGCAATTACTAATCTATTTTATTTGGGAGTGTCTAGCATGTAAATATTTTGACAATTCTTTGGAAACTTACATAGATATTTATGAACCAGGAACATTCTCTGAGAAGGTAAGAGGGTAACTTAGATTTTATTCATCAATTTACTGGAATCTAACTGTAAATCTTGGATAACTTTAGAGTCTAAGTATAATAACACATTAATAGATGTGTAGCTTAGAAATGGTTGCTGCTGCAAATAATATATTACTTCACTTATTCCAAAAATATAAGGTAAGTGACTTTTGTGATTCAGAGAGTAAACTAGAAATAGAAACATAGCAAATACATGGATTAGGTATAAATTGACATAGCAACATCCCTGTGAGACGCAAAGCTATAAGGAGCTAAATAGACCATGGCTCCTACATAGAAATGAGTATGGTTATTTGGTCACAGATTCTAATTCCACTTGACTTTGCAGAATATATGGTGCAGAATGAATAATCTTTACTCTGGCAATTCACCATTATATTCCCAAATTATACTCACAATCTTCTCTCGTTGTTCATTGTATTAATGTAGCCATGACTTTATGAATTTGTGGAATAGATATTAACATATAATAGCTGAATCTTCTGCTTTGAATTCAAGATAAGTATTCGTTTGCTGGTAATCTTATTTGATAAGCCCAGAGTAAATGAATTGTATCAATTCATCACTAAATGCAATTTTTGTAAGGCTTTATTCCTGAGAGCAAGTAAGGAAACACTATTTGTTTATTGAAGAGAATGATGGAATCACATTTTGGCAAAATTATGGGGAGTAAGCAGATGGGAAATGGGAGAAAAGCCACATGGGTAATAAAAATCATGAGTTTTCACCACATAACTAAAATATAAAGGAAAATTCTCCTGGGAACCCCATAGGCCACTTGATTGAACAACAGTGATTTATTTTCCATTCAGCAAAGGTTCTACACTTTGGGGGCAGAGGGAGTCTTATGACATATGGTTCTCAGCACCAGCTGTGACAGGGAAAAAGGGCTGTTGATAGAATAATCCTGACCCAGATAATGAGATCCTTAGCTGGCTGCATCTAATAGTTTCACAGGACATGTTAGGATGGAAGTCAGCCAAGAAAGCCATCTTTGTTTGCCCTTTACTTTAATTTGGCACAAACAGTGGACACTTATTTTTCTAAAAAATAAATTATTTAAAAAAAATTTAGCCGGGCACGGTGGCTCACACCTGTAATCCCAGCACTTTGGGAGGCTGAGGCGAGTGGATCACAAGGTCAGTAGTTCAAGACCAGCCTGACCAACATGGTGAAACCCTGTCTCTACTGAAAATGCAAAAATTAGCTGGGCGTGGTGGTGCACACCTGTCATCCCACCTACTCAGGGTGTTGAGGCAGGAGAATTGCTTGAACCCAGGAGGCAGAGGTTGCAGTGAGCCAAGATCGTACCCTGCACTCCTGCAGTCCAGCCTGGGCTACAGAGCGAGACTCCGTATCTATATATCTCTATCTCTATCTATCTATCTATCTATCTATCTATCTATCTATCTATCTATTTTAATGGGATCATTTCACTTAATAGAACAGCCTATATCTCAAACTAGGTACAAAGCTTTAAAAGTACTACCTATCTGCCTGGCTTATTTCATTCCATCCTTCATCTTTCATTCATCCTTGTCCTTGTGATGTCACACTGGGTGTTATGTCACAAATACTGAGGGTGGAGGGACCAATCAATAACTAGAGCAATTTGGGATGTGAATGCAGGAGGGAAATGGCCACTAAAGAACTCTGAGACCCAGTGTGGTGGCTCATGACTGTAATCCCAGCACTTTGGGAGGCTGAGGTGGGAGGACCTCTTGAGCCCAGGAGTTCACGACCAACCTGGGCAACACAGTGAGACCTCTATCTCTACAGAAATTTTTTTTAAATTAGCTGGGCACAGTGGTGCATGCCTATCAGCCCAGCTACTTGGGAGGCTGAGGTGGGAGGATTGTTTGAGCCCAGGAAGTTTAGGCTGCAGTGAGTCGTGATCACACCACTGCATTCTAGCCTGGGCAGCAGAGCAAGACCCTGTCTCAAAGCAAGCAAACAAACAAACAAACACACAGACTGACAGACAGGCAAATAAAATGAATGCTGGAGCTTCATCTGGTTTGCCGGACTAGGACTGAGCAGCAGCAAGCCACAAATGTTTTCTAATTAGGAGTAGGGCATGATCAGATCAAAAAGTCACAGTAGTGATCATATGGAGGACAGACTGGAAGAGAAAGATAATGGACTTCGCACTATCACTTGGAAAGTTCTAGAAATACACTAAGGAGAGAAGTACAAAAGACTAAGACAGTGGCTTTGGGGATAGAATGAAGAAAACAGTCAACAGTCATCAGGTCCGGTCCATTCTCTCCCTGAAATTTCTTTACCAATTTAGTCAAGTGTCTCAATAATGTCCTTTATGGCATTTTGTTTTCCTCCAGTCCAGGATCTTGTCCAGGGTCACATATTGTGTTTAATTGTTGTGTCTCTTTAGTCTCCTTTAATCTGAAGCAGTTCATCAGCTTTTCATTATCTTTCATGACACTGGCATGTTTGAAAAGTACAGGTCAGTTATTTCACAGGTCGTTTCTTAATTTTTGTTTGTCTGATGTTTTCTCAAGATTTGATTTGGGTTATGCATTTCCAGTGGGAATACCACATAAGCAATGCTATGTCCTTCTGACGGTCACATCTGGAGACCACATGATGTCCATCTGCTCTTCATTTGTTATGTTAATCTTGATTATCTTGTCAGGATATTGTCTGGTTTTCCCACTATAGTTACTATTTTCCTTCTCGTTACCAATTTGTGATTAGTGGGAAAATACTTTAAGACTACAGAAATATTCTGCTCTTCAACAAACTTTCTTGCCTAGGTTTAGCATTCTCTGATAATTCTTGTCCAGATCAATCTTTACCATGATGTTTGCAAAATTGCAATTTTCCAAATCTTTCATACTGTACACCAGAACTTCCATTTTTAACCAGACACATTGCTACCTGAAATAAAGGACCACATACCACAGTTTGGTCATGGTTTATTAACTAAATCCTAACAAGTGTTCTGTGGGACTTCCAAGAAGTCTTCTTAAAAGTGCAAGGGTGAGGTAGAAGTGGGGACTGGTGTCTTCCTCCTCATTCCTAGGAAGAACATGGTGTAAGAAGAGAAAAGAGCAAAATATTAGGGACCCGAGTGACACTGAAAGTTGCTGGGTAACTTAAAAAAAAAAAAGAATACCTCGTGTAGAAGTCTGGAAAAATGAAACATCAGAACTGAGTGGTGCGTCCAGAATCAAGGGAAGGAAGATGTTTAAGGAGAGTAGAATGAACAGTTCAAATATCATAATGAGGTCAAACAAAATAAGGACTGAAAAGTCTCTGTTGAATTCAGCTATTTGGAGGTCTTTGATAGCATAATAAGAGGAATTTTATTAAAGCGGATGGGAAACCTGGACTGCAGCAAATTAAGGATCAAACAAAAAACAAAATATTAGCATTAAGTTTAGGTGATTCTTCCACAAAATTTGCTTCAAAAGAAAAGGAATAGGATCAGACAAAAACTAACCCTCAGACTATATATTGAAAGGAAAGACACTGTCTTGTTTCATCTTGACTTTCCAGTCAAGATGTATGCTTGCATGTAGTAAACAATGAATAAATATTAGCTGAATACAAAGTAAACAGAAAAAGGCTCCTCCCTTAGAGAACTCACACTCAAGTAAGTAAATAAATAAATGGGGTAGGATGCATGGTTGAGGGTTTTTTTCAAGATAAAAGATACTAGTTTTTCAAGTTTATGATATTATGCACACAGCTCTCTGAGTTTTGACAAACAAATGCGGTCATAGAGCAACCATGACAAATTATTGATTATTTGTATCACCCTTACCCCCCAAATTCCCTCATGTCCCTCACCCACACCCTCCAGTGTTGGGGGTTGCCACGGCAACCACTGATCTAATTTCTGTCCCCATAGTTTTGACTGTTTCAGAATGTCATGCAAATGGCATTCAAACAGGAGTCTATTTGTTTACTAGGTAATCAAACCAGAGCCATTTGCATCTGGTTTATTTCATTTAGTATGATGCTTTTAAGATTCGTCCATATTGTTGCTTGTGTAGTTCATTCCTTTTGATTAGTGAGTGCTATCATGATTTGTCTGTTTCTCAGTTGATGGAAATTTGAATTGCTTCCAGTTTTGGCCAATTATAAATAAAAATGCTATAAACCTTTGCATACAGGTCTTTGTGTGGGCGTACATCTTCATTTCTCTTGGTCCTTGGGAGAGGGTTACTGAGTATAAATTAACTTTTTAAGAAAACTGCCAAACTTTTCCCAAGTGATTATACCATTTTGCATGCCAACAGTGTATGACTTCCTGTTGCTTTGCATCTTCCTCGGAACTTGATATTGTCAGTTTTTAAAAGTTTGGCTGTTTCAATGCATGTATAGTGATATCTCACTGTGGTTTTAATTTCCATTTCCTACTGCATTTGCACTCTGTTAATTATGTTGAGTATCTCTTCATGTGTTTGTCATTTGCACCTCTTGGTGAATTCAAAACTGTTGCTCATTTTAATTATTGGGTTGTCTGTTTTCTTATTATTGAGTTGTGAAAGTCTTTACATACTCTGAATTCAAATCCTTTATCAGATAGGTGTTTTTCAAACATTTTCTCCAAGTCTGTGGCTTGTCTTTCCATTTTCTTAACAACGTTTTTTGAAAAGTAGATGTTTAAATTTTTGATGAAATCCAATTTATCAAGTTTTCATGGTTCATACTTTTGTGTTCTATCTCAGAAATCTTTGTCTAATTCAAAGTCCTATGTTTTCTTCTAAACAGTTCATAGTTTAGATTTTAGGTCCATAATCCATTTTGAGTTAGGTTTTGTATGTGGAGAGAATAAGAGATTTGAATATACTTGCCATTAGAGAAAAAAAGTGATTGAAGACACATAATATAAAAAATTACAAAAGAATCAAAAGCAGATTGGAACAGGAGTTCATGAGGGCACAAATGAATCCCTTTTCCCACTAAAACAAAAAGGAAAGAAATTAAAGCAAAAGTTGTAAGTGGGTGGGGTTGGGGGTGTTAAATGGGATCACCTCTTGGTCTCCATTTTCTCTAGAAGGAGACAAGATCATCTGATAAAAGAAGGGAGACAAGGCTAGAGAACAGTAGGTTGGAGAAGAGTAACTAAGATCTGGCATAGACACCATGGAGAATGGGGAAGAGAGGTAACCAGTAACAAATAAAAGGGAAGCTGAATGATGATAAGGACCCAGGTGAGTCTGGGAACCTTGAAATTGCAATTGCTTTTGTTAGGCAATTGTCCTTGGTTGTATTGCTAAACATGATCAGCATACGAGCAATGAGGCCAATGCGGGAGAGGCTTGGCAGAGGACAAGGGAGTGAATTCACTGAGACTGATGAGAAGTGACACTCCTGTTTAGACAGAAGAGGAAATTACTCCAGGAGAAACAGACAGGAGGAGACTGTAAGAAGTGGCTGCAGGAATGAGAGGTCTAGGTGACGCTGCAGAGCAAACTCCAAATCCAGTGGTTATTCTGTGCTTTTCTCCTCATGGGATCAAATTATGTATTTGATCTATACCTCAGTTAGGATGCATTTGGCTGCAAGTAGAAAAAATTTGGTTTAACCCGATAAAAGTGATGTAAGCAACACAGGTTTGTTTTAGGTTTGTTTTTTCTCCATTTTGTTTCTCTTCCATAACAAGAAGCCTGGAAGTAGGAAGCTCTGGGAATGGTGAAATAAGAGGCATGACAGTGTCAGGACTCTGGGGCAATCTCTCTGCTATTGGCCTGCTTTGCTCTCATAATTACAAAATGGCCACCAGAACACCAAGCTTTACATCTTTTCGTGGCCATATTCCTTACTCTTTTTTATTTTTGGCATTTTAAGACATTTTTATTGTGGACAGTTTAAAGCATAAAGAAAAGTGACAAAATAGCAAAGTGAACCCCATGTACTCATCACTCCACTTTAACATTGATCAACTATGGGCAAACTTGCTTATCTTCCACCATCACCCACATCCTTCCTCCTGGGTTATTCTGGCCATTCCATGCTGGAACTCATCCTTGACTTCTTTCCCTGGTCCCACACATCCAATCCATCAGCATGTTCCACTGTTTTTGTTTTGTTTTGTTTATCTCCAAAATATACCCTGACTGTGTTCTTTTCCCACTAGATTTCCCTCCATTCCCATTGGTTGGTATACAACCTCCCACTAGTAAATTTGACTGGCTTAAAAATTAATTAATTAATTAAATAATTTCAGCCTTAGGCCTTCCATTTACCTGACTTCTTTGATGTTAGTTGACAGTCACATGTTAGATAATGCCACTAAAGTGTTTTCATATGCTGAACTTGGATCTTTTGTGTTTAAGCTAAGAAATGGACATTTGAGGTAGGTAGACAGAGCTACCTGGTAGGCAACAGGTTGATTTCAAATATATTTCCATCCTTCTCTGCCTCAGTGTTTCGACAATTATTTGAATAGTTATTGCATTTTACCTTCATTTTACTAAAAGTATAAAATATAAAATGAAAGTGTTAATAATGGGAACTAGAAGCATTGGTCTTATAAACAATTGTGACGGTCAGAAGGATGGGAATCCTCAGCCTCCTCAGATGCTTTTTTAGACATACACTGGTTAATTTTTGTTCAGTTGTAATGGAAAAACACAAAATTGATAATATGAGTAAAATGCTAGAACCATGTTGCCAAAGGTTATGCCTAAAGTTTCATATAGATATACACAATTGTTTATACTCTGGAATAAAATCCTCCTTGTAACATATAATTCTATTGTTCAGCTTTGACACATTTGATTTAAATCCACATTTTAACAAACTCCTGTATGAAAAGGGGACTGTCTTCCTTTCTTTATATTCAAAATTCTCCAATCCTGTGATTTTGTTGAATCAACTTATCTCATTCCTTCCCAATACCCACACCAATCCTTTTACTCTTAACAGAAATCTAATATTGCTGTTCCTCTTATGTTTACCTCTGACTTTTCCTCTCCTTAATGAATTGCTGCTGTCCCCTCTCAGCCCTTTTCGTTGTAGTCATACTCTTTTTCCTTATCCCTACATTGTTGGCCAAACGTCTCAATTATTTTTCTTCCCAGAGTGATTCTAAATGCCTTTAGGTAAAGGGATTAGAAATATAGTCAACATAAAGGAGAATTAGAAATTAAAATAACTCATCTGTTGATGACTGCCATCTGTTTCTTAGTATGTCATTGCCTGTAGATTATTTCTTGCTCATCCTCTTTAGGCCATAAGAACTATTCCTCTGCTCATCACAGCTGTGACTATTCTCTTGTAAGCACTAAATGTAACTCTAGTGAACAGTGCACACAGAAGACCTAAATTCCAACCTAATGTTGGTCTTTCACATCATAATAAACATCGCAAAATCTTACTCATTTACACGTAGTAGCGAGAAAACTCTGAAGTTGTGAAAAGTCTGAATTAAAGACTTTAAAAAACTAAATCATTTAAGAACAAGCAATGGGGAAAGGATTCCCTATTTAATAAATGGTATTGGGAAAACTGGCTAGCCATATGCAAAAAACTGAAATTGAACTCCTTCCTTACACCTTATACAAAAATTAACTCAAGATGGATTAAAGACTTAAATGTAAGACCTAAAACCATAAAAACCCTAAAGAAAACCTAGGCAATACCATTCAGGACATAGGCATGGGCAAAGACTTCGTGACTAAAACACCGAAAGCATTGACAAGAAAAGCCAAAATTGACAAATGAGATCTAATTAAACTAAAGAGCTTCTGTACAGCAAAATAAACTATCATCAGAGGGAACAGGCAAATCACAGAATGGGAGAAAATTTTCGCAATCTATCCATCTGACAAAGGGCTAATATCCAGAATCTACAAGGAACTTCAACAAATTTGCAAGTAAAAAACAAACAACCCCATCAAAAAGTGGGCAAAGGATATGAACAGACACTTCTCAAAAGAAGACATTTATATGGCCAAAAAACATATGAAAAAAAGCTCATCATCACTGGTTGTTAGAGAAATGTAAATCAAAACCACAATGAGATACCATCTCACGTCAATTAGAATGGCAATCATTAAAAGTGTCAGGAAACAACAGATGTTCAAGAGGATGTGGAGAAATAGGAACACTTTTACACGGTTAGTGGGAGTGTAAATTAGTTCAACCATTGTGGAAGACAGTGTGGCGATTCCTCAAGGATCTAGAACCAGAAATACTATTTGACCCAGCAATCCCATTACTGGATATATACCCAAAGGATTATAAATCATTCTACTCTAAAGACACATGCACACATATGTTTATTGCAGCACTACTTAAAATATAAAAGACTTGGAACCAACCCAAATGCCCATCAATTATATACTGGATAAAGAAAATGTGGCACCTATACACCATGTGATACTATGCACCCATAAAAAAGGATGAGTTCATGTCCTTTGCAGGGGCATGGATGAAGCTGGAAACCATCATTCCCAGCAAACTAACACAGAAAGAGAAAACAAATACCGCATGTTCTCACTCATAAGTGGAAGTTGAACAGTGAGAACACATGGACACAGGGAGGGGAACATCACACACTGGGGCCTGTCGGGGGGTGGGGGGTGGGGGGAGGGATAGCATTAGGAGAAATACCTAATGTAGATGATGGGTTGATGGCTGCAGCAAACCACCATGGCACGTGTATACCTATGTAACAAACCTGCACGTCTTACACGTGTATCCCAGAACTTAAAGTAAAATAATAATTTTTTTTAAACCCTAAATCATTGTATTCCTTTTGGAAACATATAGTAACTTGAACTAGTAAGAAGGGGTTTCTAAGTAGAAGCTCTAGTTGCCTACTTTAGTGATGGAATAACACTTTGGGTAGTTAGTTGTATCTATTTACATATAAATAGCAAATGCATCTATCTCCTCTGCTTTTAAGTAGGCTAACATCCTAACCACCACAACCACACAATCACAGTCTCACTTAGGGGACTAATTTGCCTACTTTAGATAGCAGTAAAAGTTATTCCTTCCAAGAATGGTTTCGTTAGCGATTTACATTTTACATTATTTTAATCTCTATAGAGTTATATGCCTGACAAATTTAGAAAGGGTTAGAAAAGGATACACTGAATTAAAATGGTGTACATGATTTCAACTTCAAGGGGGCAGATTCAAACATTGCCTTAGGCTGTGGTGACCCTCAATTTATCTAAATATTTAGGCAGTCATTTTGTTATATCATAATATGTATGAGTCTTGAGGTTAGAGAAACAAATCAAGATTACACTGAAAGTTTGTACTGAGAATTTGCAGGCTTTGATAACACTAAGATACAGCACTTAACTAATGCCCTACCTCCACCTCCCAAATTTATTTTAAGGATAGGAAAAAGGGAGAGTAAGTGCCGTTCAAACCCCATTAAGATTTAGAGTAAGACCACTTTAGTTTTTAGCTGGTGCACATGGCACTATAACCCTGAACAAGTCACATAACCTCTCTAAGCCTGTTTTCCAGCTACAAAATGATATTACCAACCTCAGAACATTATTATTATTAATTGTTATTATTTTGAGACAGGCTCTTGCTCTGTTGCTCAGCCTGGAGGGCAGTGGTGCGATCACAGCTCACTGCAGCCTTAACCTTTTGGGCTCCAGTGATTCTTAGCCTTAGCCTCCTGAGTAGCTAGGACTACAGGCATGTGCCACCACGCCAGGTTTTGTTTCGTTTTTCTTTTCTTTTTAAGAGATAGGATTTCGGCCGGGCGCGGTGGCTCAAGCCTGTAATCCCAGCACTTTGGGAGGCCGAGACGGGCGGATCACGAGGTCAGGAGATCGAGACCATCCTGTTTAACACAGTGAAACCCCGTCTCTACTAAAAAATACAAAAAACTAGCCGGGCGAGGTGGCGGGCGCCTGTAGTCCCAGCTACTCGGAGGCTGAGGCAGGAGAATGGCGTAAACCCGGGAGGCGGAGCTTGCAGTGAGCTGAGATCCGGCCACTGCACTCCAGCCCGGGCGACAGAGGGAGACTCCGTCTCAAAAAAAAAAAAAAAAGAGATAGGGTTTCATCATATTGACCAGGCTGGTCTTGAACTCCGGAGCTCAAGTGATCCTCCTGTCTCGGCCTCCCAAAGTGCTGGAATTACAGGCATGAGTCACTGCACCTGGCCAGAACATTATTTTGTTTATTAAGTTTAACCATGCGAAAGAAAATGTTTTGTAAACTGTTTAGTACCATTCAAACGCTAGAATAAAAATGGAGAAACATTTACTTTGTATTTTGTTGTTTTTTAAATAGAACTTTTCTGGTTTTGGCTTAGAGGAAATGTTTTCTCTAATACCTGGCACCTTTTGAAAAACTACTAATAAACTCTTTCACCTGTGGTTGACTTGTAATTATTTCATACTTCTGTGAAGAGAAGAAAGTATAGAAAGTAGTGATTTTAGACAAATTCTCAAATCACCCCTACATTCCTGAAGAATTTTTGATCAGGAAAGCATCCCTGTGTAGATGAAATGTGGAGTTTAAATTGATTTTACAAAACATCAAAAACGTTTAGTTATATTGTTAAAAATTAAATCTCGCGGCCGGGCGTGGTGGCTCAAGCCTGTAATCCCAGCACTTTGGGAGGCCGAGACGGGCGGATCACCAGGTCTGGAGATCGACACCATCCTGGCTAACACGGTGAAACCCCATCTCTACTAAAACATACAAAAAAACTAGGCGGGTGAGGTGGCGGGCGCCTGTAGTCCCAGCTACTCGGGAGGCTGAGGCAGGAGAATGGCGTAAACTCGGGAGGCGGAGCTTGCAGTGAGCCGAGATCTGGCCACTGCACTCCAGCCCGGGCGACAGAGCGAGACTCCGTCTCAAAAAAAAAAAAAAAATTAAATCTCCACTACGTTTTGTTTGAACAAGAATTAGTTTTATAGTCGGGCGCGGTGGCTTACGCCTGTAATCCCAGCACTTTGGGAGGCCGAGGTTAGGGGGACCACTTAAGGCCAGGAGTTCAAGACCAGCCTGGACAATATGGAGAAACCTCATCTCTACTTAAAATACAAAAAAGTAGCTGCGGTGGTAGTGGGCGCCTGTGGTCCCAGCTACTTGGGAGACCGAGGCAGGAGAATTGCTTGAACCCAGAAGGTGGAGGTTGCAGTGAGCTGAGATCGTGTTACTGCACTCCAGCCTGGGTGACAGAGTGATATTCTGTCTCAAAAAAACAAACCAAACCACAAGACTAGTTTTACAAGGATAATTTAGTAGTAGAGTCTTGAGAAATGACAGAAAAGAGTTGAAGGGAAGAATTGTCTTCAACATTTTTGTAGTTTTACATAAATAAAGACCAACATAGCAATTATTTACTAGATTAGATAATCTAACTCCAGGTAGTGATAGGTAATATCACCAACGAACAATTTGTTTATTGTTAGTAGGACTTTAAGTGCTAAATAAAGAGCAAAAAAGAAGAGGAAAAGTAAATATGTAATAACACATTATTATCACAGCTCAGAAATTCAGAAATTCCACCCAGGGCAAAATGCCAGTCATGTCACCCCTGCCAAAATCTCCTTAGAGAGACTATCTGCCTGCAGACTGGAAGGACATTCCTTAAAAAATAGGGGCTGTGCTCTGCTCTCTGACCAGCTAATTTGACTAGGGGCAGTCACTTGGCCCAAACTGAGTAAATCATATTCTGAGAGACACAGAAGCTGAAGTGGATGGTGTTGACACTAGAGATGCAAGGTCATAAAGAGTTGTTGTCAAAACTGGCAGCATGGTAGCTCAAAGCCATATGCAAGCCAGTGTTATAAGGGAAAAGAAACTTTAAAAACTTACAGAGATGCAGAATAACTAGTTTGCAAAAAGGAAAATGGAGCAGATGTGAAACAAGGACAAAGAGACTGGAAAACCAAGCAAAGGGAGGAATAGAAAGAGGGAGAGAAGCTGCCTAATCACACATGCTTTCTTCAGTTGGGTTCTGTATAATACCTTAAAATAAATCTCCTTCCCTTTTCTTGTGCTGTCTCCAGTATGTTTTGATTCCTCAGAACCAGAGGTTACTTTAGTAAGATATGCACCAACTGGACTAGAGCCAAAAGTAAAAAAGTAAACAAGAAATGCATCTGAATAGGCAAATTGCATTTTCAAAATACTGTATACGAAAGCTCTTGTGATACTAAAAATCTTTTATTACTTTTTAAATTTGTATAACAACTGTATTGAGATTTAACTTACATCCTATAAAATTCATCCTTGTTTCATTGCTTGTTTACTTTTAATTTTTTAATTCCATCAAGCTTCCAGATCTAGTGTCCAAGTCTATGAGTAGCTTTATTAACAGAGACAACGGCCAGGAGAAGCAAGCACACTACAGCAATAAAAAATGACAGTTGACAGCCTAGCAGCAAAGGAGGAAACAGAAAAACTATAAATAGGAGTACAATAATTCCAACGAAGAAAAAAAAAAAGCAATCTGGGGCCATTTAGAGTGTTTTCGTTAGGCTCTTTTGGTTCTGAGGAACAGCTCAAGTTACATCTAATATTAGGGGAAGGAGTTATAAGGAATGAAGAAAACAGGGATCTCAGCCCCAAAAGGCCTCGTGGGAAGCCAGGAGAGGCCAAATCACCAAGCCTCTGGAAGAACAGGAGCTTCGAGAGCCAGAAGCCTCATGAAGATTGGAGCCAGGACGTCATCAGGAATCCAAGGTTACCTCAGGACTTCAGCATCGGGAGTTCACCTCAGCGATGAGTTATTTTTGTGAATCTGCTCTCCCTTGGCGTCTGTGCTTGTCAGTGTCGTTGAGTTTCTGGACTTGCCCCTAACTGACTTCCTCGTCCTTTCTTTGGAATTTGCAAACTGGCAGCTCCTGACCTATTTCAGCCTGCAGATTCATTGTGTTTGGCCAGCATGACGCCTTTGCATTGTTAAGAATCCCGAAGTCTCTGGGCGTGGCATGTGCTTGGCAGTCCCGGAATCTTTACGTGCGGGATCACCTTCGCCGCGCCCTCTTCTCTCCTTGGCACTGCCTGCCTGACTGCCGAGGGCGTCTGAGTGTGAGACCCATGCCCTGCATTTCTTCTCTACCCCACAGCTTCTTCTCATCGTAATATCTGGTTTCTTATCAGTTTTGCTTGTTCTAGCCCATGGACTCTCTCTGTACGGTATATCCCTTTAGCTCCCATTGCTAACCAGTCATTCAAATTCTCCAAAGGGAGAATCTGGACCATCTCACCCATTTTTGGCTAAACTTGTCCCATTCGTTCATAGTATAGAAAGCGTCCAGCCTATAGGATAGCTCTTTGCCCAATCAGCTGTGGCTGAGGGGCAGCCTGGCCCACTAAGACCAGAGCACTGCTGTCTAGGGCTGGCACCTCTGCAGAGACTGTGGGCAGAGCAGTTACCTTTAGAAAGCACCTAGGAACAGGCGGCCACTGTCACTGTCCAGTGCACTGGGTAGGAGTGACCCAACTCTTCAAACCCTAAAAAGCCCCAAAGAATCAGGCTCCATCTAGCCTCCCCAGATAATTAAAGTCTATGACAGTAACATGAAATCTTTAAGAAAAGGTTAAATTGTGTTCAGTTTCTTCTATTTAAGGAAGCAGTGATGTGTATAGAAGACTTTGGAGTAATTTCCATTAAAAATTATTAAAGTAAAAATAATAAAAGGTATTTAATATGTATTCATATTTGGGACAGCTTGGGTTTCTTTTTTCTCAATTTAATCTCATTTTCCTTTGAAATAGAAACTAGGAAGTTGTTGAGTACATATCTCTGAACATTTTCTAATCTTGGCTCTGCCATTTACCAGCTAGCAAAGCAAATTCTTTTATAATACAGTGCCTCAATTTCCTCATCGATAAAATGAGGATAATAATAGTACATCTTTCACAGGATTGGCACTTTAAATTAGAAAAATCCAAATTAAACATTTAGGATGAGCCGGGCGCGGTGGCTCAAGCCTGTAATCCCAGCACTTTGGGAGGCCAAGACGGGCGGATCACGAGGTCAGGAGATTGAGACCATCCTGGCTGACACGGTGAAACCCCGTCTCTACTAAAAAAAATATAAAAAACTAGCCGGGCGAGGTGGCGGGCGCCTGTAGTCCCAGCTACTCGGGAGGCTGAGGCAGGAGAATGGCGTAAACCTGGGAGGCGGAGGTTGCAGTGAGCTGGGATCTGGCCACTGCACTCCAGCCCGGGTGACAGAGTGAGACTCCGTCTCAAAAAAAAAAAAAAAAAAAAAAAAAAAAAAAAAAAAAAATTAGGATGGGTACCTGGTTTACATTAAGTGTTAAAAATTGTTAACTATTATTATTATTGCTGTTGTTGTTTTTTGTTGTTCTTATAAATAGGGGAGCTACATACTAATATATTAGTAGAGTTTTTATAATGGTTGACAATTGTTGAGGTTTTCCTATTTCTACATACATAATTACTTTTCCTTGACACAGTGTTCTAGCTCTGTCATAAAAATTGTGTATTGCATTTCCAATTAAAACAAATTACTTCAATCGGATTGCTTAACTGTATAACAACAGGGTATTGTTTGGGGAGATCTGAGCTTATTTTAACCCTACTGCTGGTCTATCTATCCATTAGCTTATCTTGGTGCCTAGACTGAAAGGCAACCTTCAGAGCAGCCCCCAGTGCAGACAGTTGTCAGTTTGAAGGTAAACACCTTTGAAATACAACAAAGGCTATAGCTGATGTCAAAGGACTTATCTAAAGTCCGTCTCTTTGGAGTCTCTGGCCAGTTCTAGGATGACTTCCTGCCTGGAAACAAGACAGGAAAGTGCTGAATGGGTGCACGCCAATGGGGCTGGGTCTTGAAAGGAGTGGAACTTGATGAAACCATTAGAATCAACAAGGGAGCTTTAGAAAACATACCAATGCCGGTCCCATCTTAGACCAATACAATTCTGGAGCTCAGAGGTGGGGCACAGGAAAGGGAGAAGGCGAGCAGTCATATTTTTTTAAAGCTCCCCAGATGCTTATAATCTGCAGCCAGGGCTCAGAACCCCAATGTTCTAGGGCTTCAACTAATTTACCTCTGCTACTGAGCACTACTCAGAAGAGAGGCTAGCAGGTAAGAACAGAGGA
This sequence comes from Rhinopithecus roxellana, assembly GCF_007565055.1. Classification (NCBI taxonomy): domain Eukaryota; kingdom Metazoa; phylum Chordata; class Mammalia; order Primates; family Cercopithecidae; genus Rhinopithecus; species Rhinopithecus roxellana. The sequence goes on along the minus strand of NC_044557.1, from coordinate 64,270,622 downwards.
AAGGAGAAAAGAAGACATTGCCCAAGAACTTGGTCATCATATCAGCCTTGTCAGCAGTTTACCAAGCCTTACCCTCTCCTCAGCAATGTGTGGAAACTGAGCAGAGGGTGAAAAGAAGATTATGATTAATATTGCCTGCCTTCACAGAGCTTTCAAAACAGTTGAAGAGTCAAAATTAGCACACAAGAAATGGTGGCAGAACCATGAAGCATTATGTTGTGGCTATGATTAAAAGAACATGCTCTGAGAGTTTGGTGAAGGGCAAGGTGAAAGTCAAGATGGAGGAGGTGGAACCTCCTGAAGATGAGAAGGATTTGGGCACAAAGGGAGCACGAGGAAGTGCATTACAAGCACAGTGAACAGAATGAGCAAAATCAAGAAAAGGCATGATGTGGGCACAAACAGCGACAGACCAGTCCAACTAGGATGGAGGATGTTTAGTGGGCAGTAGTAGCAAATACACTAGGATAATTTAGGTAGAGCGGAACCAAATTTAGAAGACTGGGGTACTAGCCTGAATAATTTAAACATCATGCATTAGGGAACAGGGAGTCATTATGAGGTCATAAATAAAGATAGACAATGTGTTTCGGGTTTTTGTTGTTATTGTTTACAGACAGGGTCTCACTCTATTGCCCAGGCTGGAGTGCAGTGGTATAATCATAACTGGCTACACCATTGAACTCCTGGGCTCAAGTGATCCTCCCATTTCAGCCTCCTAAGTAGCTAGGACTACAGGAGACACCATCATGCCCAGCTATTGTTTTAAAAAAATTTCTAGAGATGGGCTCTTGTTATGTTGCCCAGGCAACACACAGAAAAGTAAAAGGAACCAGAAAAATATGATGCATGATCTCTAAACACAGGTAACTGTGCTTTGACATATTTCTTTCTGATTTTAATATACTTTTATATAGTGCTGATCTCACTGTATAAGCAATTTTGAATCTTGCCTCTAATATAATAGTGTGAACATTTTCTTATGTCATTAATAGCTTTAAGCTTTGTTTTTGTAGCTATGTAACCTTCCTTGGTGTAGATGCACTGTGATTTACTTGTAAGACAGCAGCTGTCTTAGTCCACTTTGTGCTGCTATAATATGATACCTCAGACTGAGTGATTGTTAAACAGTAGAAGTGTATTTGGCTCATGGTTCTGGATCTGGGAAGCCCAAGGTTGAGTGGGCACATCTGATGAGGGCCATCTTGCTACATCATACATGGCAGAAAGCATCACATGGGACAAGAGGAAGAGCAAGGCAGGACCAAACATACTTTTGTGACAAACCCACTCCCATGTTAACCCACTCCATTTATGAGGGAAGAGCCTAGGTTTGTTCTTTTTTTTGTTTTTTTGTTTTTTTCCATACCAGAAATAGTAAGAAGGAACAAATTTTAAGAGTTAGCAATATATTGGGTGAAAAAGAGAACAGTTAAAGTTGTCATGTTCTTGGCAAATGTAAATAAGACAAAGCAAAAAGAGAACCCATAAACAAAATGAAAGATTAAACAGCAATATAGAAAAAAATTGAAACATGTATAATAGAAAAGAGGCTAATTTCCATAAAATATAAACAGCAAGTACCAATCAACAATGGTCAACAACCTAATAGGAAAATGGGCAAAGGATATGAACAAATGGTTCTAGAAAAGGAAATAGGAATGGGTTTTAAAGAAAAAAAAAAGATAATCAACTTCACTCACAATTAAGTGTGCAAGCTAAAATGATAATGAGATAACATTTTAACAGATTTGCAAAGACCAAAATGTTTAATAATATACTTTGTTAAAGAGGATGTTGGAAAATAGGCAATGCATACATTGCTGATAAGACCAGTTGTCTTATCAATGTGATGCATGTGATCACTTGTAGGATAATTGGACAATAGATATTGTATTAGTCTGTTTTCACACTGCTATAAAGAACTTCCCTGAAACTGAGTAATTTATAAAGGAAAGAGGTTTAATTGACTCACAGTTCTGCATGGCCGGGGAGGCCTCAGGAAACTTACAATCATGGTGGAAAGAGAAGCAGGCACCTTCTTCACAAGGCGGCAGGAGAGAAAGAAGTGCAAACAGGGGAAATACCAGACACTTATAAAATCATCAGATCACATGAGAATGAACTCATTATCATGAGAAAAACAGGGGGGAAACTTCTCCCATGACCCAATCACTTCCCACCACATCCCTTCCTCGACACTTGGGGGTTATGGGGATTACAATTCGAGATGAGATTTGGATGGGGACACAGAGCCAAACCCAGTCAGTTATCAATATGGAAAGTGGACACATCCTTTAACCCAGCAATTCCACTTTTAGGAATTTATCCTACAGATAATTCACAATATGTGTAAAATAATATATAACCCAGACAATTCTTGCAAGTGTGTTTGTAGGAGCATAATATTGGAAACAACATAAGGTATACCAATAGGAAATTATTTAGGTAATATATGGTATATCTGTAAAGTTAAATATCATGCAGCCATTAAAAAGAACAGTGTGGGTTTGTAGGTACTGATATATTAATAGAAATTCTCCAAGATATATTCTTGAGTAAAAAAGCAGGGTACAAAGGTTAGTACTGTGTAAGAGAGGTAGATAGGGCTGGGGAGGATACATATAGATTTATTTGTATGTGCACAGACTTGCTTTTGATCAATACATATGAAACTGATAATAGTTGTCTGCAGGAGAGGCACTGAAGAGGTAGAAATTAAAGAATAGAATTAAAAAAGAGACTTTCACTCTACCCTTTTATTCCTTTCAAATTTTGCGCCATACGTCTGGTTTTTGTTTTGTTTTGTTTATTGAGACAGGGTCTCTCTCTGTGACCCAGGCTGGACTGTACTGGCACTATCATGACTCACTGCAGCTTTGACATCCTGGGCTCAAGCAGTCCTCCTGCCTCAGCCTCCCGAGTAGCTGGGACTACTGGTGCACGCCACCATGCCCAGCTACTTTTTTTATATATTTTGTAGAGATGGAGTTTCACCATGTTGTCCAGGCTGGTCCCAAACTCCTGGGCTCAAGCAATCTTCCCACCTTGGCCTACCAAAGTACTGGGATTACAGGCATGAGCCACCATACCTGGCCTATATCTGTTTTTCTATGCTAAATAAGATGTCTTGAAAGGAGTTGTACTGGGAAAATCAAGAGGATGATGGCTTTTCTACGTTATGTGAAATCAAGGTTCAAAAGGATGGCCACTTGGATTCTCTCCAAACTGTGATTCAAATACAGCTGTGTCAAGTGTTCTTCCCTTTAAGCCCAAGATGATTGGGCTGTGAATGTTGTCTTTCTTATTGAATTGCCCAGCACCTGAACCATATGGGATATGCTTAATAAATATGTTAGATAGTAGATTAGGATTCTAACCTAAAGAGTAGAAAAGTGGAGAAGTCATAGACAGAAATGGACAGATCAATGTGAAAGGAAGACTCAGAGACAAAAAGCATTTAGAAGTGAAAAGAAGATTCCCTGCAAAAATGTTACAAGGGAGTCAGATTTCAGAAACAGCAGCTCAGAGCCTTGGAGCCAGTCTGCACTTTTCGCATTAATGCTGTATACACAGCAAGAGTCTCAAGAGGGTTATGGAGAAAGATGAAGCTGGAGAGGTGGGCAGGGCCAAGTTTTCATAGGCCTTAGAAGCCATGGGAAGGAGAGAGAAGGAGAGAAGTTAGAAACTGAAAGGACAAGCATATTATTCAGACTTCTTTGGCTTCAAGAGATGGACGGCTAAATAAAATAGGTAATTTATTGCCTTGGGTAACTGGAAAGTCCAGAGACTCAACAATATTATCAGGATATTCTTTCTCTTTCTCCACCCTCCCTAATACCCACTTTTCTGTGTTGGCTTTATTCTCTTGCAGACTTTTTACATGTGTTGGCTTCTGGTAACTCCAGCTTTGCAATTAACACATAAGTGTCCCCAACAGTTCCTAATAGGTCCAGTAAAAATCTCATCACTAACTCATATTGGACAACTGTGTCACATGCCCATCCCAAAAATAGTCACTATGCCAAACACTGGTAAGCCAGGCAAAGATCATAACCCTTACAGGGCATGACTTTAATATTATGAACCAAGTGTGAGGGAGGGATGGGTCCCCAAATAAATCAGGATGCTGTTTGCAAACACAAAGATGCTGAACAGTTGAAAATAATAAAAATAATAACAGTCCACTATGGGGAAAAAACAAGATCAAATGGCAGTTGTTCCCTTCCTTAACAAAAATTGGAAAGAGCCTTTGGAGGGAGAAAAAGTTAAGATGCTAGAGAAGGTTGGGGAGATTGTGGAAGCTAACTGGAAGAAATGGAAGGGATGGTGTTTGCATGGAAACGTTGCCGGTAGAGAATAATTATGAACTCTAAGAGCTAAGAAGGATCCTGGCAGCCCTCTAATCCAACTTCCCCCACCTCTCCTATAAGCCTCCTCCCACTGCCTCCGTCACAAAAAAACAAATTAGGATCCCTTACATGACCATTTAAGCTCTACTTGAACATATTCAATAATAGATAGTTCATGATTTTGGAAAGTATTTAATTTTTTTCATTTGTGCAAATGTATGGGATGCATGAGAAAATATTTAATTTTATTGTCGTATGGGTCTGATTCTTTAAAATGTCTGCTTTTCATTGACTGAAATCTAGTACTCATTTTGCCCTCTGGATTAACAAACCATGAGGCTACTCCTTCTTTCATCAGACGATCCTTTAAGTGTTGGAAGACACTTCATTTCTGCTCCAGTCTTTTCTCTCTTAGCCAAGTACAACCAGTTCTTTTGACCACATATCATGTGACATGGTTTTCAGACTTCTCTTAACCTAGTCGTCTGTCTTTGGATTCATGCTAGTTTGCATGTGTCTCTCTTTAAAACGTGCTTAAATATAAGCCTCCAGATGAGGCCTGGCCATTGCTGAGTTCAGTGGGGCCACTGGCTTCCTTTATCTGGATACTATACATACTTTGCTAATGCAACCTAAGATTCACTGTTTTTTGTTTTTTGTTTTTTTGTTTTTTTTCAGCACTGTATCACAACTCACTCATTTTGAGCTTATGACCATTAAAATCCCCAAGTCTTTTTTTTTCCTTACAAGTGGCTGCCGAGTCAGGCCTTTTGTAATTATGTAGGTGGTATTTTTTGAGCCAAAAGAATAGAACGTCCTAATGTGTGTGTTTGTGTACGTGTAGGTGTGTATATGTGCATGTGTGAGATGAACTTTGACCTATGGTTTCAAATCAGCCACTGCCAACCTTTGCACCCACTTTTGCTTTGTGCCAGCAGTTCTGGATGAATGAACACTTTGGTGTCTGTAAGCTGCACCACCCCTCTCCCTCTCCTATATTAAATTAAAGGGTAGCAGCCAGGACAGCTCTGGAGGCACCTGGAATTAGTCACATCTGGCCTATGCTTTGGAGAAGAGTCATCACCGTGTAGCCAAACTGATAAACCTTCTGCCCAAGTCCCAGATTCCTAGATCCACCCCCATATCCTTAGTGGAACCGAAACCCTTCGTACTCTAGCTGTGTTGTCTGGGGGTCCTGATTCCCTTATGACCTCTTCACCTGGTTTATAGAAGACCCTTTGCACAAGGCTATAACCTGCTTCCTCTCTCCTTGATCTAAGATTTGCACAACCACTTGCTGTCTTAAAACGTTAAAGCAGGCCAGGCACGGTGTCTCACTCCTGTAATGTCAGCACTTTGGGAGGCCAAGAGGGGTTGGATCACGAGGTCAGGAGTTTGAGACCAGCCTGACCAACATGGTGAAACCCCGTCTCTACTAAAAATGCAAAATTTAGCTGGGTGTGGTGGCACGTGCCTGTAATCCCAGCTACACAGGGAGCTGAGGCAGGAGAATCGCTTGAACCCAGGAGGTGGAGGTTGCAGTGAGCCGAGATTGTGCCACTGCACTCCAGCCTGGGCAACAGAGTGAGACTTTGTCTCAAAAACAGACAAACAAAAAACAAAAACATTAACGCCTAGAAGTCCTCCCCTGCTTTCTGTCCCAGTCCCCTTAGACTAGATCCTGTGCATGTAGACAGACCACACAATGAACTAAAGTTCACCTTGTCTCTTGGATTTGATAATTTCCACTACTGACCTCTCCCTGGCAGAGGCTAGATCTTTTCACTCAATGAGTCTCAGCCCCAACACTGCCACGAGGTCCTAAGTACCTTGAGGCTCTGGGAAAGTGCCAATTATGATAATTAAGGAGAATGGGCAACTGGGACACTGAGGGTGTGGCAGAAGGTAGAGTCTTCCCTGACTCAAAGAAAGGGAGGTGCATTGTGCGAGGAGTGGGTGGAGAGTGGGGGGATGGAGATACCACCTGCCCTTTCATCTCTCCTCTCATAATGCATGCATGCAAGAGCAAAGACAGCTACTCTTATAAAAGAACTGAGTTCTCAGACTCATCATAATGCGAGACTCAACTCAAACACTTGAAGAGCCTACCTGTTTGCTAGTATTTATTTCTCAGTTTTCTCACAAGTCTCTGCAATAGCTGTCAGATTGTGTCAACAGCAATAAAGAAATGATATATTTGTGCTTCTTGCTCACATATTCTGAGTCCCTGGAGAAGAAATGGTGCCTTGAAGAACAATGGTGAAGCAGAACATCCATGATGCTCTTATAACCTTTCCAAACTTGTTTTGTGTGATGCCCTTTTTGTGTTATTTTCAAAAGAGGAACCAGATGTTTTCCTAAAGGGAAATTTCTAACACCCTCTTTCTGAAAAATAAGACACTGGAACTGAGGGACCATCCACTCAGGATTTCCCAGGTTATGACCACAATGAAGTCATAGATGACATCACCTATAGGAGAGAGTTTTTCAAGAACTGATGCAGTAAGTAGCATATAAGAAGTAATTGTGGCCGGCCACAGTGCCCCACGCCTGTAATCCCAACACTTTGGGAGGCCAAGTTGGGCACATCACTTGAATCGAGAGTTTGAGATCAGCCTGGCCAACATGGTGAAACCCTATCTCTACTAAAAATACAAAAATTAGCTGGGCATGGTGGCACACGCCTGTAATCCCAGCTACTCGGGAGGCTGAGGCATGAGAATCACTTGAACTCAGGAGGCAGAGGTTGCAGTGAGCCAAGATTATGCCTATGCACTCCAGCCTGGGTGACAGAGTGAGAATCTGTCTGAAAAAAAAAAAAAAAAAAAAGAAGAAGAAGAAGTAATTGCTAAATTTTATAAGAATTCCTAGATATTCAAACACTCTTCCTTACCAATTCAAAATTAGTAAGCCAGAAAATGAGAATAATTTTTCTTTACATTTGTTAGCAAGGCTAAGATTAAAAACTGAAAAACCAAATCAGAGATGTGTGGGACTTCTTTCACAGCAAAATAAAAAGTACCTGGAAGACAATCCACATAAAATCATTTCAAGAGAAGTAATGCTGACACATCTGCTGAGAAACTGTTAATCAGAATGTTTAGACCAGATCCAAGGATGTCAACCCATTGGCTCCTCTGCTGATTATTTTGGGACAGAACCAAATTTCAAAAGGAAAAGAAATATAAGATAACACTCAAACCGTGCCAATTCTGAGTTTGAAAATATTAGCAAATATGCTCAGCACTTCTTTCATCAAAGACAGTTGAAATACAGTTTTGTGTTTGATACAGACTCTTTAAAATGTTTAAGATAAGTATCACTTATTTCAGAATAAAAAAATATTTAGGCCCATAAGGAGTAAGGTCTTGGAAGAAGGAAGAAGGGAATGAATTCGAGAGCTCATGGGAAGGAAATAAGAGAAACTTGAAGGGAAGACAGGGAGAGATGGCATGGGACAAAGGTGCTTAAGGGGGTCAAGAGCTTTGCCCTTTATTGAATGTTATCAGTAAAGCAGGAAAGGGGGAGGGGCTACCTCAGTTTCCCTCGCTAGACTGCAAGATCTGTTAGGGCAGGGACTGGCTCTGTTCTGCCCCTACTGTAATGCCCTCTGCCCAGCACAGTATATAGCATATTTTTGATTCTCAATTAGAATTTGCTAAATAAAAGGAATGAAAGAATGTGGGCATGAGGGACTTAGAAGAATGGAAAATGCTGGGAATCGCTGCGTTAGGAACTGTGCTCTGGAATCAACAAGAGATGAATAATGAGGTTGCTAAACTGAGGTTAGGTGGTATGCATTTAAAGAGAATTGAATCAGCACTTTTCTGAAGTTCAGAAGAAAGAACAGAAAAAGCAGGCAGATGGGAATTGGCATGACCAGCAGAGTGGAATGGAAACAGGGTAAGAGAGTTTCGTATGCATGTGAGGGTGATGAAAGCCAGGCTGGAAATGAGGTCAAGGGTGGAGACAGACTGAAAACAGCAATAGACTGACAAGGTCATGAGATTATAGGCACTTCTGAAGGCTTTAGGCAGAGAGCATAAAACACCAAAATAGCAGATAGCATAAAGCTTTGTAGCACATAGATTTGTAATAGGATAAGTGTCCAACTCAAATATATAACCTGAATTCTGTGAGTGTTCAGACATGGACTGTGTCTGATGTCTTTTCTCTAGTAGCTCAGTTTGTTAATTAAATAAATTTTGAAAAGAGGAGAGAAGGAAGAAAATGAGTTAAAGTCTTGCTTGACATGTGTTATATCTATTGAAATGAGCTTAGATTTTATGGATATAAATGTGTGTGTGTATGTGTGTGTAATACATACTCACACACAAATACATGTACCATCCATAAACATCCACAGATATTTTCTGCAATATTGGAGTTGATAACAATGACTAGAAAATCGGTCCGTTAAGTTGTGTTCAATCTTCTGTACTGTAGGATGGGGCCAAGATATGGTAAATATAGGCTGGGCTTGAGGACCCAGGGGGGAGACTAGAGGTGTGGTGCTGCTGAGGGCAGAGAACTAGATCCAAATTCCTGGGTATACATAAAGTTGAAATGTCTTGTTCAGAGGTCACTTACTGAAAAGGGAGGACCTAGAGGTGACAAGGCATGGTCTCAACAGCATCAGAGACCATGAAACTGGCCAGGTCAAATAGAGGGGCAAATTAGCAGACACCATATAGGCAGGTCCAGAATTACTTTGTAATTTTATAATTTATATATTTGCACAGTTACATTGTAACTACTTTTTGGAAGACTCAGAAACAAAACCTTCTGCGAAAACCCTTCAGGCTCTTAAGTTCTCTGCCTTCAGTATCAAACACGTTTCTTCTTCTAGGATTTTCTATTAAAAATTGATGCTTTTAAGCTGGGTGCAGTGGCTCAGGCCTATAATCCCACCACTTTGGGAGGCCAGGGCAGGTGGATCACCCAAGGTCAGGAGTTCAAGACCAGCCTGACCAACATGGTGAAACCCCATCTCTACTAAAAATACAAACAATTAGCCGGGTGTGGTGGTAGGCACCTGTAAGTCCAGCTACTTGAGAGGCTGAGGCAGGAGAATGGGTTGAACCTGGGAGGCAGAGGTTGTAGTAAGCCGAGGTCATGCCATTGTACTCCAGCCTGGGTGACAGAGTCAGACTCTGTCAAGAAAAAGAAAGAGAAAGAGAGAAAAAGAGACAGAGAGAGAGAGAGAAAGAGAGAAAGAAAGGAGGGAGGGAGGAAAATTGAGGAAGGAAAGAAGGAAGGAAGGAAGGAAGGAAGGAAGGAAGGAAGGAAGGAAGGAAGGAAGGAAAAAGAGAAAGAAAGAAAGATCAATGCTTTTAATCAATTTTCCTATCATCTCTTATCAAAATGTCTTGTCATGAGGTTCTGTTTATTTGTTTTGAATTTTCTTGAAGCAAACGTAGATTCATATTTAGGTTCTCAGGTTGGAAATTCTTCGTTTGTGAAAAATCAATGCAAAGGTATGTTAGAAGCCTAATTAAAAGAAAACAGTGGTTCATTACTAGATGCTGGTAAAGTGGGAATAGGGTTTGGACAGAGGAGAGAATGAAAGGAACTTCCACTCTCCTCCAGATTTCCTTAGCTTTTAAAATGTGGTATTTCAAGGGAATCCATTGTTTGTTTTAAAGGAAAACAAAAATTCCACATTTGTTTTCCTGTTGGGTCTATAAATCAGTAAATATTAAGGTGGAAACAAAAGAAATACTTCTTGTGATTAATCATCTACTTTAGTCATCCAAACTCTTGAACTTGATTGTGTTGCAGATTGTACTTCTGAAAATAGTCTCAAGTATTGTTTCTATACCCCAAAATGCTTGCCACTAAATTATTCCTCTTCTATTCAACACTGAAATACGCAGAAGATCATTTGAAAGAGCTCATGTGATCTGTGGAACTAACTTTATAAATCTAGATTGGGCTTCCCCCTCTAAAAAATAAATTATAGTAGCAACTTCAGTATGTGGGAATTTTATTTGACCAAAGTCATCTCAAAATCACAGCTCTGTAGTAACTGTTCAGTTTTTCCCTCATGTCCTTGGGATACATTGTACAAAGCTTTGCTTTTATCACAGGATACTAAACCCTTAGAAACAATTTGAAATTGAATACAGATCTCTGGCCCCAAGTCCTCAGATAAATTTTTCTCCCTTGCTGAGTTATCCAACCATTTAAAAATCTTACTTTCTTTGATCATTGATAGGAATGTCGGCTTGGCACAGTCATTTTACAAACAACTTGTGATGTTTGTTGAAAACTCCCAAGTATGAATTTCAACAAGTTAACACAGGGCCCTAAATTTTCCCTTCCAGCCATAAATATCAGCTGATATGTTCAAGTTATTATATGTCATCTCTTGCCTATCTTTTTATATCACACAAACTTTCAATTAGCCATTTTGGGTTCTGACCACATTTGCTAGGAAATTACTATTTAAATATGTCTTCCCCTAACACATTTCTAATGGGATTCCCCCGGCAAAGGTAGATGGGATCTTAAACACTGGAGCCGTACTAGAAACAGAACTGTTTTTGGTAATTGCTGATGAGTTTCTTCGCTAGTATATGTGCAGTTAATATGACGATTCTAAGACTGGATGGCAGAAAAGAAGGGTGAAAAGTGGTCATCCTGCAAAAACAGGCTGTCAAGCTTCAGCAGGAGTTATTTTCTACTTAGTGACCTTTCTCTACCGTTTTCTTCTTACTGTTTCAGTGCTGAGATTCTGCCAAGAATATGAATTAAATACAATATGGAAGGAAAAGGAAAATACTCAGATAAAACTCCAAAAAATGATATTACAGGGAAGAATAAAGTTTTTTTCTTCCTTAAAAACTTTCTATGAAATACTATCTTCAAATAAAAGCCATTGAGTCCTATATCCCATCATCTTAACACTCTGGATAACAGCTAGTATTTGTGGGCTTACCTCATTTTATTGTGCTTCACTTTATTGCACTTCACAGATTTTTTTTTGTTTTTTGTTTTTGTTTACAAATGGAAGGTTTGTGGCAACCCTGTATCCAGCAAGTATATTGGCAACATTTTTCAGCAGCCTGTGCTCATTTCGTGCCTCTGTGTCATATTTTGATAATTCTCACAATATTTCAAACTTTTAAGTTATTATTATATCGGTTATGGTGATCTGTTAATCAGTGATCTTTGATGTTAATATTGTAATTGTTTTGAAGTGCCATGAACCACTCCCACCGAAGACAGTGAACTTAATCAATAAATGTGTGTGTGTGTGTTCTGACTACCCCACTGAGCAGCCATTCCCCCATCTCTCTTCCTCTTCTTGGGCCTCCCTATTTTTGGAAACACAATCCTGAAATTAGGCCTATTAGTAACCCTACAATGACATGTAAGTGTTCAGGTGAAAGGAAGAGTCGCATGCCTCTCATTTTAAATCAAAAACAAGAAATGATTAAGCTTAATGAGGAAGGCAGGCCAAAAGCTGAGACAGGCTGAAAGTTAGGCCTCTTACGCCAGTTAGCCCAGTTGTAAATGCAAAGGAAAAGTTCTTGAGGGAGGTTAAAAGTGCCACTCCAGTGAACTCATAAATGAAACAGCCTTATTGGTAATATGGAGAAAGTTTAAGTGGTCTGAATAGAAGATTAAACCAGCTACAACATTCCCTTAAGCCAAAGCCTAATGCAGGGCAAGGCGCTAACTCCCTTCAATTTTATGAAAGCTGAGAGAGGTAAGGAAGCTTCAGAAGAAAAGTTTGAAACTAGCAGAGGTTGGATCATGAGGTATAAGGAAGAGTTTGTTTTGTACCATAAAAGTACAAGGTGAAGCAGCAAGTACTGATGTAGAAGCGGCAGCAAGTTATCCAGAAGATCTAGCTAAGATCATTAGTAAAAGGGACTATACTAAACAACAGATTTTCAATATAGACAAAACAGACTCGTATAGGAAGAAGATGCCATTTGGACTTCATAGATAGAGAGGAGAAGTCAATCCTTGCCTTCAAAGCTTCAAAGGAGAGGCTGACTCTCTTGTTAGAGGCTAATGCAGGGGTGACTTTACGTTGAAGCCAGTGTTCATTTACCATTCCACAAATGCTAGGGCTTTTCAGAATTAAGCTAAATTATGTCAGAGTATTGATAAAGAAAAAAACGAATTTTTCTAAACCTACTTTACATGTGCTCTAGAAATGGAGCAACAAAGCCTGAATGATCGCATATCTGTTCACAGCATGGTTTACTGAATATTTTAAGCCACTGTTAAGAACTACTGCTCAGAAAAAAGATGTCTTTCAAAATATTAAGTCTCACTGACAATTCACCTAGTCACCCAAGAATTCTGATGTATAAGGAGATTAATATTGTTTTCATACCTGTTAACCCAACATCCATCTGCAGCCCATGGATGAAAGAGTAATTTCAACTTTCAAGTCTTATTATTTAAGAAATACATTTTGTAAGGCTATAGCTGCCATAAATAGTGATTCCTCTGATGGATCCGGGCGAATTGAAAACTTTCTGTAAAAATTCACCAATCTGGAAGCTATTTGTCATTCATGGGAAGCGTTCAAAATGTCAACATTAACAGCAGCTTCAAAGAAGTTGACTCCCAACTCTCATGCACGACTTTGAGGGGTTCAAGACTTCAGGGGAGGAAGTAACCACAGATGTGGTAGAAATAGCAAGAGAACTAGAATTGGAAGTGGAGTCTAAGATGTGACTGAATTGCTGTCGTCTCATGATAAAACTTGAACAGGTGAGTAGTTGATCCCTTATGGAAGAGCAAAGAAAGTAGTTTCTTTAGATGGAATCTACTCTTGGAGAAGATGCTGGAAACATTGTTGAAATGGCAACAAAGGATTTAGAAGATTTCATAAACTTAGTTGATAAAGCAGCAGCAGAGTTTGCGAGGATTGATTCCAATTTTGAAAGAACTTCTACTGTGGGTAAAATGCTGTCAAGCAGCAGTGCATGCTACAGAGAAATCTTTTGTGGAAGAAAGAGTCAATCAATGTGACAAACTTCATTGTTGTCTTATTTTAAGAAACTGCCACAGCTACCCTAACTCTCAGCAACCACCACCCTGATCATTCAGCCACCATCAACATCGAGGCAAGACTCTCCACCAGCAAAAAGATTATGTCTTTGACTTGCTAAAGGCTCAGACGATCATTAGTATTTTTAGCAATAAAGTATTTTTAAATTAAGATACATACATTTTTACACATAATGATATCACACACTTAATAGCCCACAGTATAATGTAAATATAACTTTTATATACTAGGAAACCATAAATTTGTGTGACTCATTTTATTGCAATATTTGTTTTATTTTTGTGGTCTAGAACTGAACCCACAATGTCTTCAAGGTATGTCTGTATTGAGCTATTACTAAGTGCCAGACACTGTGCTAAATGTTTTATGTGTATTATTTTATCTAATCCACATAGAAACCCTATGAAGAAGGTATTTTTATTACCTTCATTATAAAGATGAGAAAACAGGCCTAAAGGACCTTGATGTATGGGCATTCATCACCCTGATTTAGTCATTTCAGACCTTTTACTGGAAGGGCTCTGAGAATCCAAATGCACCTGTTATTTTTCCACCCAGTGAATATTAGCACCTACAAGTAAAACCAACAAGAGAGGTTGGTTATAGTATTTTTCAACTTTTAAAAGGTTTTCTTCAGTAATTCTGCTTCTAGGCATATACCCTAGAGAAACTCTCCTTCATGAGCAAGTATTTACATTGCAGTCAAAATGAATAAACTAAACTTCCATATATCAACATGGGTATATCTTGAAAATAGTGTTTTGTTGTTGTTGTTGTTGTTTAAAAAAGAAAGGCTATAAAATGATACATTCAGTATAAAATCATTTATATAAAATTTTGCTTAGTAAAAACTGTTTAAAATATAAAACACTAGACTATGTTATTTGTGAATTTGTGCTTATGTTGTAAAAGTATAAAATTGTGAATGAGGTAACACTAGGCACGGTGGCTCACGCCTGTAATCCCAGCACTTTGGGAGGCCGAGGTGGGCGGATCACCTGAGGTCAGGAGTTCGAGAAGTCTGGCCAACATGGTGAAACTCCGTCTCTACTAAAAATACAAAAATTAGTTGGGCATGGTGGCACGTGCCTGTAATCCCCAGCTACTCAGGAGGCTGAGGCAGGAGAATCACTTGAACCTGGAAGGGGGAGGTTGCAATGAGCCGAGATTATGCCACTAAACTCCATCCTGGATGACAGAGTGAGACTCTGTCTCAAAAAAAAAACAAAAAAAACAAAACAAAAAAAGTGAACCAGATAGGTAAAACTTCAGGATAGCAGTTACTTGAGGGAAGAAAGGAATGGTGCACTAGGGGAAGGTGCGAAGTAGGCCTCAACTCAATTTCTATGTTTAATTTATCTTGTTTTAAATAATAATACAAATATAAGAAAAGTTAACATTTATTCTTACAGGGTCTACATGGATTTATTACCTTATTTTCTGAAAGCTTCTGTATTAAAAGAAAAAAACTTCCATTAAGAAAAATTCATATTCTTGCTGGAAAAGAGCAGGAATCACCATATAAAACATAATCTCACTAAAATTTTAGCTAAAATTTAGCATTAAATCTGAACTAGATTTAACTACAAGCTCAATTTATCCATAAAATAGTAAACCATCCATAGAATGTCTGTCTTTGAGTCTTGGAAACTCAATGTATCCTCCAAAATAAGCTAGTTGTAAAATATATTCCTTAGTAATTTGATTACGGTGAATTTCTTTATTCAGCTTTACATTAGCTGCAAACCACAGGGTACCAGTCTCTACAGCCTCTCACAACATTATCCAGGGCAACAGGAAGAACAGTTGCCTGGGGATTGCTCTGGGCCATGTGCTTCTGGCCATAATTCCTTCTTGTGGGTCACTGTTATCATCTGGACTGTGCATTCCCAAATATGATTCCCCCAACTATCATTCTTCCTCTCCCTTTCTTCATTTTCAACAGCATAGGATTTCACTCTGAGGGTAAACAATCATGCATGCTATCAAATTAGGCTACGTAAATCCGGCAGTGAGTGTTCTTTGTTACATTATTTGGTATCAAGGTTCTGGGTCATACCTAAAACTGTTCCAGCTTGAAAATTAATTTAATCTCTTGTTTGTTTGCTTTTGTTTGGAATCATTTCACTCTCTAGATAATAATGTAGCTGAGGAATGCTAAAGCTAGCATTATTTGAAGTGCTACTCATTGCTTACAATTATATTTCATAAGTGTGGAAGTTATTCTGTGTATACATTTAAATATAATCCTTTTCAGTTATATAACAATCAGTACCCGTTTTTTTGTGTGCATGTATTCATACACATTTTTTTATATTTGCCTTGTTTCAAAATTGATGAAAGGGCTAGAAATATACATAAAATATAGCACCAGAAAAATTCAGTCTGAAGGCAGTGAAGAAATGGGAACAGAGAATTTAAGCCAAGAGTGAGTTAAGTATATAAAATACATCCTGTTAAATCTTATACACAGACCGGAAGGAGACTGCATATAAGGCTTTAAGCTTTCTCACAGCCAAGGGAAATACTGTCAGTTCCACAATTAGGTTTCCAGAAGGCAAAAACAAATGGGGATAATAAACAAGGGAAACACAACTATACCAGGTGCTAAAACCAAAGAAAAATATTTTCCAGATATTGTCAGAGAGAGTAAATATAGCAACAAGTTTCATGGCTCCTATAAATCCCTTAATATAGGCCCAAAGTATTATACCACAGGGGATTCTTTAAGGAAATCTGAGGGGAGGAAGGAGCCATGGCACAGGGTCAGGGGCTACAGAGGGTGGGGAGGGGGTGGTCTAGGCCCTATCTAGGGGCTAAAATGTCACAACAGTTGGCCTTCACATGAGGCTTATTACCAGGGTGACCATGTAATTTATTGTCTAACCCAGGACTTTTTGAGAATGAAAGAGGGTACTATTAACAATCAGGCCCCCATAATAGGTGGAAGCCATGACTGTCCTGGGCAAGCTAAATCTAAGTCATTGCTCATCACCTGCTGACATCCTGCCCCAGTGCATCCTGCCACTCTAGACACAGTGAGCCAATCTCATCCTGTCAAACGTGGAGTGAGTCTAACCAGCTCAATTTGCAGGAGCCTCTGGGGGATTCTGGTCCAGGTCACCAGTACAGTATGGGCTGGCCTATGAGTCAAACAGGGAAGGGAACCAAGAAAGACTGGAGTAGGCAAATGGGAACAGTCGCCTGAGAATTCATCAAGAAGAGCTTTGGGGATATGTCAGGAGAATGGGTGGGAGGGGAAATAAAGAAGATTCTAAGTAATTGCATGGGTCCCATGAAGAGGAAAGAAACACTTTCCTTTCCCCTGGCACTCTCTGAAGGGCCCAGTGAGAGGTCTAGTGGAAGAAAACTTCCTGAAGTTGGGATATTATCATAATGACTGAAACACTTATGCTGTGGTTCTCAAACATGTGATATGAATTACCTGGAGAGCTTGTGGAAAACTAGTTTCTAGCACCCCAACCCCACAGATAATGATTCTGTTAGTCTGAGATGAAACTCAGAAATCTATTTTACAAGCAAGATTAGCCAGGCATGGTGGCACACACCTGTAGTCCCAGCTACTCAAGAGGCTAAGGTGGGAGGATCGCTTGAGTCCAGGAGGTCAAGGTGTGATCGCACTGCACCACTGCACTCCTACCTAGGCAACAGAGTGAGACCTTGTCTCCAAAAAAAAAAAAAAAAAAAAAGAAAGAAAAAGAAAGAACAAGAAGAAGAAGAAGAAAACTTTCTATGACCCTGCTGGGAAAGAAACTGAATCAATTTGGAAATCAGTATATTTAGTCACATAAGGACAGGTAAGGAGGAGAGTCAAGAAGTAGCACATTCCAATGATCAGTTGTACCAAATGAGAATCTCTTTCTCCCTGGACAAGGCCCAAGACTGCCTCCCTAAGCCAGGTGAAAGGATGGTGGAGAATAAAGCCCCCAACCTCCCATTCGTTCCTGGTTGCATTTTATTTTCCCCAGTGAAACAAACATAAGGCCAAACTTCTTGCCTTTGATATCTTGAAGCAGAATTAATGGTACCCTGTCCTGTGTTTATATCATATGTACTTTATTGGCTCTTATGTTAGAGTGATTATATATATTTGGACACAGAGTCTTGCTCTGTCATCCAGGCTGGATTGCAGTGGTGTGATCTTGGCTCACTGCAACCTAAACCTCCCAGGCTCAAGTGATCCTTTCACCTTAGCCTCCTGAGTAGCTGGGACTACAAGCGTGTGCTGCCATGCTTGGGCACATGACAAAACTCCTAGAGATGGCTTTTGTCACGTTGCCTAGGCTCAAATGATCTGCCTGCCTCAGCCTCCCAAAGTGCTGGGATTACAGGCGTGTGCCACCACACTGTCCTAGAGTGATTTTCTCCATGTCGGTTTCCCTGGCAAGTTTACAAGCTGCTCAAGGGGAGGGACAATACTTTACCATATTGGTGTCTCACAGCACCTAGGGAAGGCATGTCATGTGCATAGCTAAGCTTCTTTGCCTGCTTCCTTCTTCTCTCACTAGGTGTCAGGCATTAAGCTCTCTGCCTTCAAAGTTTAGTGGGAAAGGCCTACAAATAATGACAGTGAAGTGCTTTATACAGAAAAATTATAGAGGTAAGCATGATTGCTGTGGAGCTAGGGAACGTGAGCTTGATTTAGCCTGTCAGGACCAGTGAGAGTTGATAGAAATAAGCCAGGCAGAGGAGAGGGGAGGGGGCATTTTAGGCATAGCAGCATCTGCAAAGCTAGGTAGTACCTACAAAGAGAAAGAAAGTTAGCAGGGTGTGTGAGAGAGAGAAGAGAAGGAAGAGAGGAAAGGATGGGGGGATTTGTGGTCGTGCTAGTAGCTTACTGTGGCTAAAGAAATGTTCACTTGGACTGTGACACCAGCGAAGGGGCCAGAGGTAGGGTTAAGAGAAGAGCATGAGCTCTGGAACCAGCCTACTGGATGGTTCAAATCCCAGCTCTGCCACTTGGCTACGTAACTTTCAGCAAATTACTTAAACTCTTGTGCCTCAGATCCTAATATGGGAGCTTTAGGAGCTTTAGGGACTCTTTATGATAAACTAAGTGGCTTAATACTTATAAAGCAATCAAAATAGTGCCTGTCATACAGTATATGTACTCAATAAAGAGTATATATAGTATATATACTCAATAAATATATGCACTCTTTAAAAAAAGAGTATATATAGTATGTACTCACTAAAGAGTAGTTCTTGGCTGGGCACGTGGCCCATGCCTGCAATCCCAGCACTCTGGAAAGCTGAGGTGGGCAGATCACTTAAGCCCAGGAGTTCAAAACCCACCTGAGCAACATGGCAAAACCTCATCTCTACAAAAAATACAAAAATTAGCCAGGCATGGTAGCACATGCCTGAAGTCCCAGCTACTCGGGAGGCAGAAGTGGGAAGATTGCTTGAGCCCAGGAGGTGGAGGTTGCAATGAGCCAAGATTGAGCACTGGGTGACAGAGTAAGACTCTGTCCCAAAAAAAAAAAAAAAAAAAAAAAAAAAAGTAGTTCTCTTTCTCTTTACTTGCCACTTTTATTCCATTCCATACAAGTTTGACTGATTATACCTCTAAAACCAAAACCAAAACCATCCACTTCTGTCTCCACAGTCTCCACCTTGGTTCAAAGAACTATGACATCTTTATTAGATTCCTGGAATAGCCTCTTAACTGGTCTCCCTACTTCCACTCTTGCTCTGCCCTAACCTGATCCACAGAACAGCCTGAGTGATCTTTTTCAAAGACAGATCAGATGTTACGCTGCTTAAACATCTATTGTCTCATCACACTTCATACCAATCATTTAGAATTCTCCTTACCATACCTAAAAAGGTATTAAACAATCTGGCTGCCTCCTACTTTTCTGACTACCCACCTGCTCCCCGGCCCATGTCATACTCCCCTCCCTTTTACTATGTTCAGCCTCTAGCTGCCTTGGATTTGACAAGTGTTTCTGGCTAAGACCTTTGCATCTGCTGTTCCTCTGTCTTCCCCACCTCCTAACTAGTTTGCCTTCTTCTTGTCTTATAGAATCCAGCTCAAATGTCAGAAGAATTGATGTTAGTTTGAGAGACCAAACTAAGTTACAGCCTCTCTGGTTTCTGTTACTCTGGTAGGTGTATTTCTTTTTCATTATTTTTCCTTCTTTAATCCTCATCCCCCAATGTAAGCACCATGCAAACAGATATGTAGGCTTTTTCATTGCTATAGTCTCAGTGCCTATAACGGCAAACACCCCATCCCCAACATAGTAAGCATTCAAATGTTTATCGAATTGATGTTAAATGAATTAGAAAAGAGGAGGGAAACAAAAGAGAATATAGCCAAAAAATAAGGCACCTGGGGCCAATTAGGCTTTTGCAGTATTCCAGTGAGAAATAATGAGGCCCCAGCAGTGGTTTCCAACCTTGGTTATGCATTGGAATTACCTGGGAAGAGGTTATTTATTTATCTATTATTTTTGTTGTTGTTGTTTTGTTTTGTTTAAGATGGAGTCTCGCTCTATTGCCCAGGCTGGAGTGCAGTAGCACAATCTCGGCTTGCTACAGTCTCTGCCTCCCAGGTTCAAGCGATTCATGCCTCAGCCTCCCAAGGAGCTGGGATTACAGGAGTGTGCCACCATGACTCGCCAATTTTTACATTTTTTTGTAGAGATGAGGTTTCATCATGTTGTCCAGGCTGGTATCAAACTCCTGGCCTTAAGTGATCCATTCACCTAAGCCTCCCAAAGTGCTGGGATTACAGGCATGAGCCACTGTGCCCGGTTTCTTTCTCTCCCTCCCTCCCTCCCTCCTTCCCTTCTTTCATTCTTTCTTGAGACAGGGTCTCACTCTGTCGCCCAGGCTGGAGGGCAGTGGTGTGACCAGTGCTCACTGCTGCCTTGACCTACTAATGCTATGGAGATGATCTTCCTATCTCAGCCCCCTGGAGTAGCTGGGACTACAAATGTGGGCCACCATGCCAGGCTAATTTTTGTATTTTCGCCATCTTGCTCAGGTTGGTCTTGAACTCCTGGACTCAAGTGATCCAACCACTTCTGCTTCTCAAAGTGCTAGGACTACAGGTGTGAGCCACCGTGCCCAGCACACTTGGGGAGTTTTAAAAACTACTAATGCCTGAGCACCACCCTCAGTGATTCTGATTTAATTGGTGGGTGCAACGTGGACATAAGAGTATGCAGCCAAAGTTGAAAACACTGCTCTAAAAGTGGAGGGAGATATAGAAGAGAGAGCACGGGGATATTTCTGGGGTATAATAAACAGGACTTGGTGGTTAGTTATTAATTGGAAGCGATAAAAAGAATGTGGCCTGTGAAGAATCCTAGGTTTCTGGCTTGTGTCTGGGTGAATGAAAGAAGCACGCTTTGAGGAAAGGACAAACTACATCTTGGACGGCCTGAGTCTAAGGTGCCTCTAGGAATTCAAGTTGGGGATGTTCAATAAGTGTTTTTTAATAGATTTATTTGGCCTAGTGAAGAATAGAAAGTCTTTCTAATTTGTAGGAAGACAAGAAAGCCAGAAGCAGCATCTGTACTGAAATGTTGTTTAACATGTTGATATATTTTCTTTTCCCCTTCCTTCCTCCCTCCCTCCCTTCCTTCCTTTCTTTCTTTTTTTTTTTTGAGACAGAGACTCGCTCTCTCACCCAGGCTGGAGTGCAGTGGCACAATCTTGGCTCACTGCAAGCTCCGCCGCCCGTGTTCACGCCATTTTCCTGCCTCAGCCTCCCTAGTAGCTGGGACTACAGGCGCCTGCTACCAAGCCCAGATAATTTTTTGCATTTTTAGTAGAGACGGGGTTTCACCGTATTAGCCAGGATGGTCTCTATCTCCTGACCTCGTGATCCGCCCGCCTCGGCCTCTCAAAGTGCTGGGATTACGGGCGTGAGCCACCGCGCCCGGCCAACATATTGATGTTTTTTCAAGAAGGATATTATGTATGGGTACTTAACTTACTATTCTTGTGCTATCCGTAGGCTTTTTAAAGTATCCCATATGTAAAGTCGCTGGCAGCCTTCAAGTAGCATTTAAAGGTATAACAGCTTTAAAACTTTCCATAAATGAAAATAAACATACCCATAATTAATTCCTTTAAGATTCGAGGTCAAAGACACTTAAACCTAAACTGCCTAGCTTGTTCAATTTTCTAATTGGTAAACATTTACTGGGTTACCAAAGATACCAAGTACATTCAGAAAGACCATGGCTCCTTGGTTTGTTCCTAATTTAAATTACACAGACACACTAAACAAGGACTGAGAGAGTGATATATTAAGTAACAGATGGCAAATGGACATTCTGTCCAGCCTCTGTAACATTCGTTTCTCAGTATTCCACGGAAGAGTGATCTAAATCTTGAAGAGAAATAAACCAGGAGGAAATGCATCAGGCCCAGACTTCATTTGTTTATTCAATTAAGAATACCAAGACTAGTGTAGATTGAAACATTCAAAGGGGATATAACTGGCTGAAAAGATATGAGAGGAAGGAACAAATAAAGCTGGATTAAAGTAATTAGGAATGTATTAGAGATGAACTAGGAATTCTGATTACGTGACTGCAAAATAGCAAAAAAAAAAAAAAAAAAAAAAAAAAAGAAATAAAAGAGATGAGTGGAAGATACTCTCCAAACCCTCACGAAGGCTTGCTATTGTGGCTAAGTACTGCTCCTAACAGCCTCTGCAGACAGGTCCACTAAGACTAAGAGGGCGGCTGCAGACGCACGGGGTGCTGCCGCCCTCTGGGAAAGGACATTTCCTCGCCGAGAGCTGCAACATTCCGGCACTTCTCTCCCTGGGCCGGCCGATCTAGCAGGTGAACCCTGAGAACACAAAGGAATGAATATTGCCCGGCAAACTGCCAAGAGCCAGGGTCGCCAAGTCTGCCAACTCCCTTCAACCGGGTGCAGCTCCAGTCACCCCGACCTGTCCTTGCAGGAGACGCTCTCGGGGCCACGGAGAACCGGGCAGGGAGACACCGGTACCAACGCCCGGCGCGCTCGAGGCGAAGTCGCCTCCGCCAGTGACAGGCCTTGACAGGCGTGGGGGCCGCAGTCTGGGCCACCCGGGTGCAACGAGGCGCCTTCTGCGCGGGCGCGGAACGAACGTGCGCAAGAGAACAACCGCGTCCAGAGCCGCCTGCGGCGGGCGCGGTGGGCGTGACGCCATGACGCACAGCACGCGGGCGGCGCGCCGGGGCGGGGCGGGGCGGGGCGGGGCGGGGCTGCCGCGGGCGGGAGGAAGAAGTGGGAGGAGGAGGCTGGGAAAGCGGGGACTGCGGGAGGGGGAGGTGGTAGTTGCGGCGCAGGTTCCCGGGAGCAGCCGTCGAGCCGCAACTGCGGAGGAGGAGTTCGGGAAAGCGGCCGTCGGGACCCCTCCCCTAAGTCGTCTCCGCCCCGGTTGAGAGGCGCCTCGGCGCATCGGAGGGACCCTCCCCCGCGCTTCCTCAGGCTGCTGTCGCGGCTGCTGGGAGATGGGCCTACTCGCCTGCCGCTCTGCGCTGCACGCTCTCTGAGGAGTTAAAGGTACGGGCGGGCACCCGGAGGAGCTTGCGCCCCGGAGCGGGAGAGCAGGGGCGGCTCTCGCTTACGACCCAGGGAGCTCTGGCCGGGCCGCAGCCCTCGCGCCCCTCCCCGGGACAGAAATCGATTCGGAAGTCCCGTGGGAAAAGCGCCCCCCTCCAGTGTCCAGCGTGGGTCCGGGGCCGTGGCCGGCTTCGGGGGTCAGGCCTCGGGCAGCTCCGGGTCCCCTACCCGGCCCAGGCGCGGGCGCCTCCTGGGCCTCGGGGGCCGAGGCGGAGCGTGGGATCAGCCCCAAGCCCTGTCCTCCTGGCCCGAGTGCCTGTGCGGCCGGCGGCCGGCCCGGCGATATTGTGACGGGCCGAGGCGGCGCTCCCCTCGAGCTGTCTGCTACCCCTGAAGCAGGGGAGACCCAAGGGCGACTGCCGCGGGGAGGCGGCGGGGGCGGAACGCATTCCTGACGGGTGAAATCGGCTCTAACGGGACCGATTTCCGGGCCTCGCTGCAAATTCGGAGCCGGGACATCGCCCCGCAAGCCGTGCTGCCAGGGGCCCTAGGGAGGGGAGCTGTGTTCCGGGGAAGGTTCGTTTGGGACTGCTACCACCTCCTTCAAAAGCAAAAATTACACAACACACCAAAACGGTGTAGCCTTGGACTGAAGTATGTGTTAACGGGGGTCTTCCGGGATTGTCTCCTCATGCTAAGCCTTTAGGGTGTTCCCAGCCCTCGCCCAGCAAGTAATGCTACTACTTTGAATTTTCAGTTTTTCCTATCTGAGTTCCACTCTGCAGTTGCTCTTTTTTTCCCATTTCCATTAATGGGAAGAAGAAAAAGAAGTTCAGGGTTCATTAACCCCGCGACAAGGGCAGTAAATAAAAAGAGAGAAGAGAGTGGTTAAGGCTATATATGGGAGAGAGAAAGGTTTAATTTTTTCCCATTGGCCCTTGGAGAGATAAATACACGAACGATGCTTTACTCTGCTTAATGTTTACTGTCCACAGTGTTGCAGAATGTTCTGTTGGGGTGACGTTAGAAAAGACAGCGTTTAAGTGCCGCTGCAATTTTCAAACCTAAGTGTTGGCTGGAAATGCTAATTTTAAGTGTTAGTAAACAGTGGAGGCTTAAAGCAGTCCTTTCCTTTGATTGGTTGCCTTAAATTGTGATCTTTACATTCCACTTTTTTTTAAGAACATGGCTATCTTTTTATTGTTTTTTGTATCTTTTCTTATTTTAACATAGATTCATTGACACTTTTGGTTGGTTGAAGTCTGACGGTTTACCTAAGTTTTATTTTCAGTTTTGCCATTACCCCTTTTCATACACATTTTACCACTTCTGTTTATAATGCAAGCCATTACCGTATTTACCTGTTGATGCTTATTTAACACTGAACTATCTGAATTGAGTTAAAATGTAAATACTTCTCTATTTAGAAAATGGCGATGATCGTATTTTCAAATGTTCTTTCCTTGCTACAGTTCCATGGTAAAGATTTAGAATTAAGCCTTGGGACTTAATAAACCAAATTGTGCTAAAAAACACTTTTAAAATTTGTTAGTTTAATGCCCTGGTTAATGTTCTCTTTTTTAAAATTACTGTATGGAATTTAACTGAAGTTTAAATTTTACGTGTCCATGGAAAAATATTTTAATGTCATCGCAAGGTGTCTTTTTGAGGAAAAAATTACAGTTGGCAACTAATGTTAGTGTACTTTTTTCACTATCTCAGCTTCCAGGAGATTCCAGTAAGATTAATTTTTAAAACTGCAACATTATTTTAGGAGTTGAAGCACAACTCAATTCTTAGTATCCAAATAGTGGCCACTGGAAATTTTGTTTTCTCATTTAAGAGATCCCTCAGTTGATCAGTAGACTTAATGTAAAAAACTGTCCATACTGTCAACCAGTGTTGGGATTTTTTAAAAAAATTGGTGATTTCTTGAGTTTTTGATGTATTTTGCTTGACTAAAACTATTATTTTCTACTTAATATATGAGAGGCGCTAAGATTCGTATTTTTAAAGATACTTCATTCAAGAACATGGATGAATAAATAAAATATTTAGCATCTTGGTGGAAAGTAAATGCACTTCCCAAATTGGAATGTAAGTGAAGTCGTAAAGCGGTATGTTTGCAGTTGAGGATGTAAGACACTTGGGTCACTTCTATTTTAATGGGGTTGGATCGAAGGATACTATTTGTTATGGGGTTGTTTAGTATTAAATATGAGTAATTAAAAGCAAACTTTTTGTTTTAACTATTTGAAATAATCACTTGTATATTATGCAAGGTTCTGACACCCCCTGCCCCCCACGGTTTTTTTTTTTTTGTTGTTCCTGTTGCAGCAGTTTATATCTTGAACACTTATTTAGATTTATATAGAAATTTTTTGGTTTCAAATTATTTCTCCCCCTTCTCCAACACACATAGTTTGTTGTTGTTGTCGTTTTTAATCTGCAGGACACAGATGGTTGAGATACATAGTTTTCTGAAATTTCCAAGTAGGGAAAAGAAGGCAAAATATTTGTGATAACATGTAAAAGTTCCTAGTCAAGTGCTGAGCACAGAGTAAGCTGGAGATAAATTTTGTTATATTAATATTTACATCTGAATTGCTCACTTATATCATCTGTACTCAGGTTATATAGGAAATCTTAGGGAATTGTTATTCGTTTCTCTAATGTCATTAACAAGTGAAAACTGACCGTCAAATGCAGGCTGGTTTTGTACTGAACTAATAAGCTCATGCTCTTTTAACATTCTTCACCAAGATAAAAATTAGGCCACCTTGGGCAAAAGCCCAAAGTAAAGTTGAATTTCTAAATTTATATTTGATTGCATATTGCATTGTATTTGGCAAACTAGCATATCATAGCAAAATGGTAGTTTAATTTACATTGTCTGAAAGGACCTATGATTGTATATGGAGTAGTACTTCAGCTTAAAAGCTATTTATCAAAATGTTCATCTTACTATTTTCAGAGAATAGCTAAATTTTTCTTCCAAAATTTTTTTCTCCAACTAGGAGTAATTATGAATTTTGTAAGTCATGCCAGTTCTTTGTTAGCAGACAGAAGATGCCTAACATTGAAACAATTCATTTACTTAACCATACCTGCACATCTTAAGACTAAGGGATAATATTTCCTTGCTAAACATACCTGTATTTCAGATGGTGGCAGGCTTCAACCAAATAGGTTGAAATCACTTTGGGTTGAAATCACTTAGGGTGTTTAAAACTTGTGTATTTCATTTGTTTCTCAAAAGCTATCATATGTCAGTGATACTTTATGTATCAAAGTGGAAAAAAGTAACACTTTTTGATAAAGTAGGTTTTGCTTGTGTTGCTCTCTTTATCACTGTCATTAACACCTGAAGAATTATTTTTATTGGTAACATTTTTTTGAAAGTTATGCCATTAGCCTTAAAACCATTATATAGTCTTATCCGATTGATGTTATCTAGTATTTTATTTTATAAATCATTTACTAAAGAATTAGTGTTAATTTGTTTTAGATGTCCTATTTGGGAAGGTGTTGTTACATGAAACTCTCAATATGACAGAAGTGATCCGTTGTTTTAAGTCTCAAATAAGTTTGTGCAGTGAATTCTGAAACAAAATCCTGCTCGGAAATCACGTTAGCTTGTTTATGCCCAAAAGAAACTTCGAAACTGAGTCTTTGGTCCAGAAAACTGGAGTTGGCCCCATAAAATTATGTATACTTAGCATTTTTAACTTCTGTCCTGTTGGGGAGACCCCTGAGGGTAAAAATAGTCCTTATGATTTGAATAGCAGGCAGATTGCCAGTTGAAGAGACTCTGGTAGAAGTGAGCCATAAGGAGGGAGCCAGAGTTGTTAAAGGGAAGGAGCAAGAAACCAGAAGAAGCTTTTGGGAATGTGATGATATTAGGCTTCCAGATAAATATTATATAGCATATTAATATAAATATTATATCAGAAAAATTAACTCTAGCATAAATCTATTGACTTATATTTTGTGATTTCTAAGTCAAGTATGGCATTTGCCCCTGAAAATGGTAAGATATCCTAAATTAAGTTATTCTAATGCATAATCACAAATGGGACTATGTGAAATGTGCAGAAGTATAGGAGATAATGCAAGCTCTGTGATGACAGGGACCATTTTCTTTGTTCACTCTTCAAATCTCAGCACTTAGCATAAGCCTGACAGTAAAAGATGTAGAGTAAGTATTTGCTAATAGAATTAAAGTATCTACAATCTAAGGTATTTATTTTATAACTATCTCTTCAGCAGTGTTGTCCAATAGAATGGACAATGTGAGCCACAAATATAATTTAAAATTTTCTAGTGCCACATTAAAGAAGTAAAAGGAAACAGGCAAAATTAGTTTTCATAGAGTGACTTTACATACTTTTATTTGTATTGGACAGCGTAGCTCTAGGGGCATTTTGTATGACATGTTTATTTCTGCAGAACTTCTTTGTCTTTTTGTAGTCTTTTTCTAACTGATTGTTGTGTCTTTTGAGGCCAAATACAGAGTTGCATACACCTTCAAATTGGAGTTACTGAGTTGGATTGAAAGTCAGGCTACCTGTCTTCTCTCAGTTTTACATCTCCCCCAAAAATGACTTTGTGCGTTACTGTCTTTCCCCATATATAATCCTGTAATCCCAGCAGTTTGGGAAGCTGAGGCAGGCAGATCATCTGAGGGCAGGCAGGACTAGCCTGACCAATGTGATGAAACTCTGCCTCTACTAAAAAATACAAAAATTAGCCGGGCTTGGTGGCAGGCACCTGTCATCCCAGCTACTAGGGAGGCTGAGGCAGGAGAATCACTTGAACTTGGGAGGCAGAGGTTGCAGTGAGCTGAGATTGTGCCACTGTACTCCAGCCTGGGTGACAGAGCGAGACACCATCTCTAAAATAAGATAAGGAAGGATGTTCATCATCTATTTCATTGGATTGTATAAGTTAATTATGCCTTTGAAACACTCTGGGCTACTCAGACAATACTGTTATAAAAGAGATCCTCTGATTATTAGTAACTAGTCAGAGCAAGGCTCAGTGTAAAAAACAGGATAGAAGTTCCCATGAGACTAGTGCATGTAGAATGTACTGTTACCTCCCACACTGGAATCAGTAACAATAAATCAATACAAGATGCTCTTAAATAGAATCAAGAGAGACGACTAGGTTGGTTTGAGCACCAGATTTTAAATCTCTCATCTATTTAATATTGCCTGAACAAATCTGTTTTTCAGTTTTTGTATGGAATAAATGGGACTTTTTATATAGGCATCCTTAAATCAGAATCATGAAATAAGGTCCTTTGGAAAGTGGGGATGGGAACTGGTAAGTAGTGTGAGTGGGTAAGTGGGGAAAATAAAATAACCATTTAGAAAAGCCTATTATCTCAGGGTATATGATGTCTATAGCACAATGACTGTAATTCTTTTATGCAAACCAAGGGTGGCAGTGGTTACCTGGTAAGCAGTTGAGACTTCTGGTTGTATATATAACCATATCAAATAGATTTCTCCTTATAGCCATACCCTTTAATATAAAACCAACTTTTGCCAGGCATGGTGACTCATGCTTGTAATCCCAGCACTTTGGGAGGCCAAGGTGGGTGGATCACCTGAGGTTAGGAGTTGGAGACCAGCTTGGCCAACATGGTGAAACTCTGTCTCTACTAAAAACAAAATAAAATTTACCTGGGTGTGGTGGTGGGCACTGCAATTCCAGCTACTTGGGAGGCTGAGGCAGGAGAATCGCTTGAACCTGAGAGGTGGAGGTTATAGTGAGCCGAGATTGCGACATTGGACTCCAGGCAGGTTGATGAGCAAAACTCTGTCTTAAAAATAAATAAGTAAATAAAAACTTTTCTTTTGGAGACAGAGTTTCGCTCTGTCACCCAGGCTGGAGTGCAGTGACACAATCTTGGCTTACTGCACCCTCCGCCTCCCAGGTTGAAGCGATTCGCATTCCTCAGCCTGCCAGTAGCTGGGATTACAGGCACCTGCCACCACACCCAGCTAATCGTTTTGTATTTTTTTTTTTTACAAGAGACAAGGTTTGCCATATTGGCAAGGCTGATTTCGAACTCCTGGACTCAAGTGATCTGCCCATGTCAGCCTTCCAAAGTGCTGGGATTATAGGAATGAGCCACTGCACCTGGCCCATTGTTTAAATTATGCACATAAGTTAAATATCCTTTAGATTTTTGCATAAATACAGCATACCTTAGTGATGTCCTTAGCAAAAATTTCCAGAACCATATTGTAGTGCGTTGCATGGTAGCCCCCCAAAAGATATGTTCACATCCTAATCCCCAGAATCTACAAATGTTATTTGGAAGAAGGGGTTTGCAGATGTAATTAAGATCTTGAATAAGATCATCCTGAATTATCCAGGTAACCTCAAAATCAAGTGACAAGTGTCTTTGTAAGGGAAAAGTAGACAAATTACAGAGAAGACACGCAGAAAAGAAGGAAGCAATGTGCTCATGGAGGCAGAGATTGGAGTGATGTAACTGCAAACCAAGGAATGCTTATAGTCACCAGAAGCTGGAAGAGTCAGAGAACATATTCTCCCCTCGAGCCCCAGTAGGAGCATGGCACTGCTGGGTTTTGGACTTCTGGCCTCCAGAACTGTAAGAGAAATGTCCATTGTCTTAAGCCAGTCAGTTTGTGGTAGTTTGTTACAGCAGCCACAGGAAACTAATATACAGTCAAAGTCTTCAGTAAACCAAAAATCTCTAATTATTGTTGTTTTATATCATGTGCTGTGATGGTCAGAGACTAAACAGCCCTTTCGTTAGAATTCTAATTCTGAGAAATATCAGAGGAAGTGTTTTAATACCCTCCAGTCTCAACAGGAATCGATTATATCTTGTAAGATGCATTTTGTTATTTTTGCTTGTATCATTTCTTTCTCTCTCTCCTAACTTGCTCCTTCTTTGCTCTTTGTATGCTTTTTAAGATGTAGTTGACGTGGAGGAGGGGAATGAGTAAAACACTAGTAGGATAGACCAACAGGGTTTGTCTTCTTTAAGGTGTAATTCCTCCATGATCTGCCTTCCACCTTTTTGTCTCCTTTACTGGATTTGCCTCTTCTCCCCTACATCTTAATGTTAAAATGCTACAGGCCTCATTCCCTACTCTTTAGTATTTACTTTTTGGTGATTTCGTCTGTGTTTGTGATTTTACATACCATCCAAATAACAGCAACTCCAAAATTTACAGCTCTAGGCTTTACTATTTTCCTAAACTCTAGGCTTATCAAACGGGTGTTTGGATATACATCTCTACCTAGGTATAAGAGATATCTCAAATATAAATGTCTAAAAATGAACTTCTGGTCTTGACTCCCTCTTGAAACTTGTGTTTCATAGCCTTCCCCATTTCAGTTGATAGCAGTTTCAGCCTTCTGGTTAATCAGGCCATATCCTCTTGTGATCCATCAGGAAGTCCTTACAGTTCTACCTTCAAAACATGTATCAAAACATGTCCTCAACACCTTCACTGATGTGCTGTTGTCATCTTTCTCATAGATTACTTCCATAGTCTTTAAACTGTTCTCCATGCTCCATCCTTGATACCTCTATCTGTTCACAATACCAGAATGATCCTTTTAAACTCTTAGATTGTAAACTATCTCTGTCACTTTAGAAACCCCTTAAGTTTCCCTGTCTCACTTAAAATAAAAGCCAAAGTCCTTACAGTGGCCTTAACCCCACACAACCTGGCATTCTCATGCATCTCAGATAGTCTTTGCCTTGCTCATTTATTTTCAGTGATATTAGGGCCTCCTGGCTGTTCCTTGAGCATACCAGACCCATTCCTCCCTTAGGGCCTTTGCAGTGGCTGTTCTGTGCCTTGGATGCTCTTTCCCCAGATTTCCACATAGCTAACACCTCCTTTACCTCCTTTAGGTCTGTGCTAAATGCCACCCTTTCAATGAGACTCTGATCATCCTGTTTAAAATAGTAATCAGCACCACACAGACACTGATCTCCTTTCTTCTGCCAAACTTTTTCCCCACCTTTTAGTAGAGAAGAATATTAAAATATTTAGACGATATTTAGAAAATTGTAAACTTGTATATAAGAGCATGGAGTAACTTTTAGTAATGGTTATTTATAGTTACTGACCTAGAATGATTGTGGAGATAAGATAGGAGTTGGGCCTTGAAAGAGGAGTAGGACTAGCACAGAAGATGGAAAAGAATACTCTAGGCAGAGACAAAGGCTTAGGAAAATTCATAGAGGTGAAACTATGTATGTTTTGTTAAGATATTTAACAAATAGGTCAGTTGGCTAAAGTGTGGGGTTTTTATGTAGAACAGTGAGAAACTGAGGTTGGACTGTGGAGGGCTTTTAATGCCACAGGAAGCTTGAAATTTATTTTTCATCTCGGGGAAACCAGTGGAAATTTGTAAGCAGACTTTAACAAAGAGGGTGATGTGGTAATTTGAATACCAGGTGATTAATGAAGGCCTAGTCTAGGCAGTAAGATAGTAGGAACACTGAGCCTTTAGCTCTGCCACTTTAGCTGTGTGGGTAAGTCACATCTCTAGACCAGTGCTGTGTGGTAGAACTTTCTGTGGTGAAGGAAATGTTCTAGACCTGTTCAGTCCAGTATGGTAGCCAATAGCCTATGGTTGTAGAGCATTTGAAATGTGACTAGCACAACTGAGGAACTAAAATTTAATTTTAAATTAAATAGCCTCGTGTGACTAGTGGTGGTACATCGAACCTAGTAGCTCTAAGCTTCAGTTTTCTCACTTACAAAATAGGTTAGATTAGAATGCTAGTGTCACTAGAAAGATAGGTTTCACAGACACATAAAATTGGTGCAGCCTCTTGAGAAGAGCAAGTAAGTATATGAGCACATGGACTTTTACATGGCTAGTTTTTTCGTGTGTGTGAAATAGGTCCAGAATTTGTAGCCTTTTCACTCTGTATCTTCTTGACTTACTTAAAGACCCACTCTGTCTTTTGATGGCTACTTTTTCAAATTAGTCTTTGGATTACTGTCTCCCAGGAGTTGACTAGTTAAATATCTGATACATCTAATTTAATAGTCTGTTTTAGAATTGTAGTTAAACTAATTATGTTGCTTTTGTATTTTATTTTTTAATTCTTTTGTATTTCATTTTTTTCAGAGACAGGGTCTCACTGTGTCACCCAGGGTGGAATGCCTTGGTGTGATCATAGCTCACTGCAGCCTGGAATTCCTGGGTTCAAGCAACCGTGCCACCTCAACCTCCCAAGTAGCTGGGACTACAGGTGTGCACCGCCACACCCAGCTGATTTGTGTAGTTTTTGTAGAAAGGGGTTTCACCGTGATGCCCAGGCTGCTCTTGAACTCCTAAGCTCAAGTAATCTGCCTGCCTTGTCCTCCCAAAGGGCTGGGATTACAAGCATGAGCCACCATGCCCAGCTGATTTTATTGCTTTTGAATTCTCAATAAGAAAACCATAACAGAGATAAACCTTTATAATTGTTTACCTGCTGTGTAATTATTACCTAGATTTTTCTGTCTTTAGAAAATACTCCCTTTTCTTTCCTTATACAGTTAATAATATTTCCTTTGTACATGAGTTTTTAATCTCATTTTGAGGAGACTTGTGTAAAGAGAAGCTAATTTGAATACTATATACCCAAAGGGAAACAGACACATTTTGCTTATTGTGCCTCTTGGTTCCCAAGAGATAGTATTCCATCTGAGAATTACTTTTAGTTTGAAGAAAATAGATCTCTCCCAAACACCTCTTACAGATTACACTCTATCTCTTTTGTACGTATATCATACAATTATATGCACACACAATGATTTAGCTAACCAGAGGTCTTCCCTCCCCCTTACTCATGGTGTCCTTTAGGAGAAAGAGACAAATGAGCTTCCAGAATTGGAGAGATGGGATGCTACTGTTAATCAATAATTTGTGTGGAGTTGAGGGGTATCCAGAGAAAGTGGTTAGGATAAGATTAGTCCAAACACTTAATACTTTTTTTTTCTTTTTGAGACAGTTTTGCTCTTGTCACCCAGGCTGGATTGCAATGGCACAGTCTTGGCTTACTTCACCTCCGCCTCCCGGGTTCAAGCAATTCTTCTGCCTCAGCCTCGCAAGTAGCTGGGATTACAGGCATGTACCACCACACCCAGCTAATTTTGTATTTCTAGTAGAGACAGTGTTTCACCATGTTGGCCAGGCTGGTGTTGAACTACTTACCTCAGGTGATCTGCCCACCTTGGTCTCCCAAACTGCTGGGATTACAGGCGTGAGCCAGCCACTGCACCTGGTCCAAACACTTAATACTTCTAATTGTCCGAATAGTAGAATCAGATTAACCATGAGACTTGGTAAAATTCACTTTGACACTGAATTTACTAAGAAGAGTGTACTAATACTTGGGAGAATTTGGAGACATTTTGTAAAGAACAGAAACAACAATTATTTGTTTACCCTAGACGATTGTAATCATCTACTTAACCTAGAGTATTCTGTGTATTAAAATTGCCTATATATTTGTATATTATCATCATAGTCTTTTGAAACTAAGCGACCCTAGACGTTATCTGGTCTTAATCACCTTAGTTTTTGAATGTGGAAGTTAAAATTCAAAAACATAGACAAACTTGGTTAAGATCTAATACTAGGTCAGTGTTTCCCTTCTGTTGAGAACCAAGAGACACAGTAAGCAAAATGTGTCTGTTTTCCTTTGGATATGCAGCATTCAAATTAGTTTCTCTTCAGCAATGTCTGTTTTAACCAATTGAAGGAAATTTTTGACAGCTAGGTATCTTTTTAAAACCTATTTAAAAACTTACATGTCTCTGGACACTTGATCATACCTGGCATTTTGCACTCTGCTTTTCCTGTGGTTTCCCTAATGCTGTATTGTTTGCTCTTCTTGTCAAAGAAGGCCTGGAATAAGCTAACCAAAATGTTTTTTACCAGGGAAATTGAATGAGTAATGCTTTATTCCTTTTTGCAGCAGCTTACTTTTTGTAATGACTTGAGTAATGAATATTACTTGTAATGAGTATTATTAAAACCACAAAGCACCATTTTGTTCTTCTCCCAATCAGATATAGGCTTAAACAGGTAAATGTGGCAGGTGCGTGATTGTGAAGCTGTTTAAAAAATACCTCTTTTGGGAGGCTTTGTGGCTTATGGGAATAGCTTATTCTGAACTTTGAGTTTCTGTTTCTGAGAGATTATAGAAACTATCTTAAGGCTAGAACCCAAGAGAGTATATCTGGGTCTTGATAAGTGTTTACTTTCTAAAGAACTTGTTGGAAACTGATACTTGCCTACACTGATTATAAGTTGTATTAGCCCCATCTCCGCATTTATAAGTAGTTGAATTAAAAATATTTATTCCATTTTTAATATTAGACCACTTGAGGTAAGTTTGTACTAGCTGTGCATTTATATTTACCTTTGAGAAATTCGTGTACTTTAATAATGTATTCCAAACTTCCAAGTGGCTATTCTGATTACATTAGGGAAGCCATTTCAGAGGCAAGCATTTGTTTTTATTTGTAACCTAATGTGTGATAAGTTTTTTTTTACCCAATACATGGTAAATTTAGATATATTTGTGCTATCTTCTCAGATGAGTATACTTACAGATAATATTTAAGTGATTTATATGTACCATACCCTTTACTGAAATCTTGATGTGTTATTTTATTTAATCTTTATGGACTATAGGTACTGTAATTCCCATTTTACAATTGAAGAAACTGAGTCTTAGTAATCTAACTCAATGTCACATAGTTAATGTAAGTTTCAGAGGCTGAACTTGAACTCAGGATATACTGACTCCAAAGAGCATGCTTTACTCACTCAATAAAATGTACTCTATCACTACCCCATATTTGTATAGCATTTAAAAAAACTTTCCCTCCAAGCTAATCTGAATTTTGTTACCTCATTATATTTTCCAACTTTAAGGTGGGTAAGATAGGTGATTTTGTCTGTAACAGAAAACCCAAAATCTCATGGTGGAACACAATAACAATTTATTTCTCACACAAAAAACCATGTGGAGTACTCAGGTATCCAGATTCTTTCCATCTTGTGACTCATCTTGTGTCCTCTAAGTTCTGCTTATAGTCACCCACTAGAATTACTCCATTCAGCCAGCCATTTTGTGAAGAGAAAGAGAGCTTGAAGGTTGTTTTCAGGGATGATTTAGAGGTCAGTCCTTGAAAGGGCATACATTATTATACTCAGATTGCATTGGCCAGGACTAATAACATGGCCACACCTAGCCATAAGTGGAATGGGAAAATGTAGCCCTGCTTTGTGCTCAGGAGGAAAATGAAGCAGATAAGCATATAACAGCATCTCTTGACAATAGTATTTTCCCCATTTTACAGATGATACAGAGAGGGCCTTTCTGAACAAAAAGCATAAAACCACTTGGTAGGGATCATAGAACCTAGGTTTCCTTAGATCTGTATATTATGTGCTCACACTTCTAAGGACACATTGAAATAATTGAAAGATAATTAGATTGTATGTCTAGTACCATTGCTTTCTTTCGCATTGGGCATTAAATGTCTTAACCTCTTCGTGTCTGTTATTAATACATTTTAAATAGATTATTAATTGACTTACCTCATAAGGAATAATCAGCTTGAAAATTTTTTTGGTGGTAATTGCCATTTTAAGTAAAGATGACACAATAGCATTATATCTTTATGGACATATTTATGGTCACCTGTCCTTTGAATATACAATATTGATTAACCTTTATATGATTTTTGTTTTCAATACATGTGATGGGTTACTCTAGGCCATCTATCCACATAATGTTTATTCTTGTGTGATGAATCGGAGACTTTGTTTAGGGATGAGAGTTGTTTTTTAACCTTTCCAAAAACTTAACTCTTGTGGAAAGAGTTGCAACTTCAACTGGAATGCTTCTAATGGAATAGAAGTATTTTCTAACTGAGCTTATAATTGGTACAGCTGTGAATGTTGTACTAATAATATAAATTAGCAAGAGTAGAAGGATTTACAGAAACTGTTAACTTTTACTGGCAAGTTAAATCTGACATCTTAGTGTTAACAGTTAACCTTTCATTGTACTTTAGATTCCTTGGAGAATGTGTTGAAAGCTGTGGATGTATCCTGTGACTAGAATATACATATATTCACAGTTTAACATACACTTTGAGATTTCATGGATTTCTCTGAAGCCAGTCCATGCATTAACTGTTATTTTTAAGCATTTTAATTTTTTTCTAAAAATGTATTGTGCTTGTTATATTTTTAGTATTAAACTATTAAAGGCTGTAGAAAGAGATGTTTAATAAATACTATCACCTGGGCAGTAAGAATAATGCCCAGAGGCTGGGTGCAGTGGCTTACGCCTGTAATTCCAGCGCTTAGGGAGGCTGAGGTGGGAACATCACTTGAGGCCAGGAGTTGGAGACCAGCCTGGCCAACATGGTGAAACCCCGTCTCTACTAAAAATACAAGAATTAGCCAGGCATAGTGGCACGTGCCTGTAGTCCCAGCTACTAGGGAGACTGAGGCACGAGAATCACTTGAAATTGGGAGGCGGAGGTTGCAGTGAGCTGAGATCGCACCACTGCACTCTAGCTCGGGCGACAGAGTGAGACTCTGTCTCAAAAAAGAAAAGAAAAAAAAAAAAGAATAATGCCCAGAGAATGCATTGCTGCTTGGTATCTGAATTTGGTAGTTATATTGGGGAATCAATTTATTAGAGGAAAATAATGACATCTCTAAATTTGAGGTTCTTAAGCAAGACTCATAAGTAAGCATAGATGATGAATGACATAACTTAAAAGTAACATTTAAATGAGATTTTTGAGTAATAGCAAACTTCATTATAATGAACTTCAGTGATTTATCTCTGTTAAGAGAAAGCAATATATGAGAATCTAGTTTAATGTCTCACACCTCTCTTAATGATATGATTCAGATTTATAAAAACTCTCTTTGGGCCAAAATTGCTTGGGTAGAAATACATCATTTCTAGTAGATCACTTAAAGTTGTGGTCTGATCAAAGGATGGCTTATGATAATTATCTATTTTTTGGTGGTCAGCTACTACGTTAAATTGTACATAGCTGTATTTAAATTTGAATACAGCTATTTAAATTTGAGGTGGTGTTTGCAACACTACATATAGTAAATGCTACACAAAGACAGATACTTCCTTTGTTCATTGCCTTAGGAACCTTTATGTAGCACCAGAGGCTGAGCAGATCCGAAATAGTGAGTCTAGGGTTGAGGATTTCCCCACCTTTTATCTGCTAATATTGGTTCCTAAAGTTATGCCCAGTGAGCAAAATGAATATTCTCTATACTAGATCATTTGGTTAGATAAATAGTGATTTCTTTTGTGCAACTTAAATTGTCTACCAGAATGTTCAGGTATTAGAAAACCATTGTAACTATGAAAAATAAAGTGCTGTCAAAAGTATCTAAACTCTATTAGGAAGAAAGCTTTAAAGTGGATTTTAATAAATACTGGCTTCAATTATGGGACTACCATATATGCCCAAATAAAAATCAATTTTTTTTCTTTAAAATTAT
This sequence comes from Rhinopithecus roxellana, assembly GCF_007565055.1. Taxonomy (NCBI): domain Eukaryota; kingdom Metazoa; phylum Chordata; class Mammalia; order Primates; family Cercopithecidae; genus Rhinopithecus; species Rhinopithecus roxellana. Next base: position 64,233,131 of record NC_044557.1, on the reverse strand, counting down.
GCTTAGAAAAGAAGGAGATACTTCATTAAAATTTAGATCCTTGCAAAGTTATGCATGTTACTCTTTGGAGAAGACATCTGAAGTATCTGTTCAATGCTTAAATGTACTAGAATGAAAGTTCCACAGAACAGGGACCTTGTCTATTTTGTTCACTATCCAGCACTTACAAGAGTATCTGGCACATGATAGGCACTGAATATATTTGTTGAAAGAATAAATGAATTAATACTTACACAGGTTACTTGGAGCAAATAAGGCAAAAAGTTGAACAGATGTAGTCATTCATAGAAGACCTTACAGTTCCAGGTATTGAATAATGCAAGAAAATCTTTTAAAGGATCATTTTTATAAAGCAGTCTGGTAAGCAGTTATATTGTGGAGATCGTGGATGCATAAGTAGGCTAAAATTCCCTGTGACAGCATCGTATACAGATTCAAGAATACTGTATCTCAAAGCCTAGATGAAGATATCCTTTGGAAAACTGCCAGATGTTTTCCTTAAAAAATTTATACATCTTTCCCCCTAAAGAATAGTCTATGTAGTGTAGGGCAGCTGAAAGTCAAACAGAAAGTCGAAGTCTTACTGGCTTGAAGTATCAGGGGAAGGAGTTAAGTGGCCAAAAATAGGATAAATCCCAGAAAGGAGGGAGTTATGGTAAGTAGCCCAAAAATCTGTGGGTAAACTCCCTTCAGATGCCTAGATATCCCCTAGAACTGTGCTTGGGAGATTCCAAGGAGTTCAGTGGAAAAGAACAGCTGGCAGGCAGAAAAAACTAAGTAGAGATTTTAGCTGATGGCTTTTGCAGGGGTGACGGAATTTGTTTGATTCCCACCGAGATAGAAGGGATTGGTACACATAAGTGCTTTCCACAGATCTACTCTAAAAGAGCATAAAACCAAGCTTTCAGAAGTTCATGTTGACTAGCCAGTGACTTAACTGCCCAGTATAATAAAAGTCCTCACACTTCAGGAGAAGATAAGAGACTACAGAGCCTCTATAACATATCCACAATATTCAGTTTATAATAAGCAATTACTAGACATGTAAATAAGGAGGAAAATATGGTTCATTCCATGTCAAGACCCCCTCAAAAATAGGTAGCAGACCCTACAATTAGCAGACAGACTATAGCAACTGCAATATTTTAAGGACTTAAAGGGGGAAATATCTTAGTGACTGGGTAATCTCATCAGAGAAATGGAAACTATAAAAAAAGAACAATGAGATATTATAGAACCCAAAAGTACAGTATCTAAAATGAAAATTTCACTGGATGGATTTAACAGCAGATTAGAGACGACAGAAGAAAAAGTTGATGAAGTTGAAGATAAATCAATGAAAATTTGCCAGACTACCAAACGAAGAAAAAAAGATTACAAAAAAGAATAGTGCCTCAGTTGCTCCAGGGACAGAAATCAAACTAACATACAAATAATTAGAATTCCAGGAGTGGGGAGGGAGGGGGGGAGAGAGAGAGAGAGAGAGAGAGAGAGAGAGAGAGAGATTGAGATTGATTCAACAAGTTCAGTTGAACCCCAAGCAGGACAGATGTAAGGAAAACCACATCTAGGCACATCTTTATCAAACTGCTGAACATCTAAGATAGAAAACAATGTTGAATGCAAGCAAAGGAAAAAAAGACACATTCTATACAGGGGAATTAAAATATCAGGAAAGATGACTTGTCAGAAACAATGGAGGCCAGAAGACAATGTAATAACCTATTTAAAGTCCTGAAAGGATAAAGATATCAACCTGGAGTTCTGTATTCAGCAAAAATATCCATAAAAAGTGAAAGTGAAATAACTTTTTTTTTTTCCCAGATGAAAGTTGAAGGAATTCATTGCTAGGAGACCTGCATAGCAAAAAATGCTAATGGAAGTTCCTGAGGCTGAAGATACATGACACCAGGTGAAAAGTGGATCCACAAGAACAGGGCTCCCCAACCCTTGGGCCACTGTGTGTGGCCTGTTAGGAACTGGGCCACGCAGCAGGAGGCAAGCAGCCATGAGCATTATTGTCTGAGCTCCGCTTCCTGTCAGATCAGTGGCAGCATTCATTTCTCATAGGAGTATTGTGAACTGCACTCGAGGGATCTAGGTCACACACTCCTTATGAGAATATAATGCCTGATGAAACCATCCCCGCTCCCACTCCCCACCTCCATCTGTGGAAAAATTGTCTTCTGTGAAATTGGTCCTGGTGCCAAAAAGTTTGGGCACCGCTGCACAAGGAAGAATGAAAAATACCAGAAAGTAAATATGTAACAATTAGGTTTCATCCTCCAAAAGAAGACTTTGTAAGCCTATAGAGCGATGGAAAAATTTATAAAAGACCTTCTTAGATGTTACTAAATTAAAAACTTAGATAACTGTACTTCAAAACATCACAAAATTGAAGGACAAGTGTTTAGAGAAAGTAAATATTGTTTAAAATCAAAGAGGAGCATTAATATTCCAGTGTAAAAATGGGCATAAAATGTTAACAGATAAAACATAGAAGTAGTGAAGAGGACAGTGCATGTGAACAAATGTTTAAATTGTTTGACAATCAAAGAAATGGAAATTACGTATTTTTTGCTACTCAAAAAAAAAAAAAAACTCTTATAAAGGATGCTGGTGAGAATTCAGGGAAATAACCTTTCTGGCGAGTTGCAGTACAAATTGGAACAAAACATTTTGGTATTCCATTTCAAGGGATTATTTTAGAAGTCCATACCACCTAGATAGTAGATTCTTACACCAGGAAGTGACTTGTTGAATCAGTGTGTTGGCCGGGCAAGGTGGCTCACATCTATGATTCCAGCACTTTGGGAGGCTGAGCTGGACAGATTACTTGAGGACAGGAGTTAGAGACCAGCCTGGCCAGTGTGGCAAAACTGCATTGTTACTTAAAAAATACAAAAATTAGCTGGGGATGGTGGCGCACGCCTGTAGTCCCAGCTACTCTCGAGGCTGAGGCACAAAAATCACTTGAACCTGGTAGGTGAAGGTTGTAGTGATCTCGTGCCACTACACTCCAGCCTGGGCAGCAGAGTGAGACCCTGTCTCAAAAATAAAAAATAAGAAATTAGAAAATTAAATCAGTGTGTATGTAGGGGATGGGGCGTGGAGGAAAGATCATTATTCAGTAACTAGTGTTGAGGTAACTGGCTTGCCATTTAGAAAACAAATTTTGATCTCGACTTATTCATAAACTATCAAATTACCAGTAGAAAATATGTGAAGGAATTTTAAAAATACAATCTTAGAGTGGGCAAGGCTTTTCTAAGGCTGATGTAGAAGTCAAAAGTCATAAAGATATGTGAATCTGAGCACGTTAAAAACTTTTGAAATATCTGCATTGGAAAATTGCCATATAGTCAAATACAATTTATACATACACACACACACACCCACATGATAGCAACGCTCTTTATTAAATAGAACTATGTCTTACACATCAGTAAGGAAAAGTGCTGTAGCAGGATATGAACATGTGCCTAGTTCACAGAAAGTGAAATGTAAATGAGTTGTAGTGAGAAAATACTAAAAATGTATTTCCCATCAAAGCAAATGTTCCTTGTGGATTTCCAATCTCACATACAAATACATAGCCATTAAATTTAAATTTGTTTTCTTTATTCTTCTTCATCTTTCGTCTTCTCAGCATAAGCATATGCTGAAGTTTAATAGCCTGTTATTATTTTGTAATACAGAATGCAGCATTTAAAATAGTCTTTTTTATTTGTCGTCTTTATTGACGCTTTCACTTGAGTATAGAATAGCTTCAAGCTTCTGTAGTCACCAAGTTAGTGATCAGTAGAAACTCTGCTGTGTACCTATTCCGTCTTTACTTAAAAAAAAAAGAGTCCTCTTTCGGTTCTCTTCAACACTGCTAGTAAATATTGTCACATGCTGCTTTTATTGCATGCTTATTTTAGAAGTACCATACATCTGGATGTCAGACATCTAAAAAACAAATTAAAATTAGAAGACATAGGTACACTGCTCTTAGATTTAATATTTTGACCATCAGCACAAAATTGCTGGATTTTCTCCATATTTTAAGCTGTTTGAGAAGTGACAGAAGAAACCTAATTTTAGCTGAATAACAGAAGCAAAAACTGTTATTTGACCATGTAGTAGATTTTCCTCTTGGAAAGTAAGTGTTTTCTATGTATGCAAACTTTTTGCCCTACCTTCATTTCCAGAATACCTGTCTAATGATGTGTAAATCATTTAGGCACATGGGTCGCTGTTAGATCCTGCTGAAGTGTTTGTGGTTAGAAGATGTTTATTGGTGGGATATTGTAAATGTATAATTCTTGAAGTTGTAGTGTCAGGATACTTAACATGTTTTACGAATCCTGAAGTACTTCTGAAGGTAAAAGGTTCTTGTCTTTCCACAGTTAAAAAACTGGATGTAGTAAGGCTGTATGGCTTAAGGATCACAAAGTAATAGCAACTGAAAAGCATCATTCATTCATTTCGTATTAAGCACTTGCTGTAAGGTACACATTTTGTAAAGCACTAAGTTACGTTACATTCCATTTCAGCTAACATTTAGTACGGTGCCAGGTTTGTTAGGCATGTTTAACACGTGTCAGTTTCACATTATTCTTAGAACATCTGTTTGAGGTGAGTGGTATCCATATTTTGTGGTCCTGATCACTGATGCAGGAATGTGTCTTATCTAGGATATGATAACAAAAAATAGCTGAGCCAGGTCTTTTGACTCCCAAGTTCTCTTCTTTATGCATACAACACTGGATTTTTTTTGTTTGCATGTCCAGATCTACTCTCACTCACCCTTCTCTACCCTGCTCTGTGCCCCCCTCAGGAGGTTGACTAGAAGGACTGCCTTAGAGGCACTTGGCTTCTGGTTGGATTTACTCAATGTGAGGCACTGGCAGGATATTGGAGAGCCAAAGGAATGAAACATTCCTTTTCTATGTTTAGGTACACAGATACCATTGTGTTGCAAATGCCTCCAGTATTCACTGCAGTAACATACTGTACAGGTTTGTAGCCTAGGAGCAATAATCTATACAGTATACCCTAGGTGTGTAATAGGCTATAACATCTACGTTCGTGTAATTGCACTCTGATCACACAACAAAATCACCTAATGACACATTTCTCAGAATGTATCGCCATCATTAAGTGATGCATAACTATATTTGTATAGATTGAGCTCTCTGTTCCTTATCTATCCTGTGTTTGTGAGGGAAAATATAAAGTGAGGAACATGAGTGAAGTTTGAGTGAAATGTTTTTCCAGAAAACATGTTAATTATGAGGTAAGCCATAGGAGGAAAAAAACACATAGAAAAAGGCACATTAATCATGAATTTCTGGGTCATATATGTATCACAAAGTGTACATACCTTTGTAAACACTATGCATACTGCACATATTAAGAAAGTTTGACTGGGCATTGTGTCTGACATCTGTAATCCCAGCACTTTGGGAGGCCAAGGAGGGCGGATCACTTGAGGTCAGGAGTTCGAGGCCAGCCTGACCAACATGGTGAAACCTTGTCTCTACTAAAAATACAAAAATTAGCCAGGCATGGTGGCACATGCCTGTAATCCCAGCTGAGGCAGGAGAATTGCTTGAACCCGGAAGGTGGAGGTTGCAGTGAGCCGGGATTGGGCCGTTGCACTCCAGCCTGGGTAACAGAGCCAGACTCGGTCTCAAAAAAAAAAAAAAAAAAGTTCCCTTTGTGCCTCACCACAAAATGTAGCCACAATCCTGACTCCTAACATTGTACATTAATTCTCTCTGTTTGGAACTTTATATAAATAGAATTATACCACATACACTTTTGTATGAGAGTCCTGTCTTGTGTGTAGCAGTATTTTGTTCCTTTTCATTGTTTCGTTGCTTTAGCGTGTGAATATACCACAATTTATGTATTCATTCTACTGCTGATTAAAATATGGTTGTTTCCAATATTCTGAATATTATTACTAATGCTGTTGTGAGCATTGTTAAGTATGTCATTTTTCTTATTCGTTCCTTTCTAGGAATAAAATTGTTGGGCAATAGGTTATCTCTGTGTGCCAATTTTATATTGTTAAACAGTTTTCCAAAGTAGTTGTGCCATTTTACACTCCCGCCAGTAGTGTAAGAGAGTTCCTATTCCTCCACATACTTGCTAACACTTGGAAATGACAGTCTTTTAATTTTAGCCATCCTATTAGGTGTGTTGTAGTCTCTGAATGGGGCATTAATGTGTTTTTTCCTGATGACTGATGATGTTGAGCACTTTTCATATGCTTTTGTGAAATGCCCTGCCTATTTTTCTATTGGATTGTGTATGTTTTCTTATTGATTTGTAAGCATTCTTTACATAGTCTCGGCACTGTGCCTTTATTAGTTGTATGTGGCAAAAGTCTTCTCCCATACCCTTAATACTGTCTGTTGATTTTATTCTAGTCCAATTTATCAGTCTTTTATTTTATGGTTGGTATTCTTGTGTGTTCTGTTTAAGAATTTTTCCATTGAAATAGTCTCTTCTCTTATCTCCTGGAAGCTTTACATTTAGATCTGTAAACCATTTGTAATTGATTTTCACATACGGGCGAGCCATCCATCCATCATGTTTCCTTTCTTTTCTCAGGTGGATAACCGGTAGACATAGTACTCTTCTTTCTTTAAAGGCCATTTATTCTCAGTCCTCAGCAACATCACGTTTGTCATAAGTCAAGTCTCGTGTGTGTGTGTGTGTATGTAGGACTTTCATTTTATTTTATTTTATTTTATTTATTTATTTATTTTTGAGATGGAGTCTCACGCTGTTGCCCAGGCTAGAGTGCAGTGACACAATCGCGGCTGACTGCAAGCTCCGCCTCCCGGGTTCATGCCATTCTCCTGCCTCAGGAGAATACTCCCGAGTAGCTGGGACTACAGGGACCCGCCACCATGCCCAGCTAATTTTTTGTATTTTTAATAGAGATGGAGTTTCACCGTGTTAGCCAGGATGATCTTAATCTCCTGACCTCGTGATCCGCCCGTCTTGGCCTCCCAAAGTGCTGGGATTACAGGCGTGAGCCACCGCACCCGGCCTATATGGGACTTTTTCTGGACTGCTTTCTGTTCCACTGGTTTTTGTATTCATCCTTGTGGCATAGCACACTATCTGATTACTGTAACCTTATAATAAGTCATTATATCTAGCAGCGTTAGAGCCCTTTCCCCACTTTGTTCTGCAAGATTGTGTAAGCTATTCTTAGCCCTTTGTATTTGCATGTATACTTGATTGTCAGTTATAAACAACAACAGAAAGACCTGCTAAAGGCAGTGAGAAATCATTGAAGTCAGAGTGATAATGACCAAAAGTTTTTTTCTAAGATTTTAAGAATAATTAGGTCAGCTCAAATCTAGAATCTTTTATTAAGATTAAAGTATGCCCTTTTTGTTATTTCAGCGTTAGTCTTGTAGTTTCTTATAGACTATTTAATAAATTGGCCTTATTTAAAAAAACAACAGCTACTAATGGTTAAGGAACATACTTGTTTGAAATTTGATATTTATGAAAATATACAAACTAAGAACATAATTAAATGAGCTTGATTTTTTTATTTTTTATTTTTCAGAACATCTGTGATAACAGTCTTCTGTAAATCCAACTTTCGAAGAATTCTCTGAAAGAACCAAGTAGAATATTCTTACATCATGACTTACTCTGAATGCAAGAACAAGAAATAGGTTTTATCTCTAAATATAATGAAGGGCTGTGTGTAAACACTGACCCTGACTCAATTCTAACAAGCATTTTAGACATGAGTTTACATCGGCAAATGGGTTCAGATCGAGATCTTCAGTCCTCTGCTTCATCTGTGAGCTTGCCTTCAGTCAAAAAGGCACCCAAGAAAAGAAGAATTTCAATAGGCTCCCTGTTTCGGAGGAAAAAAGATAGCAAACGTAAATCAAGGGAGCTAAATGGCGGGGTGGATGGAATTGCAAGTATTGAAAGTATACATTCTGAAATGTGTACTGATAAGAACTCCATTTTCTCTACAAATACCTCTTCTGACAATGGATTAACTTCCATCAGCAAACAAATTGGAGACTTCATAGAGTGCCCTTTGTGCCTTTTGCGGCATTCTAAAGACAGATTTCCTGATATAATGACTTGTCATCATAGATCTTGTGTGGATTGCTTACGACAATATTTAAGGATAGAAATCTCTGAAAGTAGAGTTAATATTAGTTGCCCAGAATGTACTGAACGGTTTAATCCCCATGATATTCGCTTGATATTAAGTGATGATGTCTTGATGGAAAAATACGAAGAATTTATGCTTAGACGGTGGCTTGTTGCAGATCCTGATTGCAGGTGGTGTCCAGCTCCAGATTGTGGGTAAGAAGATATTGTTTGATTTTTCTTGAGTTAATTTTTTTCTCTGTGGATAAAATAATTTGCTGTTACTCAAAAGAAAAAATTTTACGTGCTGGAGAATTCATTCAACAGGCATGTTGAGTGCACACCATGTATCAGGCACTATACTAGGTGTTAAAGGCAGTGATCCTGCCTTACTCATTTCTATATTGTCTCTGCATTACATATTCACTGAGCAGTTTTAGAAGAAAAGGGTAAGGTGGTAGAGTTCAGGATCTAGTTGTATACAAAATTGGTTTTCTCATCCATTTGGAGAATTTTCATTTTGGAATAACAGACGAAATGATGAGCATTGTTTGTGAAGAGGAGGTTATTTGTGGTCATAAACTCAAATGACCCTCTTCCTTATTTTTTCTCTTTGTTGACGTGTTTCTCATGAGAGATAAATGGCCCTTTTGAAAGGTACCTAGCTTAGCATGTGCCACAGTATGATGTGTTCATGTTGATATACATAAGCATTTGCTAGTTTCAAGTTCTAGGGGTTATGTAATATTTGATTTGCCTCAAGTTTTTGAATTAACACATACCATATTCTCAACATTTAAAACAAAATAATTTTGTGTATATATTTGATTACTATGTTGATGAGCAGCTCCTGTTTATAGAGCATTTATTGTGTACAGTTGTCAGAATTAGGGAAACAGTAGTCATATACTATTCAAGAATAGTAAAAGCCACAAACAATTAATGTGATATGTAGCATACTATTAGTAAACCAGAGATTATAAGTAACGTTTGGGGAAATCCAGAACTTCCGAGATTATCTGGGTATAATCTCAGAGGCAAGACTGGGATGTGAGTTTCATTTATCAAATTACAATTTCAAGACTCGTTACCTGAATCAAATCCACTATTTAAAAGTTTCTTGAGTAGTGAATTTTCAGATCGCATCTAACCTACATTCCATAATTTTAAATGAGAAAAGTAGTGTTTCCTGCCTGTGCAAATCCCAGTTTTCCCAGGTATCACTAGCACTTTACCATCCACCAAGGATTTCTGTGTAGTATACAACATTTTTAAATTACCTTATTAATATTTTATGAATTAATTAATTGTATGTAGGGTTCAGATATTATTCATTATCAGATTTGAATTATGCTGTCCTATACTACAGGGAACTTATACTGTAATATAGATAAACAACAAAATATGTTATGAATGCTCTCTAAACTGGGCCAAGGTTAGCTGTGTTTCCAGGTGTAATGGCAGAAGCAAACTCTGGGATGTATGCAGGGCTAAATTTTCAAGAAAAAGGTGGGAAGAAAATAGAAATAATGAACAGTAGCTTTAAATAACTTGAGCAGAAGACAGTATTCTGACAGAAAAACAGCTTGGATGTGATTGAATCGCTCTTGATCCTGTGAACCAACCCCCACATAACGTTTTCACAGGTGCAAATGTGCGTTTCCACTGGTGCACAAGTGCAAGTTATACTCTTGAAATTAGAGTAGATTTCAAGTAGGATAGCAAATTTTAGTTTTAAAAAAACTTTTTGTGAGTTGTTGTAACAAATACTCCCATAGCAAGAGTTCAAATACTGAGGAATATGTCTCTTATGTTTCATCTACAGAAAGTGTGGTTTTCTGTGTATCCTTCATAGAACCCCAGGGTGCAAGAGGTGCTTCATACATTCCTCTAAATTTTTAATAGCTTAAAAAAAATCTGCGACTGGGCGTGGCGGCTCATGCCTGTAATCCCAGCACTTTGGGAGGCCAGGGTGGGAAGATAACTTGAACCCAGGAGGTTGAGGCTGCAGTGAGCTGTGATTGTGCCACTACACTCCAGCCTGGGCAACAGAGCAAAGCCCTGTCTTAAAAAAAAAAAAAATCTGACAATGATAAAACAAAGGAAAAGGAGACTTAAGTTGTCACAGCCTTTGGCCAGGAAATATTAAGACAATAAATCCACAGGCACAAACCTTCTGGTCACTTAATTGCTGTATATTATCTTGTCCTGGGTTGGTTGATAATGTCATCATATAGTTAACATTAGCAACCTAATTGAACGTAGTAGGTAGGGCTAAAGCAAATTATAATTTGTATAAGAATTGATTTTAGGGGAAGCATGCCAAACCAACTAGAAAAGGATTGATTATTCAACATATAGAATTAGTTATTTGAGGGGGAAAACATTAGATTGTCACCACATATGTTAAAATCAAAACAGATTACAGAGGTGTAGGTTATATAAATAAAAGGAAAAAATCAAAAGAAAATATAGGTGAATGATTAGCTAACCTACTGCCACATTGTGTATTAAAATTGAACGCACATTTATTATATAACTGAGAATTTCAACTCCTAGATCAGTACTGTAGAGAAAATCTTTACTTGTGTACCAGGAGATTTGTATAAGGATGTTCCACAATAACAAAGCAAAACAAAAAAAAAAAGTTCATTAACAGTAGAATAAATATATTTAGTTTATTGGTTACCTCTTGAGAGTAGTAGTAAGAGGGGATGTGAACTTCAAGGGGTAACCAGGTTACTTCTAAAGCCACTGATAATAAAGGTTCTGATTTCCAGTTCATGCTTAGTATACTGGCATAATGTTTAATAGCACTACATTTCTTAAGTGTTCCAATTTAGATTGTGAGTTAATAATCATCCTACTGATAATGTTCTTAACTTGTGTGGTACATACAGGAGTATTTATTTTACTATTCTTTATAAACCCTTTTATATATTTCTTAATAAAAATTTTTTTCAGAAACTCATACTTTGGGATATTTTGGCACATTTTCTTCTCATTGAGACTTCATTGTTAAAAAGTAAAATGGCTCAGTATTAATATTTTAGAGACGATAATTCAAATGTTAACTCAAGTATAAAATATCATAAAATAATAGAAACATTTGCTTTACTAGACTCTTACTATGAAAGCAACCACATGATTGTTACGTAAGTTTGACAAATAATTGTCCTTGATTAATTTGGCTATACATTAATTTTTGGTGTTATTGGTTGTCAGTAGTCTTACCCACAAAGGACAGAGGAAAAAAATCACAGAGATTACTTTTGTGTATTTTGTTTTATACTTGGCTTGTACTGCTCTGTAAGTTGTTATGGTCGTATTTCACATACTTGATGATGTAGGTTTTGTGGTTGTGTTTTGAAGAAAATGTCACCCAATAATATAAAATTTGTGTGTATACTTTGAAAACATAGGATACTATACAAACCCTCATTAAAAGTTAGCTTTACTGATTATGAGCTGTAAATACCTGATTTTGAGTCCCTATTCTATCATGTTATAAGGATTAAGTGAGATCTTTAATGCTATTACTAGCAAAATTCCTAGTACACAGTAAACTTGTCATTGCTCTTACTTACTATTCTTCATCTCTATTTCCAAAGTTTTGCTTTTTTAAAAAATCAGATAATCATTCAAATATTTAATGCACCTATGTGCCAGGTACTGGAGATTTATTAATGAACACAAGACAAAAAATCCCTGACCTATTGGAGCTTACTGAAGCCTTTGAAACACACAGAGGACCCCTCTTTTTTTTTTTAAATTAAAACCCCATTTTTTATTTAAATCTGGCATAGGGAATATTGGTAAATTTCTGAATATTTGGTTTTTATAAAAATGTTTAGCCACGGTGCCAGGACCATAGGCATATATGTAGTATTTAGCCCCTTTTATTATATAACACACTTGAAATGTTCTTTTCCAGAAATGCTAGATGTGAAATTATGAATTTTTTCTTTTGCATTTGTTATTTGTAAACATGGCCATTTTCTCTAAATGTAAAATTATTTGATCCAGTTAAGGGGAACAGTCAAGTTTTATATCACAATCAAGAGGCTCATGATTCTATTTTTAACGTTTTGATTATTCCAGTGAAAAAGGAATAATAAATAATAAAATTAGAGTAAATAACATTTACTCTAATTTTACTTAAACATACAGTTTAACACACCTTGAGAAATACTGTACTTACCACAGAGTAGAAAAGAGTTCTACCTGACCTGATTTCCATTTAAGATCTCTTGGGGTTTCTGACCTAATATTCTTTCCACTCTTGAGGGCTAGGACTGATCACACTTGTTTAAAGGACGGTGTTTCTAAAAATCCCACTTGAGGAGGGGCCCAGAGGGCCAAATTTGAGTACTGTGATTTAACCAGAGTGAGTCTCGCTAGACAGCTTCTAGAACATGCCAGTCCTCACAGGTTCAGAGAAAAATACAGCCATAGTTAAGGAGAAAAATTGGGGGAGGGATCCCAGTGTGCAAGGAGGAGAAACATAGAAGCTGCCTTGAATAAAAATATCTGATTACCTTCTGCCTTGGAGTCCTAGTTTGTATATTATTTAGGCAGACAGCAAAAAGTTGTTGTTTTGGTTTCTATCACCTGTTTCAGTTGGCTGAGGCCACCCTGCTACCAGCACACATTATCCCTGTCATCCCATGTGAGTGCTTCTGACTTTGCTGGGGAGCTTTGAATATACAAGAACATTTATTATACTGGGACGTAATTAATGATTTATTGTCTGTGAGCCTCCCAATGATCCTCCAGAAAAGTTCCTTTTTGCTTTTGGAACCACAGGCTAACCTCATGCTCAGTAAAAAAATTGTTCAATGAACCAGCCTGACTGTATGCCACTAGCATAACTCATATACTTTTGGGTAATGTAATCAACTGTAATTGGCTTTGCAAGCTTCAAGCTGGTTTGCTATGACATTTAAATGGCTTTCAATGATAACTTACTCTGGTGGAGAATATTGTTCTTAATGGATTAAAAAAAAATAGGGCCATAGGCTTAGGGACTAAATAACATGTATTTTTAGAATTCTAATTAATGTCTGTGTAACTCTCATTCTCATCCTACAAAGATGTGTTTTAGCTATACCTTGACCATCTTTTGACATGCTGGAAATGCTTTTGTAGACTGGCCTTTTACAAATTTTGCAGAGACCACAGATCCTACTTAGGTTTTATCCAGAGAAAATAAGTACATGGGACTTAGAAAACAGATTTGGGGTATAAAGAGCCATAATGAATAAACTACATTTCAGGGGAAGTTGTAATTCATGACTAGTGATAAATTATATGTGTTAGAACACACATACATAAGCATATTCTAAGAGTTAATAGCTTGAACTGAGAGTGCTATTTTTAATTTATTCTTCCTAACCATAAAATTAATCCAGGTATATTTTAACACTAAATAATTCAGTATACTATGTGGGTAGTTCTTTGAAGTTTAAAAATCACATTTTCTGTGTCTTCTGACAATGTAATAAACTTTAAGCATTTCAGATTTTGAATTTTTTGACTAGGGATGCTCAACCTGTATATTACTCCTGTACCAAACATTGTTAATTGATACTAAGATTTTTGGTGGTGTTTTAATGAGTCAATAAAAATAACATGCTTCCCCTCCACCCTCATTCAAGACCATGTTAACATATGACCCAGGAGACATGTCAGCTTTCTCTAATTAGTTGACTAAAGAATGTGGCTTTGGATATGCAGCCAAAATGGCTTGCTAGCACTTCATCCCTAAGTTGGACAGACTTCCCCAATTAGTCTCAGGCATGTAGGCCTGAGAACAACTGAAGGCCTCTCCTGCAGCATGTAGTGGAAAACAGAACAGAACGCATCCTGTCTGCAGGATGCAAATCCTAGAAAAGGGAACCAGGAGATGAGCCTCACTTTGTCTAGACCTTCTCTCAAGTATCTTAAGTAAGTTATTCCTTTTTCACTGGAATAATCAAAACGTTAAAAATAGAATCATGAGCCTCTTGATTGTGATATAAAACTTGACTGTTCCCCTTAACTGGATCAAATAATTTTGGTATTTCTGATTATATTTTCTTTCTGTTCTTACTTTAAAGATAAAAGAAAGTTATTTAAAGATCTGTTAAAAGCTTTATGCTTTAAAAAATTATTTTGGGCTTACAGATACTTCTTCATTCTCTTTTAATCTACAGAAGTGACATGAGAGACAGTGTCATTTTTTAATCAAAATATTTATTGAGACTGTCATGTCTTCCTTAGGATTACATTTCGTGTTAGGTATGTTTTTTTTCTTCTTACTTGTTCCTTACAAGGAATTTGCTCCAGGTAGAATATATCACCCTAGCTGGTATCCCTACTTGCTTGATGTTATCAATAGTATAATTTGTAAAACGTTAGTACTATGAAATTCTCCCAGGAGATATTATAAATGACTTAATTTAAATAAATTAAGAAAATACTGCATACTATGTACTGAACATTGGTATGTTAAAAATTCTTTTAGCAAATCCTATAATAGAAAACAAAAACTTCTTTAATTTTACTTGGCATTTTCCTAACTTGACCACTGAGTTCTTAGTGTGGATCACCTGTTAACAATGCAGTGAACAGAAGATACTTCTGGAGAGACTGCTGTTTCAGCCCCTTCCTGTCTTCCCCACTTTCTTCCTGTCCATCCACTCCTAGGTTAAGCATTTCAAGTACAGTAGCTAGAGACCTCCAGCTGAAGGATAGAGAAGGAAAGTGAGGCTTGAATTAAATAATGGACTATAGAAAGAAGTGGAGCTAACCACCAAACTAAGGTTTGGGTGCTGTTTGAGCCAGAGGTGTTCAGTTATTTCTGAGACCTTCTATTGAGCCTGTTCTTTTTCCAAATATCACTTATTATACCAGAGCAGAGAGACTCCTGGAATTTTCTGTAAAGCAAAGGTTTTGTATTTAATTTAGTTTTACCATTTGCTTCCATTATAATTTGAGAGTTATTTTTCAGTGGAAAATAAATTCAACTCCCACAAAAGGAAAGTCATCTTCAAGAGGCCTGACAAGCTGTTTTCAAAATGTGTGAATGCTAGGTACATTTAATTTCTTGATATATTACAGAACTTGCCTAATACTATTATGGTTAGGATTGAATACATATGAATGTGAAACACCTCCGTAGGAAGCACTCAATGAGTGTTAGTGTAAGAAAAAACTGCTAGACAAACTGCTCTAACTTTTGCCATCAGATTATACATTTATGAAAACGTTTGGTCATATTATTAAAGTAATCCTGTTTTTCTTTGGAATTTGTGTAAATTCAGTAGACTTGAATGTTTAGTTCTAGGGGAAGGACATCTTAGCTTTTCCATTTAAAAAATAGAAGTAGCATAAAATGTTGGTACTTTAACATTTGAGTACACATAATGTGCCGTGAACTAAACTCTCCTTTTCGCTGTACCCCGTAACCCTACCTCTCCTGTCTTCCTCTCTTCTCTCCCCATCTCTCTTCACAGACACACAAACACTACATATGTATAATCTTATTTTAATCTCACAACTCTTATTTATTATTTCCTAGTTTTGGGTATATATTTTGACCAAATGTCAGGTGGCCAAAGTCAGATATCTCCATCATAGTATGATGAACTTCTGGGATACAAGAATAAATGGAAGTTTTTATTTAATTTTTAAAAACTAGCAATCAAGGGCAGGGCGCTGAATGGAGATTTGTTCAAATCCAGCTCTGCCCCTCAATGACTGGCCAATTTACTTATTTCTTTTAATTTCAGCTTCATTATCAAAGTGGAGGAATTACGATTATAAGTAATCATAGGGAGTATAGAGATAAAGTGCTCTAAGAATAGCTATCTTAAGGGATTGGAGTTATGAAAAATTAAACAATGAAATCAGAAATGAAGCCAGGAGTTGTGGTTCACACCTGTAATCCCAGCACTTTGGGAGGCCACGGCCGGCAGATGAGGACAGGAGTTGGAGACTAGCTGGCCAACATGGCAAAACCCCATCCCTACTAAAAATACAAAAAATTGAGGCTGGGTGCGGTGGCTCACACTTGTAATTCCAGCACTTTGGGAGGCTGAGGCGGACGGATCACTTGACGTCAGGAGTTTGAGATCAGCCTAGCCAACACGGCAAAACCGCGTGTCTACTAAAGATGCAAAAAAAATTAGCCAAGCATGGTGATGCGCGCCTGTAATCCCAGCTACTTGGGAGCTTGAACCTGGGAGGCAGACGTTGCAGTGAGCCAAGATTGTGCCACTGCACTCCAGCCTGGGCAACAGCAAGACTCCGTCTCAAAAGTAAATAAAAAATGAAATAAAAATACAAAAATTGACCAGATCTGGTGGCTCACGCTTGTAATCCCAGTTACTTGGGAGGCTGAGGCATGAGAATCACTTGAACCTGGGAGGTGGAGGTTGCAGCGAGCCAAGATTGTGCCACTGTGCTCCAGCCTGGGTGGCAGAGTGAGACTCTTGTCTTAAAAAAAAAAAAAAACAAAAAACAAAAACAAAAAAAAACTGGCAATCAAATATTAAATGTTTGACATGATAATGCAGGATTGGTAATTTCCCCTACACTACCAGCTATTAGTTTGCTCCTGATAAATATACCGTGTGTGTATATATATATTTTATACTGTCTATTTTAAAAATTCTAAATAGATGTTCACTTTAACATCAACACTATTCATATAATTCAAGAGAAAGTTTTATAGTAATGTATTTTATAGGAGGAACACTGTATTTGGTATGAAGTTTGGATAAATTTGGTATGAAGTTTGGATAAATCTCAAAAATCTTGTTCTCTATAAGCAGCCAGTTTCGATGCGCTTAAGTCTCTAGACTCAGAACTGTAAGGAATTATCATCTGAAAGCAATTTATGAAGCTGTTTTGAAGTTTAATTATCGAGAAGATCTGAACAGAGTTAGAAATAAAAGGAAAAAATTGAGAAGAAAATATGCTTTAGGTTCACAGTTTTCTCACCAAACCCCTTCATGTTTTTATGGAAATTGTACCAGATTTTGGAACTTGTCATGAAATTTTTAAAGGGCAATATTGATTGTTCTGCTTTTAATTCTTGTCAAGAAACACTTTTTTTTAAAACTTAATTCATTAATTTTTTTTTACTTCAATCATGAAAAATTAGGTCAGTTCTTAAAAGTTTGTGTAGTGCTGTGAATACTAGTATATTGAGCAGTCTTCTACAAAGGTTGGAATTATATGTAACTGAATTTCTATTAATCTGCCTTGTGTATTTTTATAAATATTATTTGCTCAGAAACGATGTATTCTTCCTAAATTTATATAGGTAAAGCACTCTCAGTGTTCATATTAGCTGTAAATTGTTTTCCTATTTAATTATTTGAAAGTTAAACATGTACCTAAATTTGGCTTTTACAGTCATCACAAAGATTATAGCATTTTACTCTTGCAACATACTGGACATTTAAGTTAGCCAGTAAAATTTCACCATATAAAGTATATGTATTGTTAAGTTATGTCTAAAGTGCCAACCAATATTTATTTTAAGATGAGTATTCAGATATTAATATTCAGTCCTAATAACATACATTATTTATATTATTTATGTAGAAATGATAGTCACTTGTATGATCACGTGGTCAGTAGTCAAGCACAAGTGCAGGGCTATGAGAAATGTCATCAAAGCAGCCATTTGCTTATTTGGCATTCTAAAGGCCAAGGCCAAAGCTGAAGATTATTTTGGCTGAATACTGAGGCTAAGCCAAACTAAAGTGAATGCCTGTTTTATGTATGAGAAAACTTAGTTGTAGGGAGATTATGTAATTTACTTAAAATTACACAAATAATAAGTGGTGGAAGTAGAATTTGAACTGGCCATGCTAAAACCTCTTTGCTGCCTTTGTAAATTGTAACCAACTTCAGAAAATAGTTTTGGCTTTGTCTCCTGCATACACAGATTTCCCCATTCTGCCCCTCCTCTTTCCTTCTTCCTTCCTTCAATAAAAGGTAGGTAGAGAAAAAGTTTGGAAGAGAATGCCATTTCCTTTTCACTGACATTATTGTTTTAAAACAAAGACTGCACTTTAGTGTATAGATACTTTAGATTATAACTTTGATTTTAAAAAATGAGGTCTTTTTTCTTTATCTGGGACTGCAATGAATAAGCTGTCTTGGGAATTTTAAAGCTCAGGGAAATGAAGCTTTGTTAAATGACCCATTGCTGATTATACATTGCCTTTAATTCAGTCCTGTTTGAACATGTGTGTGATAGAGAATGGTAATTAGATAATTGGTCTTTCAGAAATAAGATGGAATTTAAGATGTGCTTAAAGAGTATGTGGTACTTGGGAGGCCGAGGCGGGCAGATCATGAGGTCAGGAAATCGAGACCATCCTGGCTAACATGGTGAAATCCCGTCTCTACTAAAAATGCAAAACATTAGCCGGGCGTGGTGGTGGGCGCCTGTAGTCCCAGCTACTTGGGAGGCTGAGACAGGAGAATAGCTTGAACCTGGGAGGTGGAGATTGCAGTGAGCCGAGATCACACCACTGCACTCTAGCCTTGGCAACAAAGCAAGACTGTCTCAAAAAAAAAAAAAAAAAAAAAGAGTATGGTACTAAGGGACCAACAAGTCCAAAAATGGAGGGAACTCCTTGACTCTTAAAATCCTGCACAATTTTATAGAGTATCTTGAAACTTAATTGCAATCTCAGTTACAGTTATTACTTAAATTTTATTGCCAGCTCTGAAAACTCCCCTATATTTCCAGGCAAAAGGAAATATTTAGTATTTATAAAAGACATGCATTGATAAAACTTGATTGTTGCTGCTTTCAAAGGGAACTAGAAACTTCTAGAAATTTTTAAAATGAAAGTTTTATAGAGGTAATGGTAGATTCACATGCAGTTGTAAGAAATAATTCAGAGATCCTATGTACCCTTCTCACTGTATGTCTCAGTGGTGCCGTTTTGCACAAGTTATAGAACAATATCAGAACCAGGATATTGGCATAGATACAATCTACCAATCTCACTCAAATTTCCTGATTTACTTCTAGTTATTTCTGTGCAGTGTATTTAGTTACATGTATTTTATCACGTTTAAGTTTGTGTATCCACCACCACAGTCAAGATACTGAACCAGTTCCATCACAACAAAGATCCCTCATTTTACTCCTTTTTTTTCTTTTTCTTTTTTTTTTTTTCGGTACAGTGGCGCAATCTTGGCTCACTGCAACCTCTATCTGCCTCCCAAGTTCAAGCAGTTCTGCCTCAGCCACCCAGGTAGCTGGGATTACAGGTGTGTGCCACCACGCCTGGCTAGTTTTTTAAATATTTTTTTCGTAGAGATGGGGTTTTGCCATGTTGGCCAGGCTGGTCTTGAACTCCTGACCTGAAGTGATCTGCCCACCTCGGCCCCACAAAGTGCTGGGATTACAGGTGTGAGCCACCGTGCCTGGCCTATGTTGCTCTCTTATAATCACATGTACTTCCCTCCACTCTTTCCCTGCCCCAATCCCCATTCCTAATCCTTGGCAACCACTAATCTGCTTGAATTTCAAAAATATTATATAAATGGAATCATACAGTATATAACATTTTGAGATTGACTTTTTTCACTCGGTGTAATTCTCTGAAGATTCACCTAAGGTGTTACTTGTGTCAGTACTTTCTTTATTGATGGTAGTGTGTATGCACTATAGCTTATTTAACCATTTACCTTTTGAAGGTCATCTGGGCTCATTCCAGTTTTGGTTATTATGAATAAGGCTGCTGTGAACATTAGTGTACACGTTTTTGTGTGAGCACAAATATTCATTTGTTTGGGATAAATGCCAAAGAATGCCCAGAATTTAAGTCATAAGTTTTTAAAGTGTCAGAAATATTAAGTCAGAGAAAGGTGTTCATGCTAGTCATGAATCTACCGTTCTCAGTCTTTAATCTGAAGCAAAAAAAAAGAAACTAGTTTTTTTTTTTTTTTTTTTGGCAGGAGATTGGCACCAAAGACCACTTTTGCCATGTATCTTACAAAGAAAAATGTGTGACTTCTGCATACCTACAAGATTATCACAAAATTTATAAATTGGCACAGTATGCCATTACCTGACAGTTAAAACTTACCTTTAGTCATTACATTTTTAAACAGGCATTCTTTTTTTCTTTTAACTTTTTCCACTTTAATAAGTAATTGTAGAAAATCAGAAATGTATAGACATATAAACAAGAAAATTAAAACTCAATACCAAGAAAACCATTATTAAGATTTTCGGTGTTTTTCCTTCTAGTCTTTTTTTGTGTGCATACAATACTGTATTAATTTAATATGGTTTTTTATAAAATTGGGATTAGGCTAAATGCAGTTTGGTGTCCTACTTAAAAGTTAAAAGTTGAGGGAGAGGGGCAAGAGTTGAAAAACTACCTGTCAGATACTCTGTTCACTATTTGGGCAGCAGGATCATTAGAAGCCCAAACCTCAGCGTCATGCAATAGACCATGTAACAAACGTGCACATGTACCCCCTGAATCTAAAAAAAAAACCCTGAAAGTTAAAAATTGAACTTTTAAAATATTTTACGCCATTTATATATCTTCATTCGTAAACTTCATTTTCCCCCATTTTTATATTGGTGAGATTGTGCTTATAACTGTTTGCTAATGTATAAATAGAAAATGTTTTTCAGGAATAATCGTTAGTTGGATACTTATTGAAATGAGTATCTCTTGTTTTATGTCACATTTTAAATCATTTTTCTTGTTCTTTCAAGATATGCTGTGATAGCATTTGGATGTGCCAGCTGTCCAAAATTAACTTGTGGGCGAGAGGGCTGTGGAACAGAGTTTTGCTACCACTGTAAACAGATTTGGCACCCCAACCAGACCTGTGATGCTGCTCGACAAGAGAGAGCCCAGAGCTTACGTTTGAGAACTATACGTTCTTCATCCATTAGTTATAGTCAAGAGTCTGGAGCAGCAGGTATTTATGTCTAATTTTTTCTAATGAAATATTTGACACAAAACACTAGTTATTTTAACTTTTTGAAGTTAAGTATTCCTGTTTTCCTTTCACTTGCCAAAAGTGTTTTTAAGTGCATTTCTATCCCAGAAGCACTCATTCTTTCCTGTGGAAAAAAGTGGTTCTGAAATTAGAAAGATTTTATTCTCCAAGAAAAAAGGAAAAAAGGAAGTGTCATGATAATTTATGTAACTGATAGCCAAAGATGGTCTGAAACTGTTGATTATAAAGGTATCTGTCCAGGTGTGGTAGTCACGCCTGTGATCCCAGCACTTTGGGAGGCTGAGGCGGGGCAACCACTTAAGGCCAGGAGTTTGAGAACGGCCTGGTCAATGTGGTGAAACCCCATCTCTACTAAAAATAATTTATATTCCTGCCAGCAGTGTATTGAGATAATCATGTACTTTATGCTACTAGAAAAAAAGTCTCATGAAGCTTTAACACAGAGTATTCGACATTTAATACTTTTGTAACGTAAATGTATTTTTATACTTGTTTGCTGATTGATTTGTTTCTCTTTCCTAAAGATTTCTGGAACTCAGTAGTAGTAGTAGTAATTTGTAGGTATGGGTCCAGAAGCAATTCAGAGAGGACCTGAATGTACCTAAACTGTTCCCTAAAGAGTCAGCAGTAGCCACTGGGTAGTTCACTTGGAAATGATATTCCTCTCCTCCAAGTAGGGGGTGTGTATTTATTGGTCACAGAATACACAGTCACATAGAGCAAGAGAGAATGACTCTGGAATCAGACTGCCTGAATTCAAATCCCACATCCTCTGCTTATTCCTTGTGCAATCTTGAGCAAGTTACTTGTCTCATCTTTATTTTTTTTTTTTTTTTTGAGACGGAGTCTCGCTCTGTCGCCCAGGCTGGAGTGCAGTGGCCAGATCTCAGCTCACTGCAAGCTCCGCCTCCCGGGTTTACGCCATTCTCCTGCCTCAGCCTTCCGAGTAGCTGGGATTACAGGCACCCGCCACCTCGCCCAGCTAGTTTTTTGTATTTTTTTAGTAGAGACGGGGTTTCACCGTGTTCGCCAGGATGGTCTCGATCTCCTGACCTCGTGATCCGCCCGTCTCGTCCTCCCAAAGTGCTGGGATTACAGGCTTGAGCCACCGCGCCCGGCCATTGTCTCATCTTTAAAATAAAGATACTGGCCAGTCATGGTGGCTCATGCCTGTAATCCCAGCACTCTGGGAGTCTGAGGCAGGCAAATCACTTGAGATCAGGAGTTCAAGACCAGCCTGGGCAACTTGGTGAAACCCTGACTCCACTAAAAAAAATACAAAAATTAGCCAGGCGTGGTGGCGGGTGCCTGTAATCCCAGCTACTTGGGAGGCTGAGGCAGGAGAATCACTTGAACCCAGGAGGCAGAGGTTGCAGTGAGCCGAGATTGTGCCACTGCCCTCCAGCCTGGATGACAGAGTGAGACTCCGTCTCAAAAAATAATAATAATAGTAAATAAAGATACTAGTAATGCTTATATCCATATAGTTGAAATATTTCCTGGCTCATAGTAAGTGCTTTTGCGATAAGAGGTAGGGGACCTTAGAGAAACCAGTCACTTTCTAGAGATTTAAGTATGTCTGGGCTATCATTCAATTAAAAAATGACAGAAATGGCTTTTATTGTTTTTTAAAATAAAGATAATGATTTAGTTATCCAGATGAATATTGGTCTTCCTCAACGTAGCCACCATGGGAGTTTTTGTGTTTATTTCCTCAGTACTTCCCTGGAATGCCTCATTGGCATAACCTTTAGGTTACGTCAGTTTAATATCAGTTTGATTTCTGAGAATGACTAGAAGTTCCTTTAGAGCTAAGTCTAACGGCTAGAGTATCATAACAGGTTGGATTATTGGTTTCAGATAGATGCAGAGTGAGATGTGACTATATGATCATGAGTGATTTTTCTTTTATATAAGGGAGATTTGAAGGTAATTATGAAAGAAAACCTTACCAAATGTTTTGAGCCAAACAATAACATTGTTGGAATAAATAGTCTCAAGGTGATTGTTTTAAAAAAAACTTCATTTGGAATTTGTTCCATGTTTGTTTAAAAATCTTGGTGCAATGGCTCACACCTGTAATCCCAACACTTTGGGAGGCCAAGGCAGGAGGATCGCTTGAGCCCAGGAGTTCAAGACCAGCCTAGGCAAGGTGGCAAGACTCCTTCTCTACAAAAAATTTAAAAAATTAGCCAGGCATAGTGATGGGCACCTCTGGTCCCAGCAAGCCAGAAGGCTGAGGTGGGAGGATCGTTTGAGCCTAGGAAGTCAAGGCTGCAATGAAATGTGTGTGCCACTGCACTGCAGCCTGGGTGACAGAGTGAGATCCTGTTTCCAAAAACAAGAGGAAGAATTAAAAGTGCAGTGAGGGCCGGGCGCCGTGGCTCGTGCTTATAATCCCAGCACTTTGGGAGGCCGAAGCTGGCAGATTGCTTGAGCTCAGAAGTTCTCAAACTTCAGCAGCCTCGGCAACGTGGTGAAATCCCGTCTCTACTAAAAATACAAAAATTAGCCATGCGTGGTGGTGTGCACCTGTAGTCCCAGCTACTTGGGAGGTTGAAGTGGAGGATTGCTTGACCCCAGGAGGTGGAGTTGCAGTGAGCTGAGATGATGCCACTGCACACTAGCCTGAGCGACAGAACAAGACCCTCTTTAAAAAACAATTAAAAAAGTGTAGTGAACTTGGCTTATCACAGACTTGTAGAAAGTTAAAAAGGAAGCTACCATCTAAATGGTTTTATTACTCTTATTCCAGATATTTTGGTATTGTTTTCTGTATCATGATATGCTGAAAAACTAGTTTTACTTTTATTATTTATTAGTATAATAATTAGTTGTTCTTTTTCCCTAATTGGTCACTGAAGATAAATGTGTGCTTAGTTACATAAGGTACATTAATATTTGTGTTTATAAAATAATACAGTATTTATAGTATAATGTTTATATTTGTCTTTAAATTGTGACAGTAGTGCATCCACTTGAGGCTCTTTCTTATAGCTACCAGGTTTATGCACTTGGAGTTAAATTTTAAGTGAACCACGTATGTTTCATTTTTGTTACTGTAGTTTTCCCATTTTATAAAAATAAACTATTTAATTGGCTCTCCACTCCTGCCTATGTCCCCTTACCACTACCACCCTAAGAGATAATCTTTGTTAACATTTGAGGACATGGTGTTTTGTAACCTGTTGTTTTTTCTTAATATGACAGTGGCCCATATTTTAGCAGTAAACAAAAAGATAAAGAAGACAAAAGCTTAGCCAAACACTGTAAATAGAAATGGGAAGCTTTTTCATATGAGGGAACTGTGGCTTAATTGATTCTTGGGGAATGGGGGATCAACTGACCTTAAACAATTTCATTTAGCATTTTTGCATTATGAGAGTATTTGGAGAGAAATTTGTCATCCTATAATGTGCACAGTAAATTTTTCCTAATTTGTTGCTTTGAGGAAAGACACAAAGCAAACTAAACAGCCTTTCATAGGTAAATAAGTATAGAGAGTGAAAGATGTGGGTATAAGTATATAGAGACCTATCAAAAATACATTGCTTGTGGTATTAATTCTCTAACGTGTAATTTTAGCATATTAAAAGGCTTTTTTATGTTTTTAGAACCATAGGAATAAATGGGGATGTTACCTTAGTTTGTTCCAAAGATTGCATGCATCAGTACCAAAGCTTGAGTCTTTTTACTCCCCCATCTTATTGAGATACCTACTACTTGAGCATACTCTGGTATGAGAAAGTTTATCAATTAACATGCTGCTTAAGCGGATAGGATTAGCATTTCTTTAATTTGGTATACTATGTGTTGTATCAGGCATAAAAGCCAGCTTTTTTTAGTCATACCCCAATGTTTAAAATTGTTAAATGCAGACTTTGTGTTCTTTTATCATTTAAATCATGACATGAATATTTCTAATTTGTATATTCTAGTAATTATCAATTGTCTGGTCTGGCTGCTTAGAGTATTAGTTTGTTGAAAATTGCTTGAATCATTAAAATAAATACTAATTGTGAGCATTGACCAGATCTTAAGTTAAAAAAAAAAAAAAAATCTTTGGTCCTAGAAGAAGCACTAAGGAAACCTGAATTAACTGATAAAGCACAGGTAAAGTTTGACCATAAAACTTGTAGAAAGAATGGAATATAGTTTAATGCTTTATAATGTAAGACATTGGAGCAAATACTTAGATTCAGTGGTTAGCACTATAAATATCTTTACTAGACTGTGAGTAGTTGAAAAATATAGCTGTTACAAGTTGCTATTTAAACGGATGCCAACATGCAAAATAGTTATAATTTTCCTAAAGTTATGTTATACTTGATTTTAACTGTGTGACACCATTGTGCATTGTAACCATATTATTATACAAGGAGCATATACCAACAACAGTTGAGTAAACGGGTGAATAAATGAATAAAAAGGATAAACACAACTAATTTAAAAGTCATGAGCATAACTAACAATGATTGCTTTTATTCTGAAACTGTTTTCCATGGTTTATAACATTTATAGCCATATGACTCTTCCTTAATCTCTTCCTTCCTTCCTTGTATTTTGGGTACTGATTCTTTGCAAGGTCCATCTCTCTTTCGTGTGAAGTAAAATACTGGGAAAAGGCTGCTTTTCTAAAGATACCTGTTTTACTATTCTTATAGTGCTTATAATTGATGTAATTAGAATAAATAAATTCATAGTCCTTTGGATATAGCACCTCAGATTAATATCAAATTGTCACCTCCTGTTAGTGTTCATTCACTAAAGGAATAGTATACAGAACGTGTACATTTGAATTAAGGGAAGATGGTTAGAAAAGTTCTAGAACCAGGAACTACCACTCAGAAGACTTGTGTGGGACCAGGACAAAGACAAACTTTACATAGTTCACAATTTGCTAGAGCTGTCCTTGATTCTCCTTTCTCTTTTTATTCTTTTGTTATTCTTTGTTCTCATTGTTTCACTACTATGTTTAAAAAATGTTTATAACTTGATATTTTAATGTAAAATATGTTCTCTTAGAAGGGAAGAAAAAATGCTTTATATGCTAAAAACAGCAGGCTGAGGCTATGAGTTAACAAACTATCTACATCTTAAGATTTTTTGGCAGTACTACAATTGGTAAACTGCCAGAAGTTATTTTTAGACCGGTTTTATATGCCTAATAGATTTGTCTATGTTCCCAATAGCTGATGATATAAAGCCATGTCCACGATGTGCTGCTTATATAATAAAGATGAATGATGGGAGCTGCAATCACATGACATGTGCTGTTTGTGGTTGTGAGTTTTGTTGGTTGTGTATGAAGGAGATCTCAGATTTACATTATCTAAGGTAAGCTTATAGGAGGAGCTATTTATATGTAAATGTAATTTTATATTGTAAGACAAAATAACTTGTCTTAAATTTGAGTTTTATAAGATACTTAAAGGGATTGGTTTTATTCTAGTTAAATAAATTTAAAAGAAACCAAGTTATTATGCTAGTCATTTGGAATTAATAACTAGTCAAAATAGGAAATGGGTATTTCCTTTTTTTGTTTTTGTTAAACTAGAATGCTGGTAAGTATGTAATACCCTGTGTGATTATGCTAAACCATAAATACTTTAATTTAATTTTCCCATACATAAATTTTATCATTTAGGCTACAGAGTGAGTTTATGATATAATCAGATAATTAATGCCTAAAAATAAGCATGTTTTGCATTAATTTACTGTTAAAAAATTAATGTAAGGGTTTGAGGGTAATGGAGGACTAGGGATAAATTTTTAACCTGAATCTCAGTTATCAGTATCTTGTTAATATAATTTATGGTGGTTCTTACCTTATACTTCCATTGAATTTTCCCATATATAAATTTTATCATTTAGGCTACAGAGTGAGTTTATGATATAATCAGGTAATTGATGCCTAAAAATACATATGTTTTGCATTAATTTACTATTAAAAAACTGACTTAAGGGTTTGAGGGTAACGGAGGACTAGGGATAAATTTTTAACCTGAATCTCAGTTATCAGTATCTTTTAAATAAAATATATAAATTATAATATAAATTATAATATCTAAATTATATATAAATTATAATATAATAAATATATAATACATAATAAAATATAACATAAAATAAGATATATCAGTACCTTGTTAATATAATTTATAGTGGTTCTTACCTTAGTTTAATGAACTCAGAATTTAAAGGGGAAAAAAACTCCTAACTATGAGAAGTTTTTAAAAATAGTCATTGCTTTAATATATTGTACTAATTTGTTATTGTGGTGTTTTGCAGCAGTTATTTACATTATAATTTTTTCCATTAGTCCATCAGGATGTACTTTTTGGGGGAAGAAACCCTGGAGCCGAAAGAAGAAAATATTGTGGCAGCTGGGAACACTGGTTGGTGCTCCTGTCGGAATCGCTTTAATAGCTGGCATTGCTATTCCTGCAATGATTATTGGCATTCCTGTGTATGTGGGCCGCAAGGTAAAATGCATAATTCTTGTTAGTCCATTATGATATTCTAAATCTTTAGATGTATTCTTTTAGTATTGATGATTTTTGGGTTTTTTTTTTTTTTTTTTTTTTTAGACAAAGGGTATCTTTAGTTTCCTCAGTATAAAACAGTTACTTTTTTCATAAATGTTTAGTATTTGGCAAGCTTATATAAATATGTATAAAGCAGACTTGCTTTAAAATGTTCTGAATCTGAAAATTTCAGTATGTTTATATTATAAAACTTTGAGTATAAAATATTGAAGGATACACACCTGAGATTTTTCTATAGGTATATCCTTGTAAGGTCAGGTCTATGAGATCTTTTTAATGAAAGTTAATAGCTAAATAACACATGCCCTCAGGGAAAAAGTAATTAGCCAGTTCTTGAATTACTTCTGCTGCAGTTCAAAGCTTGTTTTTTGGATTACTGCTATTAATAAATACGCTGTTTTGCAAATTATTAGAATCTTGTGAAAGTCCACACACTAGTGAGTACCACTGGCCTCTAATTGATGAATTATATTTCATTAACTAAGCAAATAGTTCTTTTGTTAAGGATTAATGGGATAATTTATGAGGTCCTAAGAAGTCTGTTGTTGCCTAAATTAATGGAATCTCTGTATTGAGAAGAAACTTTCAGTAGGAGTCAACTAAAAGAAAAAAAAGAGAAATTTTCTTTGGTATCCAAGAAGATCAAAAAAATTAAAACTTTTTTTAAAAAATAAAAAGAAATTATCTAATCCCAACCTTGTACCCAGGCAGAACAAAGGGATAGCAATTTTTAAAAAGGGAATTAACAGGCCGGGTGCAGTGCCTCATCCCGGTAATCTTAGCACTTTGGGAGGCTGAGGCTGGAGGATCACCTGAGGTCAGGAGTTCAAGACCAGCCTGGCTAACATGGTGAAGCCCCATCTCTACAAAAAAATACAAAAAAAGATTAGCCAGGCATAGTGGCAGGTGCCTCTAATCCCAGACTCGGGAGGCTGAAGCAGGAGTATCACTTGAACCCGGGAGGTGGAGGTTGCAGTGACCTGAGATTGCACCATTGCACTCCAGCCTAGACAACAAGAGCAAAACTCCATCTCAAAAAAAAAAAAAAAAAAAAAAAAAGGAACTAACAAGCAGGGCATGGTGGCTTACTCCTGTCATCATAGCACTTTGGGAGGCTGAGGCAGAAGGATCACTTGAGGCTGGGAGTTGAAGACCAGCCTGGACAACATAGTGAGACCCCATCTCTCCGAAAAATTTAAAAATTATCTGGGCATGGTAGTATGCACCTGTAGTCCCAGCTACTTGGAAGGCTGAGGTGGGAGGATTGCTTGAGATGGGGAAGTGGAGGCTGCAGTGAGCTATGATCATGCCACTTCACTCCAGCCTGGGCGATAGAGCAAGATTCTATCTCTAAAATAAGAAAAGGCTCTAAAGGTTTTCATACCGTGTCATAGGTGTTGTATGTACTTTTACTCATTTTAACCCTGCAGCAACCTCGATATTTTGGTCTCTGTGTGTTAAAATATTGAGATTTAGGAAAGGTTATGTGATATATCTTCAGTTACACAGAAGCAGAGCTGAGATTTGAACTCAGAGGCATGAATTCTTAATATGAGTTCCCTGATTAAGTTTCATTAGCTATTTGGGAACTTCAGTTATGGGGAAACCACCAACTCATGAAGCAACCCATTGTGTTGTAAAATGGCTACTAATTGTTACAAAATTCTTATGTTGAGTCAGATCTGTTTCCTTTTGTTTCATTTATTTCTGTTTCTAACTTCTGGGACCACACTGGGAATGAGGTTGATCCTCTTCTGTATAACAGCTGAATTTTTTATATTCACCTTACATTTTATAATCAGAAAAATAACATATACTATTTCTTAAAAATTAGTTTTGGGATTGATGACAAACATATTTATAAGCCACATATTTATTTCTGAAGGTTTTAAGTAGTAAACTTGAACTTTAAAAAATGTTGGGCTGTGTGTGGTGGCTCACTCATCTGTAATCCTAACACTTGGGGAGGTTGAGGTGGGAGGATTGCGTTAATCCAGGAGTTTGAGACCAGCCTGGGCAACACAGTGTGACACCTTGTCTCTACAAAAAAATTAAATAATCAGCTGGAGTGGTGGTGCGTGCCTGTAGCCCCAGTTACTAAATAAGTTGGGGTGGGATTGATTGAGCCTGTGTGGTTGAGGCTGCAGTGAGCTGTGATTGTGCCACTGCACTCTAGTCTGAGCGACACAGAGAGAGAGACCCTATTTCCAAAAAAGAGAGAGAAAATAAAAAAATTCAAAATATAGTAGCTGATTATAATTTTTCATGTAGTTATTCAAATCAAGGTTTTGCTGAAAACAAAACTTTTTTTTTTTTTTTTTTTTTTTTTGAGACGGAGTCTCGCTCTGTCGCCCAGGCTGGAGTGCAGTGGCCGGATCTCCGCTCACTGCAAGCTCCACCTCCCGGGTTTACACCATTCTCCTGCCTCAGCCTCCCGAGTAGCTGGGACTACAGGCGCCCACCACCTCACCCGGCTAGGTTTTTGTATTTTTTAGTAGAGACGGGGTTTCACCTTGTTAGCCAGGAGGGTCTCGATCTCCTGACCTCGTGATCCGCCCGTCTCGGCCTCCCAAAGTGCTGGGATTACAGGCTTGAGCCACCGCGCCCGGCCAACAAAACTATTTATTCAGGTACTTAGAAATAGAAGGGAAAGAGAGACTGTTGTACCACATGTACCTACAAATAATTTATAGAGGAGAGATTATTTACCTCATTGTTTAGGTCATAGGGTACAGTTACAGGTCTCCTTTTTTTAAACATGTATCCAAAGATTTGTAAATGAATGAATTAATTTTCCATTGAAATAATGTTCTGTGATGCTTTGGGATCCCAATCAGCCCAGGAAAACCTACTAAGTCAATAAAGTACCCAAAAGCTGAGCCTTCACTTAATGAAAAGTAGAGAATGTGGCAAAAAATAGTAAACAGAAAATTTAAGTTGAAACAGAAATAGTGGAATGATGTGATCACTGTAGTCGAACATTGGTGCTTGAGGCTGAAAAATTTTCTAGAAGACTCCTTTCTTTTGGTAGCCTGCCTTTGCAAGTCTGCTCCATCCGTTGTGCCTTTTCTCTTCTTCAGTGCTAAGTTTCCCAGGAGTGGGAGTGGGGAGGAGCAGGAATTAGCTGCAGTGCTGAAGGATAATGAAAGGTACCTTGGGAAGGTCTGCCATCTCTGCCTGCATGGACTGTGTAGGGAAATGAGGAGGCTCATTGACAAGGAACCTCTAGTCAGTGCTGGGAAATGGGATTCTGACTAGGAAATAGAAAAGTTTCTTGTCCCATACATGCATCACCTACCTCCCACCCCAACTTTTCCACTGTTTTCCATAACACTCATCATACTTTACAGCCTTCCAAAGGCCAAAGGTATTATACCATGTAATAATAGATTATTTTATAAGTCCCACCTGTAATATTGTTTATAAGTCATTTTATTTTAGAGGGTCCACATACTTTTGAGGCTGTTTTGAATTTGTCTTGAAACAGGGGGGAAAATGTACTTTATTAGCCCTTGCAAACCATGAAAATAAAGATCTCAAAGTTCATGTAATTTCACAAGCCACTTTTTAATCACTGCTTCTATAATGATATCAAATTCTACTTATTAACACCTGTCCTGTACAGAGATTGCTGAGTGAATTCAATCCTGTCCTCTGGTAGCCATTATTTATCATCTTTTTTCTTTCTCTGCCGTTTACTTTGAGCTATAAATGAAAGCCCTGGAATTTGAGTCATTTGTCAATATTTGTCTTCATAAAAAGGATCTGAGAAAAAATAATACTGTTTATTCATACTTGTTTATTAGAACTGCTTTTTAAGGTCAATTTTTAAAAAAGAAACCTTCCCTAGAAGCCAATTTTTACCATTTAGAGAATCTTCTTTAGAAAGAAACCTTTAGAATGCTAGAATTATCCTGTTAGTGAACCATGTAACTCATAACTGTGTTCAAAATAATAAATCTTAATTTCTTCCTCTTTGCTCAATACATAATTACACTACTTTTGATTAAAATTATAAAGACTACTTTTACTCAAGACTTTTAAAATTAAGCACAAAGTAAAATCCATTAAATCACTGTCTAAAGCAATTTATTAAAAAGGAGCAAATTATTTGTGAGAATATACTAATAGTTTAAGGACACTAGTAGGTTTACCTTGAACTAGGATACTCAGCTACGAACTTTTATGAAAAATCACTTTAGCAAGTATAGGTCTTTTTCAACTAAGTTAAATTGTAATGTATTTTCTCTTTAATCCCCCACCCCTGTTTTTATTAATTCAAGATTCACAATCGCTATGAAGGCAAGGATGTTTCAAAGCACAAACGGAATTTGGCCATAGCAGGTGGTGTAACGTTGTCTGTAATCGTGTCTCCAGTGGTAGCTGCGGTGACTGTAGGTAAGAACATGCTGGAAAGTACTAATTACCTAAAATTTTATGGAGTTCAAGTTTTATGGAAAGATTTTTTAAAAGCAAAGTGTTTGAAGATAAGACTTACCTTTTTGTTTTTTAATTTGAGGACAATTTAAATTGAGCCTACAGTAAGTCTTTCCTTGGTTAAAAGTATTAGAGATTCAAGAGCCTAGCCTTAAAGTAGTTGGTAAATTGTTAGTGGCTGATACCCTTCCGCTCCAACTCCACCCCAAGTACAGTTCAGAGGCCTGGCACTTCAAAAGAGAAAAGTTTACATCTCTCTCTTTTTCTCCTCATGTGCATTACCTGAAAGGCTGGGAACCTTGAATTTGCCTAACAACTGGGTAACTCTACTTTTGGCAAATGTTCCAGCCAATTCTTCAGAACCCTGGCACTTTTCTCTGTATGCCTCTGTTGAAAGGACTTTCTAAAACTCATGTTTCTGTAAGTTATTTTGTTGTTTGTAATGACTGATTTAATTTCTCTTTAGGTATTGGTGTTCCTATTATGTTAGCTTATGTCTATGGCGTTGTTCCCATTTCTCTTTGTCGAAGTGGAGGTTGTGGAGTCTCAGCAGGCAATGGAAAAGGAGTCAGGATTGAATTTGATGATGAAAATGATATAAATGTTGGTGGAACTAACACAGCTGTAGGTAAGTCCTTTAAGCAAAGGAAGAAAATGTGCTTATTAACAGTGTAAGTATTGGGAAGGCCAGATATAACATGCAGGTCAGAATTTCCATTGCCCTCCTTTTACTAGGCCTAATAGCATTCATTCAGAAGTACATCAGTGAATAAACTGCCAATGAGGAGTATGGATGAAAGAGGTGGGGGTAATTCTGGGTACCTGACTTCTAATTGGAATATAATATCTTAGATATCATAAACTTTTCATCTTAAATTTTGCCTGAAACATTACAAATAACTAAGTAAGGGATATGAAGAGGAATACAGTTCATAAAAGAAATATGGATGACCAATAAGTCAAAAATATCTTCAACTCAATGTTATTCAAAGAAATGTGAATTAGGACAGTAACAAGCAAAGATTAAGAAGAATAAAAAAGCCTTCATAGACTGTCTGTAGGAGTATGTCAATAAACCTTTTTTAAAAAGTGCATGTTCTGTATTCTAGCAATTATTATTTTAGAAATTTGTCATAGGGAAATAATTAGGCAGATGTGTAAAGATAATGCCTACTTTCTTACCTCTCATTTTCTCTTGAACTGACCTCAATCAGATTTTTGTCCCTACCACTCCAGAATTTTATTTCTACTATTCACTAAAGCAGAGTCACCAGTGGCCTCCATGTAACCTAATACAGTGGTCAGTTCTTGGTCCTCATCTTAATATAGCAGTATATCTGACATGGTAGAGACTCTGCCCTTGTTGAAATACTTCACTTTTCTTCTGGGAAACCACTTCTTACCGTATTTTCTGGCCACTCCGTCTCATTCATCTTTGCTGGCTCATTTTCCTCTTCTGACCTCTAAATGTTTGTTACCCGGAGCCCAGTTCTCAGAATTCTTCTCTTATGTATCTACACTTTTGTCCTAGATAATCTCATCTATTAAATAATATATAGACTGACCTCTCCCCTGAACTTCAAACTTGCATGTCTAAGTTTCCTCTTTAATCTGCACTTGAATGTCTGACAAGAATTTCAAGCTTAACTTGTCTACAGCCAAATTCCTTGCTCTTAAATCTCTTCTTCCCTCCATCCTCTTTAACTCAATAAGTAGCTTCTCCATTCCTCCTGTTGCTTGGACCAAAAACCTTCACTTACAATGCCTCCCTCTTTTCCCTCTTACCCTACATCTGATTGATCTGTCAGCACATTCTGCTGCTTCCTTCAATATTTAGCCATAATCCAACTACTTCTTACTCTCTTCACTACCCTTCTCTTAGACCAAGCTACTATCCTCTTTCCTGGGCTATTGTAATAGCCTCTTAACTGTTATATCAACTTGTCAGCTTCTATTCACTGTTCCATAGTGCAGCCGTAGTCACATGTCTAAACCCTGTCAGATTATGACTTTCTTACGCTCAGAACTTCCCCAGTGGCTTCTAACTGTACTGGGGAAGAAAATCCAAAGTCCTTATCATAGCCCAAAAGGTCCCACATGATCTGCCCCAACTATGTGTCTGAGCTCATCTCTTGTCACCCTCCTGTTTTAATACCATTCTTGCTTGATTTTTGAGGGTGCCAAGCATGCTCCTACTTGTAGGCTTTTAAACTTGCAGTTCTCTGCCTGGAATACTCTTTCCCTAGAACATTTCATGACTCACTTTTTTACTTCATTTGTCTCTACAAGTATTACCTTATTAAAGAGGCCTTCTGTCATCATATAAAATGGCTCACAGACATGTACGTACATGCACTTCTCATCACTCTCCTCCCCTTTACTCTCTTGTATTTTTCCTCATAGCATTTATCACCATGTGATTGGGTATATAATAGGAACTCAAATATTGGTGCAAATAAATGACTCCTTCAATACAAAATGTGTGAGAGGTACTGTAAAATTGGAACATAGTGTTACCACATCTTAATAATAGCTTGTAGACAGAACTGTGGGATGTATCTAGAAATCAACTTTTAGCCTATTGTTATTGACTTAGAGAGTAATAAGCTCTTTAAATGACACCCTTAATGAAAATTGTCACATAATTTTCCTCTAAAGTCAGCTATATTTTTTAACAGATTCTTCATAGAATTCCTAAATCTGGGTTTTTGAAAAAATAAATTAGTGACCATTTAAAATTGTTGGCTCTTTTCCCACTGCTTCTAGTGGACTAGCCTGAAAAAAAATATTTTTCCATGTCTGTGTATATTTTATACCTTATAAAATGCCCTCTCTGAAATCATGGAGGAATTTAAGAAGGAGAAAATTGATAATCATACTTACTTAGTTTCTTTGGAATATTTGCATTTAGACACAACATCAGTAGCAGAAGCAAGACACAACCCGAGCATAGGGGAGGGAAGTGTTGGTGGGCTGACTGGCAGTTTGAGTGCAAGTGGAAGCCACATGGATCGAATAGGAGCCATCCGAGACAACCTGAGTGAAACGGCCAGCACCATGGCACTAGCTGGAGCCAGTATAACGGGGAGTCTGTCAGGAAGTGCCATGGTAAACTGTTTTAACAGGTGTGTGTTTTGGTTTGGTTTGGTTCTGCCTTCTGGTAACTACAAATTATTAATTAGGTGAGAATTTTGAACATAAAGCATGATGATTATATATAACCCTACTATGTCGAGGTTCAAAATAGTACTGTTAAAAAGGAAATTTGGGGCCAGGTGCAGTGTCTCACGCCTGTAATCCCAGCACATTGGGAAGCCAAGGCAGGTGGATTGCCTGAGCTCAGGAGTTCGAGACCAGCCTGGGCAACATGGCGAAACTCCGTCTCTACTAAAGAAATATAAAAAATTAGCTGGACTTGGTGGCATGCACCTGTAGTCCCAGCTGGTCGGGAGGCTGAGGTAGGAGGATCACTTCAGCCTGGGAGGTGGAGGTTGCAGTCAGCCGAGATCACACCATTGAACTCCAACCTAAGTGACAGTGAGACCCTATCTCAAAAAAAAAAAAGAAAAAAATTTGGTGGTAGGTTTCTAAGTCTAAGCAATAACATTTTGCCAATTTTTTTCACTGTCCTT
Organism: Rhinopithecus roxellana; assembly: GCF_007565055.1. Lineage (NCBI taxonomy): Eukaryota > Metazoa > Chordata > Mammalia > Primates > Cercopithecidae > Rhinopithecus > Rhinopithecus roxellana. The sequence continues at coordinate 64,197,382 of NC_044557.1, read as the reverse complement.
GTCAGATTTTGTATTATAAATCATTGCTGCAGCTGCTTCAATAGACATTGAAGCAAAGCCAATACTTAAGCCTAGATCTTACCTCTGTGGGTGACAACAGCCGGATGTTAGGAGATGGGACTTCGGCTGAGTCCTGGGGAACAGGTGGAGTCAGGACATCCAGGAATGTGTGAACCGGGACCGGGATCATCAGCTAGGGTCCTTTTATGTATTAATGCTTGCTTACTTTATTCTCACCAAGTGTTTTATCAATAGCCATATAGATAAGTAGGAAAAATTATCTTCCCCTGTTTCTCTTTAATTCACTATTTTTCACTTAGGCTTAATAGCCTTGCCTTTTTTAAATGTAGGGGAGAATACATGAATTAAAAGATAAATTTGACATATTTATCTTATTTTTAGGTAGGTTGTATTTTAAATACAAACTCTTACATTATAGTGGTATATATTACCTCTTTTTAAAAAGGCAAATGTTGACTGGGCTCAGTGGCTCACACCTATAATCCCAGCACTTTGGGAGGCCAAGAAGAGAAGATAGCTTGGGGCCCGGAGTTTGAGACCAGCCTGGGCAACATAACGAGACCCTGTCTCTAAAAATATATATAAATAAATAAAATATTAAAAGGCAGGTGTTATTTATAGAGCTATTTTTTAATATAGATGCCCAGGATTTTTGGATTCATTGGTCTCTCATGTTTAATGATTAATACTGTATTCTAACTTTGTGTTTTGCATTGAAACATTACAAAGTGCCGTATCCTGAGTGAGAATAATGGAGTACATTTAAGTGAAAATCCTTTGTGTCTTTTTTGTGTTATTTTATTACTACTTTACTTGGCAGACAGCTAATTTTTCCCATTTTATTTGGATGACTGGTACTATGCAGTGTGCTGCAGTAGAATTTAAATTAAATAAAAGGAAATTTTTAAAAAATGGTTCCTAAAATAGCTTCTGGTTACTAGGGTTCTTAACTGAATTATTTAAAGATACATATTACAGTAGTGCTGATATTAAATATAATTTTGGTGATTTCATACCCCCCCTTTAAGGTTGGAAGTACAAGCAGATGTACAGAAAGAACGGTACAGTCTAAGTGGAGAATCTGGCACAGTCAGCTTGGGAACAGTTAGTGATAATGCCAGCACCAAAGCAATGGCAGGATCCATTCTGAATTCCTACATCCCATTGGACAAGTAAGGAAAAAACTGTTATAAAATCGAGTATTTTTAAAATTAATTTAAAAGGAATAATTCCTATCATTAGACAGATTACCAGTGAAAAGTGACTACCAACTGTTAAGTTCGCTGAGAAAAGGAAACAGTGAGCTGTCCAGAGTAGGCAAATCTATATAGCTCATAAAGTGGATTTGTGGTTGCCAAGGGCTGGGAGAGGGAAGAATGGGAACTAACTGCTAATGGGTTCAAGATCTCTTTTTGGGATCATGAAAATGTTCTGAAGTTAGGTAGTGGTGATAGTTGCACAGCTCTGATCACAACTAAAAATCACTGAATTGTACACTTTAAACGGGAGAATTATATCTGAATAAAGCTGTTCTTTAAAAAAAAGTAGCATAGTGTCTAGAACAACATAAGCAATAAATGTATTTACTACTATTTTAAAAAATTGAAGCATTATAAAGAGTTCTCTTATATCAAGTACATTTTTTAAGTAGACATATCCTGCGTTAAGATGTTCTCATAGCTTATGTATAGTCTGAATTTTCCACACAGAAACCCCTGCCCCCAGTCATCTGAACAAAAAGAAGTCAGCAATTATGTTTGTATTTGTTCCTCTTATATTTTCAGAGAAGGCAACAGTATGGAAGTGCAAGTAGATATTGAGTCAAAGCCATCCAAATTCAGGCACAACAGTGGAAGCAGTAGTGTGGATGATGGCAGTGCCACCCGAAGTCATGCTGGTGGTTCATCCAGTGGCTTGCCTGAAGGTAAATCTAGTGCCACCAAGTGGTCCAAAGAAGCAACAGCAGGGAAAAAATCAAAAAGTGGTAAATTGAGGAAAAAGGGTAACATGAAGATAAATGAGACAAGAGAGGACATGGATGCACAGTTGTTAGAACAACAAAGCACGAACTCAAGTGAATTTGAGGCTCCATCCCTCAGTGACAGTATGCCTTCTGTAGCAGATTCCCACTCTAGTCATTTCTCTGAATTTAGTTGTTCTGACCTAGAAAGTATGAAAACTTCTTGTAGTCATGGTTCCAGTGATTATCACACCCGCTTTGCTACTGTTAACATTCTTCCTGAGGTAGAAAATGACCGTCTGGAAAATTCCCCACATCAGTGTAGCATTTCTGTGGTTACCCAAACTGCTTCCTGTTCAGAAGTTCCACAGTTGAATCATATTGCTGAAGAACATAGTAAAAATGGAATAAAACCTAATGTTGATTTATATTTTGGTGATACACTAAAAGAAACAAATAACAACCACTCACATCAGACAATGGAATTAAAAGTTGCAATTCAGACTGAAATTTAGGCCCATAAATGCTGCAAAATAATTACCACTGTACAACTGTGTTTCGAGCTGGTTGAACTACATGTGACTTCTTAAGTTTCAGGTTACCAGCAAAAGCCAGGTTTCATTATCATTTTCTGTGTTCAGCAAGGCATTGTGTGTCATGTGGATCTTAGTTACCAAACTATGAAATGAAGGCTTTAAAAGTGCATTATTTTAAGGATAATAAATTTGAAGAGCAAAGCATGTTTTGTGTGTTTGCCACAAAACATTGCTTGAAGCACATGCTTAGATAGAAATTGGTCTTAATTTATAATCAATATAAAATACTAATGCAATTCTACAGCATTCAAATGAAAACTTGAGGCTTTAGGGATAAGTGGTTAGTGATATTTTATTGAAACCACTAAGAGATAAGTTTAAAGGAACTGCATAGGTTACTCTCAGTATATGATACTCTTTGTAACATTTCTATTTATATCTGGGTATAAATTTCATTTTTTTTCTTCATATGCAATGTGGTTATATAAAGCTTAAAGCAGCTCATTTGCTACCATTTGGATACTTAGACACTTTGAGCAAGATTGTGGCAGTTTTTGCACAACTTTGAAATAGAAATACCTGGTACTCTATCTTGTATATTGTTGATGCCATCTTAGAGGAAAAATGTAAAGGTAAGTAAGCATATGACAGCAACAAATAAGATATATAAAACTACAAAATAAAGTCCCATTAGGTTATAAGTATTACAAAAAAACCACCTTTCTCTAAGGGGAAATTTGTACCCCATTGATTCTTGGTGCCTTTGGGTTTGACTGGGTTTTAATGGCCTAGTTATTTGAGGATTTTGCTGTGTTGTTTTCCATGTCTTCTCTGGTCACCTTGGATTATATAGAAAAATACAGGAAATAGATAAACATGAATGTGATTAATAATAATGCTGAAAAAGTATTAGCCTACCAAAGACACACTCAGGCTTTAGTGAATAACTTTACATAACCTCAATTTTTAACACATGCGTATCTTCTCCAACCATGAAATCAAAGCACGGTGCAGAGCTTGTACCAAGTACAAAAGGTCCATGTATGATTAGCATTATTTTCTTTTGCTTTTGTTTATGGACAATGTTCAGCTGACATAAGCAGAAGTTGGCCAAAATACTGCCTGTACTGTTAATTTCCTGTATAATTCACTTAAATAAAAGCAGGTTAACCTCAATGATAGCAGTTAAAATGTTCTATCTTATGTATTTCTTTTAAGTATTACCATTATGGTGCTACTGAGCGTTTTCTTTTGGTAAAAAGAAAAATGCCATGGGCTGCAGTCTTCTTCCATCACTTTTCCTTACCAGGTCCATTAATATGCTTATAACACTAGTGCCAGTTATTTTATTTGATAATGCTTATGGTATTTGTATATTTGTTTGCATTCCAATTTTGTTTAATAATGAGTGTGTAAACTGCATACATTAAATAAATGTAAATACTAATGTGTTGCTGCCTTCTGGTGTGTGCACAAGTGTTTTCTTATAAGAATGGGAATATTCATTGGCCCTGTGGTAGTATTCATAAATATTGCAGGCCTTTGTGATTATTCTGCCTTTTGGTCTCAGCCCAAAGGAAAGCATTTGCTGAACTTTTCAACAGTGTTAGAAACTACCCTTTTTTCCTAATTCCTGCTTTTCCACCAGAAGAAAAGATGCCATATACATCAACATAATTTTTTTGAGTAAATTGGTTGAATTTAACTTGAGTAAATATATCTATCATTAAATTGTGAAGAGAAATCAGTATTATAAATCCTCATCTTAGAAAAGTGGAAAGATCAGCTAACTTGGGAAAAGGGGAAAAAAGTAAAAAGATCTTAAAAGACTGTTTTAAGAGATTCTATTCTAGCAACATTAGATTATGAAACTGGAGCCATTTAAATTCAAGCTAATTGTAATCAGATGCTTTCTATTCTTGTAGCCTCTGTAAAATACATAGATGGTTTTTCAGTTTCTCTGGTATATAGTTAATACTTCATGAAAATACTATTTTTTTTTGTTCTTTTTTTTTTTTTTTTTTGAGATGAAGTCTCACTTTGTAGCCCAAGCCTGGAGTGCAGTGGTGCGATCTTGGCTCACTGCAACCTCTGCCCCCTGGGCTCAAGCAATTCTCACGCCTCAGCCTCCCAAGTAGCTGGGATTACAGGCGAACATCACCACACCCAGCTAATTTTTTTGTGTGTTTTAGTAGAGACAGGTTTCACCATGTTGCCCAGGGTGGTCACAGACTCCTGAGCTCAAGTGATCCGCCTACCTTGGCCTCCCAAAGTCCTGGGATTACTGGCGTGAACCACCATGCTCGACCAAAATAATCTTATGAATATGATGACTGCCTTCTTGACATTTCTTTAAAAGGCTAAAGATGAAATGGAAAGCTAAATGATCTTCAGAGGAACACAGCAAAAATAGTGCCCTATAGGAGGTTGGTACATTCATTCACCCTACACCTTCTTCTGGTGATACTCCCAACCAGTACTACTTCAGTCTCACCTTAAAACTAGCTTCAGAAATTCCTTGTCTCCTGGATCCTTCAAAGTTGGATTAATTTAGGACCAAGCCAGTTTTCCCTGGAGCTCAACTCTGGGCTAGCCTTGAACAAGATATACCTCCAGGGTATTAAAAATAAACCTTAACTCACTGAAATCTTGTTAAAACTCTTTGTACCTTAAAGCCTGTTGGAAAAATCATCTGGTAATGAGAGAAAAGAAATACAAAGATTATAATAGTATATTCTACTGTTGATTATGTAGACCACCAATTTAACTGGTAGATTCACCTCAATGTACAAATTCCCAGCTTCAGAGCACTGAATTAGTCATCTTTTTATATTAAATGCACATAATCTACCACTCCTAACTTATTTTGCTGGAAATTGTGTTAATTTGTAAACATGTAAGGCTTTCCCTAGCCCGTTGTCTAGGTAAACGTATAGACCATTCACCAAAGGATAAAGTATATGTTGAAAACCATCAGAGCTATTAATTCCTACATGACATGAGCAAAAGAAACTCCTGCTCCACAGATTGTTTTGCCTTTCCATTCAGAGTCAGCACGCTTCTTACAGATTCTAGTCTGTACTTGGATCTGAGGGAAAAAAATTCTTTCCTCAAGGCTACATTTCATATGGTTCCTTTTAATGGATTTGTTGTTTCATTTATTTCCTTCACTAGAGTATGAGATATCATTGCTAACAGCCAGTGTTTACATACTGGTTGATTTTTGAATGCCAAAAATAGTATTTTACACTTGGGGAAAGTTATGTTATTTAGGGTGGCTATCATTTAATAGATGGATATGAAAAACGGCAGTTTTAAAATTTAGTTCAAATTGAATCACTGTACATCATATGCTAGTCAGAATTTTTGTGACTTCTACCAATTTATTCATTCAACAAAGTAGATGCTGGAAATACAGCATAGTACCAAATAAACACCCTGGCTTCAGAAGGCTTATATTAGAATTTGGAGGATACAAAAATAATAAACATGTACATGTAGCTTAAAATAATGGAACCAGATGTAAAATAACCAGATGATGGTTGCTATGAAAAATTTGAGGTGGGCACAATAAGAGTGTCTGGGGTTTGAGGGAAGCAGTACTTTTTTATACAGGGCAAAACGGGAAAAGTCTCTGTTAGAAGACATTTGTGCCAAGATCTAAAGGAAATGAAGGAACCATGTAAACATACCTGGTGGATGAACATCTCAGAAACATCTCCAAGGTGAGTTAGTGGATAATGTGGACATCAGTCTTGAAATCTGAGTTTGCTATCTAATAGGGCAAGTCTGCCACTGATTTTTCCTTGGTGTCTTGACTGTCCTTGGCACTTTACATTTCCATAAACAGAATAACCTTGTGTTTCACCAATTCTGATTGGGATTACATTGAATCTATAATTATCCCTATAGAAGTCTTTTACATCTTTTGTTAAAGTACATTCCCAGGTACTTGATATTTTTTATCCTATAATAATATATTTTTAAAATGTCGTTTCTTTTTGAGACAGAGTTTCACTCTTCTTGCGCAGACTGGAGTGCAGTGGTATGATCTCAGCTCACTGCAACCTCTGCCTCCTGGGTTCAGGCGTTTCTCCTGCCTCAGCCTCCCGAGTAGCTGGGATTACAGGCGTCCCACCACCACGCCCAGCTAATTTCTTGTATTTTTAGTAGAGAAGGGTTTCATTATGTTAGCCAGGCTGGTCTCAAACTCCTGACCTCCGGTGATCCACCCGCTTCGGCCTCCCAAAGTGCTGGGATTACAGGCATAAGCCACCACGCCCATCCTCATTTTCTGTTCATAACTAATAGTATACAGAAATACCATTGATTTTGTATAACAATTTTGTATTGGTGAATCTTACTCTTTTAATTCCAATGGTTTATCCCCAGATTCTTTGGGATATCACTGTACAGTTATTTGTGAATATTTGTATTAAACACTTTTACAGTGCTTTGAAGTGTCAAATACTTTCTGAGCACTTTTAAAATAGTAACTTATGGAAAAGCAAACATAAAAAATAATAAAAGAAAAATACAACTTATCAAGTTTACTTATATAACAAACCTGCACATGTACCCCTGAACTTAACTTAAAAGTTAAATTAAAAAATAATATTAGGTTGACCTTGAACAGTGAATAGGGGTCATATAATTTAGAAAGATGCAAAAGATAATTGTATATCAAATTATATATTAAAGTCTTAATTATCATTAGAGTTGGTTCAAAATAAAATACTTATTCCTCAGAACAACTCTGAAGGAGGTATTATCTTCATTGCAGATGGAGGTAACTGAGGCACAGAGATATTAAGTAATTTGCCTGGGTTGCACAGCTGCTAAGTGGTAGAGGTGGGATTCCCATTGTTTTGGTTTTTTTCTCTTAGATCATTGCATCATTTATTTATTTTTCTGGCCTTTTGCACTGGCCAGGACTTCTAGTGTATACTTCTGAATAGCAGTGGTTATAGGGGGCATTGTTGATTTGTTAACCTCAAAGGGAAACCTTTCATCATTTCAGCTATTATTTGTCGCAGATATATTTATAGGATATTGTTTATTGAATTTAGTAAATTATCTTCTAACTCCTAGTTTGCCAAGAGTTTTTACCTTGGAAAATATGTTGAATTTTATTGGCTGTTTATTTGGTGGGGGGAGCATCTGCTATATAATTGTGATTACTTTAATATGTTAATGTGGTGAATTTGATTCTTCAGATGTTAACCTGGGGCAGACTTCAGTGATCAGAGTATGTGAGATTGGAATGATGTCTTCGTCGAATGTTTGGTAGAAATTGCTATTAAGGCTGTCTGCACTTGAATTGTTTGTTTTTTAGTACAAGAGAGAGCCAGGTTTTCAGGGTTAGTAAGCAGCTCATTTTCATCTATATGAGCAGTAAGATAAGGCAGTCTCTTTGCTCTGTAAGAGTTGACTAATTCTAGAATGTGTGGGCTGGCTGGTGACAAGATAGTCTTGCTTTTGCTTTTTTTTTTTCTTTCTAGCCTTTTGCCTAAATAGCACTGGAGCACATATTTCTGCCACTTTTTGTCCTGCATGGAGGTAAAATATAGATATTCATAACACCATGTGTTCCAAGTATTAATACCTCCAGATTCTTAATTCTGTATTCAAGATATTAGGAGAACAAATCTTAAAGAAACTCTAGTCTCATGAGGGCAGGGACTTTGTCTTTCCTTTTATTTTTTCTATACTTGTAGTATTTATATAGTATATATAAAGGTATTTATATAGGAAATTCTGGAAATTCTGATGGGACAGAACAACAACTGAGCAAAGGGAATGAGAATGTTTGTGGGCTCAACTCAGAGTTGATAACCAGTCACTTAATAATATTGTACAGTAAAATAAGTTGTTTGAAACAATACAGTGGCTGAAAAGACAGTTAACTTTTAACAAGGTTTTATACCAAATACGTTAGTTTACAAACACTCTATCATGTATGACAGCCATTGGAACCTAATTTTCAGGGTTAATATAGCCAAGACATTTTAATTTTGCTTTTGGAGGCTTTTTGTTGCTTTTTTGCTTGTTTAAAGAAAATGTAATACTTTCAACTAGATAAGGAAATCACAGTTGCTTTAGAGATTCCATAAACTGATATTTTAGAGACTTTCTATTGAAAGCTTAAATAAAATGTGCACCGACAAATTATTTCCCCATCCTTTTTTCCTTGCCTTTCTGTGTTTTGTTCTCCCCTTCTCTTCTCTGCCTCTTTCCCTCATTATCTTCCCCCATAACCAGTGCAAATGACAAAATGTGTGTGATGCCAGTTTTTTGCATGTTCATAGTCACATATAATGCATATATACGTTAATTTTCTTGATTTTTTTCTCAGTAATATCTTTGGGAAATCTGTCCAAGTCAACTGTATAACTCCAATTCATTCTTTTTAATGGCTGCCTAAGAATTCTGTAGTATAGATGTGCTGCAGTTATTCAGACATTCTCATATTGATGAGCATTCACTTTGTTATTTGTTGTTTCTTTCTTCAATATAAAACACTGCAGAAAACATTGTAATACTTACATCCTTATATTCTGGTACTTCTAAGTATGGGAGATAGATTCAAGGAAATCAAATGACTAGGTTAAAGTCCATGTATATTGAATTTTTAAAAGGTTACCAGATTGTCTCCCAAAAAAAGCTGTAACAATTGACAATTTGCTAACAATACAGGAGTTCCCTTTTCCCTGCATTCTACTAACAATAGGTATTAGAGCTTTACAAATTTTTAAACTGTTTGGTGTAAAGTAATATCTATTATCTAACGTTACATTTTCCTGACTAGTAAATGTGTACATCTTCTTGTGTTTTCTTTTTTTTTTTTTTTTTTTTTTTTGGCCTAGGAGGTGGAAGATAGTATTTGAATTTGCTGTTCTTTAAATTGGCTCTTACATCCTTTGCCTATTTTTATTTATTTTTATTGTTTTCTTGTCAGTTTGAAAGGTATTTTGGCCAGGTGCAGTGGCTCACTTTGGGAGGCTGAGGCAGGAGGATTGCTTGAGGCCAGGAGTTCAAGACTAGCCTGGGCAACATAGCAAGACCCCCATCTCTGTTAATAAATAAAAATGAAAATAGGGCCGGGTGCGGTGGTTCACACCTGTAATTCCAGCTACTTGAGAGGCTGAGGCAGGAGAATAGCTTGAACCCAGGAGGCAGAGGTTGCAGTGAGCTGAGATCATGCCACTGCACTCCAGCCTGGGCAACAGAGCAAGACTCTATCTCAGAAAAATAAATTTAAAAAAAAGAAAAATATATCTTTATACTATAGCTGTTAATAGTTTGACTCTTGTATTTTTCTCCACATATGTCATTTGACTATTTATTAGCATTGTGTGTGCATTCTATTTTATCCTTAAATAAACTTTTAATTTTTGAATATTTTTAGATTTACAGAAAAGATGCAGATAGTTCAGGGTTTCCACATACTCTTTACATTTTTTTTTTCTGCAATATGAAACCTGTTGTGTGTCTTTTAATTGTAATATTTTAGACCTTCTGGTCATGATTAAGCTCTCCTCTCTTTCTAAATTATACTTGTTGTCTATTTGGGTAGTTTGTAGTGAGATTTTGAATTTTTCATATTTTTAAAAATCTGTCTTCAGTTTATCTTAGCATTTAGTGTAATATAAAGGTCCAGTTTTACTTTCTTCCAGATGGAAAGCCATTTGTGATGGCACTATTTTTAAAGTAATCTTTCCTTTTCCCAGTAATTTGAATACCGTGTTTACACTAGAATCCATTTCTAGATTTCTACCAAAAAGTCTGCTGGGATTTTGACTGAAATACCATTGATACCTATTTATCAATATGAGGAAAACTGGCGTCTTAACAATATCAAGTCTTCCTATCCATGAATACAGTGTATCTGTCCTTTTAGTTTTTTAATTTCTCTCAACAGTGCTTTATAGTTTTCAGTGTACAATTTATGATTACATTCATTATTAGTATACAGAAATAAAATAATCTTTGTATATTGATCTTGAATCCTACGACCTTGTAAATCAAATTAGTTTTAGTAGTTTTTTTGTAGATTCTATGGACTTTTTTTTTTTTTTTAAGTCAAAGCCTTGCTCTGTCGCCCAGGCTGGAATGCAGTGGCTTGATCTCAGATCACTGCAACTTCCGCCTCCCGGGTTCAAGCAGTTCTCCTGCCTCAGCCTCCAGAGTAGCTAGGATTACAGGCGTGCACCACCACGCCTAATTTGTGTGTGTGTGTGTGTGTGTGTGTGTGTGTGTGTGTGTGTTTTAATACAGAGTTTCGCCATGTTGGCCGGGCTGATCTTGAATTTCTGACCTCAGATGATCCGCCTGCCTCGGCCTCCCAAAGTGCCGGGATTACAGGCATGAGCCACTGTGCTGGGCCTCTATAGGCTTTTCTTCATAGATAATTGTGTCTGCAAGTAAAGAAAGGTTACTTCTTTTCCAATCTGGATGCCTTTTATAACATGTTAACCTCTTATTGCACTGGCTTCAACCTCTAGTTCAGTGTTAAATAGAAAGGGTAAGAGGACATCTTTACCTTGTTTCCAGTCATGGGGTGGAGGTAGTCTTTCGGCCTTCCTCAGTTTTTATCCCTCCTGGCAAGTTCTTGAAAAACTCAAGTAGGTGGCCTTATCAGGATTGATTGGAAAACCGCAGAGTTTGCCTCTTAAGTTATTCACTACTTTGGGTGATTTGCTTTTCCCCACCCCACTTCGTTCATTTTTCACAATTGAGATACAGTTTGCATACTATAAAATTCACATTTTAAAGTGTACAATTCAGTGTTTTTACAAGGTTGTACAACTGTTACTAATATCTGACTCCAGAACATTTTCATCACCCCAGAAAGAACTCTTTACCCATTAGTAGTCAGTTCCCACTTCCCCTTCCTCTCAGTCCCTGGCAACTACTAATTTACTATCTCTATGGGTTTGTCCATTCCGGACATTTCACATAAATGGAATAATAAAATGTGGCCTTTTGTGTCCCGCTTCTTTCACTGATTACTTTCAAAGTTCATCCAAGGGACAGCATGTATCACTACCTCATTCTTTTTTATGGCTGAATAATATTCAGTTGTATGGATATGCCACATTTTTGTTTATCCATTCATTAGTTGGTGGACATTTGGGTTGTTTCCACTTTTTGGCTATTATGAGTAGAACTGCTATGAACATTTGTGTACAGGCTTTTGTGTGAACATATGTTTTCTACTTTCTTTCAGTAATAGGGGTTGCAGAATTATTGGATCAGAATGGCAACTCTCTGTTTAAGTTTTTGAGGAGCTGCCAAACTTCCAAAGCAGCTGCACCATTTTACATTCCCATCAGCAGTGTATATGCTTTTTAATTTCTACACATCCTCACCAATACTTATTATTGCCCACCTTTTTTTATCGTAGCCACCCTAACAAAATCTTTGCCCTTGTTTTAGAACAAGTATGAATTAGGATCAAAATTATGTTTATTGAAGTAGTCATCCCAATCCACTGCTTAATTACAGAAAATAATTGGTCCTATTTTGCCAGGCACTGTGGCTCATGCCTGTAATTCCGGCACAGCAGTTTGGGAGGCTGAGACAGATGGATCACTTGAGGTCCGGAGTTCAAGACTAGCCTGTCCAACATGATGAAACTCCATCTCTACTAAAAATACAAAAATTAGCCAGGCGAAGCGGTGCACACCTGTAATCCCAGATTCTTGGGAGGCTGAGGCAGGAGAATTACTTGAACCTGGGAGGCAGAGGTTGCAGTGAGCCGAGATTGTGCCACTGCACTCCAGCCTGGGTGACAGAGCAGGACTGCATCTCAAACAAAACAAAGAACAAAAAACAGCTGATACAAAAGGGACACCCTAGCCTTTTTAAAAATAAAAACAAATTGGTCCTATTTTACAGATGGGAAACTGATACAAAAGAGATCTAATGGCAGGTAGTAAGATTAAATTTTAGGCTATTTTTGAACTTGGGTCACTATTAAAAATAGAATATTAATTCAGGTTGCTTTGTAAGTCTCCTGTCTGGTTTGTGTTTCCTGTACTGTGAAGCATACCTGCAGTGGCAGAATTTTTCTTACCAAGTTCCTTCCTTGTGCAATGTGGTACTGGAAATTCTACAGTAAAGTAATCCAGTCACACTGAGCTCTTCCTTCTCATTGACCTGAGTCTATTTCAAAACATGGCTTAGGTTTTACCTCTTCCTGTAATGTTCTCGAGTAACCCTATTTGGCCCTTTTAATACCTTTAACACTTGAACATTTCATTGATGCTGTTTTCTCCTAGGAGAGTCTCTTGCACTTGGTGTTACTGCCAGTTTTTTTTCCAAATGAAGTATGAGCTCATTAAAAGCAGGGGCTATCTTTTTAAAAGTTTATCCCCCACAATACTTATTCAGAGCGTCATAAATAGTGTCATTCACTGGCAGTGCTTATGCAATTCAGATGTTAATTATTGCATCCCCAGCTTCTATGCCAGTAGATCGTAAATTCTAACTTCCCTAAGCATCATACGAGAGATTTTTAGATTTCCAACCCCCTAGATTGTAAGATTCTCAAGTGACTCTGTGCAAACATTTCAAGAACTACTGTTTGAGAAATATTTAGAGTGTCATTGTAAACATTTCTGTAATAGGAACTTCCTAATCTGAACTGTGGAGACAAGAACACCAACGGGGCAATGTCCTCTGGATTCATTTATTCAGCAAACTTTACTAAGCATCCATTAGCCTATACCAGACTCTGGACTTAGTGTATTGGTTCATCCTCAAAACAATGACAGATTGGAAAATAAAGATGCTATTGCAAACATTCTCTGTAGCTCAAGTTGTGGGGTAACTGCTTGGCTGTTGTACCATGACTAATTTCCAGGAGATGGCACCAGAGGTCCAAGACTAACTGCTTCTCTCTATATTAATATTGCTATTGGAGGGATCTTAATATGTGCCTCTTCTCCAGTAAATAACTATTCAGGTGTCCATACTATTTGAAAAGAGGTTTCTTACGTTTTTCTAACACATTGATGAGATCATTATACTTAAGAAAGCAGTTAGACACATGGAAGGAAAGATAAAGTGCTTATCAAATAACAGAAGGCATTTTACATTAACCACATAACCCAGCAACCCCAAATGGTAGGAAGATACCCCATTTTGCAGACAAGAAACCTGAAGACTGCAAGGTCATACAGCTTCTAAGTAGAGCTGGGATTTGATACCAGGTGTATCTGATGCCTAAGTCTGTGCTCTTAAGCAGTTTCCCAGAGGAAAAGGAGAGCTGCTGAGAGTCTCTTGCTTTTCATTGATTCTTCTGATATCAATTGACTTTCAGCCACTTCTTTGATTTTTGGCAAAAGGCATCAAAATCTATAAACTCAGCTGGGTGCAGTGGCTCATGCCTGTAATCCCAGCACTTGGGGAGGCTGAAGCAGGAGGATCGCTTGAGGTGAAGAGTTTGAGACCAACCTGGGTAACATAATGAGACCCTGTCTCTACTTTAAAAAAAAAAAAAAAAAAAAAAAAAAGCCGGGCATGGTGGTGTATGCCTGTAGACCCAGCTATTCACGAGGATGAGGCAGAAGGACTGCTTGAGTTCAGGAGGTTGAGGCTGCAGTGAGCCATGATTATGCCACTGCACTCCAACCTGGGCAACAGAGCTGAGACCCTGTCTCTAAAAACAAGCAAAAAACCTATAAACGTGACGAAATTCATAGTACTCTAGAGATAGATTTCTCCTTACAGACATCCCTTGATAGAGCTCAGGCAGGAGAATTCTGTGACTTGCATATCAGTTTTTAGGGAGTCCTTTTGGTCTGAGTGGTACCTACAGGCTAATAGGAAAGTGAAACAAATTCCAACTACACACTTTGCTCCATTCTCTCCCTAGAGAGCAAAACCCATGTTAGGAAAGAAACTATAAGAAAATATATTTGAAATCACTTTAACAACATGCTATGCCATAACTCATGCTTAAGCTCTGCACATAACATAAAATCAAGCCTTCTGAACTACTTCCCGGGAGGCCTCTAGTGAATAGTATACTACCAATAGGCATCACCACTTGGTAGGATAAAGGGAGTTTTCACGAAGATGCCTAAGTGGAAATGAAAAGGTTAAGCTTAAAAGCTCCATGTCTTTGAAGCTTTCCTGACAAATAACAAATTCTCAATATATCCATCACTTTGCAGTCTCAACTTGTAGAGGCCTTTTCATTTTAAGATCTTACTCATGAAGGAGGCACTCTCTGAATTTGCCTAGATTATGGCTCAGTCTGAGCAGTTAAGAAATATAATAGCCTGTCTAGACTCAATATCATAGCTGTCCTTAAGGTTTGCTTTCTTTGCCTTCCAAATTTCACCTTTTCCCTCAAATACCAGATAGCAAAAGGGCCAAACCAGTCAGTTTGTCAGCATTTCACAATACACAATATCCTTATGTGTGTTCTTTTTTGGAGTTCAACATAAGTGAAACGATTTAGATGAGATGATCTGTAACAATTCTCTCCAGGCTACAATGTAATACAATTCTATGACTAAGAAAAGGCTGCTGGGGGCCGGGCGCGGTGGCTCACGCCTGTAATGCCAGCACTTTGGGAGGCCAAGGTGGGCGGATCATGAGGTCAGGAGATCGAGACCATCCTGGGTAACACGGTGAAACCCGGTCTCTACTAAAAAATACAAAAAATTATCCAGGCGTGGTGGTGGGTGCCTGTACTCCCAGCTACTCGGGAGGCTGAGGCAGGAGAATGGCGTGAACCCAGGAGGCGGAGCTTGCAGTAAGCCAAGATTGTGCCACTGCACTCCAGCCTGGGCAACAGAGCGAGACTCTGTCTCAAAAAAAAAAGGGGGGGCTGCTGGGTTTGATCAAGGATGTTGAGAGGAGTTTTAATTCAATAGTGATGGGAGGCAGAAGCCAAAATTCCTTCAAAAAAGGAATCAATGAGAGGTGGGGAAAATGGAGAATGATTTTATTTTTCATTTTGTCTTGTAAACAAAGTTATCCAGTTTTGAAAGCAATGGTATAAGGAAAGGTGGAAGGTTGAGAAGGACTTTTCTTTAGGTGAGGAATAGCTACATAGGTTTATAGGCTGAGAGGATGGCAGCAATGAAAAGGGAGATATGAAAGTATTATTCTCAGAGGAGAGACCTAGAAGAAAAGGGAGGGATAAGATTGGGGTCAGCATTAGAAAGGAGGGGTAAGACTACTTTCAGAGAGGAACAGTTGGAGGCAGAGGATCTGGTGATGAGTCAAGAGGAGGGGAAGCTGATTGGAGCAGTCCTATGGGATGGTCCATTACTTCAGTTAAGATCAGGAGCCTGAGGGTGACCATGGGAGCATGTGGTAACAACTCCAGAGGCCAGACATTAAGAGGCTGGACATAGGAGGTGTGGAATCCTGCATTCAAGATCTGAACACAGGAAACTTTCACATTGCCCATGAGCCAGAAATAGTAATGACATTAGTCTCTTAAAAGTGTGCAATTTAGGAAGTATTTTCATGTTATTTTGCAACAAACCTGTCATCCCAGATGATATTTACCTAACATTCAAAAATAAGCAAACTTAAGCCCAGAGTGATTGTGATTTGCTCGGATGTTTTACACCTAGTAAATAATTGTCACACAGTTTTATTTCAAGGGCTTTTCGTTTCTTTCCTTTCCTAACATTTTGTCTTTCACCCTTTTTGTCTAGAAACTTTGTTCATAAAGTCCCTAAGGCATGAGTTAAGCTCTGATGATTAAATAACCCACACTCTGTATAGAATTACTTTTGAGACTTTTCTCCTTCCAGATACACAATTTACAGCAAACCAATTAGATATAACAAGTGCTGACATTCCACTAAAATACTTTAGGTAATATATGTACCCACAAATATAATTATAAAATTACTAAGCATCATTCATTCAGTGAATAACTTACTGAATCTATTATGCCAGGCATTTTGCTGAGCACTGTGGGAAACAGAACTGAACCAGATATTTTATGTCAGACAAGTAAACTCAAAAACACCAAAACAATGTGGGTAAGACATCCTGTGCAAACGCAGTTAATCTTGGGTGAGTGTTCCATGTTTGTGTAATGAAATGTGAAACAAATTCACTGCCAGGATGAAATATTAGATGTGGGGACTGAGAGCAAGGGAAGTTTAGAAGCCCAGGTTTCTTAGGCCAGTGTGTGAATGCTGGTACCTTTTGTGGAACTATGGGATAAGTGAAGTCTGAGTTTCAGGGAACAGAGAGTTCCATTTAGGGCATGTATAGTTACAGTATCTGAGACATCTGTGTAGAGATGAACAGTTTGAAGTTGGCTTTACAGGTCGAAGCTCAGGAAAGATTTAAAGGCTGAAGAAAGAAGAGATACAGAAGCAGACTGAGAGGTTAAGTGTTTGGGTATAGTACAAACAATAAAAATCTCAGTGGCTTAACAAAAAAAGCATAAGCTTGTTCATTCTGTGTGTCCAATGTGGACTGGCAGAACCCTGCTTGAAACCAGCATTCAAAGAACCAGGCTGACCGAGCCAGTCATCTTGTAACTGCACTGACTGCAACAGGAAGCCTTGTCACTGTAGCAAGGGAAAAGATCAGGGAGGGTTTGGGGCCAGATCTTGCATACTTTGGCTCAGAAGTGACACATCACTTTTACCTAAACCCTACTGGCAGAAGTAGTCATGTGGCCCCAACCAATTACAAAGAGGCTGAAAAGTACAATCTTGTGTATGCCCAGAAGGGGAAGAAAACCAGGTCTTAGTTAAGAGCAGAATGCCAGAGTATAATTAAAATTGTGATATTTTCTGCCATTTTATATGCAGCATGCAATTTTCTGTTCTATCCAGCTGTCACACAAGCCACATGTTCCAGTAATATTAAGATTCATGCAGTTCTCTGAACATGCCAAGTAACTTCACACTTTCATTCAACCTGCACCTTCAATATGCACTTTGATACCCTTGCATCTCGTTTCCTCTGCCTGGCACGTCCTTTTCTCTTATCCATATGACATACTCAAGCTGTGGAAGAACTGTGCCCCATAAGAAACCTTTCCTAACCCTCTCTCAGGCAGGCCTGGGCATTCCTCTTGCTCTGTGTTGCCACTATAAATACCAAAATTGCCAGTTTACATTCACTGATCTGCTTTTACTCATCTGTAGCTGTTAAGGAATTAAGGACCTGAACCATTAGTCCATTCACATATTTAATATTTTCCATTACACAGCACAGAGTATATGAACTCAAAAGATAGACTGCCCAGGTTTGGATCTTGGAGAGCACTTGCAACATTTGTAAATCCTCATTAATTTATACAACCTTCTGTTCCATTGTTTCCTCATCTGTAGCAGAGTTATGAAGATTAAATTAGTGTGATAAATGACACACAGTGCCTAGCACAAAGCTCAACAAAATAACCTACAGTTATTAATGTCACTGTGTCAGGCACCAAAAGAGAAAGTTCCCTTATGTCTCTAAAGTGAATTTCAAGTTGCTATGTATAGGAAAAGAGTGGTCCCATTTCTGTAAGTAAACTCCATACATAGGATACGTTTCTAACAATCCACCATTTACTTTTATAAAAATTCAGTCACATTAAAAAGGAGAAATTTTGTTTGAAGACTAAAGTCCCATTACAGATTTTTCACTTATGAACAAAGAAAGCAGTTTCAAAGAAAATGGCACAGTTTGAAAGATACTGTTTACCCAAGATGAGTTAAAATATTCTGTAACTATAAAAGATTAGATAAAATAATAATGAATACGGAAATAGTAAACATGATACTAACTTTTATCTTCACTTCTAAGTGAATGAGAAAATGCTCCAGAAAGGGGGAACGCACTATAAACCGCAACAATAAATGACAGTACACTGATGGAGATTGAAATTCCTTCACTTTGACCCAGTCAACAAAGGAGCTTTCAACATATATGAGTTCTTCATGTTCTTTCTTTTACAGTAAAGGAATAAATACAGTCATAAAAGCAGAAAAAAAAAGGGGGGAAGGGGGACATTCAAATATTGGGTAAAATATGGAGGTAATAATTCAGATATAAATGCAGCCTTAGTTTGCTTTAATACAGTGGTTGGTTTTTTGCTTATATAAGCAATATATAAAGGAAAGTAGCTTTTTAAAATCTAGTAAAAAGTGGTAGAAATTTTTGGCAATTTTTGTTCTTACCTATTAGGCAATGTTTCCATATTAGAAAAAATAAATTCCTCTTATAGCTCTAAATATTTCATTTCTTGTTATAGACTTCAGTGTTGCATTTCATTTTAACTGACTGCAATCCACAAGTACTAGTACAAAATGGGATTTATGTGTATCTTAGCAGGATATGTGATATAATAATCACTGTTAATGACTTCCACTTTTAAAAAAGCCTGTTAAAGAAATTCATTTCTATCAAACTTAAGAGGACTCCTTCATAGCCCAAAGAAATGCAACTTAACTCAAAATTTTAACAAGTAATTAAAATAATATGTATATTATAAATTAAAATGTATTTTTAACAAGTTTCAAATATACTTATTTGGCTCTGGTACATAAGAAAATATTTACAACTAATAAAAAGCAGATTGTAGAATATACATGTTCTATGTAGGAAAATAAGTAAAATGTTTTATAGTGCAGACCAAAAGATCTTTTCTAGGCCAGGTTTTATCCATGCAACTCTGTTACAATACCATCTCATTAACATGCCTGGAACATGTACATGCATGGAAGAAATCTAATTATCTTGATTTAAAGCTCATACTGCCTTTTTAGGGCTTGTATATCTTCTAAAGTAAAATGGTTGTTTGGTGTGTCTGAAAGGTCCTTAAACAGCTGTTCAATTAGCTCCTCTTGGCCCTTGCTAATTAGTGTCAACATCATCTAAAAGAAGCATAAAAAGAAAAAAAAAACTATGTTAGCATAAGTAACATTTTTAAGTTACAAAAACCCTAATAAGACCAATCTCTATTAATAAAATACTTAGCCACTTACCTTAAACCTTTCTGCTTTACTCAGATATAAAAGATGCTGATATACCAGTGAGGGATCTTTTTCAATAAGATTATTTTTCAGAGACTGAATGAGGAGGAGGAATGTATCCCCTTCAAGTTTGTTACTTAACAACATTGGCAAATCTTTTGGTGCAGTGATGGCTAAAAGATGTGCACAGGCTTCTTTATCCTTCCTGGTACTGAGAGCATTTATAATCTGACCAAATTCATAGGCATTATTAGGCTTGGCTATCGGAAGTTTCTCAGGGTCTTCTGGTGACCCACTGCTTTTGTCTCCCTTCTCAGAAGCAAGGCATCCTGTGGAGACCTCCCCTGTGGGTCTTCCAGGCTCCTCCTCATTGCCTTCATTCACCTTCATGAGGTAAAAAAGAACGCATTGTGACACTGAACCACAATCACCACACATACCCTAAGTACGTCTGTCAGAATGAGAATTGAAAACTACAAGTAGACTGTATTGTAGTCCAGTTCCAAGTGAAAAATTTGTAATAATTTTTTTTAGGAAGAGAAGTTTTAGGGTATAAGATCCAATTCATAAAAGTTTTTAAAAATTATTTGACATTGAAACTATGACAACAAAATTTAATTTTTAGACCTTCCCATAAATACAATTGTTGTATAAATGCCTATATCAGTTTTATCTCCTTTTCACAATAAATTTTAACAGAGCAATTAGCTTACATTGCTCGATTATCCTGAAACAGTTTTTTCTTCCTTCCTTAAAGAGAGAGAGAGAAAAAAAAAACTTTCCTAGTTTCTCTTACATATTAGCCTCTTACTCTTAGTGGAAATGTGAGACTATAAATGGGGTATTAGCATTCATGAATGTACAGGGATTCACAGCCTAACATTCTTCCCTAATATTAGAGAAAAACATTTTAGTTATCTGAATCACAAAGGCAGTTTGATCCTGAGGTGGTTCGAGATCTCTGATGAGACAGTCATATTTCAGAGTGCTAAAAAGGTCTGAATCAAATCTGAAAAACCTCTATGAGGTGAGGTTTTCAGGGCCCCTGTAACAAAATCAGTCCCGTCAGGATTCTCCAGGTCTACCCTGAAGCAAAGTCAGTGGCCGTTGGTTACCAGTGTACTCTGGAGTGGGAGCAGTACAGATGGAGGCCAAAGAAAGGAAGAACTGCAGTAACGCAGAGATTCCCAGTACAATCCATGGACCCACGTTGGGAAATACAATGGCTATCATTGCAAAGGAGACGTTTTGTTGCTGGTTAAAATTTTGTCACTGATCATCAGAATAAAAATAAAAAATAAAAAATGTTTTAGAACTCATAGGAACATGACCTTAGAATCCAGTCTAAGGTCCCCAAAAGAGTACTTTAAAAGAGAATCAAATACAAATACCTCTTGAATCTCAATTTTCCTTCTCTCCTTTTCTTTGTTGAATGATGCTGTCTTATCCTTAAGATTAAGGAGTCTAGTTACCTCTTCCAGTTCCATCTTTGCCTCAATAATACTTGAGTCTAGTAGGAGAACTTTATTGAGATCAATTAAGCTTTTCTGATAATTCTGTAAGTAGGAAGACAAGAAAAAATAACTTTCATAAATAGAAGGAGCCTAGAGTAACCTGAGTGGGAGTGGGGTTGATGAAGTGAGTTGTGCAGTATCTGTGCAGGGTCCACATTAATACCACTCTTATAAAAAGTGAGCCTAAGGAGTGAGTATGCAGCTGAAATATTATAGCCCATAATACAGTGAACATCTACTATAAGAGAAAAAGCACAGGATCTGGAGTTAGAAAACGCAAGTTAAATTCTGTATCACCACAACCTTCCCAGTCCCTGACACATTAAGCACTTGTTGCTTGCTGAATGAATGAATGACAGAATGAACTCATTCTTGTATTAGCACCTACTAGTAATGAAAGTTAAACAAGATCCTACTTAACCTTTCTGGGCTTCAGTCTTCTTAT
This sequence comes from Rhinopithecus roxellana, assembly GCF_007565055.1. Lineage (NCBI taxonomy): Eukaryota > Metazoa > Chordata > Mammalia > Primates > Cercopithecidae > Rhinopithecus > Rhinopithecus roxellana. The sequence continues at coordinate 64,175,948 of NC_044557.1, read as the reverse complement.
CTTTAACATAAGGGGAACAAAAGCTCTATTCAGATTTTTACAAGGCTGTACCAAGAAATAAATGAATAAATAATAAGTGGCTTAAACCTATAAAGGACTACGCAAATGGTAGTTATTATTATACTTTTGTTCCATAAAATCCTTCCAGGTTGTTTATTCTTTGAAATTGGCTAGAGTCAACATTTAATCTTCCATGAGTCACACAATACATTGAAGAAGTTGAGGGGAAAGAAAGGGATTTAACAAGACATGACCACTGAATCTAGTAGCAGAGACAGATGCCCCAAAGTCAGTCTGCTGTGACAAGCTGTGTTCTAAACTACAGACTAGACCCATGTTTTGAATAAACCAAACTGTGAAGAGGCAAAGAACTGCAAGGATGTGTAACCTCTTTAAGTATTCATGACACATCAGTAACAGCATGCACAAGAGGCTGAGCACAGATAAGCTGAGCTAGTGATTATGTGACATTCCTGGGGGCCTAGCTGTAATCCCACATGCCTTTCCCCTCCCCCACAGCAACACACCAGAGCAAGAGGGATATATTTAAAGGGATAACTTTAAATCTGCTCTAATTTATAAAAGTAAATTATTTACAAAGTATAACAAATCTCCAGATACCACTGTCCTACACCAGCACTGCAACCTACTAGGGGGGAAAATGACACTGTATTTATATCCTAAGTGTTCTAGGCAGGGAGCCATACCTGAAAGGCAAGGGAGTGGAGCAGGAGGGCAAGCTGAGGAAGTAATAAAAGCTAATTCTTACCATTTTAAGCATTTTACAAGTATTACTTTACTCTCCCAACAGCCCTATAAATATTACCTTTTATTGTTCCCATTTTAACAATGAAGAATGGGATGGTCACGACAGCAATGACCAGAAAGTGGATGATTACACAGTGTGGAGCTCAAGGGAAAGGACTGGAAATAGAGACCTGTGAGCCACAGCCTTGGAAATGGAAGCTCAACACCCTAGGAGTCAGTGGGATCATTTTCATGAATCCAGAAAGTCTCTGCCTAAAGAGCAGCCTGACTGGAAGAGACAGAAGAAAACAAAAAATGCACATTGACAAGTGTTAGCACTGCAGACAAGCATGAAGAGAGGGTAGAATGGCAGCAAGGGCGTAGACAGAATTGGGCAAGGAGGCAGCTAAGAGGGGGCCAGGCTCATTCACTCACAGATGGTCTCTGAGCATGACCATGTGCCAGGAGCTACGAGGACCACGGACAAGACGAGGAAGAACAGACTTAGGCCTTGCATTTATGGAAGCTTACGTCCTATGAGGGGAAGCAATTAAAAACATGTAAACAAATGAATAAATAATTACAGACTATCATTTATGCCATGAAGAAAACTAAAGGTGGAGGTGGATACTAACAAGAGAGCCTCCTTTTTCTACAGTTACAGGTGTCAGAGAAGTCAAGACCTGAAGAGAACCCAGCCATGCAGTGTAGAGGGAAGAGCAGAGCTCATACAAACAGAAAGTGTGTCCCAGCACATTGGGAGGCCGAGGTGGGTGGATCACCTGAGGCCAAGAGTTCGAGACCAGCCTGACCAACAAAGCTAAACTCTGTCTCTACTAAACATACAAAAATTAGCCAGGCGTGGTGGTGTATGTCTGTAGTCCCAGCTACTCGGGAGGCTGAGACAGGAGAATCATTTGAACTCGGGAGGTAGAGGTTGCAGTGAGCCAAGATCATGCCACTGCATTCCAGCCTGAGTGACAGAGCAAGACTCTGTCTCAAAAATAAACAACAAACAATAACAACAAAAAACCAGAAAATGTGGCTTTGACAAGAAAGGCAATAAAAGTTGCTAACAACCTCATTAGGCCTTTAAAAAGGGATGTATTATGATCACATGTTTGTGATAATATTTACCATTAATAGTTTTGCTGAAACCATAAAAGCAATAGTTATTTTATGATATTCTTTTTGATATTTGTATTGATACATAACAATTGTATGTATCATCCTCTATAGCATCCTCTTTTGGGTGGATCTTGCAGCATCCTCTCTTGGGTGTAAATTCCCTAAGTAGGCATCATGTCTTTATTCACATTTATACTCCTAACACGTAGCACATAATTGGCACTCAATAAGAGAAATAAATTGTAAATAAAAGCAAAATGTTCAGTGATCTTTTCTTACAAAGAATAGCTATACATTAAAGAAAGCTCATATTTTTCAAAGCTAGCACCATTAAAAATAACTATTAAAGTCAGAAAACAAACAGAAGATCTGAGAAAAGCATAGTGTGGAGCTGGGAGCTAAAGGCAGGGCACCTACCACTGTGAGCCCCTGTGCCACTTCCTCATTGCAGTCACACTGGGCAAACAGGCCTGGGTGTGAGTTCTGACACATTCTATAAGCAGTTGTGGCCTTTGAAGATCCTGAAATTAGGCCAAGCATGGTGACTCACATCTGTAATCCTAGCATTTTGAGAGGCCAAAGTGGGAGGATTGCTTGAGGCCAGGAGTTTAACACCAACCCTGGCCAACATAGTGAGACCCTGTCTCTCTTAAACATTTTTTAAAATTCTGAAATTCACCTGGCACATACCTCAAATTACTGGACAACAAATCAAGCTGTAAGCTACCAGCCTCATAATCTGGTGGGATAGGATTACTCAAATTTGGCGTTATTTTTGTGCATCATAATACAATTTCTAGAATTCATTCCAAGGAAATAGAAAAGTCCAATGAAGTATTAATGATGATACCCACACAAATTAAAGTCCAGTCTTTCATTAGGGTGCAGCTTCTGACCTTTAGTCAGCTCACCAGGTTCAGAAAGTCAGGCAGCCACTAAAAGGTAAACATGCTCCAAGAGTTTGGCCATCTGTAAACTCATAAGTCATATAAATCCTCATTTACCAAATCTACTAAGCTCAAAGAGGTGAGTACATTTCAAGGAGTCTCTTTTAATTTGTGGTGCCATACACCATCTAGGAAATTTTTTTACAAGTGAGTGTGTTGCTAACCAAAAAAAAGAGGGCCAGCGGGGAGGCATGTGTTAGGGTCACATGGACACTGTGTGGCTCTGTCAGCATGGGGCGGGGGTCACAGGGCAGCACGGGGGTCCTGGCAGGACATGCAGGCATGACTGCACTACAGCCAGAGTGGATCTATGATCTGGAAAAGCTGGCCATTCAGTGCACCTGGGTGGTCCTCATTTGCTATCCTATGCAACATGACTGCTCTTCTCCCTGCAGAACCTAGATAGTTCCCTTTTCAGTGATGGGCACGGAATTAAAACAACTATCTCAGACTAAATCAGTCAAAACAATCCTCTCCCCACTCCCAAGCTGCCCTGGTCCTGAATGCTCCCCACTATCACACCACTGCCCTCAGCCACCCAGCCAGAACCTGGGAGGCATCCCCTTCATCACTTCTCCTAGACATTTGACTGCTATGTCCTGTCAATTTTACCATAATCCCATGAATTGGCCCCTTCCCTTCTGTTATGGGCTGAACTATGTCCCCACAGAAATTCCTGTGTTGAAGTTCTAACCTCCAGTACCTCAAAACGTAACCATATTTGGAGACAGGGCCTTTAAAGAGGTAATCGAGTTAAAATCAGTAGGCCCCACCTAGTCCAAGATGACTGTGTCTTTATAAAAAGAGAAGATTTGGGCACATACACACACACAGGGAAGGCCACATGGAGACCCAGGGAGAGGACAGCATCTGTAAGCCAGAGACATAGGCCTCTGAAGAGAGCACCCCTATTAACACCGTACGCTGAGACTTCCCACTTCCAGAATAGATTTCTGTGGTTCAGGCCACCTGGTCTGTGGTGCTTTGTTATAGCTGCCACAGCAGCTAACATACTTCTCCCTTTCCTTTGACATTACTTTCCTTCAGGTACCTGCTTCTCACCTTGATGATCTCTCACTTGCCTTCCTCCTCATCCTGGGCCCCTCTGATCAACCTTCCATGAGGTCCCCAAATCTGATCCATTACACCACCATTTACCCTGCTCTGGAGGCTCCGCCACCTTCAGAATTAAGTCCAGCCTTCTGAGCATGGCCTACCAAGCCCCTCAGGATCTGACCATCTCCCTCTATCCCCACTCCTAGTCGCATCTGGCCTCCAGCTGTACAGTTTGTAAACAAGTCCATCCATTAAAAATGTGCACAAGAATGTCACAGCAGCTTTATTCCTAACAGCCCCAAACTGGAAACAACCTAAGTGTTATCAACTGGTGAATATATACATAAATTGTGATATATTCATACAACACAGTCATGAAAAGGAACAGTTCCTGATACCCACACAGTATAAACAAATATCAGGTTATGCTGAAAGAAGCCAAACAGTAGAGTCCATTCTATATGATTTATGGTAATGTCCAAAAGAATCAAAACTAATCTATAGTGGTAGAAATCAGATGAATGGCTGCCTGAGGGTAGGGGCAGAGGGAGGGAGATTTGTTGTACAGGGGCACAGAGAACTTTCTAGAAAGATGAAAATGTTATTTTTAATTTTTAGCACACAGCACCTTCGGAAGAAAATGTTCTTTATCTTGATTGGGATATTGGCTACAAGAGGATATGCACATACCAAAAGTCAATGACCTGCATACTTACAATGTATGACCTTCATCATATTACACCTTAATAAAATTGAGTTTTAAGAAAATTATTTCAGGAAATACTATTTTCCAGTATGTTCTGGTTTTTCTTTGTGATGTTATTTTCTATAAATATGAACACTCATTCATCAGGATTTCCATGCAGAAGAATCTGCATGAAGAAAAGTGTAATTACACAATGTCCACTTTCTTCTAAACTAATGGTATGGTTTTCTTAGAGAAGAATGGCATTCTACAGACTTACACTGACCATCAGCTGGTTTAAGGCCCAGATCACTATAAGCTTTCAAGTCACTGACGTCTGTCTCTCAACTTCCGCTGGGTCACCCATCTTCCATTCTGATGCCTTCCCCACCCAAACTCCAACACCAATCCTTGCTGGAGGAACCAGCAGCATTACCACTAGCTTTGGCTAATTCAGTACCAAACCTTCCTGTATCTTAAAATGAACCTACTAACAATATTCCTCAGAAAACTAGAGAATAAATCATCATTTTGGAGCTGGAAGGAATCTTAGAAGCAATCTAGTTTCGCATTATGGTTAGGGGTGAAATCTGAGGCCTCTATCAAGGTTTTAGAACTGGTTAGTACAGTTCTAGGATTAAATCCAAGAATAATCTCAATCCCATCCCAAGATCTGGAGATTTATCCTTTGAAAACCACTTGATTTGTTCAGAACTGAAGTTTATGCATTAAAATGAAGATTTCCTCACCTTGAGTCCTTTATGAGCCAGAGCTCGTCTATAGCAGGCTTTCACGTTCCCATCATCTAGCTGAAGTGCCTGATCACAGTCCTGCTTTGCTTCTTCAAACTGGCACAGCTTCAAGTAACAGAGAGCTCTGGCATAATGCAACGGAACTCAGTATTATGAAAGGTAAAGATTGGATATCTATAAGTTTAGATAGCTAAGAAAAATCAGAAAATAGCTGAATATGTCTGTTTCTATACCACTGCGGTTTCCATTGAAACTTAACATTTGATTTAATTATATGGCACTGGGGATACAACTGCAAACAAAATACAGTCACAGCCCTCAAGGAGGATGCAATCAAGTGGAAGAGACAGACCATTAAGACAAGTGAACACAGTAAAATCTGTGCAAAGTACTCTGGGAGCACACGGCTGAGAACTACATCAGATTCAGTGGGGCTGAGACAAGGCGCAGAGCAGGCAGGCAAGGAATAAGTGACATTTAAGTCAAAATCTAGAGTATGAAGAATTATCCAGTGTAAACGCACTGGGTTGAAAGAGTTCAGACAGAGGTAGCGGGGAGTGGAGGCCAAGGACACAGCAAGTACACAGACCTACGGTGGGAGAGAATATGGTGTTCTTGAAGAATTAAAAAGAGTTCCATATGGCTGGAATGCAGGGATGAGGCTGGAAGAGCAGGCAGGCCAGATCATGAAGGGCACTGGAAGTCATGGCAAGGAGGCTGAGCTTTATAAACTGAGCTTAATGGAAGTCCAATGAAGGGTTTTTAATAGGGGCTGACACGTTTGCCATGTTTGAGACAGTCCCTCTGGCTACAGCTTGGAGAATGAGATGATGGAACAAAGCTATGCAAGGACACCAAGACGGTGCTGTGGACATTTAGGAGAGGAAAGTGGCCCAGAGCAAGGGAATGACAGGAGGGTGGTGGCAAGGAGACAGGGTCACGCTGAAGATGGATTTGGGATTTAGAAGGTAGGAGCATCCGAGCTTGCTGACTGGAAGAGGGAGGTCGGGGATGATATCCAGCCCTGAGTGCAGAAGAGACGGGGAGTGCTTCGGTCTGGAACTCAGAAGACAGAGATTTGGGAGACATCATTGTAAGACAGTAAGTGGACCTGGGGAGAGGATGCAATGGCCTCTAGAGTATGTAGAAAGGAAAAAGGATCTAGACCCTCAGAACTATGAGAATTCTAGGGAAAGAAAAGCCTACAGAAGGAGAGGGAGAGGAAGAGAACCTGGCAATGAGCTGCCCGCCTCCTCCTCTGCAGCCAAGAGGAGGAGGAGTCTTCACAGAAAACTGAGTGGCCAATAATGCCCAATCCTACAGAGGCTGAACAGGAGAAGGGCAGAAAAACATCTGTTGGATTTAGTGACATCTTTTGGATTTAGTGACATCTTTTGTCCAATATTCTATCACCATATTCTATATAGGTATCTTTTACCACGTGGTAAAGATGGTACCTGAGCAACAATCTGCCCATTCCTGCTGCACACTATCAATGACGCTGGTGCCTTTCCACAGCGCTTCAGAAGGAAAAGGGCATTCTCCGTAAGACACTATTTTGAGAGGTCATTGATTCCTGCTCCTCCCACACTGGACAATGCCCAGGCCCAGCTAGCTGCAACGAGGCCGGCAAGCCAGGAAATGCTGAATCAGAGTTGCACAAGCCAAAACAGCCATGGTCGCTTTTGGGAACCTGGTGGCACATACTATGTCAGACCTCCCATCCCGCCCACACCTCAGGCTTCCAGTCTCTGTAGAACTCCCGCAGTCTCATTTCTTTCAGAAACCCTTGGTTAGGACAGCTTGCTATAGAAATTCCTAGAACCATCACAAAAACTTTGGCAATTATTTGTGTTAATAAGTTACTTAAAATATTTTTAATCAAAACTATCAACATAAGAAATATATAAAGTTACAAAGAACTTGCCTGTTTGTATATATGGCACATTCCTTATTGTTAATCTTTAAGCATTCGCTGTATTTCCTGAGGGCGTCTTTATAGTTTTTGTCATTTACACATTGATTTCCTTCTTCCTTAAGGGCTTTAAATGTTTTTTCATCTATAGAACAAAAAAACAAAAAAGAGGAAGTATTTGTACAAGGACCTCTATGAAACCTTAAGTAGAGCTGTAAGTAAATCCTCTATTGCAAATTAACTTGACCACACAGCATGCAGAGCAAAAATCTAAATGGAACAAAACTTTGTAGACAAATTAAAATGACAAATAGGCTATAAGTAAAAGTAATTATATAATTATGATACTATTATTTTCTAATTAGAAAATAAGATACAAATGCCGTGTGCGGTGGCTCACACCTGTAATCTCAGCACTTTGGGAGGCCGAGGCGGGCAGATCACCTGAGGTCAGGAGTTCAAGACCACCCTGACCAACATGGAGAAACCCCATCTTAACTAAAAATACAAAATTAGCCAGCGTAGTGGCGCATGCCTGTAATCCCAGCTACTCAGGAGGCTGAGGCAGGAGAAGCGCTTGAACCTGGGAGGCGGAGGTTACGGTGAGCCAAGATCATGCCATTGCACTCTAGCCTGGGCAACAAGAGCGAAACCCCATCTCAAAAAAAAAAAAAGAAAAAAGAAAAAAGAAAAAAAGATACAAGTAATAATTTCGTCATGTTATCCATCTTGACATGCCATCTTTTCTCTACTAGGATTCTAAAGACAGTAACAGAGGCCAGAACCACCTTAGAGATGGAGAGAATTGAGCAAACAATCCTAACAGGGCTCAGGTGACTATATGACAAGAGGCAGAGTCTCCAGTAAGGCTGCACATGTGAACTAGCAACCCTCAGTGTTTTCTGTCATCTCCATCTATGCTGCCTCACACAGCACTTTTACAGTGGTACAGGAGCACTTCAGACCTCTGGTTAAGCTTGGATATGACAGAACCTGTCCATGTAATGGGATACAAATATCCACAGTGTTCTGCTTGGCAACTATTTTGTGAATAGTGAACACTCCTCTTAAAGCCTGAAGTGAACATCTATCCGGCACCCCAAATTTCCTTGGGAAATCATATCTCTTTCATTCTCTGCTCCTTTGGTTTAAGTGAAGCAAACCTCACTCCAGCCCTAACCTTTGGGATAATCATTTTATTAATCAGCACATCAGTCCTATGGCCATAGTAATCCAATTGTTCAGGGATGGGTCTATAAGAGCTGATAAAATGTTTTGAACGATTCTTGTAAAATAATTCTTGTTCTTTCCTGTGGAATTTAAGGCTCAAAAGAGGAGCTATTTTGCCATCTTGTGATAAAAAGGGATGGTGTAAGAATGGGGCCGTCAGAGCAAGTAAGAGGCCAAGATGGAGAACTAGAATCTCTGAGTCCTGAATCCAGCCATCCCTGCAACCACTCCATCTGTGGACTTGTCCATAGTAAGTGCCCATAAACAGTTTTTTGCTTACTTGAGGCATTATAAGTTGGGCTTTCTGTTATCTGCAATCAGAGTCTGAACTGCTCATTACCAGAATTACAGACTGTCCCTATTATCTTGCCATGAACATTGCTGACACCCTGCTCAGAATCTGTTTCTGGGACCTCAATATTCATTCAGCTATCACCCCTCTCCTATTCAGAGCACATGTTCAGGGAAGGCTGACCTCACAGGTCAAAACCCCAGGTCTAAGCCAGTCAGTGCATGGGGCGTTTCCTCATCAAAGAGATTGGCTCAGGGATGGGCACATGGCCCAATTCAGATGAATAGAATAACAGATTAAAAAGCCTGGGCTTTGAGGAAATGTACTTCCTCATTCTTTTGGTGTTTTTTTTTTTTTTTTTTTTTTTGAGACGGAGTCCCGCTCTGTTGCCCAGGCTGGAGTGCGGTGGCGCAATCTTGGCTCACTGCAAGCTCCGCCTCCCGGGTTCATGCCGTTCTCCTGCCTCAGCCTCCAGAGTAGCTGGGACTACAGGCGCCCGCCACCGCGCCCGGCTAGTTTTTGTATTTTTAGTAGAGACAGGGTTTCACCGTGTTAGCCAGGATGATCTCGATCTCCTGACCTCGGTGATCCTCCTGCCTTGGCCTCCCAAAGTGCTGGCATTACAGTCGTGAGCCACCAAGCCCAGGCTACTTCCTCATTCTTAATGCCATCAAAAGCAATGGTTTCCCTCTCTCTTTGGACATTGATATGCGCAGATGTAAAGCCTAAAACTGCTACAGTTCTATTGTTTCCTGCTACAGCCTAAGCCTTGATGAGCTGAGCCTGATTTACAGCCTGTCTGGGCCCTTTCAGTGACATGAGCCAAGACCTTCCCTTACACTTTAAGTCAACAGATTTTCTGTTACTTACAACCAAGTTTTCAAACATACACAAAATATTAAAATTTTAAGTTTTAAACCTAGGTAATAAGTTTATCCTATGGAATAATCTGAGATATAATAAAAATCCATAAATTAAACTTTTGGATTTTGCAATCTTAAAATCTTCTGATAGATAAATTTATTTTTTTATTATTATTTTTTTGAGATGGGGTCTGGCTCTGTCACCCAGGCTAGAGTGCAGTGGTGCAATCTCAGCTCACCGCAACCTCTGCCTCCTGGACTCAAGCCATCTTCTCATCTCAGCCTCCTAAGTAGCTGGGACTACAGGCACGTGCCACCATGTCCAGCTAATTTTTGTATTTTTAGTAGAGACAGGGTTTTGCCATGTTGCCTAGGTTAGTCTCAAACTCCTGAGCTCCAGTGATCTGCCTGCCTCAGCCTCCCAAAGTGCTGGGATTACAGGCATGAGCCACCGCACCCAGCCAATTTTTTTTTTTTTTGGTAGAAATGGGAGTCTTGCTTTGTTTCATAGGCTGGTCTTGAACTCTTGGCCTCAAGCGATCCTCCTGCCATGGCCTCCCAAACTACTGGGATTACTGCCAAGAGCCACCATGCCCAGTCCCCTAAATTATAATGTAAACTCAGAATGTAAACAATAATCTTATTTGTCCCTCTGCACAAATTGTATAAAATGCTAGTTTACTTTTCATCTTTTATTTCAAATCACAGAATATTTCTGCCCATGTTTCATGTTTCAAAAGATCTCACACAGTCTAGGCTACTCATACCTGTTACCCCAGCACTTTCAGAGGTTGAGGCAGAAGGATTACTTGAGCCCAGGAATTCGAGACCAGCCTGGGCAACATAATGAGATCCTGTCTCTATAAAAAATACAAAATTAGCCAGACATGGTGGCACACACCTGTAGTCCCAGCAACTCAGAAGACTGAGGTGGGAAGACTGCCTGAACCCAGGAGGTTGAAGCTGCAGTGAGCCAAAATTGCACCCCCACACCCCAGCCTGGGCAACACAGCAAGATCCTGTCTCAAAAAAAAAAAATTCTGACATAATAGGGTCAAATAGTACTTTCCCAATCCTGGTATATAAACCCTGAAATAGAATATTAGGGAAGATTTTGCTGAAAAATTTTCCTCAAACTTTTATCCTCCAGTGTCTTTAAACCTTTGGTATCCATTCTCACTATCAATCAGTAAACAAATATGGACAGAAAAATTCAAACACAGTTGATTATACCTGTGCTATGGTGTGCTAACTCACAGCTGTAGATGCATTTTGTTAGTAAGAAGTAGCTCTTATTTACTGAGCAAATGCTTTGTGTCAGGCCCTATTAATAACGGGCTCTAGAAAACTACAGATCTCCATGATTTTCCTGGGACTGCTAGATCATCTACTTGGCAGACGTCCCCTGTCTGTTCTTTCTTGGCAGTAAAGAAAATGAGGGTTCAACACTAGCTATCTGGACATCATGGCTCAGGAACTTCAGGGCATCTATAAAATGAAGCACAACTTGGGGACACACATGGAGTTTCTAAGCTTTGTGGGAGAAATGGGGCCTCAGCTGGCTTTAAAGCAGAAGGCAAGGGTGAAGTTACATTTATTAAATGCTTACTTACTATGCTCAAAGTAATAATGTAGGCACTAAGGAATACAAATTTTTTTAACAACTACGATAAAGGCAGAAGGAAGTACCTGCATTACACAGTCATTCATCACTCAATAATGGATACGTTCTGCAAAATTTGTCATTAGGCAATTTTGCTGTTGTGCAAACATCATAGAGTGTGGCTACACAAACCTAGATGGTATATCCTACTACACATCCAGGCTGTATGGTGCAAGCTAATGCTCCTAGGCTACAAACCTGTAACAGCATGTTACTGTACTGAATACCGTGGGCAACTGTAACACAATGGTATTTGTGTATCTATACACAGAAAAGGTATGGTAAGGGTATAGTACAGTAAAAACACAGTAAATTTACAGTATTATAATCTTATGGGATCACTGTCATAGATGTGCTCCACTGTTGACTGGAATACCATTATGAGCACATGACTATATTTATGTTGTGGGGCTTTATTTTATTATTTTAAACATATCAGTCTTACTCTTTAGCCTCATCACATACAGGGTCTACTGTAGAGCTACATGTTATTTAACTTCTTTTTTTTTTTTTTTTTTTGAGACAGCGTTTCATTCTGTCACCCAGGCTGGAGTGCAGTGACACCATCACAGCTCACTGCAGCCTCAACCTTCCTGGGCTCAGGGGATCCTCCCACCTCAGTCTCCCAAGTAGTTGGGACTATACGCATGCACCACCACAGTTGGCTAATTCTTATATTTTTTGTAAAGATAGGGTTTCGCCATGTTGCCACGGCTGGTCTTGAACTCCTGGGCTCAAGTGATCCACCTGCCTCCCAAAGTGCTGGGATTACAGGAATGACCAACTGCACCTGGCCTTCTTTTTCTTATTAGTTATGTTAACAATGTTTAAGAGGTTACTACAGGTTTACACAGTCAGAATATAGTATTTTATATAGACATCTCCATTTATTTCTGAGAACCTCCTTGTGAGACTTTTATTAATACATTTCCCTGCCTCAAACCATGCATGGTGGCTCATGCCTATAATCCCAGCACTTTGGGAGGCTGAGCCAGGAGAATCACTTTAGCCCTGGAGTTTGAGACCAGCCTGGGCAACATAGGGAGACTCTGTCTCTACAAAAAATTTAAAAATTAGCCGGGCATGGTGGTATGCACCTGTGGTTCCAGCTACTCAGTAGGCTAAGGCAGGAGTATTGCTTGAGCTTGGGAGGTCGAGACTGCAGTGAACCATGATTGCGCCACTGGACCCCACCCTGAGTGACAGAGCAGGACCCTGTCTCAAAACATAACAAAACAAAAAACCCTTTTACATGTATACGAGTAGGACACAGGAGGTATATAGCAACTTCTTAAGACTATGCAGTTTTAAAGAGGGAGAACATAATTCCAGCACTTTGGGAGGCCAGGGCAGGCAGATCATTTGAGGTCAGGAGTTTGAGACCAGCCAAAGAGGGAGAACAGGGACTTCACTTAAACCTAGGTCTGATTCTAAAATTAATGCTCTTATCTCTCTGCTTTACTGTGAAAGTACACACACAGCTCAAGGTAACCTTGAGAAGAAACGAGTGTAGGCGTCCCCCACCTGTGATGTCCTGCTGGTGATGACTGCTGGAGTCTCCTGCTTGTTTTGAGATCATCTCTGTTGCCGGATGCCAAGCCTGCAGTGGCACAGAAGCAGGCACAGCAGGAATAGGTGACAGCTTCTCCCGCCAATTTGGTCCATCCAGCTCCATTAAAATTCTTGATAGCCTAAAGAGAAAATGAATTTTCTCTGTTGATCATTTAGTTTGCTTTTTATATTACTGAAGGTCAGATTAAGAGTAAAATTTACAAATGCTATGCAAATGTGTACTTCCTTATAGAAAACATGCAATCCTGAGCATTTTCTGTCCACATAAACTGTTTTCAAAAATATTTTTACAAGTTATCATAAATGATGCAACTTAGACTATTTTTTAATCAAAACAAAAAATTAAGACATTTTTAATTTGTTAAAAAAATTTAATGTATACATAATAAAATTTTATTTTTTGAGAAAGTTATAAATATGTTAATAAAACTAAAATTTAGGAGGCCTAGAAGAAATGTCTCCTGTAATATTTAAAATCATTACTAAATTGATAATGTGTTACTCTTGAGAATGATCAGAAGTATTTTAGAATTTCTACGCCCAAACTGTACATTATGATAACCACATTACCAACTACTGTGGTTGACAACAGGTATACAACACTGGTTGCCAACACTGGTTAGGGCTCGCTGTCATGTGAATAATGCTTTTTCTCAAAACATTTACATGTGGTTAAGATACTCTTTCTTGGCCGGGCGCAGTGGCTCAAGCCTGTAATCCCAGCACTTTGGGAGGCCGAGACGGGCGGATCACGAGGTCAGGAGATCAAGACCATCCTGGCTAACATGGTGAAACCCCGTCTCTACTAAAAAATACAAAAAACTAGCCGGGCGAGGTGGCGGGCGCCTGTAGTCCCAGCTACTTGGGAGGCTGAGGCAGGAGAATGGCGTAACCCGGGAGGCGGAGCTTGCAGTGAGCTGAGATCCGGCCACTGCACTCCAGCCTGGGCGACAGAGCGAGACTCCGTCTCAAAAAAAAAAAAAAAAAAAAAAAAAAAAAAAAAAAAAAAAAAAAGATACTCTTTCTTGCTCTGTATTTTTTTCATTTCTATAATTATCAGTTTATTCTTTTGTTTGTTTGTTTGTTTTGTTTTTCAGATGGAGTCTCACTCTGTCACCCAGGCTGGAGAGCAGTAATACAATCTTGGCTCACTGCAACCTCTGCCTCCCGGGTTCAGGCAATTCTCCTACCTCAGCCCCCCAAGTAGTTGGGATTAGAGGCATGTGCTGCCAGGCCCAGTTAATTTTTGTATTTTTAGTAGAGACGGGGTTTTGCCATGTTGGCCAGTCTGCTCTCAAACTCCTGACCTCAGGTGATCTCAGCCTACCAAAGTGCTGAGATTACAGGCATGAGCCACCACACCCAGCCCCATCTATTCTCTTTTCATATGAATAAAGATGAAAAAATAAGATACTAGATTCTACTACAAGAGCTTTTTTATTAATGGCATTTACTGATGGCCATCATAAAATTTAGATTAATATCCTCAGTGATCACTTATTCATTATTTTAAACATACAGAATGTCATAATTAGATTTAAAAACAAAATTAAAAATTATGTCTTTTGAACACATCTGGTTAAAAAGAACTGCTTCATAAGACTGAACTGGTTTACTGGCAATTAGTTAGAATAAAGTCAAGTTAGTTAAATCTAGTCGCATATACTTTTTGTGTGAAAAACTTTTATATTTACATGTAGACAAATGTAATGCACATACTTTCCCTGTAGTTTCTTAAACTTAAATTTCCATAGTGATCTTTGGTTATAATAATTGAATCTTATGCTTTAAGGTAAAAAAAAAATTTAAATTAATGTATAACCACCCAGAATTGCAGAAGAAAAAGAAGTTTGAGAAAAAAGAATTTTCAAGCAAAACTTGTATTACCAGCAGAGAGGAAGGAAGAAGCAGCTGAAAAGAGATGATGTGTTGCCAGGAAATAAATAAGTATATGCAGGGAAATTTAACATATAAGATTCCTGGAGAGGAAGAGAGGAATATGGTTAATGGAAGACAGAAACAAAATAAATACAGATGTTTAAATTAAAAAAAAAAAAAGCTGCTGCTGCTTAATTTTCCATAATGAACTGGAATAGATGGAAAAGCAAGCAGAAATATGGGATTCACAAATAAGAAATAGTGAAAAATTTTAAATAGATATTGTATATAAAAATATGCATGCATGGCAAAACCAAAGCCTCCTCATCAACAAAATATCAACAAGAACCATTCAATTAAAAAAAAGAGTCTTAAAAGTCAATTACTTTAAATGAACCTTCTTGAGTACATATAATAAATATAATAGTCTTCAAAAAGTTAAACATAGTATTACCCAGCAATTCTACTCCTAGGCATATACGAAAAGGAACTGAAAGTAAGTATGCAAACAAAAATTTGTCCATCAATGTTCACAGCAGCACTGTTGACAATAGCCAAAAGGTGGAAATGACCCAAATATTCATCAACCAGCGAATGGATAAACAAGATGTGATATGGTATATACATGCATATAATGGAATGTTAGCCATAAAAAGCAATGAAGTACTGATCCATGCTATGCCGTGGATGAACCCTGAAGACATGCTAAGTGAAGGAAGCCCGACACAAATGCCATATATGATTCCATTTAGATGAAACATCAGAACAGATAAACCCATAGAGACAGAACACAGATTGTGGTTGCCGGGGCTAGGGGGAAAGGAAAATGGGGTGTGGCTGCTTACTGGGTACAGGGCTTCCTTTTGGGGTGGTGGAAATGTTTTGGAACTAGAAAGAAGTGATGACTGCCCAAGATGGTGAGTGTACAAAATGCCACTGCATTGTACACCTTAGTTAATTTTATGTACATGAATTCTACCTCAATTTTTTAGAAAAACCATAATGCAAAAAGGTCAGAAATGTCAGTAATCATGGTCTCTCAGACTCATTTCTCCCTTCAACCATTCAGCCTACTATTAATTAGACTTCCTAAAATACCTTTTCATCAGGCCCTCCTCTCTGCCAGATACTTCCGGTGTCTCCCCATTTTCCATTTCATGATAACTTCTAACACTGTGAGAAGATCTTACTTTCTCCAGCCCTACCTTGAAAACTACCAAGCCGAGGATGGGGCAAATTAAAAGCAACAAGCAATGCCCCAAAACAAAGGAGTGAACCCTGTCTTCTCTGTTTGAAAATGCACTCATTTTTATTGAGGATGTCTACCGGACACAGACACGGGGCAGTGCAGCAACAAAGATGAAAAAACACAATTTCTGACCTCAGGGAACACCTGCTAGAGCCACAGGAAAAGAATTTTACACAGAGAGACAGCAAACTTAAAAACAATATGGAAGCTGGGTAAAAAAAGAGGGCCCAGTGTTATGGGGGCACTGAGAAAGGGAACCTAAGGCGCACCTATGGAGTAGGGAGACAGTAGATTAGGGAAAGTAGTTTCCTAGAGGAGGCAAGTCCTTTCCTGATAGATGAGAAGGAATTCAAAGACAAAAAGGAGAAAGGGCCTGCAGGCACATAAAAGGAGGCAGCAGATGGCGCCCTGTGGGGTGGCTGTGCAGGGCCAGGTGAGACTGCCTGATCAAGGCCAAGGAGGCTCAAGGTCAAGGAGACTGTGGGTGCCAGAGGTTCAGTCTCATCTCACCCCATCACAGATAATGGATGTATGTCCCTTTCTTCTAGGCAGGCTGGGATCAGACAGGTTCCCTGTGACTACCAAGAGAGCGGTTGTCAGCTCTGCCTATGTATCTTTCCAGCAAGGCTGGGACCACATGGGAAGGTAAGGTCTGATTTTAAAACTTACCTTGAATTACTATTCTCATTTTCGACAATTTTGTTTAAGGTCTCTTCACGTTCTCTCAGCATCCTTCAAAGCCCCCTCAAGTGCTCTCTCCACAAGTTCAGCCCATACAGACACAGGTGGTGTGGTCGCTCTGTGATCCCTTCCCCCAGCCTGGGGATAAACTGCTGTACACTGTTTCTACCCAGCTATATTCTAGTGTGCTTAAAGACGGAGATCATGTCATTTTTTCCCTTTTTTTCTTTTTTGAGGGGAGCAGGCCGTGGTCCACTAGACCAGCACAGGATACAGTGTAACATATAAATATTTCAGATGTTACACTTTAAGCAAATGGGATCAGAAAATATCATACATAACTAGAAATGTTATCCAACTAGTAATTTTTCAAATTTCACTGGAAAGCAATTGATGAAGTCTGGAAGTTTTTACCTTCCCATTCTCATGCTGGGGGTAAATAGGTCATAATATAAATTAAATCCAAATTATTTGCTATTTCACCATTATAAATTACTACTCATCCTAGATAAGTGTCTATTTATAAGGGCATATGACAGAAATATCTGGCAGGCTCATGAAGATACCTGTTTTCCTCAGGAGAAACAACAGATATGTTTCCACTGTCAGATATGGTGCCAATGAACACCTGCAAATCCTGTGGGAGGAGAGGATTCAACACAGCAGTTTTCACCACATTTTTGGATCTTATTCTACAGCTAGTACTGATTGATTTACTTATTTAATTTTTTTTTTTTTTGAGATGGAACCTTGCTCTGTTGTCCAGGTTGGAATGCAGTGGTGTGATCTCAGCTTACTGCAGTCTCCACAGCCTGGGTTCAAGCAATTCTCCTGCCTCCTGAGTAGCTGGGATTACAGGCGCCTGCCACTACACCCAGCTAATTTTTGTATTTTTAGTTGAGATGAAGTTTCGCCATGTTGGCCAGGCTGGTCTCAAACTCCTGACCTCAAGTGATCTGCCCGCCTTGGCCTCCCAAAGTGCTAGGATTACAGGCATCAGCCACCATACCCAGCTACTAGTACTGATTTTATGATATCAATGTAAATACCTTCTTATCACCACATATATTTAAGTAGCACATATGAGTTATATCCTGTGTTACTAAGACCAAAAATATATATATATATAGATTGAGCAGTAATAAATAGATCAGAAAACAAATACAAAGGCATTATAGCACAATTCAGAATGTATTAAGGGAGAGTCAGAAATTAAGTTAAGGAAGAGAACCATTTGATGTAATGGAGTAAAAGAAGGCAATCACTGAGGTGATAAAAGTAACTGAGAACACAGCTATACTTTGACATGTTCTTGAAGGAGGGGAAGGGAAAAACCGTACAAAACAACTAGACTTTAGGTAGCTGCCTCAGATTAATTACCTGTTAACACTGTCATTTGCTAGCTGGAGTCCACAGTCTATCTGCAACACTGTTTTATAATCCACATAAGCTTTCCCATACTGCTCTAGAGTTTCACAGGCCATTGCCCGCCGCAGAAGAGGTTTCATTGAGAATGGATGAAGTTCCAGAGCCCTAAAGAAGACAAAAATATTATATACCATTTGTTCTGAAAAATGGTCTTTCGGTTATACTTCAGTGAATAGATACTGCGTACTGAACTCTCAAATATGTACACATCCGAGACTTCATCTTGGGAACCAGGCAACATGCCAGAAAGGCAAATCCAGAGTAAGACAGCAATCATATTTGTGTTCCTTTCTTTCAAAGCAGTAGCAAAGCACTCTGCATTTACTCTTTCCCACTGAGGCGGGAGCTCCCTGGCAGCATGCCCTGGCATCCCCAGTCCCCTAACAGAGCAGCATGGCACAAGGCACAGAGCAGGGTTTCAACACATTCTTGTCGTTGACAAATTAAAAAGAAAATTCTTATTTGCATCTATGTATTTAATAATAAAGTACAGAACCATAAAAGTTGCATCACATTTTGAAAATAGGCACTCTAAAACTTATTAGTTTATTATGATTCACTTGCTGCAAACGGGCTTCAAAAACAGACCAAAAGGGAATCAAGGAACTAAACATACAATGATTTCTTCTAAGTCATGAATTTTCATCTTGCATGTTTTAGTCTATGAAGTGTTTCCAATATCACTAAAGATGTATCTCATGGTTGTTTTTTGGTTTTGTTTGAAGTGTTTAAAGCTACTTCAGCATTTAACGTACTTCATTATATTCTGAAGTAAAACAGTAAAAAAACTGTACATATAATCCTCGATTTACAATATGGTTATGTCCCAGTAATCCCATGGTAAACTGAAAATATGTTTAAGTCAAAAGGCAGCACAGTCTTTGGTTAAAGAATCACCAGTGCTTAAAGACTGAAACCTTGTGGTTGTGTATCCCTTTCACACCATGGTAAAGTTAAAAAACCATAAGTTGAACCACTGTAAGTTAAGGACCATCTGTATTTATGAATGAAAACTATAGAACTCTTCGTTTTAACAAAATCAACAGAAACTGCAAAGAAGTCCTCCATTCAGAGATCCTATGAAGAGCCTCCTTTCTATATAACCTACTAACTAGCATCTGCACCAGACTGTCCACATTGAAGATTCTGGATTTATTCTTTCAGCTCATGCTATAAGCAATTAATATATCAAGTAGTTAACTTTCCAGGAAAGCATGAGCATGGAAAATAACTTGTTTTTTTTTCCAATAGTCTTAGAAATCTGCTCTTTATTCCTGTCTACAATGATTCAGCAATGAGGAAACATTGACAGAGTATCTGCTATGTGCTAATCACTGTAGACTTCCCCATCTAATCTCACAACAAACCTGTCAGGTAAGTATTAATATGTTCATTATATGGGTGAAGAAACAGAAACATGAGGAGTGATGTGCCCACAGGTCAGTTCTTTCTAAGGGAGCTTCGTGAAGGCAAGGGCATCGCCTGTCCTGAGCACCGCTATATTCCTAGTCCTAGATCAACACCTGGGTCATGAGAAGCACTTCGCAAACTTCTCCGTGAGCCCTCAAGAGCCTATACTCTGCCTAACGCAGTACACACAGAAACACTGCAAATGAAGGAACTCTCAGTCATCTGCCACTCAGACCACTCCCCACATCATACAGATACTCAGCTGCACTTGTGGGAGCCCTTCTGGCGTATCATAGAAATTATTCTAGAAATGCTGTCAAACTTAATCTGCTTCACTTCTCTGAAAAAATAACCAATTTCACTCTGCCTAGGTGTTAGGATTGTGATTGATTTTAATGATCATCTTTGTGCTGTGCTAGTTTTTTCTTAAGTTTTCTATAATAAGTAACTGGTGTTTTTGTAAACAGTAAATGTTATTTAAAATATAAAATTAAAATCAAGTAAACATATTTCAACACTAGACAATAGATTCGTGGGTATCAGGATCTGTCACCTGTACCACTGCCTTAAATGTAGTTTAGTTTATTGTTTAGGTAATATTAACTCTATGAGCAGAGTCACAACCATGCGACTACCTTCACTTCACAGAAGACTTCCAATGACCAAGGTGCCATTTATCTATTCAAGATGGCCTTAAGCCAAGCTTGGGATCTAAAATTGATGAGATAATGTATTTCATTTTTAGCACTTTCTGCCCAGTAAATGCAAGATTTTTTTCTTTAACCACAATCCTGCAAATGAATATGAACTTATTAATGGAAATTCCATTAAGGAAAAAAACCACCCATGCATAAAAGTAAGCACAGAGAACTTTTGAAGCAGAGCTTACAAAAGAGGCTATCTATTCAAGGTAACACAGTTAAGACTCTAAAGAATCTTCTAATTTCAAGACTGTTAGAGTAGCAAAGATAAGAAACAGCAGAGAACTGGCCAGGCATGGTAGCTCAAGCCTCCATGTAATCCCAGAACTTTGGGAGGCTGAGGCTGGTAGACCACTTGAGGCCAGGAGTTCAAGACCAGCCTGGCCAAGACGGCAAAACCCTGTTTCTACTAAAAAAAAAAAAAAGTACAAAAATTAGCTCGGTGAGGTGGTGCACACCTGTAATCCCAGCTACTTGGGAGGCTGAGGTACAAGAATCGCTTGAACCCAGGAGGTACAGAGGCTGCAATGAGCCGAGATCATGCCATCACACTCCAACCTGGGTGACAGAGAGAGACTCTGTCTCAAAAAAAAAAAAAAAAAAAAAAAAAAAAAAAAAAAAAAAAAACAGAAGAAAAAGAAAGAAAAGAAAAAAGAGAATTACTAGGCAACATTCATTTGTATTTAGTCTGTTGAAATGTCCTCAATGGAAAGTCACCAAAAGACTTTTGGTGTGGTTTAGATAAATCAAAAAGGTTCTGATAGATAAGAAAAGTGAAGTTTTTTCTTTCTCAGTGTTTGACTCCTGATACCACTTATCTGGTAATAAGAACTTTTGGGCCAGGCGCAGTGGCTCATCCCTGTAATCCCAGCACTTTGGGAGGCCAAGCCAGGTGGATCACTTGAGGTCAGGAGTTCAAGACCAGCCTGGCCTGCAGCGTGGTGAAACCCCTTCTCTACAAGAAATATGAAAAATTAGCCAGGCGCGGTGGCAAGTGCCTGTAATCCCAGCTACTCGGGAGGTTGAGGAAGGAGAATCACTTGAACCCGGGAGGCAGAGGTTGCAATGAGCCGAGACCGCGTCACTGGACTCCAGCCTGGGGGACAGAGCAAGACTCAGTCTCAAACAAACAAACAAACAAACAAACAAACAAACACTCATGGAACTCTCCAAAGAGCAAAAGATAATTAACTGAAAAACAAAAAACAAAACAAAACAAAAGAAAAAAACACAAAAACTCCCTTTAACATGTATGCAATCTATTTGAATATAGTCACTTGAGCTACAAAGATGTTCACAAAAGCAGAGTGGCTTCTCTGGCCTTAAACAAGATTGAGAATCACTGCTTTAGTGTAAAATCACCCCTGCTGAGCCTCATCTCCATTTCTCTTACACTGGGATTGGTAGGCCAGCTATCAAAGAAAACATCTGAGTAGATCGGTCTCTACGGAGGTCAGCACCAACCAGCAAGGCCAGGTTCCTTGCCTAGAAAACAGCTCTTAAGTTAGTTAGCACAACCTACCTAAACCAACGTCCACTTCCCTCTCAGGCGAGCCATCTCCTGCCCTCCCCTAGGACAAGCCCCCACTCTAGCTTCCCTGGACACCATGGCTGGAGTCCCATCCTTGACTTTCTCCTGTGTCTACACTGAAATGCAGCCAATTTTAGCCAGTAAATGTTCATCGCCTTAGAGGATCTCAGGTAAGGACAACACAAATCCACTCTTCTGCAGCAGCTCTAATGTTAGGGGTCTCAAGTTTTAACTAAAGTGTCCTAACCTCCCTCACTGTGGAAAGGCCTAAAACAAGTCTGAAGGGTTGTGTATTAGAACCAGACACTTGAGCTCAAAGGATGTTGGCTGCAAATCACCACGGGCTTGGTATCCAACAAATTCACATGGTCTGGTCTGTTAAGAGCACTGGTAAAAGCCCTTAACAACTGGCTCTCTGGGTAAAGAAAAAAGAGGGGTGGGAAGCCCAGATTTGTGGCATTTGCTAATTTCATGGTATTAAATAGTATCCCACCATGGCAGATTTCAAAATATCAACTTGACATCAACCAGCTCACAAAATCCTGAAAAATGTAATAATTAGCAAGTATGAGCCAACACAACTGAGGATGCGGTCTCATGTCAGGCCAAAGAGAATATAAGTATTACTCACTTCAAATTTAGATATGTAAAACTGGCAAAAAAAAATCCAAGTGCCTCAAGGCCTTCTTTTTAAACTTAGGCATAGATACTAGCAAGCTTTACCCGTATCAATAAACTGATACAGTCAATGAAAACAATAATAAATTACTCACCTTGTAAACAGTGTCCACATAATTTACTGTTCAAACTAGAGTTTCTGAGAGTATTATATGAGACAACATGGGTAAGCCAGAGTTGTGTTAGTCAAACTAGGACATGACTTCTTCTTTTGGGCTTCTTATTACTTAATGGTGGAAAACAATGTTTTATTTATGTAGATATTTACCATCCAGGCAGGTAACTTATTGAGTACCATGGGTGACTAATATGCTTCAAGGGGTACAAAGCTGTGTAAGACACAGTTCCTCAAAGGCTACCAGAGGCTGGGAAGGGTAGGGGGAAGTGGGGGACAGGCAGATTT
Organism: Rhinopithecus roxellana; assembly: GCF_007565055.1. Classification (NCBI taxonomy): domain Eukaryota; kingdom Metazoa; phylum Chordata; class Mammalia; order Primates; family Cercopithecidae; genus Rhinopithecus; species Rhinopithecus roxellana. Next base: position 64,153,139 of record NC_044557.1, on the reverse strand, counting down.
GTTAAAGGATACAAAATTACAGCTAGATAGGAGGCACAAGTTCTAGTATTCTATAGCACTGTAGGATGACTGTAGTTAACAATGATAGTTTCATATATAGGTATACATATGTATATGTATACGTGTATATATGTGTATCTATACGTGTATATATGTGTATATATACGTGTATACATATATACACGTATACATATACTTCATATATATGGATCTGTGGATATATATGGATAACTTCATATATATATGGAGAAGTTATCAGGCTTCTCCAGTAGTCTAGGAGTAATATGAAAAGAGCACGAATTAGGGCGGTAGCAGTGGAAATGAAAAAAGTTTGCACAATCTTCTATAACTCTCTTCATATATACACACACATATACACATATATACATATACATACATACACATGTATGTGTATATACATATATACATATATACACATATGTGTATATATAAATATGTGTGTATATATATATGTAAAGTTTACAGTAGAGTCTCTTGTCTGTTGCCCAGGCTGGAGTGCAGTAGTGGGATCTCGGCTCACTGCAACGATGTCTGCCTCCCAGGTTCAAGCGATTCTCCTGCTTCAGCGTCCCGAGTAGCTGGGACTACAAGGGTGTGCCACCACACCCAGCTAATTTTTGTATTTTTAGTAGAGACCAGGTTTCATCATGTTGGCCAGGACGGTCTCAAACTGACCTGAAGCAATCTGCCCACCTGGGCCTCCCAAAATGCTGGGATTACAAGCGTGAGCCACTGCACCTGGCCACATCATATATATTGAAGCATCACTCGGTACCCCATAAATATGTACAGTGCTTAGTTGTCTATTAAAAAAAGAAAAGACATGGTTCCTAACCTCAATGTGTTTAAACCCCCTTCAGTGGATAACAGGACTTAGAGGTGTGACCAAGTGTCAGTGTAGGTGTTACAGACCTGCAGATGACCAGGAAGTCTGGGGCACCCAAGAAGGTAGAGAAAAGGGGTAGCTGAGCAAGAACTTCAGAAGCTAAGATATGCAAAGTGCATTACCACCATTAGGGGCAACCTGGGCAAGGGCTCAGAGAACAGGGTGGGCGAGAGTAAGCAAGTGGTCCAGTAGACCAAATGGAAGCAGAAATTTGCTTGGAGGCAGTGTGGTGACAGAGAAGTTTACAGTTATTTCGAAGCCAATACTGAGCCATTAAAGGCCTGATGGAAACAATCTGAACAAAGTAATGTTTCAGGAGAGTTATTCTGATGCCGCAATGGATTGGAATTAGTTATCAGGTTTCTCCAGTAGTCTAGGAGTGATATGAAAAGAGCACGAATTAGGCAGTAGCAGTGGAAATGAAAAAAGTTTGCACAGTCTTCTATGACTCTCTTCATATACGTGAGATAATTTCTGATTTTTATGCGTCAATCAACATACCATAAAGCTCTTAAGAAATTAGATCCTTAGGCAGAAAATTTAGGATCTTGGATATTGCATTCACCACAATGAAATTATAACAATCTCTTGACAAACCTGAAAACGTGCAGTTTACCTGTTACAATCTTGAATGCAGCCACTGCAGTTTCCTTCTTTTAGGTAACATGCTGCTCTATTTGAATATAAGATACTTAGATCATCTGCAATTTCACTTCCTAAAAATCACATTTAATTAAATACAGTTAAAATCCATTAGCAAGATCACAGTTCACCAGAACTACAAGACGGCCGAGGTCTCTCCGGTGGGGTGGCACTGCAGTCCTACAGACTGATCATGCAGAACTCCGCGGAGCTGCTACCCGCAATAGCCACCAAGGGAAAGCCCGGCGGGGACGGAGGCAAATGTGCCTGGCCGGGAACATGCCCGCATTCCAAGGTGCTGCTCACTGAGGTCAGGTGGCACGGCGCTCTTAGTCACCTGGGAGGAATGCAGCGATGCCGGCGCCTGTCATTCAGGAGGCGGCAGCGCCTCTCCCACGGGGCCCCTGGGGGTCGGGTGAATCGCAGCGCCAGGGGCCCGGGAAGCGGCGGGGCGCGGCGCACCTACCTGCCGGCTCCAGGAGCGCGATTGCCGCCGAGTACTTGCCGGCCGCCTCGGCGAACTGCCCGCTTCGGAACAGCTCGTTGCCCTGGCTCTTCAGGCCGGCGGGGCTAAGCGGGGCGGCGGGGTTCTCCGCGCCCAGCCCGCCGCCCGGATGCCCGGTGGCGCCACCGCCCGCCTCCGCCGCCGCCGCCGCAGAGGCCCGCCGCGGGCTCCGCTTGTCCGCGCCCGCCGCCAGGGTCTGGCCCCGCCGCGGCGCGCCCCTTGCTGGCCGCTTGCCACTCTCGGCTTTGCCAGTCAGCTTCTTCTGGATGTTGCCCATGGCGCACGGCTGGGCGGCACGCGCGGCTCCCGCCGGCTCCGCGGGCTCTGTGGGGAAGTGGATGCGGGAAGTGAGGGTTTGCATCACTGGGAACAGCTGCCGCGGAGGCCGCGGGGGCGCCCAGCGCGGAGGGCGGGCTCTGGGGAAGCCGGGTCGGGCGCCGCCCCTGCGGGCGGAGCTGGTGCTGGACGACCTCTGCCGCCCGTCCGCCCAGTCCGCGCCCTCGGGGCCTCTGCGGCTTCCTGAGGACTCGGCTCCCTTGCTCCGGCCAGAAACGTACCCTGTCTGTAACTATTTAAGCGCTGAAAGGCCTGTGGCAGAAAACCGGCACCTCAGAGCCATCCCCTTCGTCAAGCCCACCTGTCCAGTTAGAGCTTACAAAATACGTACTTTTTTGAATGGAGTTGCAAAAACTTGAATACAATTATAGTACCTAACACGGAGGCACCTTTCCTTATTTTAAAATATTAGGAGAAAAAGATTTGAAAGAAAAATAAAGCGTAAGTGATTTTTAAGTCATTTTAAAAGTGAATTTAGCAAAAAAGTCACAAATTAGGCACCTAGTTTTTAAGCTTAAAGGGAGCCTTAAAAACAGTAAATTTTCCATCCCATTGCCTTATTCAAACTAAAAATTTCTTTGATTTTGATTAGGAGTTCGGGTATTAATAGCTTTAATATTTGTTGAATCTATTTTTAAATATGAAAAGGATGTATAAATATTTAATTTATGGTGTCTTATCAATATTTAAAACAAAGCAATTAATCATTTCAAAGCACTGTTAAAACGTACTTAGAGATTTCCAAGCTTTCTCTTTTAACTAATTCTTATCTGATTCTTAATGGATATATTTTCCATTCTCTTTCATGAATGGTAAAGCCAAGATTTTAAGCATACAGACAGAGGGAATAGAAAAGCACAATTATTTAAGTGAAAATCAGTGGGTGATCACCTTAAGACAAGCATCAAGTATAAAAACACATTAATAAATACTGTTTCCTATACAGCAGAATAACATTCAATTTGGATCACCAGCCAAAGGGATCTTAATGAAAACAATAAAAAATATTTTGCTATAAAGATAAATCTGCAGATTAAACCCAGCAGGGTTATTAGAGTAAGGCTCCAGTTTTCATCTGGTTTCTGTTAGTCAGGTTCTCCACCAGGAACTGGGTGAAAGCACAAAAGTCAGGGTCGGCAGAAACAATGGTCAGCTTGGTATTACTTTCCACCCCTTTGTACAGTATCCCCTCAGGTCTGACCAATACTATCACGGCAGTTCATTTAGAACTAATATGGGTCACAGTAATCCTAATACCAAGTATTATCATTCCCACTTTACAAATGAGGCAACAGAGAAACAAGGAAGAAGCTAAGGAATGCGCTCTAGTACACAGAGCTAGAAGCCAGCATAACTTGGATTTGTTTTTATTTTTATGTATTTATTTTGACACAGGGTCTTGCTCTGCTGCCCAGGGTGGAGTGCAATGGGGCCATCATAGCTCACTGCAGCCTTGACCTCTGTGGCAGGCAATCCTCCCCTTAGCTTCCAGAGTAGCTGGGACGACAGGCGAGAGCCAGCCACGATGTCTGGCTAATTTTTAAAATTTTTTATACAGGTGGGGTCTTGCTGTGTTGTCCAGGATGGTCTCAAAGGCCTGGTCTCAAGCAGTCCTCTCTCCTTGGCCTCCCAAAGTGCTGGCATTGCAGGCATAAGCCACTGTGCCCAACCATAACCCAGATTTGAACGGAATGTAAAGCATTCTTTCCTTAAGACTGAAATGGCCCTGAACAACTCTAATAGTCTCTGGACAGGTAAAGAGAGGCCCAAACATGAAAGACTTGTGAGTTCTGTTGGGTGTTGGGATACCCATGGGACAATGCAGTGGAGCTGTTCAGGGGGTGGCTCCACATGTAGATCAGAGAAGTGGCCTTATCCAGAGACAGTGACTTGGGAGTTACTAATATATAAAAGTTTGGGGCCAGGCACAGTGGCTCATGCCTGTAATCCCAGCACTTTAGGAAGCTGAGGCAAGCGGATCACGAGTTCAGCAGTTCAAGACCACCCTGGCCAACATGGTGAAACCCTGTTTCTACTAAAAATACAAAAATTAGCTGGGCATGGTATCAGGTGCCTGTAATCCCAGCTACTCAAGAGGCTGAGGCAGGAGAATCGTTTGGACCCCAAGAGGTGGAGGTTGCAGTGAGCCAAGATTACACCATTGCACTCCACCCTGGGCGACAAGGCAAAACTCCATCTCAAAAAAAAAAAAAAAAAGTGTGGGTGTGGAACTGGGCAAGGTGGCTTACTCCTGTAATCCCAGCATTCTGGCAGGCTGAGGCAGGATGACTGCTTGAGGCCACTAGTTTGAAGCAAACCTGGGCAACATAGCAAGACTCCATCTCTACAAAAAATAAAAACAAAAGTTTGGATGTGGATGGGATCACTCAAAGGCTCACAAGGATCCCTGAGATATACTAACACTTAAAGGATGAACAGAGGAAAAATCTACAGTGTAGGCACAGAAATGCCTAGAAATGAAAGAAAAAAAACAGGAGCGCATACTGCCTCAGAAACACCAAGACTAGTTTGGGAAGAAAGGAGTCAACAATAACAACTATCAAAGGAATGAATGGCCAACAGTGTAGCCTCAAGTAGGGTAGTGTGAGCAGTTGATAGACCAAAAATCCCAGCAAAATACTAGCAAACAGATTCAACAGCATACTGAATGGATTATACCCCATGGCCAAGTGGGATTTATCCCAGGAATACAAAGGTAGTTCAGCATTAGAAAATCAATCAATGCCAACACACCTCATTAACAGAAAAAGTGAAGAATTGCATACATGATCCCACAATTAATGCTGAAAAGGCATGACAAAATCCAACATGCTTTCATGATTAAAAAAAAAAAAAAAAAACTCAGAAAACTAGGAATAGAAGTGAAATTCTTCAACATAATAAGGTATATTTATGAAAAACCCAGAGCCAATATCACATTCAAAGATAAAAGTAATGAAAGCTTTCCCCTAAACATCATCAACAAGACAAGGATGCCCATTTTCACCACGGCTATTCAACACTGTACTAAAAGTTGTAGACTGATCAATTAGGCACTAAAATGAAATAAAAGGCATCCAAATTGGAAAGAAAATAAAACTATCTCTATTCATAATTATATGATCCTATTTATATTTTAAAAAAAAGAATCCACCCCTCTTCACCACCCCCACCAAAAAAAAAAAAAAAAAAAACTACAGCAATAAACAAATTCAGCTAAGTTGTAGGGTATAAGATCAACAAGCCAAAATCAATGTTTCTATACACTAGCAATCAACAGAGCAAAAAGGAAATCAAGGAAACAATTATATTTATAATAGCATCCAAAAGAATAAAATATCTAGGAATAAATTTAACCAAGGAGATAAAAGTATTACTTTAAGAAATTTTTAAAAAGACTTGAATAAATGGAAGTATATCCTGTAATCATGGATGGAAGACTTGCTGTTATTAAGGTTGAAATATCAGTACTACTCAAGGCAGTCTACAGATGCAACACAATCCTATCAAAACTTTTTGCAGAAATGGAAAAGACGATTCTTAAATTCATACAAAATTGAAAGGAATTCAGAATAGCCAAAAAGATCCTGAAAAAATAAAGCAAAATCAAAGGACTCTCTTTTTTCTCTCTTTTTTTTAGACAGGGTCTCACTTTAATGATATATTAGTCAGGGTTCTCTCTAGAGGAACAGAATGAATAGGATATATATATGTAAAGGGGAGTTTATTCAGTATTAACTTACACAATCACAAGGTCCCACATAGGCTGTCTGCAAGCTTGGGGAGTGTGGAGAGCCAGACCAAGTCTCAAAACAGAAGAACTCGGAGTGTGATGTGATGTTCGAGGGCAGGAAGCACCCAGCACGGAAGAAAGATGTAGGCTGGGAGGGCAGTCTCTCCTTTTCATGTTTTTCTGCCTGCTTTATATTCGCTGGCAGCTGATTAGATTGTGCCCACCAGATTAAGGGTGGATCTGCCTTACCCAGCCTATTGACTTAAATATTAATCTCTTTTGGCAACACCCTCACAGACACACCCAGGATCAATACTTTGTATCCTTCAATTCAATCAAGTTGACAGTCAGTATTAACAGTAACAACCACCCCTTGTCAACCTGAACCCATATACATTTCCCGAGATTATACATAATCTTCAAATAAAGACAATAATAAGGTCATAATTATACCTAACATAATACAACTGTCCTTTGTACAACCAGAAATGCACCAATCCCCAACCCAAAGACTATAACATAAAGTGAATAATACTTAAATGCTGATATGAAGTCAATCTTATGTCACATGATAAAGGAAAAAGGAAATAAAATGAAGACATGTTCTTAGTACAAATGTATACCTGCACAAACATGTTTTTAACAAAAGGAGAGAATATTCAAGACAATTACAGTCCCCGTTTCTGCAGCTGGTCACATGGTCATAGCTGGTATTGATGACTACCTTCTTCTACTACCCATTCTGTATTCCCTTTGCCTTCAGTAAGCACCTCAGCAGGCCGTGGTTTTTTTTCTGATGGAGTGCCCCAAACCTTCATTCCTGAAGGGTCTGGGCCATTTGTAGTCCTGGCTGGATTGGGTTGTTGCAGTTTCCCATTGACCTTAATCAGAGGACATAGTAATACTAAGAGACGCCCTCATGGATCTCCTGCATTCCATGCATACTCTTCCTTACCTCCATTGTGGAGTAGACTGATTTCATCTTGAGAGTCCAGGTCAATCACCCCAGCCAACACTGTGACTCCATTCTTAGCCGGTTGACTTAAAGGTAGGAGGAGCCCAAAGTGTCCAGGTGGCAATCTTAACTTCCAGTTTAATGGGATCATTGTTGTGTCTCCTGGTGGCAGCATTCCTCCCTCTGAAACTAAGACCTCTAGGCCAGCAGAACGTAATGTCACAGGAACAGGAAGCAAAAATTTTGCTAGTGGATTGCTAGGGGTGATGGTGAGTGGTACCACTTCCGAAACTCCCACCCCTTGATTCCTGAACCCATGAATCCTGACTATGGGAGGAAGAGTACCATATATTGGACACTGATTCAGAGCATACATGGCCTTCTGGAGAACTTTGCCCCAGCCCTGCAAAGTATTGTCACCTAGTTGATGTTGTAATTGTGACTTCAAAAGGCCATTCCACCATTCTATCAATTCAGCTGCTTCAGGATGATGGAGAACATGGTAAGACCTGTAAATTCCATGAGCATGAGCCCACTGCCAAACTTCTTTAGGCATAAAGTGAGTGCCTTGGTCAGAGGCAATGCTGTGTGGAATACCATGATGGTGGAGAAGGCATTCCATGAGTCCATGGAGGGTAGTCCTGGCAAAAGCATTGGGTGCTTCTTCCAAGTCCCTGACCATCCAGCCAAACCATTGGCTACAACCCATGAATCAGTATATAATCACACATCTGGCCATTTCTCCTTCCATGCAAAGTGTACAGCCAGGTGCAGTGCTTGAAGTTCTGCCCACTGGGAAGATTTCCCTTCACTGCCATCCTTCAGGGATGTCCTAGAAAGGGGCTGTAGTGCCACGGCTGTCCACTTTTGGATGGTGCCTGCATATCGTGCAGAACCATCTGTGAACCAGGCCCTAGTCTTCTCTTCCTCTGTCAACTGATCACAGGAAACTCCCCAGGAGGCCATCAGTGCAGGCTAGGGGAGAGAAGGCAGGGTGGCAGGAGTGGAGACTATGGGCATTTGAGCCACTTCCTCATGTAACTTATTTGTGCCTTCAGAACTTGCTTGAGCCTGATCACATACAGGCCACTTCCATTTGATGATGGAAGGCTGCTATGTACAACCCACCTGGTAGCTAGATGGGTCAGAAAGCACTCAGTTCATGATAGGCAGTTCAGGTCACATGGTTACTTGATGACCCATAGTCAAATGTTCAGTTTCCACCAAAGCTCAGTAACAGGCCAAGAGCTGTCTCTCAAGAGGAGAGTAGTTACCTGCAGAAGATGGCAGGGCCTTGCTCCAAAATCCTAGAGGCCTCCACTGTGATTCATCTATGGGGGCCTGCCAAAGGCTCCAAACAGCATCCCTATCTGCCACTGACACCCCAAGCACCGCTGGATCTGCTGGGTCATATGGCCCAAAGGGCAGAGCAGCTTGCACAGCAGCCTGGACCTGTGGCAGAACCTTTTCCTGTTCTCAACCCTGCTCAAAATCGGCCGCCTTTCAGGTTACTTGATAAATGGGCTGGAGTAACATACTCAAATGAGGAATGTGTTGCCTCCAAAATCCAAATAGGCCCACTAGGCGTTGTGTCTCTTTCTTGGTTGTAGGAGGCGCCAAAGGCCCCTTCACCTTGGAAGGAATATCTCAACAGGCCCCACACCACTGGACCCCTAGAAATTTTACTGAGGTAGAAGGTCCCTGAATTTTAGTCAGATTTATTTCCCATCATCTTGCACACAAATGTCTCACCAGTAAGTCCAGTGTGTTTGCTACTTCTTGCTCACTAGATCCAATCAGCATAATGTCATCAATGTAATGGACCAGTGTGATATCCTGCCAAAGCAAAAAGCAATCAAGGCCTCTCTGAATAAGATTATGACACAAAGCCAGAGAGTTGATATACCCCTGAGGTAGGACAGTAAAGGTATATTGCTGGCCTTGCCAGCTGAAGGCAGATTGCTTCTGGTGGACCTTATGAACAAGAATAGAGAAAAAGGCATTTGCCAAGTCAATGGCTGCATACCAGGTACCGGGAGATGTGTTAATTTGCTCAAGCAATGAAACTACATCTGGTATAGCAGCTGCAATTGGAGTCGCCACCACTTGGTTAAGCTTACAATAATCCACTGTCATTCTCCAAGATCCATCTGTTTTCTGCACAGGCCAAATGAGAGAGTTGAATGGGAATGTGGTGGGACTCACCACCCCTGCATCTTTCTTTTTTCTTTCTTTCTTTTTTTTTTTTTTTTTGTGTGTGATAGAGTCTCACTCTGTCACCAGGCTGGAGTGCAGTGCCATGATCTCGGCTCACTGCAACCTCTGCCTCCCGGGTTCAAGCAATTCTCCTGCCTCAGCCTCCTGAGTAGGTGGGACTACAGGCGTGCGCTGCCATGTCCAGCTAATTTTTTTTTGTATTTTTAGTAGAGACGGGGTTTCACCATGTTGGCCAGGATGGTCTCGATCTCTTGACCTCATGATCTGCCCGCCTCAGCCTCCCAAAGTTCTGGGATTACAGGCATGAGCCAGGGTGCCCAGCCTTATCCCTGCATCTTTCAAGTTCTTGATGGTGGCACTAATCTCTGCAATCCCTCCAGGGATGTAATATTATTTATGATTTACTATTTTTTCTAGGTAGAGGCAGCTCTAGTGGCTTCCATTTAGCCTTTCCTACCATAACTGCCTTCATCCTACCAGTCAGGGAGCTAATGTGGGGGTTGGGCCAGCTGCTAAGTATGTCTATGCCAATTATGCATTCTGGCACTGGGGAAGTGACCACAGGATGAGTCCAGGGACCCACTGAACCCACTGTAAGTCCTGAGCTAAAACTCCATTAATTACCTGACCTCCATAAGCCCCTACTTTAACTGGAGGACCACAGTGATGTTTTGGGTCTCCTGGAATCCATATCAGCTCAGAGGCAGTGTCCAGTAGTCCCTGAAATGACATTTCCCTTTCCCCAGTGCAGTTCCCCTGGTAAAAGGCCGGAGTTCTCCTTGGGGAAGGATGGGAGAAAGATTCACTGCATAAATTGTTGGTACTGGGCCAGGCGCAGTGGCTCACGCCTGTAATCCCAGCACTTTGGGAGGCCGAGGCGGGCGGATCATGAGATCAGGAGATCGAGACCATCCTGGCTAACACGGTGAAACCCCGTCTCTACTAAAAATACAAAAAATTAGCCAGGCGAGGTGACGGGCACCTGTAGTCCCAGCTACTGAGGAGGCTGAGGCAGGAGAATGGCGTGAACCTGGGAGGCAGAGCTTGCAGTGAGCCGAGATCGCGCCACTGCACTCCAGCCTGGGTGACAGAGCAAGACTCCGTCTCAAAAAAAAAAAAAAAAAATTCTTGGTACTGTAGTGGGGTCCTACCTCAAGGGGACTCAGCCTTCCCTTCATTCAAGGGGTTCTGGGTCTATAAACTGGCTCAAGTCTGGAAATTAATTGAGAAGCCATGATTCTCTGTTTTTACAATTCAAATTAGTCTTTTGTCCATTTGACCTAGAAGTTTTCTGCTTGTGTAAATTAAATAGGAATGCAGTAGGCTTCCTGTCAATTTCACTTCTAGGAACACCATGATGAATTAGCCAATGCCAGAGCTCTACATGAGCCAGACTATTCTGATTGCTGCTTTTGCCTCTATGGTCCATTATGGTAGCTACATCCACCTTACTTTTGATGGTTGAGTGCCGCCACTTGGCCTCCACCACCTCAGGATCCAATTATTCCCACTGTATTTAAATTTTTTTGTTGAGTGACTGCAGTTTCCACTGTTAGATCTGATATACAGAGAAAAGCAATTACACGGCTCTTCAAAGATGCAGGTGTTCCCCTCACAAATCTATTTTACAAGGCATTCATCAAGGGTATATCTTCTGGACCCTCTCAGCTGCGATGAGTAGGTCTAACGTGACTAATCCACTCCACCATCCCAATCTCCCTAAGCCTCTGGATCCCTTCCTCTACAGTAAACTAAGGGAGATCAAGCATTTCTAGCTGGCTCACAGTGAGCCATCTTTTAATTCATAATGCAGCTAACCAAGCAAATAAACTATTATAACCTTTTTTTTTTTAAACACTCCAAGCTGCAACATTAAAAGCAGAGTCCCTACTTCATGGGTCCAAATCAATAAATTCAGCCTGATCCAACTCTATGTTCTTTCCACCATTATCCCACACCCTTAATATCCATTCCCAGGCCTGTTCTCCAGATTTCTGTTTATGTAAATTAGATAACTCAAACAGTTATTTTTGAGTGTAGTGCACCTCCTTATGGGTCACACTCTCAACCTCGCCTCTAGGGGTTGGCCAGAGGTCAGCCTGGCAACTGCCTCAGGGGAGGCCATCACTGTTGCCTCAGGCAGTGCAGGGTTTATCTCCTCAGACAAAGGTGGAAAGGCTGATGGCAGCATGAATGGAGAGGGGATGTTGCCACTACTGGGTATGGGGAACCTGTTCCTTCTGGCAAAAGAAAGGTTCATCAGAGTTTACAAACTCAGTGTCCCCAGTTTCATCAAGATCCTCCTATATATCCCCATTCCAAGTTGCAGCATCCCATTCTTTTCCAATCAATGCCCTTATTTTAACAGTAGACACCTGGCAAGGCTGTGCATGCGCCTTTTGTTGCAGGTCAGTCAATCGCATGATGAGACCTTGTGTCTGTTTTTCCACAATTTCAGCTCTTTCTCCACAGGAGATAAGACTCTCACTCAGGGCAATCTTAGCAGATTTGAGGCTCAGTATCTGTTTCTGAAGCTGGGAGACAGAATCCCTGAGTTCACTTTCTTTCACCACTTTTTCCACTGAACTTAGGGGAAACCAACCAGCTTCATTATGTTCCTTGGTTCTCCACATATGGCCAAAGGTATTATGTATACAGTGACTAAACTCCTTGCCTCTCATAAGTGGTGAATCAGGAGTATCAAATGCATTTATTTTGCACAACTCTCTAAACAGTTCACACCAAGGACTATCAGTGTTCTCCATATTATTATAAGTAGAGTCCTTAGCATTTTTGGGTCTAATCATATTAAGCAGCCAACTCTAGAAACCCCAAAACCAATGAAAGAACTTCAACCTTAATATTCTGTTCCTCTAGAACCACTCCGGGTACTAAAATATATACTAGTCAGGGTTCTCTAGAGGGACAGAACTAATAGGATATATATACATATGTATATATGTGTGTGTGTGTGTATATATATGAGTTTATTCAGTATTAACTCACACGATCACCAGCTCCCTCAGTAGGCTGTCTGCAAGCTTGAGGAGCAAGGAGAACCAGTCCAAGTCTCGACATTGAAGAACTTGGAGTCTGATGTTCGAGGGCAGGAAGCACCCAGCATGGGAGAAAGATGTAGGCTGCTGGGAGGCTAGGCCAGTCTCTCCTTTTCATGTTTTTCTGCCTGCTTATATTCACTGGCAGCTGAGTAGATTGTGCCCACCAGGTCTGCTTTCCCCAGCCCACTGAGGTGGATCTGCCTTCCCCAGCCCACTGACTTAAATGTTCATCTCTTTTGGCAATACCCTCACAGACACAGCCAGGATCAATACTTTGTATCCTTCAATCCAATCAAGTTAACACTCAGTATTAACCAGCACAAACGCCAAGGCTGGAGTGCAGTAGTAGGTTCAACATAGCCTTGAACTTTTGGCCTCAGCCTCCCAAATTGCTAGTATTACAGGCATGAGCCACTGCACCCAGTCTCACTCTTCTGGATTTCAAAACTTACTAAAAGCTAGAGTAATCAAAACAGTGTAGTATTGGCATAAGGAAAGACACAGAGGCCAATGGAAAGGAACTGAGAGCTGATAAATAAACCCATACGTCTATGGCCAGTTGATTCTTGACAAGGGTGCCAAGTGTATTCGATAGGAAAAGAACAGTTTTTTTTGTTTTGTTTTTTTGTTTTTTGTTTTTTTTGAAATAAATGGTGATGTGACAACTGGATTTCCACATACTAAAGACAAACAAAAACAAAACAGAAAACAAAACTAAGTTGGATGCTGTTTTGGAAAAACTCTCAAACAGTTTTTCCTCTACTCTCACACCACCACAATAATCATCAACATAGAAGACTTCTGTGACCAACTGTGTGAGAGTTTATCCCCATGCACCAAGCAGTGGATACTAGCTGGGCATCTTCCAATTCAGTTCTGATGCTATATGCCTAGAGATAGTGTCAGATTCCACAGGATGAGGGCTCAGTCCCCAAGGCCGCCTCCTACATCAAACACCACTTACAAGTCTGGGCCTCCAAAACTTCTCACTAACAGGCTTCAAGTTAGGGTTCCCATGACCCCCGCTCTTTGAGTTCAATTAATTTGCTGGAGCAGCTCACTGAACTCCAGACATGTTTACTGGCTTATTACAAAGGATACTGCAAGGGTTACAGAGGAAGAGGTGCCTAGGGCTAGGCACCTTCCAGGAACTTCCCAGTGTTTAGCTATTGGGAAGGAAAATGTTTGAAGTCAGTATTCCTACTCTCAGGGTATGTGGCAGGACCCTCTCTGGGAGGGTCTTCTGACCCACAATGAGAAAGGCAGGGTAAGATTAGAGTCCTGCCTTGGGGAAAGCGAAAGGAGGTCTGGAGAGATTGTTTCCTGAAGCCTGAGATAGCCAGCATTAGGACAAAAGTCTGTAACAAGGGCTATTGGAGTTGTGTAAGCCAGGAACTATGCCCAAAAACATATATATATGGATACACACACACATATGTAATACCATACCATTTACCTCATACTGTATATAAAAATTAAAATGGATCAATAACTCAATAACCTAAATACAAGAGCTACAATCATAAAAATCTTAGACAAACACAGGAGTTGGCCAGGCACAGGGCTCATGTCTGTAATCCCAGCACTTTGGGAGGCTGAGATGGGAGAATGTCTTGAGCCCAGGGGTTCAAGACCACTCTGAGCAACATAATGAGACCCCTGTCTCTACAAAAAATAAAAATGAAAAAATTAGGCAGGGATGGTGCCATGTGTCTCTAGTCCAGGCTACTCCGGAGGCTGAGGTAGGAGGATCACTTGAGCCCAGGAGTTAGAGGCTGCAGTGAGCTATGATTGTGCCACTCTGGGCAACAGAGACCTTTTCTAAAAAAAGGAAGGAAGGAAGGGAGGGAGGGAGGGAGGGAGGGAGGAAAAGGAAAACACAGGAGTAAATATTTAAACCTTGAATTTGACAATGGATTCTTATATATGATATCAAAAGTACAAGCAACAAAAGAAAAAATACCTGAAAAAAATCTTTCTTAAGGGAGGCTCTGAAAAAATTAGATAAATTGGACTTCACATACAAATTAAAAACTTGTACTTCAAAGGAAATTATCAAAAAACTTAAAAGATAGCCCACAGAATGGGAAAAGTATTTGCAAATCATATTTAATAAGGGTCTAGTATCTAGAATGTATAAAAAATGCTTACAACTCAACAATAAAAAGATAAATAACCCAATTAAAAATGGGCAAAGAGGCCGGGCGTGGTGGCTCACGTCTGTAATCCCAGCACTTTGGGAGGTCAAGGCAGGTAGATCACCTGAGATCAGGGGTTCGAGACCAGCCTGGCCAACATGGTGAAACTCCATCTCTACTAAAAATATAAAAAATTATCCAGGCATGATGGTGGGAGCCCGTAATCCCAGCTACTCGGGAGGTTGCAGCAGAGAATTGCTTGAACCTGGGAGGCGGAGGTTGCAGTGAGCCAAGATCATGCCATTGCACTACAGCCTGGGCAACCAGCGAAACTCCATCTCAAAAAAAAAAAAAAAAAAAAAAAAAAAAGGCAAAGAACTTGAATAGACATTTCTCCAAAGAGGATATACAAATAGCCAATAGGGATTGAAGAGACAGTCAACATAATTAGTTCTTAGGAAAATGCAAATCAAAACCATAAGGAGCTACCACTACATACCCATTAGGATGGCTTTTAACCAAAAAGGCAGACAATAACAAGTGCTGGCAAATATGTAAAGAAATTGAAACGCTTATTGCAGGTGGAAATGTAAAATGGGATAGCCACTTTGGAAAATAGTCTGCATTTCCTCAAAGTTAAACACAGTATATCACCCAGCAATTCCACTCCCAAATAATGCACAAGAAAATCTAAAACATCTGTTCAAACAAAAATCTGTACATGAGCGTTCACGACAGCATTATTTATAACAGCCAAAAAGTGGAAACAACCCAAAGGTCCAGCAACTGGTGAATAAAGAAAATCTGGTATTATCGGCCGGGCGCGGTGGCTCAAGCCTGTAATCCCAGCACTTTGGGAGGCCGACACGGGCGGATCACAAGGTCAGGAGATCGAGACCATCCTGGCTAACATGGTGAAACCCCGTCTCTACTAAAAAAAAAGAAAATACAAAAAACTAGCCGGGCGAGGTGGTGGGCGCCTGTAGTCCCAGCTCCTCGGGAGGCTGAGGCAGGAGAATGGCGTAACCCGGGAGGCGGAGCTTGCAGTGAGCTGAGATCCGGCCACTGCACTCCAGCCTGGGCAACAGAGCAAGACTCCGTCTCAAAAAAAAAAAAAAAAAAAAAGAAAAGAAAATCTGGTATTATCTACAAAATGGAATATTATTTCTACAGAAAAAGGAATGAAGTACTAATGCAAGATGCAACACACATGAACCTTGAAAACATTATGTTAAGTGAAAGTCAGATACAAAGGCTATATACTATGATTCCATTGGTATGAAATACTCAGGATAGGCAAATCCATACAAATAAAAGTAGACTAGTGGTTGCCAGGGGCCAGGGGAAGGGTAAAATGGGCAGTAACTGCCAATAGGTATGGAATTTCTTTTGGGGATGATAAAAATGTTCCGAAATTAGATCGTGGTGATAGTTGTACAACTTTGTGAATATTACTAAAATTCACTGAATTTGAAAAGGATGGATTTTACTATATATGAATTATATTTAAATATTTTTAATGCTATTTTACCTCACTTTTGACAACAAAGGGTACTATTTTTTTTCTATCTCAGCCAATTTGATAGGAAAGAAAAAGAATCTATTTAATTTTCATTTTTATGAGTAATACAAAGTTTATTGATCGTTTCTATTTCTTCATTAGTGATTTGTCTGTTTGTATGCTTTGCCCAGTTTTGTACTAGCACGTCATCTTTTTCTGGTTTTGTAGAAACTTTTCATATTATAAGGTTATCAACCCTTTGCCATCTTTCCTAGTTTGTCATTTGTCTTTTAGTTTTTATACGGCACCTAACATATACATGTTTTTCATTTTCACATAATCAAAATTATTCACCTTTCTCTCTATGATTTTGTTGATTGTTTGAACTCCTGGAAATTTCCAACTTCCACCCTCCTGATCCTGCCGGTTCTAGGACAAGAGAAATACTGATCTATGTTTTATTCTTCTGTTTGTGAGTGACTGTTTGATTTTCTTAGCTTTCATTTTTAAGTAGGAATACCGATAACACTGCAAGGGAGGGTAGATGCTCACTTTCCTCTGATTGCATCTCTGTAAGGAGATAGATGGAATAAATACCAAACTCTTTGACAGCTACAGCTGTATGGTGATGGCCACTTCTTCCTTCTAAATGATCTCTACTAGTGAAGGCAAACAGATAGGGAGCTTCCAGGAAAAAGTCCATGAACTCAAATCCCCAGGTGTAATCATCCTGGCCAATAGGCAATTTGTTAATACTGGCCCTTAGAAGGAGAGGCAAAGAAAGCCTATCAATTGTCTTATCTCAGTACCTGACACAGAGTAGGTGCTCAGTAATTGTCAGTTGTTAAATTAAATCCATCAGTTATGTAATACCCTAGTCGGGATGAACTGGGCCTGGCCAATCTGAGTGGAGTTCATAAAGGGACAGCATTACCAGCCAAGGTTACAAAACACAAATTGCTGCCTTTTTCCACGGTCCTGGAACATACCCCATAACGACTGGGAATTCTTTCCTGGAATGTGATGAGATGGAGAACCACATGTAAAGATTCCAACCTGATAACTTTCCTCTGGGCTTTAACATGATTTTCCTAAAAGTGACTCAGGTTGCTTCTCTTGTGTCCAAGGCTCTAGCACCTCTTTTCACACTGTATCAAACAATGTAACTTGTCTGAATGTAACTAGTTCAATGTAACTAGAGGTGAATGTAAACTAGTTCAATTGATTTCATTTCATTTTAGGATGAAAAGATTATGTCTGAGTTTCTGGCTATTTATTCTACTTAATCTCAATTTACTTTTCTGATAAAAGGGAACTTACTGGTCTTAAAATTTATATTATATTATTTTTCTAAAAAAAAAGATGGGGTCTGGCTCTGTTGCCCAGGCTGGGATTGAACTTCTGGCCTTAAGCAATCCTCAGCCTCCTGAGCTTCCTGGGACTATGAGTGCATGCCACTGTGCCTAGCTTAAAAATTATATTCTTTGTATCAGAAAGAAACTTACAGCATCCAATGCTTATAGTCAGAGGAGAAATTCTCAAATAAATATTCCAGGCTTCTGTCTTGAGAAACTATCTTATAAAAAGAGGAGCAAGCTGAGTGTGGTGGCATGCCTATAGTCCCATTTACTCTGGAGCCTGAGGTGGGAGAATCTTTGGCCCAGGAGCTCGAATCCAGCCTGGGTGATATGGCGAGACTCCATCTCAAAATGAAAAAAAGAAAAAGAGAAGCAAATGAACATAAAAACAAGCAGAAGGAAGAATATAATAAAGAGTAAAAATCAATGACATTGAAAAAAAGAATTTTAAAGCAGAGAAAAATCCATGAAACAAAAGCTGTTACCTTGAAAACATCAATATACGTAGCTAAACCTCTAGCCAGTTTGACAAAGGAATAAAATACAAATTACCAATATCAAAAAGGGGGAGATCACTACAGACCTACCAGACATTAAAATAACAAGGGAGTACTATGAACAGCTCTTATGTAGATAAACTCAACAACTGGAATGAAATGGACCAATTCCTTGAAACTACCAAACTACCAGGATTCAGCTAAGAAAAAATAGATAACCTGAATAGTTGCATATCTATGAAAAAAGTCAAGTTCTTCCTTCTATCCTTCCTTCCTTCTTTCTTCCTTTTTTTCTTTTTTTTTTTTCTTTTAAGAGATGCGATCTCGTTATGTTGACCAGGCTGGTCTCAAACTTCTGGCCTCAAGCTCCTGCCTCAGCCTCCCAAAGTGGTGGGATTTCAGGCATGAGCCACCGGCACCCATTTAGAAATAAAATTCTTAATTCAGAATATTTCACAAAACAAACTTCAGTCCTGCATGGCTTCACTGGCAAATTCTACCAAACATTTAAAACACATATATATCAATTCTATGCAATCTCTTGCACAAATAGAAGTAGAGGAAGCACATTCCAACTCATCTTATGAGGTTGGCATTGTCCTGATACCAAAACCAGGTTTTTAAAATGAAAAAGTAAAGAAAAAAGGAATAAAAACTATAGTTCAATATATCTCATATCCAATATATTAACAGACAACAGAAGAAAACTATATGACCAAATCAAGTGATGCAAAAAAAAAGCATTTAAAAAATCAACATCAATTCAAGATAAAAACTCCCAACCATCTAGAAACAGAAGGCCACTTCATTAAGTTGATACAGGGCATCTATCAAAACCCAACACTTATCATCAAACTTACTGGTAAGACTAAATGCTTGCCCTCTAAGACTGAAAACAAGACACACATGTTCACTTCAGTGCAATAAAGCAAGAGAGAGAGAGCAAGAGAGAGAAGAAATGAAAAAATAAAACTCACCTTATTTGCGAACAACATAATTGTCTATGAAGAAAATTTTGAAGATTCCAAAGAATCTACAAAAAGGATCCTAGAACTTATAAGTGAATTAGCCAGATTGTGCTAGATCAACATAGAAAATAATCAATTATATTTCCATATTCTAGTAATGAACAACTGAATTTTCAATTTTATAAAATTTTTTAAAATATGATTTACAATAACTTCAAAAAGCTAAAATACTGAAGTATAAATCTGTCAAAGCCTGTGTAGTATCTGTATGCTGCAAAACAAAAAACACTAATGGAAGAAATCAAAGAGGACCTAAATAAATGGAGAGACATGCCATGTTCATAGATTAGAAAATGCAATATAGTCACAATGTCATTTCTCCTCCAAAGTGATCTATAAATTCAGTTCCATTTCAATCAAATTCCCAGCATGACTTTTTCCCCCTGAGAATGGGAGTCTTGCTGTCACCCATATGGAAGTGCAGTAGCATGATCATGGCTAACTGCAGCCTCAAACTCCTGGGTTCAAGCAATCCTCTTGCCTCAGCCTCCAAGTAGCTAGGACTACAAGCATGCACCACCATGCCTGGCTAATTTTTTTGGATGACTTTTCTTAAATAGAGAAAAACCAATTTTACTTCTTTATATCTGCCATACTATTATTATATTCTATCATAGATCATTATATAATGATATATAGAGGAAAATCCCTTGTATTTCACAATGACTAAAAATACAAGACTTTTTTTTTTTTTTTTTTTTTTTTTTTTTTTACAGTGGCGTGATTTCAGGTCACTGCAACCTCTACCTTCTGGGCTCAAGCAATTCTTCTGCCTCAGCATCCTGAGTAGCTGGGACTACAGGAGTGCGCTACACGCCCAGCTAGTTTTTGTATTTTTTGTAGAGACAGGGTTTTGCCATGTTGAACTCCTGCACTCAAGCCATCCACCCACCTTCGCCTCCCAAAGTGCTGCTGGGATTACAGGCATGAGCCACAGTGCCTGGCCCATACAAAGACTTGTGGTAAAATAGTCACCAAATATAAGTCACTGTTAAGTAATTTCATGTGATAAATAAATACAATTGAATATTAAGAGAAATGGGAGGAATGCAGACCATAAAAAGTAAAATATTCAGAATCTATATCCTAGGGAAAAAAAAGGAAAATATAACAGAAAAAAACTGATTTTAAAACTATGTGTGGCCATGCACGATGGCTTACACCTATAATCCCAGCAATTTGGGGGGCTAAGGCGGGAGGATGGCTTGAGCCCAGGAGTTTAAGAATAGTCTGGGCAACATAGGGAGACTTCATCTCTACAAATAATTTTAAAAATTAGCCAGGTGTGGTGGCACACACATGCAGTCTCAGTCAGGAGACTGAGGCAGGAGGATTGCCTGAGCCCAGGAGGTCAAGGCTACAGTGAGCTGTGATCTCATCACTGCATTCCAGCCTGAGCAGCAGAGTGAAACCCTGTCTCAGAAAAATTAAAATGAAAACTATGTGTGAAGGCAAAGGAACTAGAACAGCCAAAGAATTCTGAAAAAGAAAAATAAAGCTGAAAAAAATCACACAACCTGATTTTAGACTTAACTGCCAATCTGTGTTAATCAAGACAGTGTGGTATTGACGAAGTGATAGACACATAGGTCAATGGAACAGAATGGAGTCCAGAATTGGATTCTACTAACTGGTTATACAAATGTAATCTTTTACAAAGGTGCATAGGCAATTCAAAGGAGCAGATAGCTTTCAACAAATGGTTTCAGAAAACAGACCAGGTACAGTGGCTTACTTATCTAATCCCAGTGCTTTGGGAGGTTGAGGTAGGAGGATTGCTTGAGCCCAGGAGGTTGAGGCCAGCCTAGGCAACATGGCAAGACCTTGTCTTTACAACAAATAATTTTTGTTCATTTGTTTGCTTTGTTTTGTTTTTGTTTTTGTTTGAGATAGAGTCTCTCTATCACCCAGGCTGGAGTGCAGTGGCGCAATCTTGGCTCACTGCAACCTCCACTTCCCGGGTTCAA
The DNA here is from genome assembly GCF_007565055.1 of Rhinopithecus roxellana. Taxonomy (NCBI): domain Eukaryota; kingdom Metazoa; phylum Chordata; class Mammalia; order Primates; family Cercopithecidae; genus Rhinopithecus; species Rhinopithecus roxellana. Next base: position 64,132,296 of record NC_044557.1, on the reverse strand, counting down.
ACGATTCTCCTGCCTCTGCCTCCCAAGTAGCTAGGACTACAGGCACACGCTACCATGCCTGGCTAATTTTTGTATTTTTGGTAGAGATGGGGTTTCACCATGTTGGCCAGGCTAGTCTTGAACTCCTGACTTCAGGTGACCCACCCCCCTCAGCCTCCCAGAGCGCTGGGATTGCAGGCGTGAGCCACTGCACCTGGCCTAAATAATTTTTAAAAATTAGCCAGATATGATGGCACTCAGCTATAGTCCTAGCTGCTTGAGAGCCTGAGGCAGGATCACTTGAGCCCTGGCAGTTGAGGCTGCAGTGAGCCATGATCACACCTCTGCACTCCAGCCTGAACAACAGAGCAAGACCCTATCTCTGAAAAAGAAAAACTTCTAAGAAAATCTTCATGACTTTGATTTAGGCAAAGTGTTCATAGATATAACATCAAAAGCACAGTCCATTTAAAAAATTGGATAAATTGTACTTCTACAAAATGAAAAACCTTTGCTCTGTAAAAGACTGTTAAAAGAATGAAAAAAGCTATAGACAAAAAAATTTTTCAAATCTCATACATAAGAAAGACCTTTCATCAAGATTACAAAAAATAATTCTCGGGACTTAACAGTAGGAAAACAACAACCCAATTTTTGAAAAGTGGTGGAATAATTTCAAGAGACACTTCACTAAAAGCAATATAGAGATGGTAAGTGAACACATACAAAGATTCTCATCAGGAAAATGCAAAATAAAACTGATGAGAAACCACTATACACCTAATAGAATGGGTAAAAAGGGGAAAAAATGCCAATACCAAATGATGGCAAGGATGAGAAGCATCTAGAACTCTCATATGTTACTAATGGCAATGCAAAATGGTATAGCCACTCTGGAAAACAGTCAGGCAATTTCCAATAAAGTTAAACATATACTTGCCGTATGGACCAGCAGTCCCACTCTTAGGTATTTACTCAGGGGAAATGAAAACATATGTTTACACAAAAACCTGCACATGAGTGTTTATAGCAGTTTTTACTCATAATTACCGAATGCTGGAAATAACCCGGATGTCCTTGAATAAACGAATGTATAAACTTTGGTACAACTATTAATGGAATGCTACTCAGCAATAAAAAGGAATGAGCCAGTGGTACATGCAGCTACATGAATGAATCTCAGTGACATGCTAAGTGAAGGAAGCTAGACTCAAAACGTGACATACTTTCCAGTTCCATTTATATGACATTCTAGAAAAGGTAAAGCTATAGGAACAGAGAATAGCTGGGGTGAGGGAAGGGTTTCACTGAAAGGACAGCAAGAAGGCCTTTTTGGGTGGTAGAATTGTTCTGTATCCTGACTATGGTGATGGTTACATGAAACCATACATGTATTAGAACTGTATATTCAAAAGATCCATTTTTACTATATATAAAATTTTTTAATAATTATAAAATAATAGGAATTAATATAGCTTATACTTCATCTCGCTTCAGATAAGATTTAAAATTATTTCCTTTAACTGTAAGACATATGGTTAATTATGCAAAGCTAAATATAAACCCTAAGAAGATTTGCTGCCAGATCGTATTTACAATCTGGCTAAAAGGCAAGCCTGAATCCTTGAAAAACTGGTTACCTTAATGTCTCCCTTTTGAATCCTTTTTATGCTCTCTCTTCCTTCTCACGTCTCTGATTGTCTTCCTCTTTCTCCCTCCCTCCCTTTCTGTTCCTTTGTCTTTATCCTATCTTAACAGATTGTATTTTAATCTGAAGTGTATACATTACATTATTTTTTGTCATGTAAAAAAATTAAAACTTGTTCTTTATTTTTAAAATGGACTGAACATTTTGTATCTCTCTCAAAATTAAAATATTCTGTCAAATTACTTACAAGTTGATTTTTACTTGTGAATGATTTTCAAAATTGATAATATCTTCCCCCTCCACTGCCTTGCCACTGCCTGTTGCTCAGGTGTTCTCAAGAAAGAAGGAAAAGTTTTTTTTTTGTTTTTTTTGTTTTTTTTTTGAGATGGAGTCTCACTCTATTGCTCAGGCTGGAGTACAGTGGCACCATCTTGGCTCACCACAACCTCCACCTCCCTGGTTTAAGCCACTCTCCTGCCTCAGCCTCCCGAGTAGCTGGGATTACAGGTGCGTGCCACCACACGCAGATAATTTTTGTATTTTGAGTAGAGACGGGGTTTCACCATGTTGGCCAGGCTGGTCTTGAACCTCTGACGTCGTGATGCACCCGCCTTGGCCTCCCAAAATGCTGGGATTACAGGTGTGAACCACCACGCCCAGCTGATGGAGAGAAAATTTTTTATGTCCCTTGTCAAGTGAGGAGGCAAATCTTTCCCCTCAAAGTTGACATAACTTCTGATGTTTTATATTATGAAGACAACGCTTTATTTAGTCTAGATTCTCTTAAAATATTGTATCAAGTGTTAAATTATACTTATTTCTTTTGCATATTTAAAATATTTTTGAGAAACACACATAGCAATTTTCTAGTAATGTATTCATTTTTGGCATATAAATGGGGCTACCCATACTTGTTTTGAAACCAACACATTTGTTTGCAGTCAAGAAGATACATACAAAACAATTCTCAAAGAGAGATATTTAAGTTAACTTGCAAATGGTTTGTGTCATATGAACACAGTCATTTACATTTAAAGGTGGTGACCAGGAATTAAACTGAGCACTAGAAAAAGGTGACAGGTTAAGAAGGAAAATGGGTTTGAGAGATTCTGTCAAGCTGTATTAAGAAAAAGATGAGCGAAGCTGGCTTGTGAATTTACAAGGCAAAGCTAGAAAAACTTTGGTAGATTACAAATTTCTGTACAAATAGAAAAATTGAGCCAGCTCATCATATAAAAAGGCAATTTTTTACATAACCTAAATAGAAAAGATATTTTACTCTTATCTCCACCGCCATCTTCATGTTTTCTTCCGCTGTCTTTTCCTTCTTCATCTTCAGAGTTTTCTATTTCCTGAATAACCATCCTTTTCCCTTTGGTTTGAGTCTTAGATACAGCTTCAGAATTTTTCAGATCTCTTTCAACCTCTGACAAGGTTTTCTGCAACACAATTACCATATTAAACAAAATATTTTCCTTTAATAATAAATATAACCATTCTTTCAGGTAAAAACATAAAGATGTTGAAAAATGAATACAACTAAGACACGGCTTTTTTGGGGTGGCCTTTGTCTGATTGTAATCATACATGTCCACTGTTAAAAAACAAAAACAAAACAAACAAACAAAAAAAACCAGTGTAACAAGTATAAAAAATAAAGAAAAAAATCACCTAAAATCTTGCCACTCAGATACTACTATTAACATTTTGATAATCTTCTAGATGTTTCCATGCATATATACCCACAGAGATGTATAGTTTTACACAAATGAAATCATGCTACATATGCTGTTTGTTTATTTAAAATATAGAGATGAGGTCTCACTAGGTTGCCCAGTCTAGTCTCAAACCTGTGGGATCAAGCAATCCTCTCACCTCAGCCTCCTGAAGTTCTGGGATTACACGTGTGAGCTACCACACCCAGCCCACATTACTGTTTTACAGTAATGCTGAAAATTCTGAAATATTTTATGCTGACTGTAATAAAAAATAGATACACCATCCTTTGTTTGATACACAATTTTCAAGTATTTTCTCCCAATTTGTGGTCTGTGGCTTGTTTTTGTTTTTTGTTTTGTTTGTTGTTGTTTTTGAGACAGGGTTTCCCTCTGCTGCCCCGGCTGGAGTACAGTGGTGCAATCACAGCTCACTGCAGCCTTGACCTCCCTGGCTCAAATTATCCTTCCACCCCCACCTCCTGAGTAGCTGGGACTACAGGCCCACACCACCATGTCTGGCTTTTTAAAATTTTTGTGGAGATGAAGTTCAGCTGTGTTGCCCAGGCTGGTCTTAAACTCCTGGGATCAAGTGATCCTCCTGCCTCAGCCTCCTAAAGTGCTTAGATTACAGGTGTGAGCCACCATGCCCAGCTGTGGCTTGTCTTTCATTCTTCTGTGTTTTTGAAAAAGTAGATGTTCTAAATTTTGATGAAGTCCAATATATCAACTTTTTCTTTTACGGATTGTACTTTTCACATCTTAAGAAATATTTGTCTAAGGTCATAAAGATTTTCTCTTATGTTTTCTTTTAGAAGTTTTATGTTTTATATCTTACATCAAAAAGTATATGATCCATTTTGAATTAATCTTTGTATATTGTTAAGATAAAAATTCATTTGAAACCAGGCACAATGGCTCATGCCTGTAATCCTAGCACTTTGGGAGGTGGCGTGCACCTGTGGTCTCAGTTACACAGGAAACTGAGATGGCAGGATTGCTTGAGCCTAGGAGGTGGAGGCTGCAGTAAGCCATGTTCCCACCACATTACAGTTGAGGCATCAGAGAAAGAGGCCTTGTCTCAAAAATAAATAAATAAACATAACCATTACAAAAAGGAAAGACTAAGCCAGGCCCTAAACCTAAACCTAAAATGTTGACTTGACAAAAGCTGCTGATATTCTAGCAACATTAGCTGCCACTCAGAGACCGTGGGATAGGTAACCCAATAGGTATATGTGGAAACTTAGTAACAATTTCTCCATGGGTTTCTCTTATTTCTGACTATACTGCCAGCAGAGGCACTAAACCACCTTCTTTCTGGATATCTCTAAGGATGTTTGTACTGAGAACAACCTTGGCAAACTGAAATAGTATTCATCTGCAGCGGAGAGGGCAGGTGTGTTGGCTCTCCAGTGTAATAAAGGTGATGCTTCCATATGGAGCAGAGATTGGGCAGGTTTGCTTACACCCCATCATAAAAGAAGGGAGTTTCCTAAAGTTTTGTTTGTTTGAGATGGAGTCTTACTCTGTCGCCCCTGTTGGAGTGCAGTGTTGGCCAGGCTGGTCTCAAACTCCTGACCTGAGGTGATCTGCCTGCCTCAGCCTCCCCAAGTGCTGGGATTACAGGCATGAGTCACTGCACCTGGCTGGTTTCCTAAATTTTTGATTTGTCAGCCACCACATAAATCCACTGAGTGTGCAATATCCATCTGGGCCACTCTATGTCACCCCTGTGGGACTTGGGAGCAAGGGGAACTGACATGAACGTGAAGCTCATCTGCTTGGAGTAACAAAGTCTTTGGTATTTGACCCAGGATATCTTGTATCCTCTGGTAGGCCACCTTGTTCATTTGTAAGCAAGGGAAAATCTGTTCTTGACACTTAACCTCTACTCTTTAGGCCTGAATACGGATCCCCTAGGTGTATAACTGAGTCAGTCTGCTCAGTCAGGTAGCATATGCTATCGATGATGCTGTGCTTACCATGCTAGTTACAGAGAGAAACGCTCTTCAATGGCCAAGGCGTTCACCTCTAATCCTACCTAGGAAGGTACCTTCTATACTACTCCACATGGCTCAGACAAAAACACTGCCTACGACACTATAGGAAAAAGAAAAATTGATATTTGTCTTTCAGAGGAAGGTTTACAGTTTTGAAAAAAAAATTAAGATTCTGCTTTCTTCCACTTCAAATAGATGTTAACGTTTTGGGGTGTCTGGAATATACCTACCTTTTAAAGCTGTGACCTAATCTTCAACATAATTTGTTTGGCAAGATTGATACCACTTTAAAATAAATACAGAAACAGCCAACTACACAATTAGGTGAGAAATCACTTTCTGAACTTACCTTGGCCAACTCATTATCAGGCTCAACATCCAGTACTTTACTCAAATCTTCTATAGCTTCCTGGAGCTTGTTTTGATGTTTATATGTAGTAGCACGACGCAGAAGAGCTGAAAATTTACCAAAATAAAAGGTATGTTTTTTAATATTTGGCATTATGGTTGCAACATATTTTGCAAGTGGAAGAATATGAGCAGCACAGAATACTTTATAATGTAATTACCCAAAGCTCAACTACACCTATTTTCATGTTGATACACACATAGATGACGACACTGAGGTACATAAGAGAGACTGCATCAGGCAACTGTCCCCTCTATAACAACCCTCTGGCCCTCTGGCAGCCCCAGGCCCTGCCAGTGTTTCCAAGGACTAAGAGATTTCATACCTCAACCCTTCACAGGCAACACATTGTATTGCAATATCGGAATGATTTTCACTGATAATAATCCTTTCCTTCTTATAATTATGGAGAGTATTATTTTGCCACTTTTTGAAAACATAAAATCCCTTATCAAAATTTAGTATATTGGCTAGGCACAGTGGCTCACGCCTGTAATCCCAACAATTTGGGAGCCTGAGGTGGGCGGATCACTTGAGGCCAGGAGTTCAAGACCAGCCTGGCCAACATGGCAAAATCCCATCTCTACTAAAAATACAAAAAAATTTTAGCTGGGCATGGTGGCACACATCTGTAATCCCAGCTACTTGGGAGACTGAGGCAGGAGAATTGTTTGAGCCTGGGAGGTGGAGGTTGCAGTGAGGCAAGATTGTGCCACTACACTCCAGCCTGGGTGACAGAACAAGACTCTGTCTCCAAAAAAAAAAAGTATGTTACTGACCAGCATCTAGCTCAGAATATGGCTCATTAGTGACATCTGTATAGCAATCCCTAAAATGATTAGAAGGAGTTACTTAGCACAGGGAACTGAGAGAATCCTGATGATCAAGTCAGTTAGGTCCAGAAATTAAACACTTTGATAATTCGTATTTGATTTTTTTGGTACGTTTCAATGTATAATTTGATAATTATTTAATACTGACAATGAATGCCTCTCTAGACTCATCATTAACTATTATATAAGGAGAACTTTGTGTAATACGTCATTACCTTGAAAAAGAATCAAGTTTGGTAATTCTGAAAAGTGGGAATTTTTTTTTTTTTTTTTTTTTTTTTGAGACAGAGTCTTGCTCTGTTGCCCATGCTGGAGTGCAGTGGCACAATCTCGGCTCACTGCCTCCGCCTCCCAGGTTCAAGCGATTCTCCTGCCTCAGCCTCCCAAGTAGCTGGGACTACAGGCTCATGCCACCATATCCAGCTAATTTTTTTTGGTATTTTTAGTAGAGATGGGGTTTCACCATGTTAGCCAGGATGGTCTCAATCTCCTGACCTCATGATCCACCTGCCCCGGTCTCCCAAAGTGCTGGGATTACAGGCATGAGCCACTGCACCTGGCCGAAAGGTGTGAAATTTTATCTGACATATTTTAATATGCTATTTTAAAACATAATTATAAATTTGACCAATTTGAATTTTAGTCTTAGAATGTGCTATGAAAATCTAAATGATAAATAATTTTGTTATAAATTTAATTAAAGTTGTAGCACTGCACTTTAAATATAATTTAGCTATTGCTATTGCTATGCAGATTCCTGAAGAGAATTTCCATGAAGAAATATTCATGACATAATGATTGTCCTTTTTTAAAACTTTTTATCTTGGAATAATTGGATATTTACAGAAAAGTTGCAGAGATAGTACAGAGAGTTCCTGTGTCCCTTAACTTAGCTTTACCTAATGCTAACATCTTCTTTGTTTATTTATTTATTTTTGAAACAGAGTCTTGCTCTGTCACCTAGGCTGAAGTGCAGTGACATGATCTCGGCTCACTACAACTTCTGCCTCCCAGGTTCAAGCAATTCTCCTGCCTCGGCCTCCCAAGAAGCTGGGACTACAGGTGCCCACCACCATATCTAGCTAATTTTTTTTTAAATGTATTATGGGTTTTTTTGAGATGTATTCTCATTCTGTCGCCCAGGCTGGAGTGCAGTGGCGTGATCTCAGCTCACTGCAACCTCCGCCTCCTGGGTTCCAGTGATTCTCCTGCCTCAGCCTTCCAAGTAGCTGGGATTACAGGTGCCTACCACCATGCCCAGCTAATTTTTTGTATTTTTAGTAGAGATGGGGTTTCGCCACATTGGCCAGGCTGGTCTTGTACTCCTGGCCTCAAGTGATCCACCCACCTCAGCCTCCCAAAGTGCTGCAATTACAAGCATGAGCCACTACACCCCTCCTTTTTTTTTTTTTTTTTTTTTTTTTTTAATTTTTAGTAGAGATGGAGTTTTGCCATCTTGGCCAGGCTGGTCTCGAATGCCTAACCTCAGGTGATCTGCACATCTCAGCCTCCCAAAGTGCTGGGATTACAGACATGAGCCACTGTGCCCGGCCGAGACTTGTTAAAATTAACAGAGTTAATACACGTAAAGTGCTTGGCACAGGGCCTGGCAGAGCAGTGGTATGGGGTTGGCAAAACCTTCAGTGGGCTGCTGCCTAAAGCTGGGAGCCCAGTCCTACTCTGTGACAGAGACCAGCTTGCATAAAACACAGGCCCAACAGGACTTGATTGGTAAATGGAGGGCAATCCATGACAATGACAGTGGCAGGTGATGCACCAGGCTTCCCCTTAGCACTCCCATGGCTTCTGTCACCTCTACCATGTTTATAGGCAAAAAGGGATACATTCCATGTGAAAAAGTGTTTATATTTATTTGAATCCATAAAATTTTAAAGAAATATAATGTGTCTATTACAATGTATGTCACTCCCTCTTGGAATGACTCCTTGATAACAGAAAAGGAGAATAGAGTCTGATTTGCATACTTCAGGCCTGAACCATGACAAGGTGGTCAGTCACAGAGACAGGGAATCAAAATAGAGTGCAGGTTTCTGGCAGAAAGAGTCATTTTTGGACAAATTTAATTTAGAATTAAGTTATTCAAATTATTAATTTAAAGTGAAAATTAAATTATTTATAGCAAGCTAGGCTTAGTGGCTCATGCCTGTAATCCCAGCACTTTGGGAGGTCGAGGTGGGCAGATCACTTGAGCTCAGGAGTTTGAGACCAGCCTGGGTGGCACAGTGAAACCCCATCTTTAAAGAAATACAAAAAAAATTAGCTGGGTGTGGTAGCACATGCTTGTAGTCCCAGCTACTTGGGAGGCTGAGGTGAGAGGATCGCTTGAGACTGGGAAGCGGAGGTTGCAGTAAGCCAAGATTGCACCACTGTACAGCAGGCTGGGTGACAGAGTGAGGCCTTATCTCAAAAAACAAAACAAAACAAAATGAAACAAAAACAGGCCGGGAGCGGTAGCTCACGCCTGTAATCCCAGCACTTTGGGAGGCTGAGGCAGGTGGATCACCTGAGGTCAGGAGTTCGAGACCAGCCTGGCCAACATGGTGAAACCCCATCTCTCTACTAAAAATACAACAATTAGCCAGGCGTGGTGGTGCATGCCTGTAGTCCCGGCTACTTGGGAAACTGAGGCAGGAGAACCACTTGAACCCAGGAGGCAGAGGTTGCAGTGAGCCAAGATCACGTCACTGCACTCCAGCCTTGGTGACAGAACGAGACTCTGTCTCAAACAAACAAACAAACAAAATTATATACAGCCACCTAGGTGAAAATATCCACAAAGAAGCTGGGAGAACGTTCTAGAGGTCCTGTGTGGGCTTATCATTTTATTATATTTATAAATACCAGAAAATCTACATTAAGTTATACTTTTTTTTTTTTTTGGATAAAGAGAATCTTCAAATGCAAACTTGAGATTTTTTTTTTTTTTTTGAGACACAGTTCTGCTGTATTGCCTAGACTGGTCTCAAACTCCTAGACTTAAGCAATCGTCTCACCTCGGCCTCCCGAAATTCTGGGATTATAGGTGTGAGCCACTGTGCCTGGCCAAGATACTTCTCTTTTATTTTATTTTTGTTGTTGGTTTTTTGTTTACTAAGATACTTCTTAAAAATATATATGTATTTTATTAAATCCTCTGGGATTATTAGCTACTTCCGTACAAATAATCAGGGACTTAACTTACAAGTTAAACTTTAAGGCAACTTTGTGAAGTTGGTGATTCACATACAAAAATTTGAGTTTATCTGAAATATTTTTAATGTAAATATTGCAAGTATCTACAAATGGCCTTTATTAATGTGTCCTGCTGTAAATGTAAAAGAATTCTATAATATTTTTTACCCTTTACGTTTCCAGGTTCTAACTCCAAGACCTTTTCACAATCCTGAAAAGCACTATTCCAGTTCTGTAATTTGATTTCTGCTTGAGCTCGATTGTTATAGGCAACTACAGTGGGAAGCGCCGATATGCTCCTAGAAAAGAAACCGTTACTGGCAACAAGCAAGCCTAAGGTAAACACAAGAATGTAGAGAAATTCAGCTTAAGTTACATATAAAACAATTATAACCTGTGTATGGGCTGAATTGTATCCACCAACATTCATATGTTGAAGTCCTAACCCCACAGTATCTCAGAACATGACTGTATTTGGAGATAGGGTCTTTAAAAAGCTAATTAAGGTGAAATGAAGTCATGAGAGGGGGCCCTGATCCCATAAAAGAGGTTTCCTTATAATAAGAAGATATTTGGACATATTTGTCCATATCTGTCCATCCATGTATGGACAGACTGTAAAGTCACAGGGAGAAGACGGCCACCTAGAAGCCAAGGAGAGAGGCCTTGAAAAAACCAACCCTACTAGCATCTTGATCTCGAACTTCCAGCCTCCAGAAGTGTGAGAAAAGAAATTTCTCTCGTTTAAGCCGCTCAGTCTGTGGTACTTTGTTACGGCAACCTTTGCAAACGAATATAGCCTATATTATCAAAAATAATAAAATACAATTCTACAAGCATACTAAATCAATATTTAAACAGATGCTTAAACATCCAGTAAATAGCCTTAAAGTTAACTCAGGCTTTAGAGGCATTATGGGAATTTAAATACTCATAGATCTGGAATCTGAGCTTTAGTTACTGGAATTAAAATGAAGGTAGACAAAGATAAATACCTATAGATCACCTTAAAAAAAACCGTTGATGTCAGTTAACATCAAATATCAAATACCAAACACATTTTTTGGAACCAGGCGTGGTGGCTCACCCCTGTAATCTCAGCACTTTGGGAGACCAAGCTGGGAGCATGGCTTGAGGCTAGGGGTTCGAGACTAGCCTGGGCAACATAGTGAGATCCTGTCTCTACAAAAAAATACATGAGAAAATTATCCACGTGTGGTGGCTCACACCTGTAGTCCCAGCTATTCTCAGGAGGCTGAGATGGGAGGATCCCTTGAGCCCAGGAGTTTGAGGCTGCAGTGAGCTATGATCATACCACTGCACTCTTGCCTGGATAACAGAGTGAGACCCTGTCTCAAAAAAAAAAAAAAAAAAAAAAAGAATCTGCCCAAGGTCAGATGTGGTAGTCTGAATTCCCTTAACCATTATACTATGCTGCTTTAATTCTTCAACTACATGACTCCATAAAAGAAGAAAAGAGTTTTACAACCTGTAATAGACAAGAGACTCTCTGGTATAAATCTACAAGAAAAGAAAGAACAGTTATCAAGACTGACATCCACCTGCCTGAACAGGGGAGGCTATACTAAATGAATGATCCATCATATATCCTCTTTACCTCATGTCTTCATTTAAACAGTCTGAGAAAACTTCTTTAGAGACATCAACAACATCGAAAAAAATCTATCTTATTTCCAAAGGTGGAAAAAAGATTGTACAGAGTTTAGGGCTAAGGTGGCATTGGTGATTCTATAAGAACAGTTTATCTGTAACAACATTTTAAAAACTTAGTCTACTTTTCATAGGCTGTTAAGAACTTCAGAAGTTCATATACATATTTATTGAACATCTACTATGAACCAGGTACTTTGTTGGGCCTTGGGGATACAACGATGTAAAAATCCTTGACAAATGGGTTCTGCTCTTACAAATCTTACATTCTAGTTATTATCAAATCACACAAGCTTAAATTATACTTCTGACAAGTGTTACAAAGGAGAGGTAAGACTGCTATAAGAGCCTACAAATTGGGAGGTGAAGTGGGTGGGGTGGGATGGAGATTTAACCTTGTTTGGAAGGTCAAGTAAGGCTTCTCCAAAGAAGTAAGGTGAAGACTAAGATCTGAAGGATAAATCAGAATTAACTAGATAATGGGAGGAGGGAAGAGCATTTTTTTTTTTCTTAATTTTCTTTTCTCTTTCAAAGGCTAGTCAAGTGAAACGGTGGGAGTGGAGAAGCAACAAGGAAATCTGTATCTGGTTGTGATCAATTAGTTGTAAACACCACTGTACTCTGATCAGCCATGGGAAAAGCATTTTTGATGGAGGACCCAGCATGTGCAAAGGCCCTGTGGTAGGAAGGAGCACCAAAAATACTAGAATTAAATCCAGGCAGTCTACAGTAGAACCTAAGTTATTCACTTCCATGTCATATGGGCCTTCTGTTGAATTCCTGTCAGATGACTTCTATTTTCTCTGCAAGATAGGAAGTTAAGTCCTCTGTCAAAAGTAGGAGTGGAGTGGGAGCTTAAAGGTTTGAGAAAAGTATTGAAAAAATAGGAGAAACACAAGTGAATATATGGTAAATCACAAGTACAATACATTGAGAGATTCTGACATAGACTTTCGCTTATTTATTTATCAACAATTAAAACATTATCATTTTTTAAAAGGCAAGTTTAAACCACAACAAACGTCTGCTCACCTGGTATAATACACCACTGCTTCTTCATAATCTCCTGAGTTGAAAGCTTCGTTTCCTTTCTCCTTTTCACGAATGACAAGAAAATCCTTTTCTTTCTCAGTTAGACCTAGAAATAAATGTTATCTGCTATATGTAAACATATAATTTAACAGAATTTTTAAAGTTTAAATCTAAGAATGCTTATTTTAACAGAAGCAGAAGAGAGCAGAAAGATCATAAAATAAACAAAAGAAAATAAAAGGTTCCTTAAGCTTAGTGATGTTTTCTTTTTAAATCATTCATAAGTTTTGAGGATTCAGAATTTTTGTAATGATTGATTTTGTTTTACTTTACAGGTGCCATTCATCTGTTGACTACAAACAAAAACAAATAAACTGGCCCATCTTTTTGTTTTGAAGCAAATAGAAAACAATTTGAGGAATTTGGAGGAAAAAGAGGATTGGAAAAAAAGGAATTACAAACAAATGAATTATAATAAGAAAAATAGGTTTATATTTTAAAGTCTTACTACATTTAAAAATTAAGCGGGTAAAAGAGAGAAGCAAATTTGTTGAATGGTCAGCTGTCTGAGAAAATCCATAAACTTTTCATGGTAATCTGTGCAGTACTCAAAGACAATGTCTTCTAGATTGACAGTTTTTATTATAATTGAAAAACTTTAAAGACTACTAAATTATTATTTTTTCTCCAATTACCTGCTGTATCTATTCTTGTCTCAATTTTAGACAAGTGTGACTTGTCTATTACCGTCTTTTCTTTGTAATCTTCATCAATTTTCAAACATTCCTTTTCCACGTCAAATCTTAAATGAAAGAACAATAAAAACCAAAAGAAGTACAATACAGGCAAGAAAACAAATATATTATTGATATTCTTATATTTGTACAAGTATGCCTTTGGATCCATATTCAAAGATATGTAGTAACTTTATAGTTCAAGTCATCTGAGTTTCTTCTTAAGAAAATATACAATTTAGTGAGAGCTTAAATGTTAATCAAATCTAAACTGGTCAGAACTTTGAAATTAAAATTGTGACTAACTTATCTCAATTTTACATTTTTGTTCTTTTATAGTTTGGATGGGTATAAAAATTACATTAGTTTTTTTTTTTTGGTTGGTTTTATTAAAAAAAAAAAAGGATATAGTAGCTTTTTATGTACTGAAAAAAACATCGAAAGGGCTGAGGCCAGATATTCTCAGTACTCTATTGAAGTAATTTGGTATTCTTGACATGTTCAGGTTTATAATAATTATTTAAGAAATTACTGCAGTATTTTGTGGTAGATAACTTTTTTAGTGATACATTTTAAAGACATGTAAAACATACTTATCCCATTCTGCATAATCCCTTGGAGTTTTCTTTTTAGTTGGTCTTTTAGAACATTTTTCCTAAAAGAATAAAATCATATTTTATGAGATATATTTAATATAAGATTATCAGGTTTTACTGTAAATGCAATGTAAAGTATTGGGTTAAGATATACAAATGGAGGCCAGATGCAGTGGCTCACACCTGTAATCCCAGCACTTTGGGAGGCTGAGGTGGACAGATCACTTGAGGCCAGGAGTTCCAGACCAGCCTGGCCAACATGGAGAAATGCCATCTCTACTAAAAATACAAAAATTAGCTGGGCATGGTGGCACATGCCTGCAATCCCAGGTACTTGGAGGTTGAGGCATGAGAACTGCTTGAACCTGGGAGGTGGACGTTGCAGTGAGCAGAGATTGAGCCACTATACTCCAGCCTGGGTGACAAAGAGAGACTGTCTCAAAAAAATAAAATAAAGATATACAAATGGAATGGATAAGAAAAATAGGTACCCTGGAAGTTACTATAACTTCAGCATTAAAGTTATTAAGAATTTTAAATTTGTAGTTAATTCTGGGGACAATCTATAGGTTTTTAAGTATATATATATATAATTTTAAAACTTATGTGTGAATATATTATTACTGATTTTCTTATAATAAAAAAGTACTAAATTCTGATTCATTCTTTTCAAACCTAGGCATTGGAGAAACATGAATAACTGCTATGTTAGTCAGAAGTTTGCAATGACAGTAATCTGATTTGGAATAATTACATTAAAAAAGAAATTATCAGCTTATATAACTAAACGGATGGAAGGGCAGGGGTATTGCTGGATGAGGGGATTCCTATGCCCTTTCTCCAGCTCCCCATGTCCCTCCCAGTCTCTGCTCCTCTCTACCTACTGATTTCACTTTCCCTGATGGGTACTTGCTTTCTTTATGTGGCAGGAAACATCACCACAAGCATTCTGGAATTATAACCTCACAGCTCTCTCCACCAGAGGAAAAGGAGAGTGACTCTTCTCTCTGTCTTCAGTTAGAGAAATTCCAAGGAAGAACTGATTGGCTAGCTCGGGTCATGGGCCCATCTTGACCAAGCACTAACAGTGGCCCAAAGTAGCCACATTCCCACTGCTGAAGACAGAGGGCAGGTTCTGCACCGGAACAGAATGAGAGAAAGGCAAACAATAGCCATAATGCTCACCAATAATCAGTCTCCGAGAGAAGGTACAATTTTTGCTAGATAAGTACTATGGAATATTAACTTTAAAATATTTATCTATATAGTCTGAAGAAAGGGAAGTATAGCAGAATTTATAATAATAAAGTAGGTGCTGATTTGTTTTTAAACTGTTACATATCTTCATTCTCATTAGGCTCAGGTTTGCTAATAGCAATACTAGGAACTACATAAACCACATAAATGAGTACTATGCAGTCCTTACAGGCTCAAAAAGTCTCATTTGATGCTTGCACTCGATTTCCTGCTCATCAAGACAATGTTCTCAATGCTAAGATGATGTTATGGGTTGAATTATGTTTCCCAAAATAGTATGATGAAGTCCTAACCCCGGTACCTGTGAATGAGACCTTATTTGGAAATAGTCTTTGCAATATAATCAAGTGAAGATGAAGTCATTAGGGTGGGCCCTAATCCAGTATGACTGTGTCCTTATAAAAAGAGGAGAAGAAGTTCCAACAGAAGGAAGCTGGCGGTGTGAAAATGAAAACAGAGCTTAGAGTTGTACTGCTACAAGCCAAGGAAGGCCAGGGCTTCCAAAAGCTGGAAGAGCCAAAGAAGGATCTTCCCTTACAGGTTTTGGAGGAAGCAAGGCCCTGCCAATACCTTGATTTTGTACTTCTAGCCCCTAGAACTGTGAAATAATACATTTCTGTTGTTTTATGCCAACCACTTCCTGTGGTATTACAGCAGCCCTAGGAAACTAATACAAATGGTATCACTTAGTTTCAAAAGGCATTGATGCGAAATCAGGGGTATTTAATATTCATACGTGGCTCTCAAATACCTACCTGTGACAAAAAATATCCCCCTTTAGGGATCAAGAAATGGACATGAATTGGCTTGACTATGGTAAGCATTTCAAACTGTGTAGATATATCAAAACATCACATTGTACACCATAAATATATGCAAGTGTTATCAATTATAACTGAATAAAGAAGAAAAAAATTTCAATAAATAAAAAAATGAATGTGGAGCAATAAAAGTCTCAAGACATGGACTCAATATATGGGATAAAATCTAATGTGTAATATATTTGGATATTTTAAGAAGGCAATGCTCTCTGACTTTGAAAGATTGGGACATGTGCCTTCTATGTATTCTCATAACACTGCATATTTACTGTCATAATCCATTATATGCTACAGCAGTGGGGCTCAAATTTTTCAGTATCATGACACTCTCACACTCCTCAAAATTATCGGTCATTGGAGTTATACAGATTTCCCAAATATTCACAGATTTCATTATACAATTTTATAAATCACAATTCGTTAATATCTGCATGGAGCTCATCAAAAAAGACTTTCAGGTATGTTAAATAAAATTTATAGGAGGTCAGTGATTTGGACTAAGCTCCTGCACTAGGCCCCAACAGACTAAAATGTAGTCACTGGTGCTAAAGTTCCACATCACCAAACCAAAATTAACTTGCTTATCTGACTAGAGAAACCAAAAGACATAGATAATAACCAAATTTCTGCTTTAACCCTTATAAGGAAAATAACCTGTTGTTAAATAGTCTACTTTTTGTATTCCTTGTCCCTGCTCAAGCTACCTTATAAAAACCAGCTGTTCTGCCATGGCCATTGGAGCACATTTTCTACATTTTTAGAGGAGATGTCATCCTGATTCACGAATTGCTAATATAAGCCAATTAGATCTTGAAATTTGTTGTAATGTTGTCCTTTGACAAGTATCCCCCTTAAGGGCTATTTTCTGTCACAAGCAGAAATTTGAGAAACACATAATATCTAAATTATTAGATATTATTATATTATACTAAATATTTAATACCTAAAGTCCTAATTTGCACTTTGTTTTTAGAGACAGGGTCTTGCTCTGTTGCCCAGACTGGAGTACAGTGGTGTCATCATGGCTCACTGCAGCCTTGACCTCCAGGGCTCAAGCAATCCTCTTACCTCAGTCTCCTGAGTAGCTACAACTACAACTACAGGCATGTGCCACCACACCACACTAATGAAAAAAAAAAAGTTTTGTAGAGATGGGGTCTCACTCTGTTGCCCAGGCCTCGAACCCCTGGGCTCAAGTGATCCACCCGCCTTGGCCTCCCAAAGTGCTGGGATTACAGGCATGAGCCACTGCCCCACTTGCCTGGACCTAATTTGCACTTGAAAGCTCAGATTTGCTTACCAGCAACAAATACTGTGAGTTGTTCTCCTTAAAGTGACAGGCCTGCTTCATTCACTTTCAACAAAATTGTTGCCGAAATCCCAAGTCTGAATAATGACAGTTTGTCAACCATTATTTCAAGTAAAAACAGCGTTCCAGGAAAACATGGCTATGCATCATATCATAACCATCATATTTCACTATGCAGGGAAGTGCTTTCTGCATACTTCTTACTTTGTCACACAAAATACTAAAAGGACATGTCCTAGAAGTTCAAGATCTAACAAAGTAAATATTCTATTATTTTATTAAAGGTATTTTTAAGTAATATTGGAATTTGTTTTTACTGTATGTACAGTGGGGTGCCTGCCTTGCTTCATGTTAAAGCAACAGCAGCTTCATCCTCAGGGCAAATGCCAACACAGTGACAAGGACAAAGCACCAGCATTATTTTCAAAATAGCACTGACTTTCTGGATCCCCTGGAAGAATCTCTGGGACTTTAAGGGCTTCCTAGACCATACTTTGAGAACTACTGTACCACTAGTCCGTCCACCCCATTGCTCCTTCAGCAATGCTTATTCATTGTTATATTTTCAGGGCGCAGTCTTAGTACACAAGGACTATTCTTTTTTTTTTTTTGAGACAGAGGAGACAATCTCAGCTCGCTGCAACCTCCATCTCCTGGGTTCAAACAATTCTCGTGTCTCAGCCTCCCAGGAAGCTGGGATTACAGGCACATGCCACCACACTTGGCTAATGTTTTTGCATTTTTAGTAGAGATGGGGTTTCACCATGTTGGCCAGGCTGGTCTTGAACTCCTGGCCTCAAGTAATACATCCATCTCAGCCTCCCAAAGTGCTGGGATTACAGGCGTGAGCCACCATGCCCGACCGACTATTCAATAAATACAATTTCATCGATTGCGGACAGTGGCATCCTCACCAGATTACTGTACACCTCAGTTACCTAAGTAATTCCTAATGAGGAGTAAAAAGATCCAGGAAGGTAAATTATCAGAGAGCAGAGTGATGAAGAGCCATGAATATTTTTAAAATAAAATTGATTCAAAGAAAAGATGAGAATAACAAGAATGAGTTAACCTAGAAATGAAAAGACTTGAGGAGTCATCTGAGAAATTACAAGGTCAGATGGATGCCAGGAAACCCAGTTTCAATCTAAAGTTAAATAGAATGGGCCTGGAACTTCAACAGGCCCCTTCTGTATGGAGCCCACGGATTAAAAAGGAGAGGTCTATGTGACAAAACAGGGACCAACCACAGAGAAATGGGAATAAGGGGATAAAAACATGCACTAAATAGAGGAATGACATTTATAAGTACTGAAAGTATCTGTTTACTGTTTTAAATCCATAATTAAATTATGTAATATGATATATCCTTTGTAGCCCTACCAGATATATATATAATTGTTCCCTGAAATTTTCACACACTGAATCAGACCTTTTGCTCTCATCAAAATTGGACAGAAGAGACAGGGCGTATAAAAAAAAAAAAAAAAAAAAAGACTAAAGGCAGTAAATAAGCCCAAGATGCAAGACTTCAAAGGAAAAAACTGTTTCATTTTGATCTCCAAGTAATGAGATACAGCCTAGTAAAGAAGGTGCTAGTTCCCAGCCAGCTGAACAAACTCCCCAACTCTCCTAGAGGACATCACACATAGGCTGCTCCGATTAAACTGAGATTGTCCCTTAATAAACAGCAACAATCCTCTCCCACTACCACCCACAAAGATATCAAAAAGGCCTACCTTGCCAACATGAAGACAGCTGTTGGAACCACGAACTGGAGGCAAATTATCTTTCATTGCTGGAAATGTCTCGGTTTCATGAAAGTGCATTTTATCTTCTTCTTTTTTAATTTCCGATACCCAACTCTGAGAATAGAGAAAAAGGTAAATATATAGTTTGAAATAATTATAACCAAGCATAAGAAAGAACTATAGCTGACCCTTGAACAATGCAAGTTTGAACTGCATGGGTCTATTCATATGTGGATTTTTTTCAGTAAAAATATTGGAAAAATATTTGGAGATTTGTGACAGTTTGAAAAAAACTCACAGATGATTAGTAATATCAAAAAATTAAGATAAAGTTAGGTATTTCATGAATGCATAAAATATATGTAGATACTAGCCTAGTTTATCATTTACTACAATAAAGTATACACAAGTTATAAAAAGTTAAAATTTATCAAAACTTACCCACACAAACACTTACAGACCATAAATAGCACCATTCACAGTAAAGAGAAATGTAAAAAAAAAGACATAAGGATGCAGCATTAAATCATAACTGCATAAAACTGACTGTATTACACACTACAATACATAATAATTTCACAGCCACCTCCTGTTGCTATTGTTGTAAGCTTTAAGTTACAAGTATCTGCTTAAAATGCCTTGTGACACTAGTCATGTCTGCAGAAGCAGTTTGTCTCTAGTAAACTGCATCCTGTCATAAAAAGTGATCTCTCACAGTTCTCACATATTTTTATGATGTTTAGTGCAACACTGTAAACCTTAAATAACACCATGGGACCCATACGAAGTGTCACTAGTGATGCTGGAAGTGCTCCCAAGAAGCAGAGAAAACACATGATATTACAAAAGAAAAAGTTGAATTGCTTGATATGTGCCAGAGATTAAGATCTGGCATAAGCTACAGTTGCAGTTGCCCACCATTTCAAAATAAATGAATCCAGAATAAGGACCACTGAAAAAAAAAGAAAGAAAAGAAAAAAGAGGGAGAGGAGAGGGAGAGGAAAGGCGGAGAGAAAGGGACAGAGGAAGAGGGAGGGGGAGGGGGAAAGGAAGAGGGAGAAGAGGAGAGGAGAGGGAAATTTATGAGTCCATCATTGCATCACTGCGGCTACACCATCAGGTGCAAAGACTTTGCACTTCTTGTGGGCGTGCAAAGAAGAATTCCTGGCTGGGCGTGGTGGCTCACTCCTGTAATGCCAGCACTTTGGAAGGCCGAAGTGGGCAGATCACTTGATGTCAGGAGTTCCAGACCAGCCTGGCCAACGTGGTGAAACCCCGTCTCTACTAAAAATACAAAATTAGCCAGGCGTGGTGGCGGGCGCCTGTAATCCTAGCTACCGGGGAGTCTGAGGCAGAAGAATTGCTTGAACCCAGGAGGCGGAGGTTGCAGTGAGCCAAGGTGGCACCACTGCGCCCCAGCCTGGGCGACAGAGCAAGACTCAGTCTCAAAAAAAAAAAAAAAAAAGAGAAAAAGAAGACATTCCTATAGATTATAATATGATTCCAGAAAAAGCAAAGTCACTATATGACAACTTGAAGCAAAAGAAGATCATGAACCTATAAAGCTGAAGAATTCAATGCCAGCAAAGGATGGTTTGAATTTTAGAAAAAGGTTTGGCTTTTAAAATGTCAAGAGAACAGGAGAAGCAGCTTCTCCCAACCGAAAGGCAGCAGACAAGTTTCCAGGTGCCACTGAGAAAATCACTAAAGAGAAAGAATATCTGTCTGAGCAGATTTTTAATGCAGACGAAAGTGCTGTATTCTAGGGGGAAAAAATGCCACAAAGGATATTTATTAGTAAGGAACAGAAGCAAGCACCAGGATTTAAGGCAGGAAGGGAAGGGGAAACTCAATTATTTTGTGCAAACGCAGTTGGGTTTATGATCAGGACTGACTTTATCTGTAAAGCTGCTAACCCG
Source organism: Rhinopithecus roxellana (assembly GCF_007565055.1). NCBI lineage: Eukaryota > Metazoa > Chordata > Mammalia > Primates > Cercopithecidae > Rhinopithecus > Rhinopithecus roxellana. Next base: position 64,111,427 of record NC_044557.1, on the reverse strand, counting down.
CAAGCCTTGAGGGGAAAAGATAGATATCAGCTGCCAGTCTTTTGACTGTACAGCAAGAAGGCCTATTCAAGAACTCTTTTTCTGTATTGGTTCCATCAATGCTTTGTTCCTGAAGTCAGGATGTACCTTGCCACTAAGGGACTGTCTTTTGATGTTGGACAATGTCCTAGGCCACCCAGAACCCCATGAGTTCAAGACCAAAGGGGTCAAGTGGTCTACTTACCCCAAAACAATGTCTCTAATTCAACCTCTAGATCAGGGGGTCACAAAGATCTTTAAGAACTTTACTGCATGCCAGCTGGGTGCGGTGGCTCACTCCTGTAATCCCAACACTTTAGGAAGCCAAGGCTGGTGGATCACGAGGTCAGGAGATTGAGACCATCCTGGCTAACATGGTGAAACCCCATCTCTACTAAAAATACAAAAAAAATTAGCTGGGCATGGTGGTGGGCACTTATAGTCCCAGCTACTCGGGAGGCTGAGGCAGAAGAATGGTGTGAACCCAGGTGGCCGAGCTTGCAGTGAGCCACTGCACTCCAGGCTGGGTGACAGAGCAAGACTCCGTCTCAAAAAAAAAAAGAAAAAAAAAAAAAGAACTTCACTGCATGCCCTACTCTATGGAAAGGACTGTCAACACTACAGAAGAGAACCCTGATAGAACATCATGAACGTCTAGAAGGATTACACCATTGAAAATGCCATCATCATTATAGAAAAAGCCATTAAGCCAGGAGTGGTGGCACATGCACCGGTAGCCCCAGTTACTCAGGAGTTTGAGGCAGGAGGATCACTTGAGCCCAAGAGTTGTAGCTGTGCTGTGTGCTACGACCCTGCCTGTGAATAGCCATTGCATTCCAGCCCTGGCAACATGGCAAAATCCCATCTCTAAGAAAAAAAAAAAAAAAAAGCCATGAAATAATAAATCCATGCTAGAAAAAAACTGTCCAGATGTTGTCCAGGATTTCATAGGATTTACAATAGAGCAAATCAAGGAAATCATAAAAGAGATTATGAATATGCCAAAAAAAAGTTGGGGGTGAAGTGTTTCAAGATATGGATGTTGGAGAAATTCAAGTGCTAACGCCACACCACAGTAGTTAACAGAAGATGACTTCATGAAGGTAAGTGCTTCTGAACCAGTGCCAGACAATGAGAAGACACAGAATAAGCAATGCCAGAAAATAAACTAACATTAGACAATCTGGCAGAAGGGCTCCGATTACTCAAGACTGTTTTTGACTTCTTTCACAACATCTATCCTCTGTGATATGGGGACTAAAACTAAAGCAAATGGTAGAAGAAGGATTGGTACCATATAGTAACATTTTTAGAGAAATGAAAAAGCAAAAGACAGAAATTATGATTGATTTCTAAAAAGTTACACCAAGTACACCTGCCTCTCATGCCTCTCCTACCTCTCCTTTCATCTCCTCCACCTCTTCCATCTCTGCTACCCTTGAGACAGCAAAACCAACACCTCCTGTGCCTCCTCCTCCTCAACCTACTTAATATGATGATGACGAGGATGAAGACCTTTATGATGATCCACTTCCACTTAATGCATAGAAAATGTATCTTCTCGGCTGGGCGTGGTGGCTCAAGCCTGTAATCCCAGCACTTTGGGAGGCCAAGGCAGGCGGATCACGAGGTCAGGAGATCGAGACCATCCTGGCTAACATGGTGAAACCCCGTCTCTACTAAAAAAAATACAAAAAACTAGCCGGGTGAGGTGGCGGGTGCCTGTAGTCCCAGCTACTCGGGAGGCTGAGGCAGGAGAAGGGTGTAAACCCGGGAGGCGGAGCTTGCAGTGAGCTGAGATCCGGCCACTGCACTCCAGCCTGGGCGACAGAGCGAGACTCCGTCTCAAAAAAAAAAAAAAAAAAAAAAAAAGAAAATGTATCTTCTCTTCCTTAGGATTTTCCTAATAATATTTTCTTTTCTCTAGCTTACTTTATTGTAAGAATACAGTATATAATCTATATAACATACAAAATATATGTTAATCAACTGTTTATGTTGTTGGTAAGGCTTTCAGTCAACAATAGACTATCAGTAGTTAAGTTCTGGGGGAGTCAAAAGTTGTTAAAGGGAGCCAGTGCCCCTAACTCCTTGTGTTGTTCAAGAGTCAACTATATTTATCATAGTTTCCTATGAGTCAATTTTTTAGACAATGTGATCTTGCCATCCTCACTATCTGGAACATACTTCGTACCTTTTATTTTAAATTGTGGTAAATATGCATAACATAATAAAATTGGCCATCTTAACAGTTTTTAAGTCTACAGTTCAGTCTTGTTAAGTATATATACATTGTTGTTGCCGTTCCTACTTTTATTTATCTTGCAAGACCTTATTCATCATTCTTTTCAGCAAGATTTCCCAGAACTTCCTAGTTGGGCTAAAAGTGCTTCTCCTCCATAATATATTAGCATAAATATTTTAAAATCATCTATTGTTAGTCTCTCTTCTTACACTGTAAATTCCTTGAGGGCAGGGCCTATGTCTTAATTTCATCTTTGTGATTCAGTGTCTGACATATAGTAGGTTCTTAATGTTTATTAAATTGTCACAGGTGCCAGAAAAAAAATTGAGTAAGATATTATCCGTGAAGTAGTATTACTTATTATTCAGAAAAGATGTATTGAGAGTTCTAATATTTGTTAGACACTCTTAAAAGCACTGGGATACAGCAAAAAAAAAAAAAAAAACTATATTATCTGTCCCATCTGTATATAGAAGGCAGGGAGGATGAAAAAGGGCAAAGAGGAGAAATATGAGAAGAAAAAGAAAAGCAATAAGGTTAGAATGGTGAAAGGTAAGAGGAAGATTTATAGAGGAGGAAGGGAGCAAGAAAGAATGGAGAAAAGGGGACAAGTGACAAAGTATGAAAGAAAGGCAAGTGAAAAGGAGACTAACCTGCGAAGTGACCAACAGGAGTTCTAGACCAGCCTGGGCAACATAGCAAGACCCATGTCTCTACAAAAAACTTAACTGAGTGTGGTGGTGAATGCCTGTAATCCCAGCTACTTAGGAGAATGAGGAGGATCACTTGAGCCCAAGAGTTCAAGGCTGCAGCAAGCTATGATTGTGCCACTGCACTCCAGCCTGGGTGACACAGCAAGACCCCATCTCAAAAAAAAAAAAAAAAAAAAAAAAAGTGGTCAAGAAGAGCAAAGACACACAATGGGGAAAAACATAGGCTCTTCAACTAAAATCAAGCTGTCTACATCCTGAAAACAAGACCAAAAAGTCTGGACATAAAGTGCTATTTTTGACTGGTAGATTACCATATTTTTGAGCTCAAGCCAACAAAATGAGAAGGCTGAAAGTTTAAAAAGCAGCATTGTAAGTTACAGAATGCATATACCTCAACATTGTTTTTAGATGTTTTAAAATCGTTTTTAACCCCAGAAAAATATAAATAAAATAAAATAAACAAAAAAACTGGTTCTCCAGAATCTGTGAGATACATATATTTTATATATATATGCACACACACATATATATACACATACACACACATACATATATACACACACACACACACACACACATATATATATTTTCTTTTTCTTTTTTTTTTTTCTTTATTTTAGGCAGAGTCTAGCTCTGACTCCCAGGCTGGAGTACAATGGTGCAATCTTTGCTCACTACAACCTCCACCTCCTGGGTTCAACTGATTCTCATGCCTCAGCCCCCTGAGTAGCTGGGATTACAGGCATGCACCACCACACCTGGCTGATTGTTTGTATTTTTAGTAGAGACAGGGTTTCACCATGTTGGCGAGGGTGGTCTCGAACTCCTGACCTTAGGTGATCCGCCCTCCTCGGCCTCCCAAACTGCTGGGATTACAGGCATGAGCCACTCATGCCCAGCCCAAAAATAATTTCTTAAGCAAAATGAAACTGAAGAAACTCTAAGAAAATATAAGTAAATATGTATCTGGTGGAGAGCAAACCTTCCTAACTATAAAAGCTGATGAAAAGATCTTAAAGAATAAAATTAAGAGGATAGCATAAAAATTTTAAAAAATAAAAAACACCACACACAACATTTAAAAGGTAAACAACAAGCTAGAGGAAAATTTACAATATACAGTACAGAACTCTTAAAAAACAATGAGAAATACATTAATAGAAAAAGCGCAAAAATTAGCTGGGCGCGGTGGCACGTGCCTGTAATCCCAACTACTCGGGAGGCTGAGGTGGGAGAATCACCTGAACCAGGGAGGCACAGGACAGTGATCATTGAAAGAAAGGGGAACAAATGAGGTAAGCCCTACAGTTGCTCCAACTCACTGTCTGCAGTTTCCAGGCTGCAGCAGAGTAAAAGTACCCAAACAGAACCCTGTGGTCTTGCTGAATTCAGCAAAGTTTGGACGTTAGGGAGACCAAGACTGTGAGGTTTCAGGGGAAAAAAATATCAGAGAGGAGGCAGCTGTACAGAAAGAGAGCTCTAAAGATAACCTGAACAGCCTTGTATCTATTTGAAAAATTGAATTCACAGTTAAAATCTTTCCTACAAAGAAAATCCCAGGCCTATACAGTGTCAACAGTGAACTGAAAACATTTAAGAAAGAAATAATACCAATTATATACCAACTTTTTTAGAAAACAGAAGAGGAGACAATACTTCCCAACTCCTTCTATGAGGCCAGCATTACCCTGCTACCAAAACCAGACAATGGCATTACAGGAAAATAAAACTATTGACCAATATCTCTCATGATCATAGACACAAAAACCCTTCACAGAATTTTAGCAAATCAAATCCAGGAATGTATTTGTAAAAGATATATCACGACCAAGTAGAGTTTATCCTGGAATGAAAGGTTGGTATAATATTTGAAAACAATCTACATAATTTACCTTATTAACAGACTACAAAGAAAATCATCTGTTCATCTCAATAAATGCAGAAAAAGCATTTCACAAAATTGAAAACCCATTCATGATAAAAAATTCTCATCAAACAAGGAACAGAAGAAAACTTCAACTTGATAAAGGGCATCTACACAAAATTTAAAGCTCACATTATATTTCATAGTGAAATTCAAAATGATTTCCCTGTAAGACTGGGAAATAGGCAAGGATATCTGCTCTTACCACTTCTACTGAACTGGAGGTTCTAGCCAGTTCGATAAGGCAAGTAAAATAAATAAATAAATACATGGCAGACTGGAAAAGAAGCAAATCTCGCATTTTTCACAGATGGCATGATCCTGCAGGTAGAAAATCCAATGAATCTACAAAAACATTCCTAGAACTAATCCATGACTTTAACAAAATTGCAGGATATGAAGTCAATATGAAAAAGCAATTAGATAAGTATAAACTTGTACAATTAAAAATTGAAATTAAAATTAGGTATCTGGAGTAGTCAAACTTACAGGAACGGCAATAGAATGGTGCTTGCTAGGGGATAGGGGAGTGGGGAAAATGGGGAGTTGTTTAATGAGTGTAGCATTTGTTTTGCAGAATGAAAAAGTTCTGAAGAGTGGTTGCACAACCATGTGAAAATGCTTAACACTACTGAACTGTACACTTAAAACTGGTAAAGATAATACATTTCATGTAATATGTATTTCACTAAAATGAAAAAAAAAACTTTCATAACTGAGGTGACAGGATGAGCAAAACATTGAAATTACAAAAATATTAACATTTATAATAGCATGAGCTACACGTAATGTTTAGGAATAAGTTTAGCAAAACTATGCAAGAACTATATACTGAAAACTATAAGACATTGCTGTAAAAAAAATTGAAGACTTAAATGAATGGAGAAATATACAATGTTCATGGATCCGAAACCTCAGTATTAAGATGTCAGTTCTTCCAAAATTGATCCATGAATTCAACACAATCCCAATTCAAACACAAGCAAGTTATTTTGTAATAAGCAAAAGACCTAAAATAGCCAAAACAACTTTTAAAAAGAACAAAGGTGGAAGACTTGCACTACCTCCAGCCTCTTTTTTTTTCCAGCCTTTTATTACAGTAAAATTTCAAGAGTTACTGTAAAACTATTGCAATCAAGACAAGAAGGTAATAAAGATGTACATTTAATATAATGAAACATGCTACTGTGGACAGACTGCCTATGGGATAGCCTTGCTTATCAAGGAGTATAAAATAAATAAATAAATATAAAAATTAAAATAATGAAACAGAATTGAGGGAGTCAGAAATAGACGCGCACATAAGATCAATTGATTCTTTTTTTTTTTGAGACAGTCTTGCTCTGTCGTCCAGACTGGAGTTCAGTGGCACCATCTCAGCTCACTGCAACCTCTGCCTCCTGGATTCAAGCAATTCTTGTGCCTCAGCCTCCTGAGTAGCTGGGACTACAGGCACATGGCACCATGCTCAGCTAATTTTTGGTATTTAGTAGAGATGGGGTTTTGCCACGTTGGCCAGGCTGGTCTTGAGCTCCTGAACTCAAGTGATCCACCCACCTCAGCCTCCCAAAGTGCTGGATTACAGGCGTGAGCCACTGTGCTCAGTCCAGTTGATTTTTTTTAAAAAGATTTTTTAGAGATGAGGTCTTGCTGTGTTGTCCAGCCTAGAGTTAAACAGCTATTCACAGGCTTGGTAATAGTGCACCATAACCTAAAACTCCTGGGCTCAAGTCATCTCCTTGTCTCAGCCTCCAGAGAAACTGGGACTACAGGCATGCACCACCACACCCAGCTTTGGTCAACTGAGTTTTGACAATGGTACCAAGAAATTTAAAGATAATATTTTATTATACGGTGCTTGAATACTTTTTGTTCAAATACCAATACAAAAATTAAAACTGATTATAGACCTAGATATAAGAATTAAAACTATAAACTTCCTAGGAGAAAAAATTAGAGGTCCTGGATTAAACAAAGATATCTTAGATAAAACACAAAAGCCCAAACAATAAAAAAAAGATTTCCTCAAAAGTTAAAACTTGTACTCTTCCAAAGATACTGTTAAAAAAAAAAAAATGAAAAGAGGCTGGGCGTGGTGGCACACATCGGTAATCCCAGCACTTTGGGAGGCCAAGACGGGCAGATCACCTGAGGTTGGGAGTTTGAGACCAGCCTGACCAACATGGAGAAACCCCATCTCTACTAAAAATACAAAATTAGCCGGGCGTGGTGGCACATGCCTGTAATTCCAGCTACTCAGGAAGCTGAGGCAGAAGAATTGCTTGAACCTGGGAGGTGGAGGTTGCGATGAGCTGAGATTGCGCCATTGCACTCCAGCCTGGGCAACAACAGCGAAACTCTGTCTCAAAATAAATAAACAAACAAACAAACAAATAAATAAATAAATAAATAAATAAATAAATAAATAAAAAAGAAAAGACAGCTGGGCATGGTGGCTTATGCCTGTAATCCCAGCACTTTGAGGGGCCAAAGCAGCCCAGGTATTCAAGACTAGCCTGGACAACATAGTGAAGCTCTGTCTCTACAAACAATTAAAAAAAAAAAATAGCCAAGCATAGTGGTGCACGCCTGTGGTCCCAGCTACTCTGTAGGCTGAAGTGGGAGAATTGCTTGAGTCTGGGAGGTCAAGGCTGCAGTGAGTCATGATGGTATCACTGCACTCCAGCCTGGGCAACAGAGCAATGTATCTGATAAAGAACAAGTACTTCGTAACTCAGTAAGAAGACAATGCAATTTTTTTTTTAATGGGCAAAGGATGTAAAGACACTTCACAATAGAAGTTACATGAAAAGACACTCAATGTCATTAGTCATTAGAGATACGCAAATTAAAACCACAATGAGATACCTGGTAGAGTGGCTAAAACTAACAAAACTGACAATACTATGTGCTGACCAGGATATAAAGCAGGTGGAAATTTTATATATTGCTGTCAGGATTGCACAATGGTACAGCCACTTTGGAAAATATTTTGGCAGTTGAAACATAGTATATTTAGGGATCAGTATTATCTAGGTTTTAGGCATCCACTGGGGGTCTTACCAAAGGTAAGTGGGTAAACAAACTGTAGGATATTCATACAATTCAATACTATTCAGCAACTCAGAGGAATGAACTACAGACACAAGCAACCACATAGATGAATCTCAGAAGCATTATGTAAGTGAAAGAAGACACACAAGAACAACAACATACTGTGTGATTACATTTACACACAAGTCTAGAAAAGGCAAAACTATGCTGACAGTTCAGTGGTTGCCAAAGCCCAGGCAGTGGGGTCTGCACTGACCACAAATGGGCAAGAGAAAAGTTTTAGTGGTGATGGAAATGTTCTGTACCACATACATTTGTCAAAACTCAGTGAAATGTACACTATAAAGTTAGGAATTTTTATGGAATATAAATTTTACCTCAATAAAGCTGATTAAAAGAAATCTGTAAATATTTAAGAAATTTAAGTGACAGATCCATGAAAGATAACTCAACTTTACTAGTAATAAAAAAATATACTACAATAGTCCTCCCCTTATCTGTAATTTTGCCTTCTGTGGTTTCAGTTACCCACAGTCAACTGCAGTCCAAAAATAGGTGAGTACAATACAGTAAGATATTTTGAGAGAAAGAGAGCTCATATTCACATAACTCTTACAACAGTATGTTGTTATAATTGTTCTGTTTTTTTAGTTATTGTTAATCTTTTACTGTGCCTAATTTATAAGTTAAATTTTATCATAGACATGCATATAGAGGAAAAAACACGGTATATTTAGGCTTCAGTACTATCTGCAGTTTTAGGCATCTACTGGGGGTCTTGGAAAGTATGCCCCAAAGATAAGAAGGGACTATGGTACTACCATTTTTTCAACTATTTAATTGACTAAAAATGATTACAGCATCCAACAAAAAGTACCTAAAAATAGGCATTTTTTTTTTTTTAATAAAGAAACCAGGTCTCTCTGTATTGTCTAGGCTGGCCTCAAACTCTTGGGTTCAAGCAATCCTCCCTGAGTAACTGGGACTATAGGCACACACCACTGCACCTGGCTTGGGCATTCTTATACACTGTTGGGGGTGATGTATGAAGGTACAAATTTTCTGAGAACATACATTTGAAAAGCCTTAAAAACATTCAAACCCTTTGATCAAACAATTTAAATTTTTTTCTCTCTCTCTCTTGCTTTTTGTTTTTAGACAGGGTCTCACTCTGTCACCCAGGCCAGAGTGCAATGACACCATCACAGCTCACGGCAGCCTCAATCTCTCAGGATAAAGCGATCCTCCTGTCTCAGCCTCCTGAATGGCTGGGACTACAGGCACATGTCACCATGTCCAGCTAAGTTTTGTATTTTTGTAGAGACAACTCTGACTATGTTGCCCAGGCTGGTCTCCTGGCCTGAAGTGATCCTTCTGACTCAGCCTCCCAAAGTACTGGGATTACAGGTGGTGTGAGCAACCATACTTGACCAAGCAATTTGAATTCTAATAATTTATCCTGAGGAAATAATCAGGGAGGTGCAAAAAGTAGGCCAGGCATGGTGGCTCATGCCTGTAATCCCAGCACTTTGGGAGGCCGAGGTGGGCGGATCACCTGAGGTCAGGAGTTTGAGAAGTCTGGCCAACATGGTGAAACCCCATCTCTACTAAAAATACGAAAATTAGCCAGGCATGGTGGCATGTGCCTGTAATCCCAGCTACTCGGGAGGCTGAGGCAGGAGAATCACTTGAACCCAGGAGGCAGAGGTTGCAGTGAGCCGAGGTCACACCACTGCACTCCAGCCTGGGCGACAAAGCGAGACTCCATCTCAAAAAAAAAAAAAAAAATTACAAATAAACATGTTTATTCAGCACTATTTATTGAAGATGATTAAATTATAGGCTTTTTAATAGGATGGAATATTATTCAGCTAATTTAAATGCACACATGTATGGACGTGCACACACACGCAAATTTGCAATGTTCCCCTGGGTGTAAAAAGCAACCAATCCTGCCTAATTGACACTAGAAGCCCTTTACAGACAAACAAGAAGCCTAGGATTTCAGATAAGTAAAGTAAACACATATACAATGTCTCAACAATATCTGTGGAAAATTGGTATTACTCTATACCTTTATATCATCATCAATTTTTTCCCATTCTTCAGCTGTAAAACTGGCTGCTGTTGCTGCTGGTTTATCTTTCCTCAAAGCTCTACTTTCAGGGGCCAAGGCTTGAAGGTGCTTTTCACAAAATTCTGTAAGTTCAGGATAACATCCTTCCTCGCCAGACCTTAAAAAGAAATAAATAAGTTTTAGAGTTAGCACCTTATTTAGGATCATCTAGACCAGTGGTTTGCAGGCTGGGTTCCATGGAGCCCTAAGGTTCTGTGGAGATCTCAAGGGCTGCTTCCCAGTCTCTTTCCTCAACCTGCACAGTCTCAATTTTTACCCATTAATCTACGGAACGATACAATGAAGAAAAAAAGGAACTTCAAAGAAACCAATTTTCATCACACACTTGAAAAATTGGATAAGGGTGAGTGGGGCGGGGTGGTCCCCAGCACCGTGGAGGAAGTGGGGCTGCTCCGCGGAGTTGGCCTGGGTTCTGGGTTCATCCCGGCACCACCATGTCAATGGGTTCCTTTAAGATCACTCTGAGGTCTGACCCGCGGCTGGCATAAAAAGTACTCTGTTCCTGAAAGTACACCTTTCACAGCAGTCTTATAGTTTGCAACAGAAGAATTTCAAGTTCCTGCTCCAAGAAGTGCAATTATTATCAATGATGGAATATGAATAAATCCCGTACAGACCGCTGGAAATGTTTTTCTAAAACATCGTTCAGAACTGCGAATTATTCCTAGAGTCGTGATGGAAGTTGTTAATATTGGCCGCTTGGAACATACAATTACCTTTCAGAATAAATATTGGTATTTTTTGTTGCTGTAAAATTGAAATCAGGCATTTAACACACGATGAAAACACCAAGAGTCAATGAATAATGAGACTCATCTGTCCCTTTTTGTTGTCTGTACTCTTCATGTGAAGAGGGAATGCATATGAATTAAGGGTAGTAGTGTCACAGAAGATTGCTACCTCACACACAAACAGGTAGTTCATTTGGGGTAAATGGATTATCCAACTATTTTATAACTGGGCGCTTCTGATAATTTTTTGGAAAACATTTGAAACATTAAAATTTACCGAATCTTACATATTTGTCTGAGTTAAAAATATAAAAAGAATTATGGATCATGGATGGCAATTTGCTTGACAGCATCTGGTTTGCAGACTCATAGTTTGATTTTTAATTAAATATATAGCTTATGATGAAGTCAATAAACATATCAATGAATAGTTAACTATATTAAATTTTTATCAGGCTGGGCGCTGTGACTCAGGTCTGTATTCCCAGCACTTTGGGAGGCCGAGGCAGGCGGATCACTTGAGGTCAGGAGTTCGAGAACAGCCTGGCCAACATGGTGAAATGGACTCTCTACTAAAAGTACAAAAATTAGCCAGGCAAGGTAGTGAGTGCCTGTAATCCCAGCTACATGGGAGGCTGAGGCAGGAGAATCACTTGATCCAGAAGGCAGAGGTTGCAGTGAGCCAAGATCATACCACTGTACTCCAGCCTGGGTGACAGGGAGAGAGACTCTGTGTCAAAAAAAAAAAAAAAAATTTGTCATTTACTTTTTTTAAGTTTCAAATCTCATGTATCACATAAATTTCAGTTTAATATCAACCAAAGAAACAAAACTTTAACAAAAATGGAATAATATTTTCTCTTCAACATATGTATGTTCATATGTTCATTTTGTACATGATATTAAACTCATAAATTCAGTATTAGAGACTGGCAGAAAGATAATTTGGACTTCCTTTTCAACAAAGATTTTCTGTTCATAGTTTTTTTTTTTTTTTCAAAGAGGTAGGAAGAAAATGGCAGATAAACAGCTTAAACAACACACCCTGAAATTCAACCACTCAAGGAACAGAATTCTTTCCTTAGAGAGTTAAATGGAGACATCTGTTCCTTTTATTTTAAGGAAAAGCAGTCTTTTCCCATTCTTTTGTAGGTCTGTTCATTCTTACATTTCTAGAAAAATATAAATAAATTTCATTTCCAAATTAAATTTTAAAAAACAATTCCAAGTTCAATATATTATCACTGAATTAGGTTATTCATAGAATTTCTTGGAACCAACATTATTATAACTGTAGCTTTCCAACTGTTTCATCCAGTAAACTTTTCATTTTTATTTATTCGTCCTTGACCAAGTATACATGATAATATTCTGCTAAAAAAGGGAAAACAGTTGATATTACTGATTTTTCACTTTCCATCAGTGTCTGGCTGGGGAGCAACAGGGAAGACAGGAAGCTAAAGGTGATGAAACAGAAAAAGGAAAGAACTCAGTGATAAGGAATAGGGATAGAGGAAATAAAGAACTGCCACAGAGCAAAAGGAATTCTAGATTCCTGGAAAGTAGCTCATGCTCCACAAGTGTCTTCTGCAATAGAACTCTGGTCTCCAAATGAAAATAGCTCAAGAGATCCAAAGAGGCCCCAGCACTTTGGGAGGCCAAAGCAGGAGGATTGCTCAAGTCCAGGAGTTTGACATCAGCCTGGACAACATAGTGAGATCCAGTCTTAAAAAAAAAACAACAAAAACAAAAACAAAAAAGAAGCAAGCAAGAAAGAGATAGAGAGAAAGAGAGAAAGAGATAGGAAGGAAGGAAGGAAGGATGGAAGGAAGGACGGAAGGAAGGAAGGAAGGAAGGAAGGAAGGAAGGAAGGAAGGAAGGAAGGAAGGAAGGAAAAAAGAAAAGAAATCCAAAAGAGGTGTCACAGGTTGGTACTCCTCAGGACAGTGTTCTTGAAGTGGGTTCCTTGAACACCTGCATATCAATCAGCCAGCTCCACTGTTAAATCATATGTTCCCTGGCCCTATCCCAGAGTTTTTGAAGCAGAATTGCTGGGAATAGGGTCCTCAAATGTGCATTTTTAACAACCACATTTGATGTATATTCAGTGGGACAGTCACTAGGATGGGGCTCTACCCTGAAAAGGTCCTGATTCCCTGCCTTCTGATGTTACCTTCAGGCCTCCCCGCCACCCTCCATGTGATCAGCGTGTGGTGGGTCACCCTCCTTTGTTGTCAGGTGATATGAAGTGGGAAAGTGCCACCAGCCTAGGTTGGTGAGATAAGCTTATCTCCTAATAGCTTTTTTTTTTTTTAATTTTTTGAGACTGTCACCCAGGCTGGAGTGCAGTGACACAACCAGGGATCACTATAGCCTTCAAGGCTAAAGCAATCCTCCCACCTCAGCCTTCTGAGTAGCTGGGATTACAGGTCGAGATAATTTTTATATTTTTTGTAGAGACAGGATTTTACCCTGTTACTCAGGCTGGTCTTGAACTCCTGAACTCAAATGATCCACCTGCTTCGGCCTCCCAAAATGCTAGTGTTGCAGGCATGAGTCATCACACCCCACCGTAATGGCTGCTTTCACAGCTACTTTACCTTCTCCTAGAAAATGTAGAGAAGCCAAGAAAAATGCCCTCCTGGATACTAATTAGCCTAAGTCTCATGCTGGCAGTAGACCTAGGTGAAACTCTCCAAACTAACCACAGGATCAAAATCACTATTTTGGGACCTACCATGCATGGGCAAAAACAACAATCTCAATATTTGAGAATTTTCTTCAGTATTTCTTGTGGGCGGCAAGCCACCTAGGTGCTGAGGCAAGAGACCGACGGCACGAGCTATTCCAGTATAATAAAATATATAAAATAAAAATAGTTATACTAGATATAGATCATAGATATGATTATATATGAATACCATTAATCATTAGTTTGTAGCAATTACTCTTTATTCCAATATTATAATACTCCTCACTTTACAATCATAACCTAGGAAAAACCAGGCCATACAGAGATTGGAGCTGAGGGGACATAGTGAGAAATGACCAGAAGACCAGAGTGCGAGCCTTCTGTTATGCCCTGGCAGGGCCGCCAGAGAGCTCCTTGGTCTAGCGGTAATGCCAGCATCTGGGAAGATGCCTGTTGCCAAGCGGACTGTGGTCTAGTGGTAGCGTCAGTGTCAAGGAAGAACACCCGATACTTAGCAGACCGGGAATTCCCCAGGGGAGTTTAGAGAAGACTCTACTCCTCCACCTCTTGTGGAGGGCACCTCTTGTGGAGGGCCTGACATCAGTTATCCGGAGGCCTAACCATCTCCCTGTGATGCTGTGCTTCAGTGGTCACGCTCTTAGTCCGCCTTCATGTTCCATCCTGTACACCTGGCTCTGCCTTTTAGATAGCAGTAGCAAATTAGTGAAAGTACTAAAAGTCTTTGATATGCAGAAATAATGGTGTAAACTGTCTATCTCCTCCCTTTCTCTCTGTCTCGGCTGCCAGGCAGGGAAAGGCCCCCTGTCCAGTGGACATGTGACCCATGTGACCTTACCTATCATTGGAGATGGCTCACACTCCTTACCCTGCCCCTTTGGCTTGTATCCAATAAATATCAGCGCAGCCTGGCATTCGGGGCCACTACTGGTCTCTGCGTCTTGGTGGTAGTGGTCCCCCGGGCCCAGCTGCCTTTTCTTTTATCTCTTTGTCTTGAGTCTTTATTTCTACAATCTCTCGTCTCCACACACGGGGAGAAAAACCCACTGACCCTGTGGGGCTGGACCCTACAATTTCTAATGTAGCTTTTACCTTTAGAAGGCAACAACAGGGTAATTAAAACGGTCATACTAAAACATGAAATGATTTTTAAATGCTTACCTGAGCACGCAAAGAATTTTTTCCAGATGTTTAACATCTGAACATTTTTCAATGTATTTGAAATCCAGATGTTCAATGGGAATTTTAAATGTTTTTGTTGTTCCAAAGCCCCACAATGATGGATAATCTTTGGTGGTCATAGCTGAAATACAATATTTAAAAGTTATTAATCTAATGTATAAATAATACTCAATTTGCATAGTAGTAACCATGTAGGTACTTCTTTGTATTTTTTGAAGTTTTTAAATTTTTTTGTAGAGACAGGGTCTCCCTATGTTGCCCAGGCTGGTCTCTAACTTCTGGCCTCAAGCAATCCTCCTGCTTCAGGCTCCCAAAGTGCTGGGATTACAAGCATGAGCCATTGTACCTGTACCACCTAGGTGTTCCTGGACCAAACTGAGGGTTGGCCTGCTAGTTTTTGTGGCCCAATAATGAGATGCAGATGAATTGAGGAGGAAGAGAGTATTTATTTCTGCAACTGGTTACAGGGAGAAGGCCTGGAAATTATCGCCAGACCAACTCAAAATTACAAAGTTTTCCAGAGCTTATATACCTTCTAAGCTATATGTCCATGTGTAAGTGTGCATTCATCTAAAGACATAAGTGATTAACTTCTTTTAGTGTACAACTAAGGTGTGAGTCCTGAAGACCTTCCTCTGGGGTCTCAGTAAATTTACTTAATTTAAATGGGTCCAGGTGCTGGGGCGATTACCCTTATCTTGTCTCCTGGTAAATTACGGAGGTTTGGGGAGTTCCTTCAGACCCCCCATAAACTTGTTTGTGGAGGTCTGGGGAGTTTCTTCAGACCCACAATAAAACTTGTTTAATCCTAAACGGGTCCTGTTAAAAATTCCTTTGCTATCTTGCCATGCTTTAAGGCCCAGGGAAGGCCTAGGCAAAACTCTTGGTGGGATTTTGTTATATCCCAGCCTTTGTCTAAGGGTACTAGCTTTTAATATTTTACTTAACCCCTCAGTCAGTACTGAAACCGTTGTTATGGAGGCCTGTGTTAGTGAGACCTGGCCTGCCACATAGGTACTTCTGTATAAAAGGAGGTGGAGTGTTTTGTTTGTTTTTGTTTTTGAGATGGTGTCACTCTGTCAGCCAAGCTGAAATGCAGTGGTGCAATCGTGGGCCACTGCAGCCTGACCTTCTGGACTCGGTGATCCTCCCACCTCAGACTCCTGAATAGCTGGGACTACAGGCACGTGCCACCACTCCCAGCTAATTTCTCTTAGATTTTTTTGTAGAGATGGGGTTTCTCCATGTTCCCCAGGCTGGTCTCGAACTCCTGGGCTCAAGTGATCCTCCTGCCTTGGCCTCCCAAAGTGCTGGGATTACAGGTGTCAGCCATCACACCCAGCCCTTCTAGGTACTTCTGTAGGAAAAGAAGGTAGAGGGTTTTTTCCATGGAGGAAGTCTACTAATTTTGAATTCTCTGTCCCTGATAACAACAGTTAACATTTATGGAGTTAAATTACTATGGGCCATACATGGATTACCTCACTTAATCTTTACTTAAGCAAAGCTGGAATACAATGACAGAGAAGGTTGTGGTGCCAAAACTGCTTTTTAAGATTTTTTTAATGTTAATTTTGAATGACCTTCTGCTAGTTTAGCTGTCTGTTAACATCCCAATCATTCTTTGTGATTCACCACAAACATAAATAATAACATCCTTTCTGTAACTTGCCTTAACACAATCCTTTTTCCCAACCCCTGCCTCCTCCTTCTCCCCACCACACCATGAACTATGTTCTAAGGGCACTAAGGGCACTCTGTACATACCTCTCTCTCTCTCTTTTTTTTTTTGAGATAGAGTCTTGCTCTGTCACCCAGGCTGGAGTGCAGTACACAATCTCGGCTTACTGACACCTCCTCCTCCTGGGTTCAAGCGATTCTTCTGCTTCAGCCTCTCGAGTAGCTGGCATTACAGGTGTGGGCCACCACGCCCAACTAATTTTTGTATTTTTAGTAGAGATAGGTGGTCTTGAACTCCTGACCTCAAGTGATCTGCCTGCCTTGGCCTCCCAAAGTGCTGGGATCACAGGCGTGAGCCACCGTGCCGGGTTCTGTACTTACCTCTCTCTTAGCACATATTTGAATTATGTTTATTTGTCTTCCCTTCTAGATTGTGAAAGAGCTTACTTTATTTATCCTCATAGCTCCAGGGCTAACATAATAAGTAGTGCCTATACCCCTTCAGAAACATTCACTAAATTTAAGGAATTGGGAATAAGGAGGCCTTGGAGAACTTCACTTTAAAGATACTGCTGCTAATGCTAATAATAATAGCAACAAATATATAGTTATTAATGTATGCTAGGCACCATTCTTAGTACTTTACATATATTACTTCATTTAATCCCTCAATTACTGTATCGGGTAGATTTTATTTTAAGTGACATAAGTAATAACAGTTAACATTTATGGAGCTAAATTACATGTGCCATAGATGATCTCACCTAATCTTCAAAACCTCTCTCATAAAGGATATTAATAATTACTCCTATTTTATAAATGAGCAAGTCGACAAGTGAACTAAGGATACCAGTCTCAGTAGGCTAACGACAGAGCCTACATACTTAACCACTGTACCAGTGATTTTCAAACTGCAGGTAGCAACCCATAAATAATTTAGTGAGTTGCAATTAACATTGTTTTATAATGAGATGGAATACAATAAAAAATGGACTACCTGACATATAATATTAAAGTAAATATTGCTTTATAAAAACTTTTACTTCATGTCTACACAAATGGAAATTATGTGTGTATATAAATGCACGAGGTTACCAAGTAAACTATATTTCTTATTGTGGGTCACTGTCAAAGGTTAAAACAAAACCCACTGTACTTGGGCAATAATTTTAAAAACAAGAAGTAACAACGGGTCTAATTCATAGAAGTATTTCTTTCAACCCTCTGGGAGTCTGTTCATATATCAGACCTCTGCAGAAAAGGATGACACTGTCCACTTTTCCACATTCCTGCTGGCTTTGACTTAGGTATAAGATATAGACGACAGTTCTTAGACTTCAGGATGAGATCTAGCTGATAAATTAGATGTGGCTTTCACCCCATACTTGCAGGGCCTATTGATGAATGGCTCCCATGACAAGGATAACCTTAAGGGTACAAGTTACAGGAAAGCAAGATGAAGAACTTGTAAATTATTAATGCTGCCCAGAATAGAATGGGTTGCCTTAGGAGGATTTTTCCAAAGAGTGGGGGATCTTTGGTGGGAGAGATGTAAGCATCTAATGGGATTAAAATAGATTACCTTGAATTGAAGGTATTTTGCAACCCCTGAGATTTTATGATTTCAATAAAATGTGATTAAAAACATATGAAATGATAGAGCCATCTTTTACATTTAATCAAATGAATTTTATTCTGAACACCGTTTTAACATTTCTGAGAATTTTTTTTTTAAAGACTAATCAAGTGCAGTAGTGAGAAGGGGAGAAAGAGTACAACAAGGAGTTGGACCTATAACTGAACAATTAAGTGAGAGAATTCACTACCTTTGGACCAAGTCTCTCTGAGAATCCTTTTTGAAAACTACCATTTTTTTAAAATTTTCTTTCTGTAGGATACACCTTCTCAAGACTACTGAATATCCATCTCAAGTTCCAAAAAACAAGTTATACAATACTTTAGAACTCTTCCACCTCTGTTTGCAAAGTCTTTGTCTCTGACTGGGAAAACCTTCGGTCCCAGCTGGATTTACAGCTTAGTAATACCTCCCGTTCAAACTGCTGGGGCCTACTAACGCGAAAAGCTGGGTCTCACCCACCGAGGCACCCTCTTTCCTGCATCCACGGGGCCGAGCGCCCCCTGCAGTCGGGGACCGAAAAGAAACGGCATCCTCCCGCCGTGGCAACGGTTTCTATGTACAGCGGCGCCAGGACCCGCCGGGACCGGGGAACACCACAGCCCAGCCCCAACGGTCTCAGATGGCTCCCCAGTCCCTGGCTTGGGTCACCAGGGCTGACTGCGCTAGTGGACCCGGGAACTCCAGCGTTGCCACCGCGCCCCGCCACCCGCCACCTTCCCCCGCGGCCTGGAAAGCCCCGTGTGTACCCTGGCCCTGAAGGACGTCCACCCCATGGCTCCCTCTCCCTCGCGGCCCACCTCCCCTTCGCCTCCCCGCCTCGACCTCTCACCCCCGCTCCTGGAAGTAAGGACTGAGATGCGACAGGTCCTCTATTCCCGGCCGGCAGGTACACACAGGCACTCACCTGGTTCTCAGCGCGCCGCCTCGGGGAGGTCGCGGCCGCCGCACAGACTCTGGCTACGCTGCAGGTGCTGAGGGAGGGGCTGGTCGCCCGGCCCGAGCCAAAGGCGACAGGCTGACGGCCGGGGCGGGGACTAGGCCTCTGCCACGCCCCGACCCGCTGTCCGGCAGATCTGCCCACCGGCCCCAAGTTCACCTTCCCCTCCTTCACTGGCAGAGGACCATTTGGGCATAAGAGTTGGTGTGAGATGTCTCCTTGCTCTCGTTTGAGTTTCAATTTGTTGTAGAGAGTTAAAACGCTGGAATTGGCCAGGCCCAGGGGGCTCAGGCCTGTAATCCTAGCACTTTGGGAGGCCGAGGCAGGAGGAGGGCTTGAGGCCAGGAGTTCGAGACCAGCCGGGGCAACACAGTGAGAGCCTGCCTCTACTATATATATATATAAATATATATAAAATATATAAATATTTTATTTATATATAAATAATTTTTTAAATTTTTTATTGTATTCATGTATTTAATTTTTTGGAGACAGAGTCTTGCTCTGTCACCCAGGCTGGAGTGCAGTGTCATGATCTTGGCTCACTGCAACCTCTGCCTCCCGGGTTCAAGCGATTCTCATGCCTCAGCCCCCCAAGTAGCTAGGATTACAGGTGCCCACCACCACGCCCGGCTAATTTTTTTGCATTTTTAGTAGAGATGGGTTTCGCCATGTTGACCAGGCTGGTCTTGAACTCCTGACCTCAAGTGATCTGCCAGCCTTGGCCTCCCAAAGTGCTAGGATTACAGGCATAAGCCACTACACCTGGCCCATAAATAAAATATTTTTTAAAATGCTGTTACTGGTCTGTTATCCTGGACTGCTATATTCCCTGCTAAGTAAATTGATTACTCCTATTTAACTATAAAAATGTAATTAAAATTTCAGAGTGCACTGCAACCAAGATTTACTTACCTCTTCCTCTTTAAACAAAAGAGTAAACGAAACACAAGATTCCCTCTTCCTTTTCATGCATTCCACATTTTCTCAGTGCTGGTTATGAGTCAGGCACCATACTCAGCACAGGGATGAAAAGGTGAATAAGACAAAATACTAATACAACTCAGATGAGTAAAACAATAGAGATTACTTGTCAGGAAATTTACTTCAGTTTTATAATTTCAAATAGTTAAAATAGATCATGAAGATCAAAGTTCATTTACAGTGCGTGGCAGTTCTGTAAATTTATTTCTCTTTCCCTTTTGCACTTAAATTACAGACCTGCAGTCTGCTACCAAGCACTGTTAGTGGCAAAAATTCTAATGCTCGGCAGGACATGGTGGCTCATGCCTCTAATTCCAGCACTTTGGGAGGCCAAGGCGGGCAGATTGCTTGAGCCTAGGAGTTCAGACCAGCCTGTGCAATATAGTGAGAAGCTTGCTCTATAAAAGAAATTTAAAAATTTTTTAAAAAAGATCACTTTAGTCTTCATAGAGATAAAAGAAACAAGGAGATAAAGCGAGGCCTGGTAAGGTCACTTAGCCAAGTAACAAGGGGTGGTGCGGGTATTTGGACCCAAAGCCTTACACCAAAGTCCATATTGTTCACTGAGCTCTTAATTACTAACCAGTCCATCAGTAAGTCCCATTGGCTCAATCTCAAAATGTAACCCACAGCCAGATACTTCTCACCACCTCCACAACTACAGCCCTGGCCCAACCACCATTACCACTAACTTTTAACTATTACAAATGGTCTGTTCTTTCTTTGTTGCCACCTGTCCTATATAGTCTATTCTCACACAACAGCCTAGTGATTCTTCAGATCAGACCAGGTCACTCTCCTGCTTACTGTCCCAATGGCTTCGCATCACAACACCCTAAGTGAGCTGGCCTCTGCCCACCTCTGGAACTTCATCTCCTTCCATTATCCCTCCTGTCATGAAGTTGGAGTCACATGGGCCTCATTCTGAAGTAGGAACAAGATTAAGCTCACTTTCCACCCCAGGGCTTTTACATGCAGTGTTTTCCCTGTTTCAATAATGTTCTTTCTCATTCTTCAGTCCACTTTGTTCAAATAACCACTCCACCTAAACTTATTACACAGAACTTATTCTAAGGAAGGGTGAGGACATGTGTGTATTATGTATGATGAGGCAACTTGTCGCCCAAGCTGGAGTGCAGTGGTGCAATCTTGGCTCACTGCAACCTCCACTTCCTGGGTTCAAGCGATTTTCATGCCTCAGCCTCCCGATTAGCTGGAATTACAGGCATGTACCATCACACCCAGGTAATTTCTGTATTTTTAGTAGAGACAGGGTTTCACCATGTTGGCCAGACTGGTCTTGCACTCCTGAGCTCAAGCGATCTTCCCGCCTTGGCCTCCCAAAGTGCTAGGACTACAAGTGTGAACCACCACTCCTGGCTTCATTTCTGATTTCATTTTTGAATTTTTCATAATTCGAATCTCTTAAGATAGCTATTGTAAAGCACTTTATCTCTATACTCCCTAAGATTACTTATAATCATAATTCTTTCAGTTTGATAATGAAGCTGAAGTTAAAAGAAATAAAGTGAATTGGCCAGTCATTGAGGGGCAGGGCTGAATTTGAACAAATCTCCATTCAGTACTTTTCCCATGGACAAGGATGTGCTTTTCAATGTGTCCAGTCAGTAAGCAGTTTATAGGGTACCAAGTGATGTGCTAACATCAAGCTCAAACTTACTAATTTTCATATTGACAGAGCACTATTCAAAAGAATATTTTTAAAGCAATTTTGTATCAGTTTTTTCCTTGAAACTGTCTAGGTAGGTAAGAGGTAAAATTTCTAGTTAATAGATGAAGGGAGCACAAAAAGGTAAGTGGCTGACTGAAAGCAGTCTGAGTTCAAAACTGTAATACTTTTTGCATTAAGTTCTTCTGTCCAGTTAACCAGATTAACAATATTTAATTAAACTACTGATATGCAAAGGACTTAGTCTAAAATTAGAAGAGTTAAGAGAAGTACATTATCCCATAAGTTGGGGTTTATCTGTTTAGGGAACTGTCATAAAGAAATACCATGTATTGGGACTCCCATATCTAAAAAGTTCAAGAAGTAATATACCAGAATTATAAAATTATGAAACCTCAATTTCATTACCAGCCTGGGCAATGTAGTGAGACCTCATTTCTACTAAAAATCAAAAGAATCAGCCAGCATGGTGGTGTGTGCTTGCCGGCTATTCAGGAAGCTGAGGTGAGAGGATTGTGTAACCCTGGGAGATGGAGGCTGTAGTAAGCTATGATCATGCCACTGCACTCCAGTCTGCACAACAGAGGGAGACACTGTCTTAAAAAAAAAAAAAAAAAAAAATCTGAGCATGGCACTATTTCATATAGCATGTAATAAATTTATAGAATTTAATATATGAAGATGGTAGTAAAAATACAGGTGTTTTTTTTTTTTTACAAAATATCATGGACAACATTTTGAATGTCAAAGACAGACATAGCTATAATAAAGTTGGAATATATCTAATCTTTAAAATGCACATCAGGCTGGCCAACATGACATTTCACAACCATGGAATCCTTGAACAGAATAGCATATAGGTGTGACCATTAATTGTACATCCCAAAGATCAAGGTTAAAGACTTAAACATTTATCCAATAATTCAGTGTAAACCAATGCTCCCCTCCCCAGCCCTTGACTCAGGGTGTTGCTCTGTCCATCAGGCTGGAGTGCAGCAGCACGATTGTGGCTCACTGTAGCCTCAAACTCTTGGGCTCAAGTGATCCTCCCATCTCGGCCTCCCAAGTCACTGCCTGTTCTTTTTATATCCTAAAAGTAGAACTGTTGACCTTAATGCATGGTTACACCTGGGAAACTACACTTGGCTTAATAGTCTGCTTCATTCACTTTGCTTGGGGTTGATTTTGCCTTACAGAAAACAAAGTTTCCCTTCATGATTCTGAGATTTAAAAGACAAACATTATATGAAAATACAGACAGGCCTATACCTAGTAATAAATGAAAAACTGAACTCAAGATGATGTATGCGTATTGACAACAAGCAAAATGGTATACTCCATATCAAATGACACAGTGACACAGGAGAGTGGTTTCCAATATATTTATTTAATCAGAACTTCAGAGGGTTCTAGAAACCTGCATTTTTAACAAGGAATGCAGATGATTCTAGGTTTTGATTAAAAGTGTGGTTTGGGGAAGCAACTTTACCCTTTATTGTGTGTCAGATTACATATACAATAAAACAAAAAGTAATGTAATGGAACAAAAAATTGCTTTATACAAAATACTAGTAGATACCCAAATACAATATGGTCTTAAAAATAAAATCATATGTATATATAGTTGTATTCCTAAGTACAGTAGTGCCCCCCTCATCCAAAGTTTCCCTTTCTGTGGTTTCAGTTACCTGTAGTCAACCACATTCTAAAATAGGTGAGTACTGTAAAAGAAGATATTTTGAGAAAGACCAACCACATTCACATAACTTTTATTACAGTATGTTATCATTGTCCTTTTACATTGTTATTCATCTCTTGCTATGCTTAATTTATACATTATACTTTATCATATATATATCTCATATATATATCATAGTATATATAGAAAAAACAGTGTATAAAGGTTTGGTACTGAGGTTTCAGGAGTTCACTGGGGGCCTTGGAATGTATCCCCCAAAGATAAGGGAGAACTACTGTATGCAAAATCGAAAGCTATACAACAATCAGAAACGTTAAGAGAGCAAATCCAAGTATAAGTGAAGACACTCCTCTGAATTCCCAGGTTTCATCGAGCATCAAAAACAACCACTGTATTAATTTGAGTTAAGGACAAAAACGGTACTTAAACATTATTAAAACTGAAGATTTCAGTCACTTTCTCTTTGCAATAAGCTGGTTTGTTATTTAACTTAAAATACAAAAAAGAATGGAATTCACTATTTACTGTGACAATTGGTTTTTAAATAAACTAAAAACACTTTCAATTTTTATCACCACCTTTTCCATAAAATATATCAAAAAACACTAAAGCAGGCCAGGCCCGGTGGCTCACGCCTGTAATCCCAGCACTTTGGGAGGCCGAAGTGGGCAGATCATGAGGTCTGGAGATGGAGACCATCCTGGCTAACATGGTGAAACCTCGTCTTTACTAAAAAATACAAAAAATTAGCCAGGCATGGTGGCGGGCACCTGTAGCCCCAGCTACTCGGGAGGCCGAGGCAGGAGAATGGCGTGAACCTGGGAGGCAGAGCTTGCAGTGAGCTGAGATTGCACCACTGCACTCCAGCCTGGGCAACAGAGTGAGACTCCGTCTCAAAAAAAAAAAAAAAAAAAAAAAAAAAAACACTAAAGCAATGTTAAAGGTGATAATCTGTCGATTTAAAAAAAAAAAATGTGTTAGTTGTAACAATTTACTCAGTATTTTCTTTTTCTACATGGGGTCACACTATGTTGCCCAGGCTGGTCTTGAACTTCTGTAGCCTCCCAAAGTGCTAGGATTATAGGTGTGAGCCACCACGCTTGGCCTACTCTCAATGTTTGAACAATTCGTATGCTCAACTTTTTCCATTAGGTAGTATACACAATATTTGTATTTCGCCTTGTGAACTTTAGCTTGTCCATAAAATCAAGCTCAAGAACGAATACTTATACAAATGTAGTCATGCATCCATAATGACGTTTTGGTCAAAGATGGATCACATATAAACAGTGGTCACATAAGATGATACATTTTTGCTGTACCTTTTCTATGTTCAGATATACAAAAACACTGTATTACAACTGTCTATGGTATTCAGTACAATAACACGCTGTACAGGTGTGTAGCCTAGCAGCAATAAGCTATACCATGTAGCCTAGACGTGTATGTATAGTAGGATATACGGTCTAGGTTTCTGTAGGAATGATAAAATTGCTTAAGGACACAATTCTCAGAATGTATCCCTATCATTCATCTTTATCAACCCCAGCATTACTCATTTCCTCCTACCTCATATGTAGAAAGCACAGTTAAAAGGATACATCTTTTAGTCCTTTTCTTGTACATTATTCTGTATCCACATTCTCTGCATCTGATTGGATCCCTAGATTTTATTTCATTTTCTGTGTGACATTCTGGAATTAAAAAAAAAAAAAAAATTTACTCAATGCCTAAAAGGAAAATATTACAGACAAATTATCTTAACTATATTTTTCACCTAAGGCAATTCAAAACACTAAAATATACTCAATCTCAAGGGTGTGCTGCTATTATTAAATGTATTAGGTAGAAAAGAAAAGAGTTGTAGGCCATGCATATTTCCAGGAGAGAGAATGAAATCTCAACGAGTTTTGTTTTTTTCTGTTAGTAAACGGAAGACCAAGGACGAATCCAGATCTACTGACCTCAAGGAGATTTTTTTTTTATGGTTGCTAAGTGTTCTTCTGTATAACTTTGAAGACCAGTAACTCATTTAAGCAAAGAATAAATGTAACAATTTCAAAAAAACTTAAATAAAATATTCTTACTTTATGTAAGTGTTACTCCTACCTCCACAGATATATATCATTGGTTGCTGCTTTGGAGGTTGAACGTCCTTCTGGGTGTCCATTGTTAGCCCCTGAAATCACAGACTCAAATACTGAATATCGCAAAACGGCTTCTCACAAGTCCATCTGGGCCCATTTTTCTCAGGAGAAGCTAAAAAAGATCCCAATTCCTAATCTGCTCCTTTCCCCAAATCCTATAGGTCTCAAGCACGAAACGCATACACACAAGTATTGAGCGTTTACCCGAAACTGGACATAATAACTACTCCATACATGATAGGCCATTATAATCTTCGTAACAATGCTCGGAGACATCACTCTTATAGATGAAGCAACCGATACTTAGACACATTAATTTCCGCAGAATCACTCAGCTACTACAAGTTAAAGGAATACAGATCTGACTGCAAAGTTCGCGTCTTCGTTTAACACAAGTTCTATTTTTCCCAAACTCTAGTAGAAGTTAGCCAAAAACAATTACATCCCTCAACAAGGGAACAGGCTAACCGAAGGGAAGAACAATGAAATAACTCCTATTGGCTAAACATCTAAACTAAAAGAAAATAGGGAAAAGAACGATAGCATGGACTGTATCCCCAGGCACTCTCAACTCGACCTCCATACCGGACCTTTTTACCCCAAGTGTCTTTCCAGTTTTGGCCCAAATATCCACCACAAACCCCAATCCGCCAATTCGCTACCTACACAGCACGGAAAAACTTCTCACTCCGCGTTTCCAAATACAACCCTCTCGTCTAGGTGTCGAGACCAACTTCCGGCGCTGGTACATGACGCACAGTGGAATCTGTGTCTCTCTCTCTCTCTCTCTCTCTTTCTCCCCGCCTCTTCCGCCCCAGGCGTGGCCCGAGAGTCCGGATTGCGCAAAGGCGGTAAAGCAGGGGCTTTCTATTAGATTTTACGGGTTTAAGTGCCTGTTTGGTCCCCAGCTATTTTAATTTTGCAGGAAAGCAGAGCATTGTAACAGGTATGCAAGCACAAGGCGGTGTGTGTTTCTGACCAATGTAGTGGTACAAAGTAATACTTTTCCAGAAGCGTAGAGGGTTAGGAGAAAAACCGAGATGACACTTTTCATGAAGTACTGGGCTAGCCGTTACTCGGACGAACGTAATAGATTCGACTACACCAATGATTTTCACGTGGGAAAACACTTTTCCAGATTCTTTTTAAAAATTGATACCTGTGGTGTGGCAGTGAGGCAGCTGCCTCTTATCCTTCTCTTGATTTGTCTTGATTTGACAACGTGCCAGCAGCCCTCGCTCGCTCTCGGCGCCTCCTCGGCCTCCGCGACCGCTCTGGCCACGCTGGAAGTGCCCTTCAGCACGCGGCTGCGCTGTGGGGGCCCCTCTCGGGCTGGCCGAGGCCGGAGCCGGCTCCGTCTGCTCGCTGGGAGGTGTGGAGGGAGAGGCGCGGGCGGGAGCCGGGGCTGCGCCGGGCGCTCGCGGTCCGGCGCTGTTTCCGGGTGCCCGCGGCCCGCCGGCGCCTTTTGGGCTTGATCTGGGGAGGAGTCCCCTCTAGGCTGCAGGAGTGCCCGGGACTAGGTGCTGCAAAGTCCCGAGGCCACTGCCAGTGAGAAGTGAAGCCGCCTGGGCTTCTGGGACGAGTGGGGACTTGGAGAACTTTTCTGTATGGCTAAAGGATTGTAAACCCACCAATCAGCACTCTGTGTCTAGCTAAAGGTTTGTAAACGCACCAGTCAGCGCTCTTTGTCTAGCTAATCCGGTGGGGGCTTGGAGAACTTTTCTGTCTAGCTAAAGTACTGTAAACGCATCAATCAGTGTTCTGTGTCTAGCTAAAGGTTTGTAAATGCACCAATCAGCACTCTAAAATAGACCAATCAGCAGGATGTGGGTGGGGCCAGGTAAGGGAATAAAAGGCCAGCGGAGCCAGCAGCGGCAACCTGGTTGGGGTCCCTTAGCATGCTGGAGAAGCTTTGTTCTTTTGCTCTTGGCAATAAATGTTAATGCTGCTCACTGTTTGGGTCCCAGCTGCCTTTATGAGCTGTAACACTCACCGCAAAGGTCTGCAGCTTCTCTCCTGAAGCCAGCGAGACCACAAACCCACCAGGAGGGACAAACAACTCCGGATGGGCCACCTTTGTGAACTGTAACACCACAAAGGTCTGCAGCTTCACTCCTGAGGCCAGTGAGACCGTGAAGGAACGAACGACTGGGAGGAACGAACAACTCGAGACGCACTGTCTTTAAGAACTGTAACACTCACTGCCAGGGTCCACGGCTTCATTCTGGAAGTCAGCGAGACCAAGAACCCACCAATTCTGGACACACTACTGTTAAATCCTTTGCCGAATCCGTTTACTTGTTTTAAAGCAAAGGCTAGCATGATGGTAGCTACATGAACAACTCCCACTTAAATCTGAGAGATTTTGGTAGCTTTTGTTGTCTACTCTCCCTCCCTCCGTTCTATGTATTCCACCATAGAACAACAAAACACTCTGCTCAGTGGAGGTGTGTTCTTTCAAATATCAAAATTTCAATATGATGGATCAGTTGGGTTCAGAACGTTTACGTTGGTTTCCCTTTTTTGCAGAAGATATTTTGCTTAGTAGGGTGAAGAAAATGAAGCTACCTAAAAAAATTAAAAAACAACTTGTTAACTATTTTAAAGTTAATGAAAGAAGTAGGCACTCTTTCCCCCAACACGCACTATGTCTGATATTTTATTAAGCAGGTTATACTCCTTTCAGGCTCTCCATCCAGAAATCTCAGAGCTTTGAGCTTCATCTTTCAGTTCCAGGAGTTCAAACTCCTTTTGTTGCATCTCCCCAGACCAGCTTGAGAGATTTAAGTTGATCTTTCCAGGAAGATGCCATTTAAAAACCATTCAGGGAAACAAGCAGTTCCTGGCTTCTTTCTTCACAGACAGGCTTACGGAGCATAAATATTTTAACCATTAGCACTGTTACAAAGTACCTCTCCTCTTAACTAAAGAGGTGATCTAACAGAAGAGGCACAATAGGCTTCCCTTTAAGAACTATTAGATGGAACCATTGTTAACCTAAGAGAGATGACAGAGTGTTCCCAAAAGTCATACTTTCATATTTACAAGCTATCTTGTATTCTAACTCTCCAGTTGAAATATCAAGATAATTCTGGTGCAGAACAATTTATGGAGATCAGAATGGATCAACATAGGTAGAATACAAATGGGTCCTGGGGCCCTACAAAAGGGCAAGGTAATGACAAGTCATAGCAAGAAGATTCAGAATTTCAACAAGAATTCATGTTGGTGCTAGTTCCCGATCCAACATACTCTTTCCTATCAGCAAAGACTGGTAGTTTTAGGATCACTTGGGAGTATGGTCAGTGTAAGCTACCCTATTATCAATGATAGCATTAACTAACTTTTTCTGAGCAGGTACTACATGCCAGACATCATTGTATTGCTCTGTTCTAATGGGGGTAGTTGTCTTGCCCTCCTGGACAATAGTGCTTTTTAACTCTTTATTCAGAAGGTTATGGAGATGCAAGTTGCTGGTTTTTTTCACCTGAATCTCTGTGTTTCCCTTTTCCTTGATTATATTCACTTAAATATATCCAGAGAGCTTGAATATCATGGTAATTTGGGAAATCTCCCATTACGTTTTATTGGATGGTCCCAAAAAGAAGCATCAGATTTTGTGGTAAGCAGACAGCTTTTAGAGTTCTGAAGTCAATGATGGTATGACACCCAATGCAAGAAAGGAAAGCAAAGGGCTGGGCACGGTGGCTCATGCCTGTAATCTCAGCACTTTGGGAGGCTGAGGTGGGCACATTGCTTCAGGTCAGGAGTTCAAGACCATCCTGGTCAACATGGTGAAACCCCCTCTCTACTAAAAATACAAAAAATTAGCCAGACATGGTGGCATGCACATGTAATCTCAGCTACTCAGAAGGCTGAGTTGCAAGAATCGCTTGAACCCGGGAGGCAGAGGTTGCAGTGAGCTGAGATTGTCCCACTGCACTCCAGCTTGGGTGACAATGGGAGACTCTGTCAAAAAAAAAAAAAGGGAAGCAAAAAGGCAAAAAGACTGTGGTGAGCAAAGAATATGAAATTACAGCTCAGTAACTTAAATCCGGAGTATGTAAGTAAAGCTCAGGCATACTACATGTAACTAGGTGTCTTTTTGCCTGTTTTTAAAGGTGGGGAGAGGTGATAATGATTCTTCCTTGAACAATATAAAGGAGATATGATATGGTCTTTTACTCCTCAGTCATAATAAAAATATCTCAAGAAAAATTAATTAACTGGAGAAAAAAGAAAAGGGCAAAGTTTAAATGGTTTTGGGGTTATGTGGATTTTATTTAACCATAGGCAAAATTCCCTGCCCTGTTTACATTGGGATAGAGATGGGGAGCAGACATTAAAAATGAGTAGATAATATGGGATTTTAGAAGATAATAAACTACACAGAGAAAGTTCAGTAGAATTCTGCAGAATTGCAAATGTGGGGCAGGAAAGGGTAAAATGGCTGTAGTACAGATTTGTTTGAAGAGCTAGAGAGGGTACTATTCACTCTACCAGTGCGTGTTAGGGTAGGCTTCAGAGAGGTGCTGTCTTGAAGAATGTGTAATTCATTAATCCTTTACAGTCCTACAGGTACCTCAAACTTAACCTCACACTAAATGCATCTTATTTTCTCCCAAGCCTATACTCTTCATTCCCTCACTCCTTGCCCCATGCAGTTGATTCTGCCAACTGAATATGTCGCGTCTTGGTTCTGCTCCACCCCCACTGCCTTCTGGAGAAATGCAGTAGCTTTCTACTGGTCTCCTGGCAGCCACCCTTGCCTCTCTTCATTCTGTCCTCCATTCTGCCACCGGAGTGGACTTTCTAAAAACGCTCTTCAAACTCTTAATGTGCATCCAGAACTTTCCAAGACTTAGCTTCTTCTCTTCTCAGGAATTTAATCTTTTCCTCCAACAACTCTTAGTTTCTGCATATAACAAATTATTTGCAGTTTCTCCATGTGCCCAATTGCTCTTGCACATTTTGTTTTGAGTTTGAAATTTTCCTGCCCTTGCACATTTTAAGTTAGGAATTTCCTGTTGTCTGCCTTTTAAATTGCCACTTGTACATCAAAATCTATCTCATGCACTCTGTTCTCCAGTAGGATTAGCTGGTTCTTCTTTGTGCTGCTACTGTTCCTCTGTTACAGCACTTGTTGTATACCAATGAGCTCCTCAACAGCAGTAACTTGTGGCTGTGTCAGCTTTGTATTCCCAGTACCTAGCCCAGTAATTGGCACATAGTTGGAAATTAACCGTTAGTGGACGGGCACAGTGGCTCACGCCTGTAATCTCAGCACTTTGGGAGGCTGAGGCGGTGGATCGCCTGAGGTCAGGAGTTCGAGACCAGACTGGCCAACCTGGCAAAACTCCATCTCTACTAAAAATACAAAAATTAGCTAGGCTTGGTGGCGGGCGCCTGTAATCCCAGCTACTCAGGAGGCTGAGGCAGGAGAATCGTTTTTGAACCTGGGAGGTGGAGGTTGCAGTGAGCCAAGATCACGCCACTGCACTCCAGCCTGGGTGACAGAGCAAGACCCTGTCTCATAATAATAATAATGTTAGTTTGATTTTGGATGACTGAGGGACATCCAGATGGAGAAATGTCCAGTCAGAGAAGAGTGGTGGCAGTGCCTGTTACTGGCTTAAAAGTGATGGTTGAAGTTCTGAATAAGAATTACATAAGCATGGGATGATAAACTAATAAAAATGCTGAGGTAGGACCTCTCATTTAGGGAGTAGGCCAAGAAAAGAAGCCAGAAAAAGGAGACTAGGAAGAAGCTGCCAAGAGCAGCAGGAGTGTCCCTGGCATATAATAGATGCCCAGTAAATATTTATTGAATGAAAAAATTAGGGTTTAAAAAATTTACTTGGCATTGACGGTACTTAGGAGTTCATGATGCCCAAAAAGGGATGTTTGTAAACAACGAACACATTTCAGTCCGGTTTTTATTTTTATTTTTATTTTTTTTGAAGGAAAATTTGTATTTTAATTATTTTTATGTACAGAAAACTCAACAGTGTACATTTAACCCAGCTTAGTGGCAAGTTCTTTAGCCTTTGCCTTTTCGAGCTTGGCGATACGAGCCACAGACTTGGGACCTAGGACATTGCCGCCCCAGTGATGGCGGATCCCATCGTGTCTGTCGTTGTAATTGGTCCTGATAGCTTCCACTAGCTTAGCCAAAGCGCCTTTGTCTTCCGAGTTCACCTGTGTGAAGGCAACAGTGGTGCAGGTCTTCCTGTGGACTAGACGGCCCAGTCTGGCCTTCCCCTTGATAATGCAGTAAGGGACCCCCATTTTACGACACAGGGCAAGCAAGAAGACAACCAGCTCGATGGGATCCACGTCGTGTGCAATCACCACCAGCTGAGCTTTCTTGTTCTCCACCAAGGTGGTGACGGTGTTAACTCCTGCTCGAAGGACAGGTGGTCTCTTAGTGGTGACATCCCCTTTGCCAGCAGCTTTCTTCTCGGCCTGGGCCAATAGCCTCTGCTTCTTCTCTTGCTTTGTCTCTGGTCTGTACTTGTGGGCCAGCTTAAGCAGCTGAGTAGCTGTTTGGCGGTCCAGGGCCTGGGTGAACTGGTTAATAGCAGGAGGCACTTTCAGCTGCTTATAGAGGATGGCTCTCTGCCACTGCAACCTGATATAGTGAGGCCATTTCACAAAGCGGGTGAGGTCTCTTTTGGGCTGGATGTCCTGTCCAATGCCAAAATTCTTAGGTCTTTTCTCAAACAGGGGATTCACCAGTTTCTTGGCCTCCTGCTTTTTCACGACAGTAGGGGCCGGAGCCACCTTCTTTCCCTTGGCCTTCTTTCCTTTCAGCATTTTGGGCGGCAGGAGTCAGTCCGGTTTTTATTAATAGATTTTTTAAAAATCTTTTTTTTTTTGAGACAGGGGTCTCACTATGTTGCCCAGGCTAGTCTCCAATTCCTTGGTTCAAGTGATCCTCTCATGTGTGCCTCTCAAAGTCCTGGGATTACAGATGTGAGCCACCAGGCCCGGCTCAACTTTTTTATTACAAAATCTGTATATATTCATTGTTGAAACACGAGAAGAAAACAGATAAAAAGACACAACTAAAAAGCAAGCATAATCCTGTACAAAGGTACTGTATCCAAGTTATTCATACCTTTCAGACCTCATCCTGTGTATATCCATATTTTTAACCTAAAAGGGGTCAGTTTGTAACTTGCTTTTTACATTTGACAGTTTGCAGAAACATTTCCAGGCGAACATTCTCATACATGATTTCTAATGGCATCCCACTGTAGGCCACGTTAGCCTTCCTAAATACGGTAATGCTTCCCAATGTGGGAATCGGGAGAGGCAGAGCCTTTCTGACTCCCATTAGGGCGGGTGCAGGGGTGAGCAAGAGAGGGGGGGCGCCTTCCGCTCAGGCGAGGACCGAGGCCTGCCGGCGGCCGGGCGGGGTCGCTGCAGAGTCGGAGGAAGGGGCGGGGCGACGCGGGGCGGGGCGACGCGGGGCGGGGCG
Source organism: Rhinopithecus roxellana (assembly GCF_007565055.1). Lineage (NCBI taxonomy): Eukaryota > Metazoa > Chordata > Mammalia > Primates > Cercopithecidae > Rhinopithecus > Rhinopithecus roxellana. Next base: position 64,078,454 of record NC_044557.1, on the reverse strand, counting down.
ACGCGGGGCGGGGCGACGCGGGGCGGGGCGACGCGGGGCGGGGCGACGCGGGGCGGGGCGACGCGGGGCGGGGCGACGCGGGGCGGGGCGACGCGGGGCGGGGCGACGCGGGGCGGGGCGACGCGGGGCGGGGCGACGCGGGGCGGGGCGACGCGGGGCGGGGCGACGCGGGGCGGGGCGACGCGGGGCGGGGCGACGCGTAGCGGTTACTCGGGGCGGGCTGTTCAAACCCGAGGAGTGAAAGGCGGCGGCCCCAAGCGAAGCTGGTGTGGGGGTTGCCATAGGCCGCATCCCAGGGGGCGAGGCCGGGGCTCCTCCCCGGCGCATCCAGCAGCGGCTGCCCGGCTCCCCTCCCACCTGTCCGCTTCGGCGCTTCGCCCGACCCTGCGGCCTCCAGGCGGGCGGCGGGGGGACCCCAGGCGAGTGCCAGTTAGTGGGTCTCCCAGCGGCCCCGGCCCCGCGTCCCTCTGTGTCTTCCAGGTGGTAGGCCTACGGAGGCGCACGGCAGCCCTCACTCCTCCGCTCCCGGTGACGCCAGCCCATCCGCTACCGCCCTTGGCTTTCTGGGCCTAGCGGATTTTTGACGCCCTGCTGAGACCGTTACCCACCCGCCCGCCATAGCTCTTCGGGGGAGTCAGTGCCAGGCTGCAGCACACACTGCCTTTTCAGGAACCCGAATTTGGGGAGTTTAGTCATGTCTAAGTGCTGCTGGAGAAAACAAGGATATTACGATAACTATTTTCTGGAGGGCTGAATTCAAAATGATTTAGACCTTCTCAAATGTTAGGAATAATCCCTGCGGCATGCACACTGTGTACCCTTCGACTTTGAGCAGTCATGGTGCTGCCGCACCTTTCAATTAATTGTGCAAACGAAAGTTTTCCTGTTTGGCATTATTTTGGCATGAATTTCAAAGACAAAGATGAGAGAATTTCTTGTTTGGAAGCTACGTAACTTTGACATCTAAGAGCTCAAGATTTACTGATGGTAAGAGTTTCCACTTTAACAAATGAAGGACATTTGGGTTTAATGTAAGTATTTCATTCTCTGATTTGATAGGTGCTTTTTTTTTTTTTCTTTAAGACGGAGTCTCTCTGTTGCCCAGGCTGGAGTGCAGTGGCGCGATCTCAGCTCACTGCAAGCTTCGCCTGCCGGGTTCACGGCATTCTCCTGCAGGCGCCCACCACCACGCCCGGCTAATTTTTTGTATTTTTAGTAGAGACGGGGTTTCACCATGTTAGCCAGGATGGTCTCCATCTCCAGACCTCGTGATCCGTCTGCCTGGGGCTCCCAGAGTGCTGGAATTACAGGCGTGAGCCACCGCGCCCGGCCGCTGCTTTTTTCTTTCTTTCTTTTTTTCTTGAAGAACTCTTTAGGGATAAATTTTCACAGCCTTTTATCAAAAGCCTAGTTTTTTGAAATGAATGTGGAAGAGGCTTGATTGAATTTATCCGTGAACTGTTGAGTCCGTAAAATACAACACACAGTCCATGATTTTACATGAATGATTTTAAAATTCACTTGGGAAGAACCACGTTTGAGACCAACGTCTTGGGGTAGTAGAAAGATGAAAATGATAGCAGAGAAAGGACTTTGGAGGCAACTTTAAGTGTGTAGATGAACAGAAACAAATTGTGTTTTTGTTTGTTTGAAGAGATGGGGTCTCACTATGTTACCCAGGCTGGTCCCAAACTCCTGGACTCAAGCATTTCTCCCGCCGCGGCCTCCTAAAGTTCTGGGATTACAGGCGTGAGCCACCGGCCAGATTAGATTTTTGGATAACATTTTAGGGGAAGAGATAATATCTGCATTCCCCACTTTGTTTTTAACAAGTTGCCTCTTGAGTTTCCCAAATTCTAGCATTGTGAGACACCTAGTGGTGAAGTAGCAGTACAATTGCCATAACCTTCTAAAAGGACCCTGACCGGCCAGGTGCGGTGGCTCAAGCCTGTAATCCCAGTACTTTGGGAGGCCACGGTGGGTGGATCACCTGAGGTCAAGAGTTGGTAGACCAACCTGGCCAACATGGCGAAAGCCCTTCTCTACTAAAAATACACAAATTAGCCGGGCGTGGTGGTGGGCGCCTCTAATCCCAGCCAGTGGGGAGGCTGAGGCAGGAGAATTGGTTGAACCCGGGAGGCAGAGGCTGCAGTGAGGCGAAATCGCACCACTGTACTCCAGCCTGGGCAACAAGAGCGAGACTCCCATCTCAAACAAACAAACAAACAAACAAATAAATAAATAAATAAAATAAAAATAAAAACAAAAGGACTGTGATCCAAATTGAGTGAAAAGTGTTATTTAGCAGAATTACTTTCAGAGAGGGAGAAAAGAGTTCATGGGTGGAGGTGTAATTTGAATATGCATTCTAGTTTATTCATATTTGTAAAACAAAATTGTTTAAAAAGAGAACAAAATTATAAAAAGCAGTTTGATAAATCATCTTGGCTTGTGACCATATGCAGAAGTTAGCAGTGATCTGAGAGGATGTAGATCAGAAGGGGACATGTATGACATTTATCAAAAATGAGTATAGACTTAAAAGGTTAAAAAATACTTAGACTTTGTTTAGTAAAAATAATCTTTTAATGATCATCAAACCATAAAGAAATAATTTGTGTTTAGAGTAACAATTTGCTTTTGTAACAAAGATCATTCACTCATATATTTGATTAAATTTAAGCATAAATAAATTACTGTCACATTACAGCCAACTAAATAGATCTTCCCAGGATCTTTAATGGAGAAAAATTGTGCATTTGTCCTGGAGAAAACTTTGAAGGAATGACAGTCTTCTTTGTGTCCTTTGAATCATCTGGAAAAATATCAAAAACTATAATAAATTTTTTTTCTTAACACTATTTTTGTCAAAACAAATTTGTTAGCTTTCTTTAAGATTTATTTCAAGTTTCTAAAAAGAAGGAATGTGATGATACTGTTGAAAAGGTTGAAGAGTAAAATATTTCTTAGTGTCATTCCTTGCTCATGTAACTACTGAGTAACTGTTCTTTAAGTAATTGAGTTGCATTCTTTATTTGCAACTTCAAGAATATTTTAAATGGTGGTTTTCCCATAAATAGTTGCCTGTTAACTGTGAATTCAAGTTAACTGAAACTGGACCTTGCATCACAAAATATTTAGAAAGTGAGATACGAATAAGTACAACATGCCAAGTTTGAAATGGCCCTATCTGTGGTGCATTATGGTTAGCTCAAGAAGAATGTGTTAGTAGTTTATTGATGAGCCAGAGTCTTTGTAAAGGCTTAAGTCTGGGAATTCACACCTTGTGAATGGTTATGGGGACTAGATTTCTATAGCAGGTCTATGTTACATGTTTGAACATTACTTGAGTTGTTCAGCCTGATTGCAGGTAGATGTAGTGGCAGCACTCATTATTTGACACATTTCCCAAAGATGTTTAAAAAGTAGCATATAGTGTTTTTTGAGTAGACTAATATAGGCTGGCACAAATAAGCTGGAATATTAAAATGAAAATTGTTTAGTTCTGTGAAAATCATAAGGTAATAATATCAAAATAATGCTTCTAGGTTTTTTCACTTTAGGGTAGTTCAATAAAATATGTGTACATGGTGCTTAGCCTATGGTTAATCAAGTGACTTTGAATATTTATAACCTGAACATTTTGGCTTTTTGATGTCAAGAACTCATTTTAAGTAGGATATACAACAATTTTTTATGGAGTAGAATTTTTTTTAAATAACTTTTCAAAAATTGTCTTACGATTTTCCATTATTATCTGTACTCATAACAAATAATGTATTTTGGTGTAAGCTGCCTGGATTCTCATTTCAAAGGCAGAATAACTTTGTTGTCACTTTGCAGAAACAGAGATTTTGAAGATGTCTCAAAAACACTCAGGTCAAGCTGGCACTGAAGCAGGAAATGGGGTGGACTCTCCTCCAATTGTCAACTGCACGTACTCCACCTTCAGAGATTTTTGTTCCACATCTTCATTTCAAGATAGTGGCTACAATGAGTTAAAATCTTGTAGCTTTGATAATACAGATAAAGAATATCTTGGAAAGAAAGAAAAATGCCCAGCATTACTCCATGAGCACCCTGAAACTTCAGGCCTGGGCTTAACACATTCTTTAGAGTCTCCCACTCAAAAAAAGAAATTTATCTTGCCTAGGAAGGAAAATGATAAAACCCCAGAACTTTGTGAAACACCTAAAATCAGTGGGAAAAAATGTTTACCTCGCAGAAGGTTGCATGTATCTTTCTCTCTTCTAAAGGGGGACTTTGAATCACAAAATAGTGCTCTAGAAAGTAGTATAAGCCAAGTTCTCAACTTAGAAAAAAATATTCCAAGCAGTGCTTCAGGTTTTTCCAGGGCAAATAATTTTAGCCCTTTAGTTACTAGCACTTTAAAAACAGAAGAAGTGACTTCATGCAGTCAAAAATTGAGGCTTAATTTTTCTCAGCAAAAGACTTCCACAATTGATGATTCCAAAGATGATTGTAGCCTATTTGAAGTTGAATGTATATCTCCAATTCAGGGCAATAATTTTAAAGACTCTATCACGCATGACTTTAGTGATAGCAGTTTATGCATTAATGATGAGAATACATGTCCAGAGCTCCTGGGCTCCTCTGTTAGTGGAACAACTTGTGGAACAGATGAGGACATATTTGTGACTCCGATAAGTAATCTTGTGGCAAACATTAGATTTAATGCAAGTCAAATACTTTCTCCTTCACCTGAAGTGAGAGGCAATATTTCAACGCCTGAAGACAGTGGTTTTAACTCACTTAGCTTGGAGAAATCAGAAGATTCCCTCTCTGACCAGGAGGGTTCTTTTCAAGAACTACTTCAGAAACATAAGGGGACTCCCAAAGTGGGGGACACCATAAGAAAGACAAGACATCTTGGAAGGTCGAGAAGACTGTCCACCCTTCGGGAGCAAAGCTCGCAGTCAGAGACAGAAGAGGAAAAGCAGATTGTCCACCCTGACTCTGAAAAAAGAACAGCAGCTGCTTCTGCCATCTCAGAGGGTCAGCTGGGCGGTGATGAGAGTGGGGATTTGACCTTTAGCTTAAAGAATTTATCGAAGACCCCAGCCTTGCAATTGGTGCATGAGCTGTTCATGAAAAGCAAAAGAAAAAGATTCCAGGAAAATAGTGCACATGAATTCTTAGAGCAAGGGGATGGGGAGAAAATAGCTGTGCTACAGTGTATACTTGCAGGACTGATTGGCAAGAAAATGGGTATAGAAAAACTGGACATCTTAACAGAATTAAAATACAGAAATTTAAAGCATATTCTTGCTATGGTTTTAGATTCCTTGACTGCAGAGAGCCTATGCAGGTAAGAAATAAGAGCTATTTATGAAATAAAACTTATCTTTTTTTAAGTTGGAAAGTTTTTCTGTGACTTGAGTGGTTGTCCTTTATTTTGTTTTATTATCTCTATCTTTTGTTGTCTTATATCAAAGGTAGTTTAAGTGAACTTCCCAGGAAAGCTAGCTAGTACAGATCCTTCTGTTTTTTGTTTTGTTTTGTTTTGTTTTTGTTTTTGTTTTGAGATGGAGTCTTGCTGTGTCACCCAGGCTCAAGTGCAGTGGTGTGGATCTCAGCTCACTGCAAGCTCAGCCTCCCAGGTTCATGCCATTCTCCTGGCTCAGCCTCCTAAGTAGCTGGGACTACAGGTGTCTGCCACCATGCTCGGCTAATTTTTTGTATTTTTAGGAGGGATGGGATTTCACCATGTTAGCCAGGATGGTCTCGATCTCCTGACCTTGTGATCCACCTGCCTCGGCCTCCCAAAGTGCTGGGATTACAGGCATGAGCCACCACGCCCGGCCAATCCTTCTGTTTAAAAGCCTGCTTAAGTAGCAATAATATAGTCTTTTTTTCTGAATAAAGTTCTTATCACTGTCATTTGGAAAGAGAGTTGCTAAAAGTTGAATTTTAAATTTTCAAGATGGCAAGCTCTATTCCATGTAAGTTGTTTAATGATTTAATAGTTCAGATCATATTGTCAGATTGCAAGTAGTATTAAAGTTATGACACTTTGTCAGAAATAATGTAATGCATTGTGGTGACTGAGAAATGGCAGTGTACAAAGAATACCACTTAATTATTTAAGTTCTAGAATTTAAAAACAGTGGTTAGCTTTCATTTTAGGGTTTGATCTTTCCAGAGATCAGGGGAATATGGATTATTTCATTTTTATTGTTAACACAGCAGTGAAAGTTAATTACTTTGGGGAATTTCAAGAAATTAGAAACTGAAGAATTTGTGTTCACAGGTGTTGCAGTAGATTGAATGCTGCTGCATAATAAAGAGAAAGACATTTCAGAATATTGAGGGTGGGAACTAGGGTTACAAAGACTAAAATGAGCCTCTGTTCATGCCAATTTGGGGGAGTTACAGGACAATCAGAAGACAAGACCCATGGGAATGCCATGGCAATGAAGGAGAGAAGTCATGTGGAACAGAATTTCTGCAAAGTGATGGTTATGGAGGAACATGCAGGAAGTTAGTGAACCTCTTTCTTGACAGGTATATGTCAAGAGTTTTTTATAGGGTCCTTGGTTTTTTTGTTTTGTTTTGTTTTTAGTTTTTGTAGAGTTGGGGTCTCACTGTGTTACCCAGGCTGGTCTGGAACTCCTGGGCTCAAGTGATCCTCCCACCTCAGCCTCCCAAAGTGCTGGGATTACAGGTGTGAGCCACTGCTTGTTCTGTCCTTGTTGTTTTTATGGCCACTACTTCTATCAAAGCCCTTCTTTATCTTTCCTCCACACATTAATTGTATGGCTATTGTAGAGAACTGTAGGATTTCTTAGCTGGAAATCTTCTAAGGTATCTAGTTCAATCACATGTTTCACAGAGGAGGAAATAAGCCCCAGAGAAGTGACCTTCTGACAGCCACTCAAGGAGATAGGAATAGATCTAGGTCTATAATGAGCTCTCTGATTTCTAATCTAGTATTTTTCCATAAACTTTTATTAAGGTTTAAGGCTTTCTGAAATAGATTTGATCAAGAATGTATTTGGTATATCTTAAGTAGGATAATAAACAGATTAGTGCACCCATGTTGTATGCCTTTTAAAAATGTTCAAATGATAAACTTTAAAAAATTAAGGAGATGGCTGAGATACAGGATTTTAAAAATATTTTTGGTGTGGATGGGGTCTTACTACATTGCCCAGGCTGGTCTCAAACTCCTGGGCTCTAGCAATCCTCCTGCCTTGGCCTCCCGAAGTGCTGGGGTCACAGGTGTGAGCAACTGTGACCTGCCAGGAATGCTATTTTTATATGCTGGAGTATTTGCATCAGTTAAAATTAAAATTGGGTGACACTTTTGGGTGCTTGCTTATATGAGCAGTTGATTTTCAGTCATATTGCAACAATTGTCTCTCCTTCCCATCTCTCCAAAAGTACAGTATTGGTACTACAACTATGTTGGCAGTACTGTTCTTCCTGGTAACTTGAGAGTTGATGACCAGTTGCAGTATCTGTGACAAATACCCAATTATGTAGTTCATTTCTTCCCCATTATTGGGTGACTTTATGTCTGTTCCTTTCCTTCCCTCTGATATAGGGCACATATATCAGCTTAGAGAGAGTCAATGGCAGTTGAAGTGGCCATGGTAGCTGGAAGAATAGTTGTTTTGACAACTGGGACCCTCTGTAAGAAGTGACTTTTTTATTTCAATCTTTTCTGACCTTACTCCTTTTGATTTGTTAGAATAACAACAACAACAAAAAAGACCAAATTAACAGTCAAAGTGTTACTTTTTAATAATAATATTATCAAAGTTATTGATAAATCAGCAATCACTGGACAAAAATTGTGTTTTTAGCTGCTTCATTCTCATAAACTTTGGTTAATGAAGTAGGAACTCTGGTGCGACCCATAATAGTATTTATATTTGGCACTTAGTAATGCCAATGACGGATTAATTGTGCTTGTGTTTATGTAATCAAAATGACAGAGATAAACACAGGAATAGGAGAAATTGATGAAACCTCTTGTGTTATAGATGACAATCATTTCCTGTATCTCTTGTTCCAAATTTTTAATGTTACATTTGAAGTTAAATCCTCTTAGTCTCCCAGTAGATTCATATTGGCTTTATATGACCATTTATAAAAGAGTAATCTATCTATATAATGTTGGCATATACTTTACATTTTAATAGGAATTCTTTTATATGATGAATCAGTATGAAATAACAGTGTTGACTAAGTCGTATTTTTAATCTAAATTTTTAGGTTTAAATTTACTGCCCGAAATCTTTAAGACAAATTTTTCTCATTAGTTAGCATACACAACAAAATGTTAATCCTATAGAATGTATGCAATATAAGGATGGATCTTTTTGTTATAGTGTTTGGAAAGTAAGCAGAAATTGGCGTGAAATTGTTGTTCAAGATAAAAATGCAAATCGGAGGAGAAAATTTTATATCACACAACTGAAAACAGATTCTGAGGTAATGTATATAGTACTTCTCTAAAATGGATTTGTATAAATACATAATAATCTCATGTTGCTAGACAACCTAATTTGGTTTTCCTGCTATCTTTTAACCTTTTCCATTTAACAAACATTTACTCATAAATTCTTTAGCTTTCCCAAACTCAATTTTCACCCAGTCTGTAAATGGAATAAACGACATAGCATCAAGAACATCTTTTTGGGCTTTGTTGCTGCTTATGTGTATGTGCTCTTAGCAACATTTGAATACCAATTATATGCTGGATCCTAATCATAATGAGATATCCTTATAGTATTTTTAATCCAGTCTTTTGAGTGGACATTACATGCTAGTAACTGTGCCAGTACTCAGATTACAATGGTGAACATTTCTGATATGGTTCCTGCTCTTTTGGAGCACACACCCAAATAGGTGACTACAATCCAGGTGTGTTAAAGGAAGCCCAGAGTTATTTAAAGGAGTTTTTGACTGATACTTGGGAATCAAGAGAAGTGCATCTCTACTGAGACCTGAATGATGAGTTAGCAATTAGCCAGGTGAACACAGAGAAGAGGGTTTTAGCAGAGAAAATAACATATGTACAAGCCTGGAGGTAAGTGAGCAAAGCAGATCAGTACCTGTGAAGCATCATAAACTTGCACTCCCTTGAGGATTTGAATTCTGGCTTTAAAGTTACAAGAAAAGTCCTACAGAAGCTGATGGATTCCTGTCAGCCATGCTGTTTTGTGTAATAGGTATCTGATGACTCTAGCATCCATGTTTGATTATAGATTTAACTTTAGGCCAAAAAAAATTCTGAGAGTTCACTAATTCATTCCTGTTCTAGTGAAAAATATTTAATAACATACTATAAGTAAATTTCTGATTTGACTAAATATAATAATTGGAATGAAGCATGGCATAAACAAATATGAACACCTAGATATAGATTGGCAGGTTTTTCATTACAGCGAACTATTAGGGACTGCTATTAACTAAAACTTTGACTTTCTTTTTTATTTTGAAGAAAAGCTTTACCTTTTCACCCGTTCAGAGCTCCTGGCTACTTCTGCAGCTACTGGCTCTGGGAGTTTATAATAGGGAAGATATTAATTGCCTTCTTAACATCTCTTTTTTGAATGCTGCTGTGTATGCTAAGGACAGACTTGAAAAACAGTTGTTTAAGCATGCACTTATTAATATTTAAACATTTGGCTCCATGTACTCCTTAACTCCTCTAAGGAAGAAGCATATGGTTGTGCTGGCAACCCTCCATGTAACTCCAGATAATGAAATATTCAATTCTCAGAAAAAAAAAAAATATTCTCATATTTGGCCAGGCACAGTGGCTCATGCCTATAATCTCAGCACTTTGGGAAGCCGAGGTTGGTGGATCACTTGACATCGGGAGTTCGAGACCAGCCTGACCAACATGGTGGAACACCTGTCTCTACTAAAAATACAAAAATTAGCTGGGTGTGGTGGTGCAGGCTTGTAATCCCAGCTACTTGGGAGGCTGAGGCAGGAGGATTGCTTGAACCTGGGAGGTGGAGGTTGCAGTGAGCTGAGATCATGCCACTGCACTCCAGCCTGGGTGACAGAGTTAAACTTTGTCTCAAACAAACAAAAAAAAAAAAAAAAGGAAAAAGAAAAAATTCTATCCTCATACTCTGCAATCACTTTATTAAAAACTCAGTTTCTTAAAGAACTATACTTTTCCTCCTTTCTTATGCTCTTTTTCTTATTTTGACTTGCTTTTTAAAATCTTTTTCAAAGTAATACATGGTTTAAAAAGTCAAATTGGACTATTGTAACAAAATATACCATTATGCCTTCATACTCTTGAGTCTTGTTCTATTAAGACAATCATTTTCAACACTTTCTTCTAGTATTTAGCTCCATATTTCTAAATGATTCTATTTTCTTGTCATTTCTTTACTATTTTCTATAGAAGGATTACGTTCTCTAACGTCTCACTACTACTACCACTACCAACATAACCCCTCTCTCTCTGAATTCCTTTCTCTCTTTTCCTATCTTATGACTATAATTACACCACCATTTGGGAATGAATCAAAATTAGGTGCTGACATTATAAAGATTGTATTGAGATTATTATAACTTTTTTCACAGCTTTAGTATGTTGTACACTATGATTACACTTTAGTTCTTGTGTAACTTTTTCCCTCCAGAGTTAATAATTGCCTAGTTTTCTGTCTCTGTCTTTTATTTATTTATTTTTGCTTAGTGTTTCTCTATACAGATCCCTGATTCATCTCCCATTATCCACCAGAACTGAAAGTCTCCTCTGTGTAAGTCCAAACAAATCAGGTATTCTACCTGTTCCTTCTTTTCCTCAGAGACATCCTTCCTGGGGCCCTTTGCTGTCCTATTCCAACATAGACTGGTTGCTTCCTACTTGAACGATTCCAATGTATTATTAACCAAAACAAAAAAAAATTATACAAGAAAATTATTTGATGGTTTTCTCCACTCTTTTGTTTACTTCTTGCCTACAGCTGCTTTTTCTACGACCGCAGAGTTGAGTAGCTGGAACTACATGGCCCACAAAGTCTAGACTATATATTATCTGGTCCTTTACAGGAAAGGTTTGCTGAACCAAACTTTAAAAAATGGAAAAGTAACCAGACATACAAACTTAGATGTAGAATTTAATTTAAAATTTTTTCTTTTTGTATTTATTTAACTTTTATATGTTAGGTGAGAAAAGGTCTTTTTTTTTTTTTTTTTTCTAAAAAGGAATGGCCTAGGGAGAGAATTCTGATGGCAAAAAAAACCTCTTCAAAGCTTATAAATCCGTGTGCAACAGAAAGCTATGCTGGAACTGTTTTGGTATTGCAGTGTTGATGCCTCTTGTCCTTTACCACAGGGGGCTGTATTAAATGTCGAGGATGCTGCCACTCGGCTCCAGCTTTTAAATCGCTCAGCTTTAAGATCTGTGCAGGCACAGGCTAGGATACCTGGTTCTCAGAGAGAGCAAGGGTCAACATTATCTCCCTGGGGAGAAGTTTTGACACCTCTAGCAAGCTCTTCTGTTACTCACTTAAGTAGTAAACAGGAAGAATATGTTAAGGTGAGTATTTATTATATAATAAGTTATTAGAAATATTTACAGAGTTTGAAATAAAGTGCTCCTCTATATGAAACCAGAAGATTTAGTGTGTGTGCTTTCACTGCAGGTTGCCAAAACACTTTTTATTGATGAAGCATTAAAACCTTGCCCAAGGTGCCAGTCCCCTGCTAAATACCAGCCATATAAGAAAAGGGGACTGTGTAGCCGCACAGCCTGTGGTTTTGACTTTTGTGTGTTATGTTTGTGTGCTTATCATGGGTCTGAAGAATGTAGTAGAGGAGCAGCAAAGCCAAGAAATAGAAAAGATGCTCTCCCAGGAAGTGCCCAGAGTAAGCGGAATTTAAAACGCCTCTGAAGAGACTAAATATAGAAGCACTCCCCCATGCAGTATTCTATTTATCTGACTTAAAATTATGAATATTTTGAATACATGCAAATCTTCCCATTAATGACAGGTGATGATTTATTTCCTATTTTGTATATATTATAATCCATGGCATTGTATGTTTTCTTTAAAGTTAGTTTTGAAAAAACTTTATTTTACTATGTCATTTTACCCATTTTAATAACTTGGTGTTTTAAATAAAGAATTTTCATTGTTGTTATATGTATGTATTTTATTGTTTTATATAACATTTTAAATTTGTGCATTTCATCACTCTGTTGAAATGTTCTTCAATCATTTTTTAAAAAATAGTTTTTTAAATAGTATTAAAGATTTTGAACTCGAGACAGATGGCCTTATGGATTTGGAAAATGAGTACTTGACTGAAATGAAATATAAATAAAATATTTTTAGAAGTTCTATTGAATTTATTCTATAATTTCAGTCTCTGGTTAAGTAAAATTTACTGAATATTAATAACTAGGAAGACATAAAGAGTGACTTATTGGAAGTATGTAGTTATTCATAATGGGAGCCTTAGTTAATATACCCTTATATTAACTTATAAGTTAATAAGTAACACATTTAAGTATAAGTAACACATTTATAAGTAACACATTTCAAATAAGTACTTTAAAAAATTCTAGAACTATAGGCACAGATTTCATTTATTTAATCTAATCTGGATATTCTGACAAATTTGGGCTGGTTGGAAAAGACAGATTTAAGTAAGAAGGTTTACTAAGTTATTTATAAAGTACTTTAAAAAGTACTTAAATGATTTATAAATCATTTCCAAAAATGATTTGAGTTTGCATGTTCCGTTTATAGAACAGCAGCAAGAAAGAGATAAGTTTTTGTTTTGTTTTGTTTTGTTTTGTTTTGTTTTGTTTTGAGGCATGGTCTAGCTCTGTCTTCTCAGGCTGGAGTGCAGTGGCATGATCTCACGGGATCTCGGCTCACTGCACACTCCGCCTCCCAGATTCAAGTGATTCTCCTGCCTCAGCCTCCAGAGGAGCTGGGATTATAGGCGCGCACCATCATGCCCGTCTAATTTTTGTGTTTTTAGTGGAGATGGGATTTCACCATGTTGACCAGACTGGTCTTGAACTCCTGACTACAAGTGATCCACCCACCTCGGCCTCCCAAAGTGCTGGGATTACAGGCATGAGCTACTGCGCTGGGCTAAGAAAGAGATAAGCTCTACTGTTGAACAAATTACTGTTGAACAGGGGAAAATTTGAAGATAGTTTCATAATTTTTTTGTTTGTGTATGGGTAACTGATATATATACATATCTGTGTTCACAATCTATGCATAGATTTAAATGTAGCTCTTATATGTTTTTTTAACAAAGCAATTTGAAGTATGAGTTAGATATAGACATATGTGAAGGAAATCTGTCTGAAATTTTAACTTGTTACTTAACTTGCTATAAAATTTAGATTAGCTGCTAAATATTAAATTTTCATCTATATCCTTTCTAATTCCACAAAGGGTTTTTGGAGACTAAATTATATTTATGTAAATTATATTTATTCATAAATTTTCTGAGACATCTTTCACATCAGGATCAACTTACTAATTAATACTCTTCACTTAGTCTTAACTTTTTTCTCTATAAGAGATGTTTCTTTGTTTTTAGGAAACTTATTTCAGTCTTGATTCTCTTAATTTATGAAGTTGATTCTTTAATTAATTTAATTATTTAATTTATTTAAGCCCTCTCTTTCTTTTTTATTGAGATGGAGCCTCACTGTGTCACCCAGGCTGGAGTGCAGTGATATGATCTCAGCTCACTGCAACCTCCGCCTCCTGGGTTCAAGCAATTCTCCTGCCTCAGCCTCCTGAGTAGCTAGGATTACAGGTGCCTGCCACCACGCCTGGCTAATTTTTGTATTTTTAGTAGAGATGGGGTTTCACCATGTTGGGCAGTCTGGTCACAAACTCCTGACCTCAAGTGATCTGCCCGCATTGGCCTCCCAAAATGCTGGGATTACAAATGTGAGCCACTGCGCCTGACCTAAGCCCTCTCTTTCTGTGGCCCAGATCAAAACATGTCTTCATTTGTCATGCGAACAGTAGTGCTATTTTATACTCTTGATTTCTGCCTGGCCTAAATGACATTCCTTCAGTGACTTTTTAGATCTTAAAAATCACAGATCCAGTTCCTTGACATATTTTTAAAAAATGAAAAGCAATATTTATTCAATTTAATGGGTCATTTTAAATACTCACATTTCCGAATATCTTATGAATTTTTATTATTTTATTACAGAATAATGCAAAAGGAAATAGAAACATTTCTTTTACTTTACATGTGAAAAATATCAGTAGTACAATGAAGGAATCTGGAATCCTATTTCTAGTCCATCATGAGACACTTTGTTATTGTCTTTTATATATTGCAGTCACACTGACCTCTTGGTTTGATCACCTTTGTCATTTTGTGATTACCCAGCTGATATGGTTTGGCAGTGTCCCCACCCAAATCTCAACTTGAATTGTATCTCTCAGAATTCCCACGTGTTGTGCGAGGGACTCAGGAGGAGGTAATTGAATCACGGTGACAGGTCTTTCCCGTGCTAGTCTTGGGATAGTGAATACGTCTCAGGAGATCTGATGGGTTTAACAGGGGTTTCCACTTTTGCTTCTTCCTCATTTTCTCTTCTACCACCATGTAAGAAGTGCCTTTTGCCTCCCACCATGATTCTGAGGCCTCCCCAGCCATGTGGAACTGTAAGTCCAATGAAATCTCTTTTTCTTGCCAGTCTCGGGTATGTCTTTATCAGCAGTGTGAAAATGGACTAATACAGTAAATTGGTACCGGTAAAGTGGGGTGTTGCTGAAAAGATACCCGAAAATGTGGAAGCGATTTTGGAACGGGGTAACAGGCAAAGGTTGAGACACTTTGGAGGGCTCAGAGGAAGACAGGAAAATGTGAGAAATTTTGGAACTTCCTAGAGACTTGTTGAATGGCTTTACCCCAATGCTTACAGCAGTCTGGACAATAAAGTCCAGGCTGAGGTGGTCTCAGATGGAGATGAGGAACTTCTTGGGAAACTGGAGTAAAGGTGACTCTTGTTATGTTTTAGCAAAGAGACTCGTGCCATTTTGCCCCTGCCCTAGAGATTTGTGGAACTTTAAACTTGAGAAAGATGCTTTAGGGTATCTGGCAGAAGAAATTCCTAAGCAGCAAAGCATTCAATAGTTAACTTGGGTGTCATTAAAGGAACTCAGTTTTATAAGGGAAGCAGAACATAAAAGTTGGGAAAATTTGCAGCCTGACTATGCAATAGAAAAGAAAAACCCATTTTCTTGGGAGAAATTCAAGCCAGCTGCAGAAATTTGCATAAGTAGCAAGGAGCCAAATGTTAATCCCCAAGACCATGGGGGAAATGTCTCCAGGCCATGTCAGAGACCTTTACAGCAACCCCTCCCATCACAAGCCCAGAGGCCCACAAGGAAAAAGTGGTTTCATGGGCCTGGCCCATGGTCCCCATACTGTGTGCAGCCTAGGGACTTGGTGCCCTGTGTCCCAGCCACTCCAGCCATGGCTGAAAGGGGCCAGTGTACAGCTTGGGCTGTGGCTTCAGAGGGTGGAAGCTGCCAAGTCTTGGCAGCTTCCACGTGGTGTTGAGCCTGTGAGTGCACAGAAGTCAAGAACTGAGGTTTGGGAACCTCCGCCTAGATTTCAGAAGATGTATGGAGATGCCTGGCTGCCCAGGCAAAAGTTTACTGCAGGGGTGGGGCCCTCATGGAGAACCTCTGCTAGTGCAGTGCAGAAGGGAAATGTGGGGTCGGAGCCCCCACACAGAGTCCCTACTGGGGCACTGCCTAGTGGAGTTGTGAGAAGAGGGCCACCGTCCTTCAGACCCCAGAATGGTAGATCCACCGACAGCTTGCACCATGTGCCTGGAAAAGCTGCAGACACTCAACGCCAGACCATGAAAGCAGCCAGGAGGGAGGCTATACCCTGCAAAGCCACAGGGGCAGAGCTGCCCAAGACCATGGAAACCTACCTTTTGCATCAGCGTGACCTGGATGTGAGACCTGGAATCAGAGGAGATCATTTTGGAGCTTTAAAATTTGGCTGCCCTACTGGTTTTTGGACTTCCATGGGCCCTGTAACCTCTTTGTTTTGGATAACTTTTCCCATTTGGAACAGCTGTATTTCCCCAATACCTGTACCCCCATTGTATCTAGGAAGTAACTAGCTTGCTTTTGTATTACAGGCTCATATGCAGAAGGGACTTGCCTTAATCTCAGATGAGAGTTTGGGCTGGACTTTTGAGTTAATGTTGAAATGAGTTAAGACTTTGGGGCACTTTTGGGAAGGCATAATTGATTTTGAAATGTGAGGACATGAGATTTGGAGGGGCCAGGGGCAGAATGATATGGTTTGGTGGTGTGTCCACCCAAATCTCAACTTGAATTCGCACATATTGTGGGAGGGACCCAGGAGAAGGTAATTGAGTCATGGGAGCAGGCCTTTCCTGTGCTATTCTCAGGATAGTGAATAAGTCTCAGGAGATCTAATGGGTTTATCAGGAGTTTCCACTTTTGTTTCTTCCTCATTTTCTCTTCCACCTCTATGTAAGAAGTGCCTTTTGCCTCCCACCATGATTCTGAGGCATCCTCAGCCATGTGGAACTGTCTAAGTCCAGTTAAACCTCTTTTTCTTCCCAGTCTTGGGTATGTCTTTATCAGCAGCATGAAAACGGACTAATGCACCAGCCCATTAGAATGTAATCTTTTATTTCACTTTGGTGGTGAAAAAGATTTTATCACATTTAATTTTAGAAATTAACAGTAAGTGGTTCTCTTTACTACAAGTACTGTGAAACAATGGAAATTGATGTTTTTTATATTTCTGATTTTATTTGGGGTTTAAATATTACAATCAAGTATATGTGAATGAAATAGTATAAAGACTGAATACCCATATTGTAATGATTTTGTAATAAAACTGAAGAAAAAGGATCAAAGTAGGAATTCAAAAGGCATATCTTTTTGGTGGGTTTTATATTTGTGATGGGGTCAACAGATAGGTTAACCAGAAGAAAGTCATACAGTATTATGTACAACTTTATCGAACAGAGGATCCAGCTACCCAGAAAAAGGTGACACTATCGTTACTGTGTATTGTCATAACTGACTGGACCAGTTATCCCAACTGTGTACTTCCATAGCAGCTTGTACACCCTCTGTCATGGCACTTAGTTCACTTTATTTAAATCAGTTGTTAACTTTATTTCCCTGTAAGCTCTGTGAAGTCCTAGACTATCTTATGTTTGATGTAAATACCATTGCATCCCTAGCACCTAGCATAGTAGCCAGCCAAGTAAAAGGTGCTTGGTAAATAGTTATTGAATGAGTTGGTGCTATTGATACTTTCATCCAAGTAAACCACTATAAAATAGTAACTAAACAATTTTATCCTAATAATTTATTAATTAATGTTTGATTTTCAGTGATTAATGCTTTAATATACAAAAAGTAGGATCTAAGTGATTTCTTAAAATCCATGTAAACATATAGTCATGAATATATTTGGTCTACTCATTCTTTTAGCTGATCTTTCTTAGAACCATTTACGGTATAATGGAAGGAACCTTAGGCTAGAAGTAAAAAAGCTTGGGTTGGTCTCCTGAACTACTTACTAGTTGTTCCGTTATGCAAGTTACTTATTGCATCTGAGCCTATTTCCTTTATAAATGGAAAGTTAAAAGGCATGATGTATTGTGAACTCATTCTGGAAACTCTTACACCAATTTGTGTTACTACACATTTGGCTGCATGTGAATAGAATAAAATGAAATAGCATTTGTGGGATAGAACATATAACCTTGATATCATCATCATGCCAAATGAAACTATAAAATCATCTTCTAACCAGCTTGCAAAAAAATGTGTGGCTTAGGCCGAGCATGGTGGCTTGCACCTGTAATCTCAGCATTTTGGGACGCTGAGGCAGAAGGATTGCTTGAGCCCAAGAGTGTGAGACTAGCCTGGGCAGCATAGTGAGACCCTGTTTTTACAAAAATTTTAAAAATACTAGCTGGGCATGGTGGTGCATGCCTGTAGTCCCAGCTACTCAGGAAGCTGAGGTGGGAGGATCACTTGAGCCCAGAAGGCCAAGGCTGCAGTGAGCCATGATCACAGCACTGCACTCCAGCCTAGGAGACAGAGCAAGACTCTGTCTCAAAAAACAAAAAACAACAAAAAAAATCACATAGAAAGTTGGGGCCAGTATTCTAACAAGCAGTCTGCCATTAGTACAAAACAAAACTCTTTGTAGAGCTATTGATAAACTCAGTACACATGTAATTACAATGTCATAAATGGAAAAAAATTTTCCCATTTTTAAAAATAAGTTGGTCTACCCAGGGAAAAAACAATTCTAATTGAGAATAATTTTGCTTGAATAAAGTAGTTCCATAGCTCATGAGTAGCTTAAACAACTTCATTACTTGAAAATTTAAATGAGTGAAATGAGCATACTATTATCCAAGAACTCAGCTCAAAAGAGAGAACTCCAGTTCCAAAGTCGTTATAATTTAAAGGCACGGGGCATGAAAACAAGAGTAAGTATGACAACATTCCAGTTATTGCTACATTCTTACCAGTTTTTTATTATTAGGTGAGGGAAAGCAATAAGAAAAATTCACCAAACATTTATTGATGGATGTACTGTGGGTTCCCAAGGAGGTACCAAAACAAGAGGAAGGATTAAATTTAGCACTTTATTTTTGTGGTTTGTTTCACTTCTTTTTTTTTTTTTTTTTTTTTTTTTTTTGAGACGGAGTTTCGGTCTGCCACCCAGGCTGGAGTGCGGTGGCCAGATCTCAGCTCACTGCAAGCTCCACCTCCCGGGTTCACGCCATTCTCCTGCCTCAGCCTCCCGAGTAGCTGGGACTACAGGTGCCCGCCACGTCGCCCGGCTAGTTTTTTGTATTTTTAGTAGAGACAGGGTTTCACCATGTTAGCCAGGATGGTCTCGATCTCCTGACCTCGTGATCCACCCGTCTCGGCCTCCCAAAGTGCTGGGATTACAGGCTTGAGCCACCGCGCCCGGCCTGTTTCACTTCTTAATAAGGATAGAAGAAAAGAAAGAGAATTAAGAGGAAAGCCAATAAATGTTTTACCTTTTATTGATTTGGGGTAGTAACCTCTCAATCTTTTCTCCCTGTGGTCTGTTGCCTTGACAGTCTTGCTAACTGATGGGTAAGATTATTCGTCCTATTTGACTTCTACTTAGTTTCATGAAGGGCAGGTATTCTCTGACACCATAGTTTAGAAAAAATTGCCAGAAACTTATGGCAAATAAAGAGAAACAACCCTGAAAGAGCTATCTGATAATTTTATACTAGCATTTTGATGGACACAAATATAGATTTACATTTATCCTAGCTATTGAAAGACTTAAGTCTTATTATGGATTTCCTAGCAATAATTTAAGGATTGAATTGCTCTTGAGAAAATATTTTGATACTTAGCACTGTGTGAAGCTAAGTTTTTTCACTACCTTTGCTTAGTTTACGACACAAAGCAAAATTATCATAAATGTATGACACAAAAATGTACTGAACTTTAAAAAAAATTATCTGTTATGTTCCTGGTTTGCACTAAGTTGTTTATTATGGCTTTATTTTCAATTATTTCCATTAAAAATAGTGTATCATAAATAGAAAATGCTTTAAGTGTTTTTAAAAATTGAAATACCCATTATTTCTGTATGGAGAGTATTTCAAGGATTATATTGAACATTTCACAAGGGGGCACCAAAGACTCATTTATGATGATTCTGGCTTTTCTTCAAAAAAGTAAATGTAGCTTTTATATATTTGAGGTTGATGTGCTGTGACATTGCCAAATAGGGGAAATGTTCCTTGAGTTAATTTTTAAAGTGTGTATAGAATAAATTTTGGTAATAGTTACTACTTAGAGTTGGTAATTAAAATATTTTAGTTGGCTTGCGAGAGTGTACTGTTTTCCTGGAACACCTTATTGGTTTCCCCAGAACACCTATTGGTGGGCCCTGGTTTGTGCTTTGGCCATCTGTGTTTACTTGCCCAACAGCTCTACACTCCTGGCTCCCTCAGCATGGACTGTGGAGCCAGAGGAGTAGAAGGAGCAGTGGAAACCTGGCAGGTGAGTGCTGTTATGAATGGTGGTGGCATGCTACCAATGGTTTCCCTCTGGCATTCTCATTCCTGAAGAAAGGTAGTGTTCAGTTCATGTCCTAATCTCATCCTGCCTAGATTACTGTAAATGCCTCCTAACACATTTCTTTCTTCTCATGTTTCAAACATGAGAATTTGAATTTGGGGAGATTCAAATTCTCCCCATTTGAGTCTCTCCCAAACGTACACTGCCTGGTTATTTGTACCAAAATATGGCCCCAGTCATGTTGCTTCCTACTAAAAATGTAGCAGAATTTAGAATCTCCTAATGGTCCTAACTTTCTAGCAATCTCCCCCATCATTCTACTCTGTACACTTTGTTCTAGCCAAACTAGACTCCTTGTTGTTTTCTAAACTTCCCATATGATTTCTCTACTTCCTTCCTCCTTGCCATATTAAATCACATAAAAATCCTGTTAATCCTTGGTTTATTTCCATGAATCATTTTCTGATCTCTCCAACAAGATGAGATATTTACCTTCGTTGGATCTGGTGTGTATTTATACTTTTCTGATGGTATTTCTGGCATGTTTTATTTGTGTTAAATTCTTTACTTGTCTTCTACCATTAGCAAGTTCCTGAAGGGCCAAACTGTTTTCTCTCTCTACCTCCTTTAGCATGGTATCTTGTGCATGAAAAAATGTGCAGCGTGTTAATTGAATTGCTGAAGTAATGATGACTGGTTGTCATGTGATATGATAAATTTCATCCAAATCTCAATTTTCTTTACTTGTTCAGCTGGTATCATGGGGAACTTGAAATACAGTTGTTTTTGAGAGAGCTAAAATAGAGACACCACCCTCTTCACACTCCCTTTGCTCTAACCCTCCAACTACTTGGAGTTTGGACAGCATTCCATTTTTGTATTTCTCCTTGCCTTTGCCAATGCTGTTTTCCCTCTTGGGTTGTTATTCTCTCCCTACCCGATGTGTCTCAGTCAAACTTGCCTTTGAAGACTACTCAGGGGTCATTCAACTGATCACCTCCCCACTACCCTCAGGCCGGTTGTATCTTTCTCCTCAATACAGCTGGAGCCCCTCTATACTGTGTTATCACAGCATTTATCAGATCTTTTATGTTTGCCTTATTAGACAGTGATTTCCTTTGACCTGTGTCTGTATCCTCAGTCCTTACTTCGTTTAGTGTCTCAGCGCTGAACAGATGTTCAGTTTGGCAAAAGCCTTCCCTGCCATCTCTTCTGTTCCCAGTCTAAGTTAGGTATACACACAGTGCTATGGGGCAAAGAGGGAGCGCCTAAGTCAAACAGTTCTTCCCTATTGTTAAAAATGAGGAAATGTAGGCCAGGCACAGTGACTTATGCCTGTAATCCCAGCACTTTGGGAGGCCAAGGTGGGTGGATCACTTGAGGTCAGGAGTTTGAGACCAGCCTGTGCAACATGGTGAAACCCCGTCTCTACTGAAAATACAAAAAAGCTGGGCATGGTGGCACATGCCTGTAATCCCAGCTACTCGGGAGGCTGAGGCAGCCAAATTGCTTGAACTCAGGAGGCAGAGGTTGCAGTGAGACAAGATTGTGTCACTGCACTCCAGCCTGGGCAACAGAGTGAGACTCTGTTTCAAAAAAAAAAAAAAAAAAAATGAGATGTGAAGGCTGCTGATGTAAAAGATCTCATTTTTTCTCCTGTGCTGTGAGAAATATATAAACTGCTACCTCCCTCTTATGTAGTGATACAGAGTATAATTTGCACTCATTTTCCAGTTACTTTATAAGTACTCTTGAATTGTTTTATGAGGTGTGTAAATATTCCAAGGGCAAGGGCTGTGCTTAGCTCCCTCCAGTGCTCTAGTGTCTGCTACAGGTACTATAATCAGATAGAGACACAGTAAATGTTGAATAAAAGGGCTGTAGAATCCTGAAACAGTGACACCAATTAAAAATATATATCTTTTTTCCCTTCTTTCCCCTTGCTATCAGTATGCATATATTTTATATATCTTTATCATTGGTGGCTAATTTTCAGTTTGGCCAGGCAGTAAACTATATGTCTTACAGACATTATCTCCTTATGTTAAGAGCAACCCTATGAGGTGGTACCGTTATTATCTGCAATTCCTTTTCCAGAGAAGGAAACTAAGGCTTAGAGGAGCTTAAAGATATGTTCATTCCACATTAATAAATTTAGAGCTGGGGTGAAAAAAATGGTGGCTGTTTGATTCCAAATATTTCACCTTGGCTTTCTGCCTGCTCATACTGCCCTGAATAGTACCCATCTCCTGCATCAGCCCAACTTTGGTGCTGCTAACCCCTGATTTACTAGAGAATCACTTGCTGTTATTTTGGCCTTGGGTAAGGAGATTGGAAATTCAAGTTATTGGACTTCTTTTTTTCTGACCACTGATACCTGATTGGGGGATTAAAAGTTGAGATCATTTATTTTGACCAATCTAATATTCTTTTATAAGTTTTAATAACATAATCTTTATTTCTTCATTAAATATGGTCCATCATTTAACAAATATTTATTGAGCATTTACTGCATTATGCCAGGTTTTGTTATAGGTGCTGGGGTTACAGGAGAGATCAACACAGTTAAAAAAAAAAACTCCTTAGAGCTAAAATCCATTTAAAAAAAAAAGAGGTGGGAGGAAGAAGAAACAAAGGAGGAGAAGAGAAAAATAAATTATTCTCTACTAGTAAAAATTGTAATGTCCTAAAGCAATATTAATAGTTTTCAAACTTTGACTAGGGAAGGGTTAAAAATTATCTCATCAGTCTGTGCAAGAAACAAAGTAGTGTAATGGAATATATTGACAATTAGAATAAATCTAAACCAGCAGGTCCAGATGGTAGTTATCTTGGATAAGTTAAGAAATTGCCTAATGAATATATTAAACTAATTATGTTCCTTTTCGAAAAAAATTATGAACTGTTAAGATAGGAAATAGGGGAAAAAATTTGTTTTCCAGATAAATGTGATAATGATGTGGGTAGTTGTTATCCAGTATAGATAAGATACATAATTTAACAAAAGTAAAAATAACCAATGATTATTTGAAAGATGGAAATAAGCAATATATAAAATTTATAACCTCTGTTTCTAAATCTTCCTACCACATGAAGTTACTTTAGAGATTGGAATGTGGGGGTGGTACCACATATCATTCCATGTGGAGTTGCCATCCAGTTCCTAGGAAAAACACTCTAATGCACTGTCCTGTCATTCAGATTCTTTTGTGTATACAAATTTAAAGTATGCCTTAGCTATGTGGAAATACATGAAGACAGCCCCAATAAGAACACAGGCTATTTATTCAGAGCTTCCTATAGCCAGGGAGTCAGCCTCCATCACTTGTATTTTGCAGAGACTCAGATATAGGCAAAGTAGTGGGAAATCTTTATAGTGAAAAAAAGAGAAGATTTTAGGCATACTCCCATTGGAGGCTGTTAACATAGGAAGCTGAAAATGAGTTAACTAGAATCTAGTGGGCATCCTATGTGATTGATTTAGGGAACATACTGGGCTTTTTTTTTTTTTTTTTTTTTTTTTTTTGAGACGGAGTCTTGCTCTGCCGCCCAGGCTGGAGTGCAGTGGCCGGATCTCAGCTCACTGCAAGCTCCGCCTCCCGGGTTCACGCCATTCTCCTGTCTCAGCCTCCCGAGTAGCTGGGACTACAGGCGCCCGCCTCGTCGCCCGGCTAGTTTTTTGTATTTTTTAGTAGAGACGGGGTTTCACCGTATTAGCCAGGATGGTCTCGATCTCCTGACCTCGTGATCCGCCCGTCTCGGCCTCCCAAAGTGCTGGGATTACAGGCTTGAGCCACCGCGCCCAGCCCATACTGGGCTTTTTTTTGTTGTTGTTGGTCCTGAGTGGCAAGAGAGGGCAAAATTAGGAAGGCTGGCAGTTACCAACCAAGTCCCTACCGTTCTGAGCCTATTGCTGCAAAAGTTGTGATTTGGCTTCCAAGGCTGACTGCCGCCAGAGTTTTGTCATACACGGCATGGCCACTGTCCATTTGTATATTCAGACTCTCAGCCATATAGAATATCCAATTTCCATCAAAAATTAAAATCACAATGATAATATGAATTTTGTCTCTTGGTGCTATTCCTGTTCACACTCAGAAAAGTTAAGAACAAAGCTTAAGTTGGAGCCTACCACACGAAACTCAAAGAAGGATTGATACTCTAAAATCACTAAACAATAGGTAGGATGCCTGAAATATGCTCCTGATTGTCAAGGAGATATTTACACATACATATACTAGCCAGTCTCTCCAACAGTACTTGGGAGAATCATTAAATAAATCCATGCAGTTTGTCACCGTAAATAAGCTACATAAAATGCCCTGAAGCAAATTAATCCTTTTACTTCAGAAGGTCAGCCCTTTTGGTTTTTGGTTTGAGGCTCATATTAGAAAACCTATGGTCGAAATCGCCAAGATGGTCGAATAGGAACAGCTTCAGGCTACATCTCTCAGTGTGAGTGACACAGAAGATGGGTGATTCCTGCATTTCCAACTGAGGTACCGGGTTCATCTCACTGGGGTGTGTCGGCAAGTGGGTGCAGGACAGTGGGTGTAGCCCACCGAGCGAGAGCTGAAGCAGGGTGAGGCATCACCTCACCTGGGAGGTGCAAGGGGTAAGGGAATTCCCTTTCCTAGCCAAGGGAAACTGTGACACACAGCACCTGGAAAATTGGGTCACTCCCACCCTAATACTGCACTTTTCCAAGGGTCTTAGCAAATGGCACACCAGGAGATTATATCCTGCGCCTGACTTGGAGGGTCCTATGCCCACGAAGCCTCCCTTAATGCTAGCACAGCAGTCTGAGATCTAACTGCAAGGTGGCAGCAAGGCTGGGGGAGGGGCGCTCACCATTGTTGAGGCTTGAGAAAGCGGCTGGGAAGCTCAAACTGGATGGAGCCCACCACAGCTCAAGGAGGCCTGCCTGCCTCTGTAGACTCCACCTCTGGGAACAGGGCATAGCCAAACAGAAGGCAGCAGAAACCTCTGCAGATTTAAATGTCCCTGTCTGACAGCTTTGAAGAGAGTAGTAGTTCTCCCAGCATGGAGTTTGAGATCTGAGAATGGACAGACTGCCTGCTCAAGTGGGTCGCTGACCCCCGAGTAGCCTAACTGGGAGGCACCCCCCAGTAGGAGCAGACTGACACCTCACATGGCTGGGTACCCCTCTGAGACAAAGCTTCTGGAGGAATGATCAGGCAGCAACATTTGCTGTTCAGCAATATTCACTCTTCTGCAGCCTTTGCTGCTGATACCCAGGCAAACAGTGTCTGGAGTGGACCTTCAGGAAACTCCAACAGACCTGCAACTGAGGGTCCTGAGTGTTAGAAGGAAAACTAACAAACAGAAAGGACATCCACAACAAAATCCCATCTGTACATCACCATCATCAAGGACTAAAGGTAGATAAAACCACAAAGATGGGGAAAAAACAGAGCAGAAAAGCTGAAAATTCTAAAAATCTGAGTGCCTGTCCCCCTCCAAAGGAATGCAGCTCCTTGCCAGTAATGGAACAAAGCTGGACAGAGAATGACTTTGATGAGTTGAGAGAAGAAGGCTTCAGACGATCAAACTTCTCCGAGCTAAAGGAGGAAGTTCGAACCCATCTCAAAGAAGCAAAAAACCTTGAAAAAAGATTAGATGAATGGCTAACTAGAATAACCAATGTAGAGAAGTCCTTAAATGACCTGATGGAGCTGAAAACCATGGCACGAGAACTACGTGACAAATGAACAAGCTTCAGTAACTGATTCGATCAACTGGAAGGAAGGGTATCAGTGATTGAAGATCAAATGAATAAAATGAAGCGAGAAGAGAAGTTTAAAGAAAAAAGAAAAGAACAAAACCGCCAAGAAATGTGGGACTATGTGAAAAGACCAAATCTACGTCTGATTGGTATACCTGAAAGTGACGGGGAGAATGGAACCAAGTTGGAAAACACCGCAGGATATTATCCAGGAGAACTTCCCCAACCTAGCAACGCAGGCCAACATTCAAATTCAGGAAATAGGCCGGGCGCGGTGGCTCAAGCCTGTAATCCCAGCACTTTGGGAGGAGATCGAGACCATCCTGGCTAACATGGTGAAACCCCATCTCTACTAAAAAAAAAAAGTACAAAAAACTAGCCGGGTGAGGTGGCAGGTACCTGTAGTCCCAGCTACTTGGGAGGCTGAGGCAGGAGAATGGCGTAAACCCAGGAGGCGGAGCTTGCAGTGAGCTGAGATCCGGCCACTGCACTCCAGCCTGGGCGACAGAGCGAGACTCCATCTCAAAAAAAAAAAAAAAAAAAAAAAAACAAATTCAGGAAATACAGAGAACGCCACAAAGATACTCCTCGAGAAGAGCAACTCCAAGATACATAATTGTCAGATTCACCAAAGTTGAAATGAAAGAAAAAATGTTAAGAGCAGCCAGAGAGAAAGGTTGGGTTACCCAGAAAGGGAAGCCCATCAGACTAACAGCGGACTTCTCGGCAGAAACTCTACAAGCCAGAAGAGAGTGGGGGCCAATATTCAACATTCATAAAGAAAATAATTTTCAACCCAGAATTTCATATCCAGCCAAACTTAGTTTCATAAGTGAAAGAGAAATAAAATCCTTTACAGACAAGCAAATGCTGAGAGATTTTGTCACCACCAGGCCTGCCCTACAAGAGCTCCTGAAGGAAGCACTAAACATGGAAAGGAACAACCAGTACCAGTCACTGCAAAAACATGCCAAATTGTAAAGACCATCGATGCCAGGAAGAAACTGCATCAACTAACAAGCAAAATAACCAGCGAACATCATAATGACAGGATCAAATTCACACATAACAATATTAACCTTAAATGTAAATGGGCTAACTGCTCTAATTAAAAGACATAGACTGGCAAATTGGATAAAGAGTCAAGACCCATCATCAATGTGCTGTATTCAGGAGATGCATCTCATGTGCAGAGATACACATCATCTCAAAATAAAGGGAGGGAGGAAGATCTACCAAGCAAATGGAAAACAAAAAAGGCAGGGGTTGCAATCCTAGTCTCTGATAAACCAGACTTTAAACCACAAGATCAAAAGAGACAAAGAAGGTCATTACATAATGGTAAAGGGATCAATTCAACAAGAAGAGCTAACTCTCCTAAATATATATGCACCCAATACAGGAGCACCCAGATTCATAAAGCAAATCCTCAGAGACTTAAAAAGAGAATTATACTCCCATACAATAATAATGGGAGACTTTAACACCCACTGTCAACATTAGCCAAATCAATGAGACAGAAAGTTAACAAGGATATCCAGGGATTGAACTCAGCTCTGCACCGAGTGGACCTAATAGACATCTACAGAACTCTCCACCCCAAATCAACAGAATATACATTCTTCTCAGCACCATGTCACACTTATTCCAAAATTGACCACATAGTTGGAAGTAAAGCACTCCTCAGCAAATGTAAAAGAACAGAAATTATAACAAACTGTCTCTCAGACCACAGTGCAATCAAACTAGAATTCAGGATTAAGAAACTCACTCAAAACTGCACAACTACATGGAAACTGAATAACCTGCTCCTGAATGACTACTGGGTAAATAACGAAATGAAGGCAGAAATAAAGATGTTCTTTGAAACCAATGAAAACAAAGATACAACATACCAGAATCTCTGGGACACATTTAAAGCAGTGTTTAGAGGGAAATTTATAGAAATAAATGCCCACAAGAGAAAGCAGGAAAGATCTAAAATTGACACCCTCACATCACAATTAAAAGAACTAGAAAAGCAAGAGCAAACACATTCAAAAGCTACCAGAAGGCAACAAATAACTAGTAAGGCAGAACTGAAGGAGATAGAGACACAAAAAACCCTTCAAAAAAATCAAAGAATCCAGGAGCTGGTTTTTTGAAAAGATTAACAAAATTGATAGACTGCTAGCAAGACTGATAAAGAATAAAAGAAGAATCAAATAGACACAATAAAAAATGATAATGGGGATATCACCACCGACCCCACAGAAATACAAACTACCATCAGAGAATACTATAAACACCTCTATGCAAATAAACTAGAAAACCTAGAAGAAATGGATAAATTCCTGGACACATACACTCTCCCAAGACTAAACCAGGAAGAAGTTGAATCCCTGAATAGACCAATAACAGGCTCTGAAATTTAGGCAACAATTAATAGCCTACCAACCAAAAAAAGTCCAGGACCAGACGGAGTCACAGCTGATTTATACCAGAGGTACAAGGAGGAGCTGGTACCATTCCTTCTGAAACTATTCCAATCAATAGAAAAAGAGGGAATCCTCCCTAACTCATTTTATGAGGCCAACATCATCCTGATACCAAAGCCTGGCAGAGACACAACAAAAAAAGAGAATTTTAGACCAATATCCCTGATGAACATCGATGCAAAAATCCTCAATAAACTACTGGCAAACTGAATCCAGCAGCACATCAAAAAGCTTATCCACCATGATCAAGTGGGCTTCATCCCTGGGATGCAAGGCTGGTTCAACATATGCAAATCAATAAACGTAACCCAGCATATAAACCGAACCAAAGATGAAAACCACATGATTATCTCAATAGATGCAGAAAAGGCCTTTGACAAAATTCAACAGCCCTTCATGCTAAAATCTTTCAATAAATTCGGTATTGACGGAACGTATCTCAAAATAATAAAAGCTATTTATGACAAACCCACAGCCAATATCATACTGAATCAGCAAAAACTGGAAGCATTCCCTTTGAAAACCGGCACAAGACAGGGATGCCCTCTCTCACCACTCCTATTCAACATAGTGTTGGAAGTTCTGGCCAGGCCAATCAGGCAAGAGAAAGAAATAAAGGGTATTCAATTAGGAAGAGAGGAAGTCAAATTGTCCATGTTTGCAGATGACATGATTGCATATTTAGAAAACCCCATCATCTCAGCCCAAAATCTCCTTAAGCTGATAAGCAACTTCAGCAAAGTCTCAAGATACAAAATCAATGTGCAAAAATCACAAGCATTCATATACACCAATAACAGACAGCCAAATCATGAGTGAACTCCCATTCACAATTGCTTCAAAGAGAAAAAACTACCTAGGAATCCAACTTACAAGGGATGTGAAGGACCCCTTCAGGGAGAACTACAAACCACTGCTCAATGAAATAAAAGAGGACATAAACAAATGGAAGAACATTCCATGCTCATGGATAGGAAGAATCAATATCGTGAAAATGGCCATACTGCCCAAGGTAATTTATAAATTCAATGTCATCCCCATTAAGCCACCAATGACTTTCTTCACAGAATTGGAAAAAACTACTTTAAAGTTCATATGGAACCAAAAAAGAGCCCACATTGCCAAGACAATCCTAAGCCAAAAGAACAAAGCTGGAGGCATCACGCTACCTGACATCAAATTATACTATAAGGCTACAGTAACCAAAACAGCATGGTACTGGTACAAAAACAGAGATACAGACCAATGGAACAGAACATAGCCCTCAGAAATAATACCACACATCTACAACCATCTGATCTTTGACAAACCTGACAAAAACAAGAAATCGGGAAAGGATTCCCTATTTAATGGTGCTGGGAAAACTGGCTAGCCATATGTAGAAAGCTGAAACTGGATCCCTTCCTTGCACCTTATATGAAAATTAATTCAAGATGGATTAGAGACTTAAATGTTAGACCTAAAGCCATAAAAACCCTAGAAGAAAACCTAGGCAATACCATTCAGGACATAGGCATGGGCAAGGACTTCATGTCTAATACACCAAAAGCAATGGCAACAAAAGCCAAAATTGACAAATGGGATCTAAATAAACTAAAAGAGTTTCTGCACAGCAAAAGAAACTACCATCAGAGTGAACAGACGACCTACAGAATGGGAGAAAATTTTTGCAATCTACTCATCTGACAAAGGGCTAATATCCAAAACCTACAAAGAAGTCAAACAAATTTACAAGAAAAAAACAACCCCATCAAAAAGTGGGCAAAGGATATGAACAGACACTTCTCAAAAGAAGACATTTATGCAGCCAACAGACACATGAAAAAAATGCTCATCATCACTCACCATCAGAGAAATGCAAATCAAAACCACAATAAGATACCATCTCACACCAGTTAGAATGACGATCATTAAAAAGTCAGGAAACAACAGGTGCTGGAGAGGTTGTGGAGAAATAGGACCACTTTTACACTGTTGGTGGGACTGCAAACTAATTCAACCATTGTGGAAAACAGTGTGGCAATTCCTCAAGGATCTAGAAATAGAAATACCATTTCACCCAGTCATCCCATTACTGGGTGTACACCCATAGGATTATAAATCATGCTGCTATAAAGACACATGCACACGTATGTTTATTGAGGCACTATTCGTAATAGTGAAGACTTGGAGCCAACCCAAATGTCCATCAATGATAGAATGGATTAAGAAAATGTGGCACATATACACCATGGAATACTATGCAGCCATAAAAAAGGATGAGATCATGACCTTTGTAGGTACATGGATGCTGCTGGAAACCATTGTTCTCAGCAAACTATCCCAAGAACAGAAAACCAAACACGCATGTTCTCACTCATAGGTGGGAACTGAACAATGAGAACACTTGGATATAGTGTGGGGAACATCACACACTGGGCCTGTTGTCGGATAGGGGGAGTAGGGAGGGATAGCACTAGGAGATATACCTAATGTAAATGATGAGTTAATGGGTGCAGCACACCAGCATGGCATATGTATGCCTATGTAACAAACCTGCACGTTGTGCACATGTACCCTGGAACTTAAAGTGGAATCAAAAATTTAATAAAAAAAAGAAAAGAAAACCTATGGTCTTTTTCTCTGTCTATAGCTGCTTAATATGATATCACTTTTGTCCCGCAATTATGCTGGTTTCTCATATCATAGTTTTAGCTGTTTTGCAGGGTGATTGTCTGAGATGCTCTCTAGGATTCCCCAAGCTGAATTTCAGGTGTACAAAAAATATCTGTGCAAGAACATCCCAAACAAACCCTTCAAATTTGCTGATTATATGTCCAGAGTTAGAAGAGAATAAACAGAGAGGCTTAAGTCCATTTATGCTTACATTTCTATTTGCCATTAAAGACTTTGATTTTAAACTATCTTGGTTTCCACAATGAAGGAGTAAAAAGGCATTTCTACAGTTTTAGAATAACTGGCTAGGGGCTGGGTGCAGTGGCTCATGCCAGTAATCCCAGCAATTTGGGAGGCCGAAGCAGGTGGATCACTTGAGCTCATGAGTTCAAGACCAGCCTGGCTAACATGGCAAAACCCTGTCTCTACTAAGAAAAAATACAAAACATAGCTGGGCATGGTGATGCGTGCTTGTAGTCCCAGCTACTTGGGAGGCTGAGGCAGGAGAATCGCTTGAACTCAGGTGAAGTTTGCAGTGAACCGAGATTACACCGCTACATTCCAGCCTGGATGACACAGTGAGACTCCATCTCAAGAAAAAAAAAAAAAGGAAGAAGAAGAAGAAAGAAAAACTGGCTAGGGTTTATCACTTGGGGGCAAAGACAATATAATGTACTAAAATAAATAGTTCAAGCGATTCTCATGCCTGGGTATTACAGGTGTGTGCCACCGCACCTGGCTAATTTTTTTTTTTTTTTTTTTTTCAGTAGAGATGGGGTTTCACCATATTGCCCAGACTGGTCTTGAACTCCCGATCTCAGGCATCTGCCTGCCTCAGCCTCCCAAAGTGTTGGGATTACAGGCGTGAGCCACCGTGCCCAGCCGAGGTGTGTACTTTAAATGGGTGAACTGTGATATGTCAATTTATATCTCAGTGAAGTTGTTACCAAAGAAATTAAGAAAACATTATAACAGTTTATAACCTAGGCATTTAGGTTCAAATTCCTGTCTTTGTGGTTCTCATGCCATTCTTTAATCTCGTGAGATTGTTTTTAGAGAGAAAGGTCACATAACACAGTGGTAAAGAGCAAGGGCTTTGGAATCAGACTTTCGGCTTCAGCACTTTCAAACTATGTATCTTTGAGCAAATTATCTCACCTTTCTAAGTTTTCTAAACTGTAAATTGAGACTAATATCAATCTCTTTGGCCTATTGTTAGGAAACCATAACAAATATGTAATAAGTGTTAGCTACTATTAATGTTAAAACAAATTGACTTCCCATCAGCATGGGCTATCTAAAAAGGGGTGAACAAATCCTGCCTGTGAGCAAAGCACCATGCAGAATGATTGCAATGGAGAGCAACTCCAGAAGTTCATTTCAACAAAGATCTAGTGAGTGGTAGGCACTCAGCAGGGGATGTGGTGGGGGCTGGGAGGAGATTAAAATAAAATATAGCTCCCTCAGGCCCCAGGAATTTACTGTCTGGTGGGTAGCACTAGGGGAAGAGGGTGTACCTCTTCATACCAGTGATTTTAATACATTTTTGAGATGTGGGTTGGCACCAAGTATTCAAGAACAAGAGGAGAGACAAATGAAAATAATTCATGGGAAGGTATACTGAAGGAGATGAGACCCAAGCTGAGTTTTGAAGAATGAGAAAATTTAGCCTGGTAAAGAAAGGCCGGGAGAGTTTCTCTGGTGGTGGAAATAGCACAAGCAAAGCCTGAAAAGCCAACTTACATGCTAACTCTCAAATTGCTGTCTCCCAAATTCTGAGTTCCTATGTCAAATGCAAACTGAAAATCTTCATTTGGATGACTAATAGACTTTTTAAATTTTTTCAAACTTTTTAAGTTTTGGGGTACATGTGCAGGATGTGCAGATATGTTATATAGATAAATGTGTGCCATGATGGTTTGCTATACAGATCATCCTATCACCTAGGTATTAAGCCCAGCATCTATTAGCTCTTCTTCCTGATGTGCTCTCTCCTCCCATCTCCCACCCTCCAACAGGCCCCAGTGTGTGTTATTTCCCCCCATGTGTCCATGTGTTATCAATCAGATCCCACTTATAAGTGAGAACATGCAGTGTTTGGTTTTCTGTTCCTGTGTTAGTTTGCTGAGGATAATGGCTTCCAGCTCCATTCATATCCCTGCAAAGGGAATGATCTCATTCCTTTTTATAGCTGCATAATATTTCATGGTGTATATGTACCACATTTTCTTTGTCCAGTCTATCATTGATGGCCATTTAGGTTGGTTCCATGTCTTTGCTATTGTGAAGAGTGTTGCAGTGAACATATGCATGCACATATCTTTATAATAGAACGATTTATAATCCTTTGGGTATATACCCAGTAATGCATTTGTTGGGTCAAATGGTATTTCTGCATCTAGGTCTTTGAGGAATTGCTACACTGTCTTCCACAATGGTTAAGCTAATTTACACTCCCACCAACAGTGTAAAAGTGTTCCTTTTTCTCCATGATCTTGTCAACGTTTATTGTTACTTCTTTTTAATAATCGCCATTCTGACTGGTGTGAGATGGTATCTCCTTTTGGTTTTGATTTGCATTTCTCTAATAATCAGTGATGTTGAGCTTTTCTTCATGTTTGTTGGCTGCATGTATATCTTCTTTTGAGAAGTGTCTGTTCATGTCCTTTGCCCACTTTTTAATGGCTTTTTTTCCTTGTAAATTTATTTAAGTACCTTGCAGGCGCTGGATATTAGACCTTTGTCAAATGAACAGATTGCAGAAATTTTCTCCCATTCTGTAGGTTGTCCGTTCACTATGATGATAGTTTCCTTTACTGTGCAGAAGCTCTTTAGTTTACTGAGATCCCATTTGTCAATTTTTGCTTTTGTTGCAATTGCTTTTGGTGTTTTAGTCATGAAATCTTTGCCCGTGCCTATGTCCTGAATGGTATTGCCTAGGTTGTCTTCCAGAGTTTTTATAGTTTTGTCTTCCTATAGTCTCACTCTGTTGCCCAGGCTGGAGTGCAGTGGCACGATCTCAGCTCACTGCAACCTCTGCCTCCCAGGTTCAAGTGATTCTCCTGCCCCAGCTTCCTGAGTAGCTGGGGCTACAGGTGTGTGCCACCACTCCCAGCTAATTTTTGTATTTTTAGTAGAGACAGTGTTTCACCATGTTGGCCAGGCTGGTCACGTACCCCTGACCTCAAGTGATCCACTCGCCTTGGCCTCCCAAAGTGCTGGGATTTCAGGCGTGAGCTGCCACACCTGGCCAAGTTTTGGATTTTACATTTAAATCTTTAATCCATCTTGAGTTAATTTTTGTGTATGGTGTAAGGAAGGGGTCCAGTTTCAATTTTCTGAATATGGCTAGCCAGCTATCCCAGCACCATTTATTAAATAGGGAATCCTTTCTACATTTCTTGTTTTTGTCAGGTTTGTTGAAGATCAGATGGTTGTAGATGTGTGATCTTATTTCTGGGCTTCTATTCTGTTCAGTTGGTCTATGTGTCTATTCTTGTACCAGTACCATGCTGTTTTGGCTACTGTAGCCCTGTAGTGTAGTTTGATGTCAGGTAGCGTGATGCCTCCAGCCTTGTTCTTTTTGCTTAGGATTGTTTTGGCTATTTGGGCTCCTTTTTGGTTTTATATGAACTTTAAAATAGTCTTTCTAATTCTGTGAAGAATGTTGATGGTAGTTTAATGGGAATAGCACTGAATGTATAAATTGCTTTGGGCAGTATGGCCATTTTCACGATATTGATTCTTCCTTTCCATGAGCATGGAATGTTTTTCCATTTGTTTGTGTCATTTCTGATTTATTTGAGCAGTGGTTTGTAGTCCTCCTTGAAGAAGTCCTTCATTTCCCTTGTTAGTTGTATTCCTAGGTGTTTTATTCTTTTTGTGGCAATTGTGAATGGGAGTTCATTCATGATTTGGCTCTCTGCTTGCCTGTTGTTGGTGTATAAGAATGCCAGTGATTTTTGCACATTGATTTTATATCCTGAGACTTTGCTGAAGTTGGTTATCAGCTTAAGAAGCCTTTGGACTGAGACAATGGGGTTTTCTAGATATAGAATCATGTCATCTGCAAACGAAGATAGCTTGACTTCCTCTCTTCCTATTTGAATACCTTTTATTTCTGTCTCTTGCCTGACTGCCTTGGCCAGAACTTCCAATACTATGTTGAATAGGAGTGGCAAGAGAGGGCATCCTGGTGTTGACTTTCAAGGGGGATGCTTCTAGCTTCTGCCCATTCAATATGATATTTGTTGTGAGTTTGTCATGTATGGCTCTTATTATTTTGAGGCATGTTCCTTCAATACCTAGTTTATTGAGAGTTTTTAACATGAAGGGATGTTGAAGTTTATTGAAGGCCTTTTTTACATCTGTTGAGATAATCATGTGGGTTTTTTCTTTAGTTCTGTTTATGTGATGAATCACATTTATTGATTCGTGTATGTTGAACCAACCTTACATCCCAGGAATTAACCCTACTTGATCATGGTGGATAAGCTTTTTGATGTACTGCTGAATTTGGTTTGCCAGTATTTTATTGAGGATTTTTGCATTGATGTTCATCAAGGATATTGGCCTGAAGTTTTCTTTTTTTTGTTATGTCTCTGCCGGGTTTTGGTATCAGGATGATGCTGGTCTCATAGAATGAGTTATGGAGGAGTCCCTCCTTTTCAACTGTTTGGAATAGTTTCAATAGAAATGGTACCAGCTATTCTTGGTATCTCTGGGTAGAATTCAGCTGTGAATCTGTTTGGTCCTAAGCACTTTTATTGTTGTTGTTGTTGTTGTTGTGCTGTTTATTACTGCCTCAATTTCAGAACTCATTATTGGTCTATTCACAGATTTGATTTATTCCTGGTTCAGTCTTGGGAGGGTGTATGTGTCTAGGAAGTTATCTATTTCCTTTGGATTTTATAGTTTATGTGCATAGAGCTGTTTATAGTCTTATCTGATGGTGGTTTGTATTTCTGTGGAATCATTGGTGATATCCCCTTAACATTTCTGATTGTGTTTATTTGAATCTTCTCTCTTCTGTATTAGTCTAGCTAGTGGTCTATTATTTAAAAAAAAAAAAAAAAAAAAAAAAAAAAAAAAAAAACAGCTTCTGGATTTGATACTCTTTTGAAGGGTTTTTCAAGTTTCTATCTCCTTCAGTTCAGCTCTAATCTTGGTTATTTCTTGTCTTTTGCTAGCTTTGGGGTTTGTTTGGTCTTGGTTCTCTTGTTCTTTCAGTTGTGATGTTAGGTTGTTAACCTGAGATCTTTCTATCTTTTTGATGTGAGCATTTAGTGCTGTATATTTCCCTTTTATCACTGCTTTAACTGTGTCCCAGAGATTCTGGCATGTTGTAAATTTGTTCTCATTAGTTTCAAAGACCTTTTTGATATCTGCCTTAATTTCATTATTTACCCAAGAGTCATTCAGAAGCAGATTGTTCAATTCCCATGTAGTTGTGTGGTTTTGAGTAAATCTCTTAATCTTGAGTTCTAATTTGATTGCCCAGTGGTCTGAAAGACTGTTAGGATTTCAGTTATTTTGCATTTGCTGAGGACTATTTTACATCTGATTATGTGGTCAAATTTAGAGTAAGTACTGTGTGGCAATGGGAAGAATGTATATTCTGTTGTTTTGTGGTGGAGAGATCTATAGATGTCTATCAGGTCCACTTGATCCAGAGCTAAGTTCAGGTCCTGAATATCATTGTTAATTTTCTATCTTAATGATCTGTCTAATATTGTCAGTAGGGTGTTAAGGTCTCCCACAATTATTGTATGGGAGTTTAAGTTTCATTGAAGGTCTCTAAGACCTTGCTTTATGAATCTGGGTGCTCCTGTATTGGGTGCATATATATTTAGGATAGTGTATTACAGGTCTCTAGAGGGACAGAACTAATAGGATATATATGTATTTATATATGTATCTATATATAGGGGTGTGTGTGTCTATATATATCCCTGTGGTGTATAGGGATCCCTATATATCCTAATTATATATATATAATTATATATATATATATATATATATATATATATATATATATATATATATATATATAAAAGGGGAGCTTATTAGGATACACACACACACACACATATGTATGTATGTGAAGGGGAGTTTATTAAGTATTAACTTACACAATCACAGAATCACAAGGTCCCACAATAGGCTGTCTACAACCTGAGGAGCAAGGACAGCCAGTCTGAGTCCCAAAACTGAAGAACTTGGAGTCCAACATTCGAGGGCAGGTAGCATCCAGCATGGCAGAAAGATGGTTGGGAGGTTAGGCCAGTCTCTCCTTTTCACATTTTTCTGCCTGCTTTATTTTCGCTGGCAGCTGATACGATTGTGCCCATCAGATTAAGGGTGGATCTGCCTTCCTCAGCCCACTGACTCAAATGTTAATTTCTTTTGGCAACACTCTCACAGATACACCCAGGATCAATACTTTGTATCCTTCAATCAAGTTGACACTTAGTACTAACCATCACAGATAGTTAGCTCTTCTTGTTTAATTGAACCCTTTACCGTTATGTAAAACCCTTCTTTGTCTTTTTTTAATCTTTGTTGGTTTAAAGTCCTTATTGTAAGAAACTAGAATTGCAACCCCTGCTATTTTCTGTTTTCCATTTGTTTGGTACATTTTACTCCATCCCTTTATTTGAGCCTTTGTGTGTCTTTGCATGTGAGATGGGTCTCTTGAAGACATCATATTGATGGTTCTTGGTTCTTGTTTGTGTGTGTTATCTCTTTATTTATTTATTTTTAAAATATCTTTTTTTACTTTAAGTTCTGGGGTAAGTGTGCAGAAAGTGCAGTTTTGTTACATGACTATACATGTGCCATGGTGGTTTGCTGCACCCATCAACCTGCCACCTACATTATGTATTTCTCCTAATATTATCCCTCCTCTAGCCCCCCACTCCCTGACAGGCCCTGGTGTGTGATCTTCCCCTCCCTATGTCCATGTGTTCTCATTGTTCAACTCTCACTTATGAGTGAAAACATTTGGTGTTTGGTTGTCTGTTCTTGTGACAGTTTGCTGAGAATGATGGTTTCCAGCTTCATCCATGTCCCTGCAAAGGACGTGAACTCATGAACTCATGCTTTTTTATGGCTGCATAATATTCCATGGTGTGTAAGTGCCACATTTTCTTTATCCAGTCTATTATTGATGGACATTTGGGTTGGTTCCAATTCTTTGCTATTGTGAATAGTGCTGCAATAAAAATGTGCCTTTATAGTAAAATGATTTATAATCCTTTGGGTATATACTCCATAATGGAATCACTGGGTCAAATGGTATTTCTAGTTCTAGATTCTTGAGGAATTGTCACACTGTCTTCCACAATGGTTGAACTAATTTACACTCCCATCAACAGTGTAAAAGCATTCCTATTTCTCCACTCTGATGATAGTTTCTTTTGCTGTGCAGAAGCTCTTTAGTTTAATTAGATCCTATTTGTCTGTTTTGGCTTTTGTTGCCATTGCTTTTGGTGTTTTAGACATGAAGTCTTTGCCCATGCCAATGTCCTGAATGGTATTGCCCAGGTTTTCTTCTAGGATTTTTATGGCCCTAGGTCTTAGCACATTTAAGTCTTTGATCTGTCTTGAGTTGATTTTTGTATAAGGTGCAAGGAAGGGGTCCAGTTTCAGTTTTCTGCATATGGCTAGCCAGTTTTCCCAACAACATTTATTAAATAGGGAATTCTTTTCCCCGTTCCTTGTTTGTGTCAGGTTAGTCAAAGATCAAATGGTTGTAGATGTGTGGTGTTATTTCTGAGGCCTCTATTCTGTTCCATTGGTCTATATATCTGTTTTGGTACCAGTACCATGCTGTTTTCATTACTGTAGCCTTGTAGTATAGTGTGAAGTCAAGCAGCATGATACCTCCAGCTTTGTTCTTCTTGCCCAAGATTGTCTTGGCTATGCAGGCCCTTTTTTGATTCCATATGAACTTGAAAGTAGTTTTTTCCAATTCTGTGAAGAAAGTCAGTAGTAGCT
Source organism: Rhinopithecus roxellana (assembly GCF_007565055.1). NCBI lineage: Eukaryota > Metazoa > Chordata > Mammalia > Primates > Cercopithecidae > Rhinopithecus > Rhinopithecus roxellana. The sequence continues at coordinate 64,039,482 of NC_044557.1, read as the reverse complement.
TGATGTGTATAGCATTGAATCTATAAATTACTTTGGGCAATATGGCCATTTTCACGATATTGATTCTTCCTATCCATGAGCATAGAATGTTTTTCCATTTGTTTGGGTCCTCTCTTACTTCCTTGAGCAGTGGTTTGTAGTTCTCCTTGAAGAGGTTCTTCACATCTCTTGCAAGTTGTGTTCCTAGGTATTTTATTCTCTTTGTTGCAATTGTGATGGGAGTTCAGTCATGATTTGGCTCTGTTATTGGTGTATAAGAATGCTTGTGATTTTTGCACATTGATTTTGTATTCTGAGACTGCTGAAGTTGCTTATCAGCTTAAGGAGATTTTGCGTTTTGACTATGGGGTTTTCTAAATATACAATCATGTCATCTGCAAACAGAGACAATTTGACTTCCTTGCTTCCTATTTGAATATCCTTTATTTCTTTCTCTTGCCTGATTGCCCTGGCCAGAACTTCCAATACTATGTTGAATAGGAATTGTGAGAGAAGGCATCCTTGTCTTGTGCTGGTTTTCAAAGGGAATGCTTCCAGTTTTTGCCCATTTAGTATGATATTGGGTTTGTCATAAATAGCTCTTATTATTTTGAGATACGTTCCATTGATACCCAGTTTATTGAGAGTTTTTAGCATGAAAGGGTGTTGAATTTTGTTGAAGGCCTTTTCTGCATCTATTGAGATAATCATGTGGTTTTTGTGATTGTTTCTGTTTATATGATGGATTATGTTTATTGATTTGTGTATGTTGAACCAGTCTTGCATCCCAGGTATGAAGCCAGCTTGATCGTGGTAGATAAGCTTTTTCATGTGCTGCTGGATTTGGTTTGGCAGTGTTTTATTAAGCATTTTGGCATCGACGTTCATCAGGGATATTGACCTGAAATTTTCTTTTTTTGTTGTGTCTCTGCCAGGTTGTGATATCAGGATGATGCTGGACTCATAAAATGAGTTATGGAGGATTCCCTCTTTTTCTATTGTTTGGAATAGTTTCAGAAGGAATGGTACCAGCTCCTCTTTGTACCTCTGGTAGAATTAGGCTGTGAATCTGTCTGGTCCTGGACTTTTTTTGGTTTGTAGGCTGTTAATTACTGCCTCAATTTCAGAACTTGTTATTGGTCTAGTCAGGAATTTGGCTTCTTCATGGTTTAGACTTGGGAGGGTGTATGTGTCCAGAAATTTATCCATTTCTTCTAGATTTTCTAGTTTATTTGTGTAGAGGTGTTTATAGTATTCTCTAGTGGTAGTTTGTATTTCAGTGGGGTCGGTGGTGATATCCACTTTATCATTTTTTATTGCATCTATTTGATTCTTCTCTCTTTTCTTCTTTATTAGTCTTGCTAGTGGTCTGTCAATTGTGTTGATCTTTTCAAAAAACCAGCTCCTGGATTCATTGATTTTTTGAAGGGTTTTTAGTGTCTCTATCTCCTTCAGTTCTGCTGTGATCTTAGTTATTTCTTGTCTTCTGCTAGATTTTGAATTTCTTTGCTGTTGCTTCTCTAGTTCTTTTCATTTTGATTTTAGGGTGTCAATTTTAGATGTTTCCTGGTTTCTCTTGTGGGCATTTAGTGCTATAAATTTCCCTCTCCACACTGCTTTAAATATGTCCCAGAGATTCTGGTACATTGTGTTTTCATTCTCATTGGTTTCAAAGAACATCTTTATTTCTGCCTTCTTTTTGTTATTTATCTAGTAGTCATTTAGGAGCAGGTCATTCAGTTTCCATGTAGTTGCACGGTTTTGAGTGAGTTTTTTAGTCCTAAGTTCTAGTTTGATTGTACTGTGATCCGAGAGACTGTTTGTTATGATTTCTGTTCTCTACATTTGCTCAGGAGTGTTTTACTTCCAATTATGTGGTCAATTTTAGAATAAGTGTTATGAGATGCTGAGACGAATATATATTCTGTTGATTTGGGGTGGAGAGTGCTGTAGATGTCTATTAGGTTTGCTTGGTCCAGAACTGAGTTCAAGTCCTGAATATCCTTGTTAATTTTCTGTCACGTTGATATGTCTTGTTAAAGTCTCCCACTATTATTGTGTGGGAGTCTAAGTCTCTTTGTGGGTCTCTAAGAACTTGCTTTATGAATCTGGATGCTCCTGTATTGGGTGCATATATATTTAGGATAGTTAGCTCTTCTTGCTGCATTGATCCCTTTACCATTATGTAATGCCTTTCTTTGTCTCTTTTGATCTTTGTTGGTTTAAAGTCTATTCTAACTGAGATTAGGATTACAACTCCTGCTTTTTTTTTTTCTTTCCATTTGCTTGGTAAATATTCATCTATCCCTTTATTTTGAGCCTTTATGTGTCTTTGTATGTGAGATGGATCTCCTGAATACAGCACACTGATGGGTCTTGACTCTATCCAATTTGCTAATCTGTGTCTTTTAACTGGGGCATTTAGCCCATTTACATTTAACTTTAATATCGTTATGTGTGAATTTGATCCTGTCATTATGATGTTAGCTGCTTGCTTTGCCCATAAGTTGATGCAGTTTCTTCAGGGTGTCAATGTTCTTTACAATTTGGCATGTTTTTGCAGTGGCTGGTACCAGTTGTTCCTTTCCATGTTCAGTGCTTCCTTCTCTTGTAAGGCAGGCCTGGTGGTGACAAAATCTCTCAGCATTTGCTTGTCTATAAATGATTTTATTTCTCCTTCACTTACGAAGCTTAGTTTGGCTGGATATGAAATTCTGGGTTGAAAATTCTTTTCTTTAGGGAGGTTGAATATTGACCCCTTCTCTCTTCTGGCTTATAGAGAGATCTGCCATTAGCCTGATGGGCTTCCCTTTGTGGGTAACCCCACCCTTCTCTCTGCCCTTAACATTTTTTCCTTCATTTTAACATTGGCAAATCTGACGATTATGTGTCTTGGAGTTGCTCTTCTCGAGGAGTATCTTTGTGTTGTTCTCTGTTTTTCTGAATTTGAATGTTAGCCTGTCTTGCTAGGTTGGGGAAGTTCTCCTGGATAATATCCTGAACTTGGTTTGCAAATTGAACTTGGTTCATTTCTCCTCATCACTTTCAGGTACACCAGTCAAATGTGGATTTGATCTTTTCACATAGTCCCATATTTCTTGGAGGCTTTGTTCATTCCTTTTCACTCTCTTTTCTCTAATCTTGTTTTCTCTCTTTATTTCATTAAGTTTATCTTCAATAGCTGATATCCTTTCTTCCGCTTGATTAATTCAGCTATTGAAACGTGTATGCTTCACAAAGTTCTCATGCTGTGTTATGCAGCTACATCAGGTCATTTATGTTCTTCTCTACATTGGTTACTCTAGTTAGCAATTTGTCTAACCTTTTTTCAAGGTTCTTAGCTTCCTTGCATTGGGTTAGAACATGCTCCCTTAGTTCGGAGGAGTTTGTTATTACTCACCTTCTGAAGCCTATTTCTGTCAATTCATCAAATTCATTCTCCATCCAGTTTTGTTCCCTTGCTGGCAAGGAGTTGTGATCCTTTACAGGAGAAGAGACGTTCTAGTTTTTGAAATTTTCAGACTTTTTTGCACTGGTTTCTCCCCATCTTTGTGGAGTTATCTACCTTTGGTCTTTGATGTTGGTGACCTTCAGATGAGGTCTTTGAGTGGACATGCTATTTCTTTCTGTTGGTTTTCCTTCTGAAAGGCCCCTCTACTGCAGGTCTGCTGGAGTTTTCTGGAGGTCCACTCCTCACCCTGTTTGCCTGGGTATCACCAGCAGAGGCTGCAGAAGAGCAAAGATTGCTGCCTGACCTTTCCTCTGGAAGCTTAGTCCCAGAGGGGTGCCTGCTAGATGCCAGCCAGAGCTCTCCTGTATGAGGTGTCTGTCGGCCCCTACTGGGATGTGTCTCCCAGTCAGGATACACGGGGGTCAGGGACCCACTTGAGGAGGCAGTCTGACCCTTAGCTGAGCTGGAATGCTGTGCTGGGAGGTCTGTTGCTCTCTTCAGAGCTGTCAGGCAGGGAAATTTAAGTCTCCTGAAGCTGTGCCCACAGCACCCCTTTCCCCAGGTGCTCTGTCCCAGGGAGATGGGGGTTTTATCTGTAAGTCCCTGACTGGGGCTGCTGCATTTTTTTCAGAGATGTCCTGCCCAGAGAAGGGAAATCTGGCAGTTTGGCCACAGCAGCCTTGCTGAGGTGCAGTGGGATCCACCCAGTTCTAATGTCCCAGTAGCTTTGTTTACACTGGGAGTGTAAAACCGCCTACTCAAACCTCAGCAATGGTGGACACCCCTCCCCCCACCAAGCTTGAGTGTCCCAGGTCGATCTCAGACTACTGCCGTGCTGGCAGCGAGAATTTCAAGCCAGTGGATCTTAGTGTGCTGGGTTCTGTGAAGGTGGGACCCCCAAGCCAGGCCGCTTGGTTCCCTGACTTCAGCACCCCTTTCCAGGGGAGTGTATGGCTCTGTCTCATTGGTGTTTCAGGTGCCACTGGGGTATGGAAAAAAAGAACTCCTACAGCTAGTTTGGTGTCTGCTCAAATGGCCACCCAGTTTTGTGCTTGAAACCCAGGGCCCTGGTGGGGTAGGCACCAGAGGGAATCTCCTGGTTTGTGGGTCACAAACACCATGGGACAAGTGCAGTATCTGTGCTCTAGTTCCTCAGGCTCAGTCCCTCACAGCTTCCCTTGGGTGGGGGAGAAATTCCCTGACACCTTGCACTTCCTGGGTGAGGTGACGCCCCACCCTGCTTCGGCTTGCCCTCTGTGGGCTGTACCCACTGTCCAATCAGTCCCAATGAGATGAACTGCGTACCTTAGTTGGAAATGCAGAAATCACCCTCCTTTAGTGTTGATCTCGCTGGGAGCTGCAGACCACAGCTGTTCCTATTCGGCCATCTTGCCAGCAGTCTCGGTCTTGGTTGTTTATCCAGCTTGCCATTCTGTGTCTTTTAATTGGGGCATTTAGCCATTTACATTTAAGGTTAGTATTGTTATGTGTGGACTTGATCCTGTCTTCATAAAGGTAGCTGGATATTTTGCAGACTTGTTTATGTGGTTGCTTCATAGTGTCACTAGTCTGTGTACTTCATTCAGTGTTTGTTTGTTTATTTTACTGGCTAGTAATGGTTTTTCCTTTCCATATTTAGTGCTTCCTTCAGGAGCTCTTGCAAGGCAGGTTTGGTGGTGACAAATTCCCTCAGCATTTGCTTGTCTGAAGAGGATCTTATTACTTCTCCACTTATGAAGCTTACTTTGGCTGGATATGAAATTCTGGGTTGGAAATTCAGTTGAGAATGCCGAATATTGGCCCCCAATTTCTTCTAACTTGTAAAGTTTCCACTGAGACGTCTGCTGATAGTCTGAGGGGTTTCCCTTTGTAGGTGACCTGGTCTTTTTCTCTGGCTGCCCTGAACATTTTTTCTAACATTTTGACCTTGAAGAATATGATGATTATGTGTCTTGGGGTTGATCTTTTTATGGAGTATCTTTCTGGGGTTCTCTGCATTTCCTGAATTTGAATGTTGGCTGTCTTGCTAGGTTGGTGACATTCTCCTGGATGGTATCCTGAAGTATGTTTTTCAACTTGGTTTAGGGTAATAGACTTCTTAAACTCTCTCTCTCAATGTGGTCCACTCACAGCTTTCTCCAACTCTGTTGATGGCAACTAAACTTTTCTGGCTGTTCAGACCAAATCTGGAGTCATTCTCAACTACTTTGTTTCACTCCCATGTCCAACTTGTCAGGAAATCCTCTTGACTCTATTGTTAAAATGTCTGCAGAATCTATCTCAAACCTGTACTGCTTGTGCTGAACCACCTGGTCTGAGCTACCATTAGCTCTCGCCTGCTTCGAGTCATGCTAATATTAATATATTCTCTAGAAAACACCCAGAGTGATTCTTTCAAATAGAAATAAAGTCATGTCATTTCTCTGTTCAAATTCTGCTATGGTTTGCATTTCACTCAGAATGAAATCTGGAGTCCTTACCAAGGGCCCACAAAGCCCTTTGTGATTTGTCTCCCCACCCCCCACCTCTCCCTTATCTTCTGCCAGTATCCCATCACTTCATTTGGTCCTCTAATTTTGTCTGGCCAATATAGTGTTTATTTTTGTCTTTTCCTATGTAATAGGGAAAAGGCAATGAATATAACTAGATGGGAGTTACGGTTCCTTGCAATACAAGCACCCATTGTCTTATTCCTTCTTTTCTTAAGCATTCATATACTTGTGGGGCCCCTGCTAGCCTTGGAGTATTCCTACAATGTAGGAGGCAATTGTGAAGCCACCGAAGGTTTTAAGCAGGTCAGATTTGCATTCAGATGGATGATTTTGCATTCATCATGGAGAATGGGCTTAAACTGAACTCCACTGGAAGCAAAGACTGAAAAAAGCAGTTAGGAAGTTTTTACAACAGTTCAGATGGAGCCTGTACTAAGGATCTTCTTACTAGCAGGAGCGGAGAGGAAACTCCAGATTTCAGAAACACTAAGGCAGAATAAGGAGAACCTAGTGCTTTACTGAATAAGAGGGTTGGGTGGCGGGAATAAGTTTTAGGGAAAAGCTCCCAGGTTTCTGGCTTGAGTCTTGGGTAACCTAACAGACGAAGGTACCACGTTAGGTGAATATGAGGCCTCCTCAAGTAATTTTTAAGCCTAGCTATCTTCAAAATGCAGCAGTCCTAACTGGCACACACGTGTTGGGGAAGTTCGCGGTTCCTATAGGCCGCGAATTATTTAACTTTTTACACAAGCATTTCATACAACTGTGATGGAGATCAAGAGCTGTGTGTTGCGGGCCTCCTGGGGAATGATGAAAACTCGAGGCCCGAGTCTTCCCTGCTTCCTCCGCTTCCCGGGACCAGCCGCTCTGGCCGCCTCGCGCCCCGCGTGCCCGCGGCCTCTCCCTCCCGTGGAGCACCGCGTTTCTCTAGCCGGTGCTGTTTGGCTGTAGTGGAGGAAGAATGGGCCTGAGCCGCGGTCCCACAGTAACAAATTAGCGGCCAGTCGGGTCTCGAGGGCCACAGGCTTCTCCAGGGCGCCCCTCCCGGGTGACTGCGACGGGGATCCGCACGCGCGTCCGTCCCCAGCCCTTCGCGGCTCTGGCCCCTGCCCAAAAGGAGGAGGAAGGGAAGGCGGGGAGGCTGGGTCATTCCCATCGCAGCTTGGTAACCCTGAAAGGCGCCTGACCGGCCGGCCTGGGCCTCGCAGGGCGGCCGCATTGTCTAAGCTCCATAGCAACCCCGGCGCCTTGCGCGCCACACGAGCCGGCGTAGCTCCGGAGCCCGCGCGCCGCCGCCGCGTCGCTCCGGCCCTGACCCGCGCTGGGCCAGCGCGCTGGGGCCCTGACGGCCCGCGCGGGCTCCAGGAGCGGGCAGAGGCGACGGCATGCCAGAGAAAAGGCTCACAGCGGGTAGGTGGCGGCCCCACAGGGACGGAGGACCAGCCCGCGGCGTCCGGGCCGCACCACGCGCCAGCCTCTGGACTTTACCTCCTGCCCTCCTGGAGGTATCCCCGCTCCCAAACATGAGAAAAAAGGGCTTCACTGCCCTGTTGGATTTCATGACGAATTTCACGTCCTCGCCGGTTTACGCTGGCACCGCATTATCTCGCTTAATTCTGCATATTGTACGTAGAATAATAGAGGGTTCCGTCTATAAAGAAGGGTAACTGCTGGGTCACAGTGAATTAGTGACCAGGCAGGATTCCAGAGGCCTTTCCTTCCCACTTCCACCTTGAATTCCAACTTAAAATGCAAGTCATGTACAGAGAATGAACAGAGGGCCAGAAATGTACTGAGCGTGCCCGTGTATAACATAGGGCTAGGTCCTGTCTTCCATGATTTCATTCACTCAAAGGAAATCAGTTTTGAGGGAGATAATGTAATATTTTGTCTTGTTTCAGAGCCACCAACTATTACAGAAGAAGAATTTGTAAGTACGATTTCAAGGGGCTATTTATTTTTTTCTTTGGCCTTTAAAAATATAGCAAATATTAGATCATAGAAGAAAGCTGTGTGTTTTCTTTCCTCCTTTTTGCCAGAGTTTTGGTTTAGAAACAATTGTAATAACTGTGTACAACATCTTTTTGAATTCTCTATCTGGCACATTTTTAAGAAGGGGCCAATTAATTTGTACGGTGGATGCTGTTCATCATTAAAGTTCTTTCACATAAATGGCCTCATTTAATTTCTCTAAACTCTTTAATGACTCCATGAGAGGAAAGTTTTATCTCCGTGGCTGTATTGTGATGTGGCTGTGCAGTTCCTGGTTGGAGTAAACAAAAGTAAATGGCATTGATGGATAAAGAGTGGTCAATTTATCATTCCTTTACAAATGTACTAAATACTCTCAGCTCAGACTTCTAGAGAGGTTAAATAATAAAAGTACTTTGCTAATATATCCTATATATTGTCATTTAGGTGAGTGCTACATTTAGGGTGGGTTCCATTATAATTCCCATTGTATACAGTGGTTAAGGAACTTGCCTGAGGTTACACAGACAAACAGGAGGTGTCAGAACCTAATTCCTGCCAAGGTCTGAGTCTGATTCCAAGAGCTCTAAGCACTTCTATTATTTATTTATGTCTTCCAGCACTTATTTCTATGTTGGCTAATTATCTTATTTGCTTTTGGCTTTCAATCAACAAACATGAGTGATTATATAGTCATAGTGTGGTCCTGGATGCTGAGGTTAAGTCTCAAGAAGTTCACAGTATAGCAGAAGAAAGGGCTAAGGCTGTGTGTGCTGGTGGCTTTCACATTCACCTTTCCAGAGCTCCGGTCCATTGCTGGGAGAGACAGACACACACACACACACACACATATACACACATACACACACAGAGCCACTGAAGGTACACAGAGCAAGTCAGTCATTCCTCCCATCTTCTGGCCATGTTGGCAGAGCTCTGCTTTAAGAAAAAAAAAATACATTATACACACACACACACATATTTTCAGACAGGGTCTCCCTCTGTCACCCAGGCTGGAGTGTAGTGGCCCCATCACAGCTCACTGCAGCCCTGACCTCCCTGGGCTCAGGTGATCTTCCTGGCTCAGCCATCCGAGTTGCTGGCACTATAGGTACGTGCCAGCACGCCTGGCTAATTTTTATATTTTTTGTAGAGACAGAGTTTCACCATGTTGCCCAGGCCAGTCTCGAATTCCTGGGCTCAAGCGATCCACCCACCTTGGCCTCCTGAAGTGCTAGGATTACGGACCTGAGCCACCATGCCAGGCCCAGCCACTCTGCTTTTAATGGGAAATTTCTTTAAGCTGCTCCAGGCCTTCCTGAACTACTCTTAGTTGCAGCAGGAGGTGAGCATTTCTGAAGCCAGCAAATCTTTTCCCATACTGCTGAAGAACACTCAACAACACGCCACTTACCGTTTGAGCAGTTCACCTAACCATTTTCGGTGTTGGCCCCATCCGTGAACTCATGATAGCTTGAAGACTCTAGGCATTCCCTTTCTCTTGGCTTGATTTCACTGTCTCTGAGTTCTCTTATCTTTCATTATTATTCCCCCTTTCTGGCTTCTCTTTTTCTTTTCTCATGAAAGTACTGACCTTCAGGATTCTGTTCTCTGGCTTTCTCTGGGTGAGCTCCTCTTCAGTACCCCTGTTTTGTGGGACTTCCACATCTCCACAACTCCAGTCCAGACACCACTTTTAATGCCAGCTCTATATATCCAGTGGGTTATTGGGACTCTTCATCATCTGAATGTCCGTGTCAACAGTCTAAACTGAACTCTCCCCAGGCACCCCAACACCATGCTGTTTTTCCTCCACTTCTTATTTTGATTTGCGGTGCCACTGGCCAGTCACTCATATCAAAGCCTTTCTTCCCTTTTCTTCATCCCCTGCCTGCAATCATTTACCAAGCTCTTTTCGTAGCCCTATCTTTTTCTCCATCCACACAACTACTGTCTCATTTCAGGCCCCCACCCTGGGCCTGGACTTTGGTTGTAATCCTAACTGATGTCATTGCCTCCAATAGTCCTTCTGCCAACTCCAGTTTTTTTTTGTCTAAAGCGTAAAATTCAAGCTCCTGAGCATCAGTTGTATTAGATTACTTCCTATTCCTTTGCTCTGTCTGCCTTTAGATTTTTCCTTCTCCTGTCACTCTTACCCTGGCTATCAGATTGCTATTAATTTTTTAAAACATTACCATGTTACTAGCTTGCTCAGAGCTTTTATTAATAACTAGTATTTATTGAATGCTGACCACATACTAGCTACTAACAACCCTATTAGGTGCTAACCACATACTAGCTACTAACAACACTATTAGGTGGTTATTACTGCCCACATTTCACAGAAGAGGAGGTCGAAGTTCCCAGTGGTTAACTAAATGGGCCTGAGGCCACATATCTTGTAACTGGTAAAGCCAAAATGTCAAATGCTTTGCTTTAGCCTTCAAAACCTTTTCTATAACTTTTCAGCCTTCTTTAACCTTATCTCCCAATGCTTTTCTCTGTGATAAAGACAACATTCTTACTGTTTTTGGTTTCGTTTATAAACTACATCCACATGCCTCCTGCCCCAGCCAAACTATACCCGACTTGTCTCCTTGCCTTTGCTGTCAAATTTTGTCTCAGTTGCCCTTCCCCATCTATTTCATAATGTTGCACATTCTTCAAGGCCCAGCTAATCTCCTCCATTAAGCCTTTCCAACTAACATCATCCAGACTGCCTGTGAGCTCTGAGCAGCTTTTAGCTGAGACCAGTTTATAACCAGATTCTCAAATTCACATGCTCAACCAAGTATTGTCTATAGATTAAATAATTAACATGTCTTGCACATGTAGTTACCCCTGTTTTTCCAAAGTGTGAAAATATTGTTCTCATTAATAAATTACATATTCTTAGGAAAAATGTGTCAGGGACCTGTAGTTCCCCAAACTCCATTCTCTCCTTTTCCATAGTAGATATTAGAACCATTGCTATCCCAAGTTAAGACTATGTTTTCTAGTTTCCCTTGCAGCCAAATGTGTTTATGGAACCAAATTCTGGCCAATACGACGTAAGCAGAAGTGTTGTGTCCTACTTCTCTGGAGAGCTGATGTTTATAGAGATCAAATAACAGACCCTTAGGTCACACAGTTAGTAATTAGTTGAGCCACAGTTAGAAGCTGGGTTATTCTAACTTTAATACTTACATAAGTGTAGAAGAAAAGAAGGAACCCTTTTTCTTCTTTTCTGCTGGCTGGAATAAAGTTGTAATGCTGGAGCTAAAGCAGTCATCTTAGATCATGAGATGGACCTGGCATCTTGAGGATGGCAGAGACATAAGATCAGAGGGGCCTGGGTCCCTGATATTTGGGAAACCACAATACTTTATGATTAATGCCTTATGATTACAACTGCTTATGATTGAGAAAAATATTTTATTATTTTATTTAAGTAGTTTTCTGTTTTTTGTTTTTTTGGTTTTGTGCTCCTGTGTTCATACCAACTTTTTTTTTCATATTGTATTTTCTCAGTGGATCTAAAAGTACAGTGCTGTTGTGGACACCCACAAAATAATATTTGAAACTTAACATGTGGTCTTCATCGTCAAAGGATAGAATAACTCATTTAGAATAAAGTGTTTGTCAGGAACACATACCTTGTATATATTTTTAATTTTTTACCTAGGTATAAGGTACACATTGAGAAAGTTTAAAGTGAGAGTGAATTACAAAATTTACACATTAAAATTTAGGGCTGGGCACAGTGGCACATGCCTATAATCCCAGCACTTTGGGAGGTCAAGGTGGGGCGGATCACAAAGTCAGGAGATTGAGACCATCCTGGTTACCACAGTGAAACCTTGTCTCTACTAAAAATACAAAAAAAAAAAAAAATTAGCGGGGAGTGCCTGTAGTCCCAGCTACTCGGGAGGCTGAGGCAGGAGAATTGCTTGAACCCAGAAGGCAGAGGTTGCAGCGAGCCAAGATCACACCACCACACTCCAGCCAGGGCAACAGAGCGAGACCCCATCTCAAAAAAATAAAATAAATAAAAATAAAAATTTAGGAGTCACTCTCACTTTAAACTTACAGCTAAAGTAAGGTGTAAGGTACACATTCAGAAAGTTTAAAGTGAGAGTGACTCTTAAATTTTTTTTATCATTAAAATAGAGTGCATTAATAGTAAAGATTTAAGTACCTGACTTTTATATTTAAAATAATGTCTTTTTCTTGTGCCTTAAAAGTAGTTTGTTTGCAACTATGCAAGTAAGTGTGCCAGGCTTCAAAAAAAAAAAAAAGTCTTTATCAAGTCTTCCATCAAAAAATTGAATCCAAGAAAGAAAATTCTTTATGGAGTAAAAACATTGTAGTGTAATGATCTATTTTGTTGAAGGTTTTCTGATTTAAAAAACCCACAGTTTTATTAACTTTAAAAGCAGATTGAACGCTGTTTAAAAAAGGAAAAGTTAAAAAAGAGAATACCTTGTAATCTTACCATCAAATTAAGATAAACTTTAGCTTTAAGCAGTATTTACTTGTATTTTACTTGTTAGAAATGGTATTCATTTTTAGCTAATTTTTAGTCTGTTCAAGTTTCTATTTTGTTATTTTTACAGGTTGAATGAAATTATAATAAACATAGGGTATTTCTCAAGCATGAAGACATTCTCATTATTTTAACATACAGTAACTAGTTGGCTCTCCATATCCATGGATTCCACATTTGTAGATTCAACCAAACTTGGATTGAAAATATTCAGAAAAAGGCCAGGTGCAGTGGCTCACACCTGTAACCCCAGCACTTTGGGAGGCTGTTGCGGGTGGATCACCTGAGGTCAGGAGTTCGAGACCAGCCTGGCCAATGTGGTGAAACTGCGTCTCTACCAGAAATACAAAAATTAGCTGGACGTGATGGCACATGCCTGTAGTCCCAGCCACTAGGGAGGCTGAAGCAGGAGAATCGCTTGAACCTGGGAGGTGGAGGTTGCAGTGAGCCCAGATCACGCCATTGCACTCCAGCCTTGGTGAGAGAGTAAGACTCTGTCTCAAAAAAAAAAAAAAAAAAATTCAGAAAAAAATACAAACTTTAAAAATACAGGATAACAACCATTTACATAACATTTATATTGTATTAGGTATTGTAAGAAATCTAGAGATGATTTAAAGTACATGGGAGGATGGGTGTAGGTTATATGCAAATACTATGCCATTTTATATGAGGGACTTGAGCATCCCCAGATTTCAGTATCTGTGGGGGGTCCTGGAACCAATCTCCAGTGGATACCAAAGGACAACTGTATAGAAAAAAGGTCCATAATTCCAGTCCTCATAAACATGACTAATTACTTGGCAATTAATGACCACTTGGTGTTTTTTTTTCAAATAAAATATGTTAAATTATATATAATTGGGTTAAATGAACAGTGAGAGCCTACTGGGGCTGACACACTAGGCAGCTTTATATGGAAACACTGGAAGGCAGGGCTAGACCTAAGTGCCACCCCTACTTTCTCCTGTTCTTGTTTCGTTAAGAGGTTGCAGAGCTAGCGGCCCGAAGTGTTGTGAACAAGTCTTTAGGAAACTAAGACAGGTCCCAGAGGTCCTTTGTAAAGTGTTAGGCTATTTGGAATTCTTTCATCTGTATGGAATCCTTTACTCTGGGTAGGAATCAAATTCTCTGATGCTTTTTTGGAACTACAGAAACTGTTAGCAGTCCCATTGATAAGTTAGTAAATAAGTATATCATTAAGCAACTTTTTCAACGTATGGCCATATTAGACACTACTGGGTATAAACATTGTTATTAATCCCCAAAGTAGCATACCTTCTGATCAGAGAGATGGCCTTTAATATGAAACAGTAAAAGGATAAGCAGTTAAGTGTTAAGTGTGAGGTTTGAATTGAAAGTACATTGGGATTTAGAGAAGTTTGCCACATCCTCTTTCTAACCGTATAGAATGGGAGAAAAGGTGACCAAGGGTGTGAGATACTCTCTGCTTTAAATAAGTATATTGAGTTGTAAAGATCGTTTTTTTTTTTGTTTTGTTTTTTTTTGTTTTTTTTTGTTTTTTGAGACAGAGTCTTGCTCTGTCGCCCAGGCTGGAGGGCAGTGGCACGATCTTTGCAGTGAGTTGTAAAGATCTTTGTACAAGGAGAAAACCTTAGGGTATTTGTGCCTAATGAATTGTCTTAAGCCTAGTAGGTATAATTCGAGATATGACTGAATAAAAGCGAGTCCAGGCCAGGCGCGGTGGCTCACACCTGTAATCCCAGCACTTTGGGAGGCTGAGGTAGGTGGATCATGAGGTCAGGAGATTCAGACTATCCTGGCCAACATGGTGAAACCCTGTCTCTACTAAAAATACAAAAATTAGCTGGGCGTGGTGGCACGTGCCTGTAGTCCCAGCTACTCAGGAGGCTGAGGCAGGAGAATCTCTTGAACCTGGGAGGCGGAGGTTGCAGTGAGCCGAGATTGTGCCACTGCACTCCAGCCTGGTGACAGAGTAAGATTCCATCTCAATAAAATAAAATAAAATAAAATAAAATAAAATAAAATAAAAGTGGCGGGGGCAGGGGGTTGGGGCGTCCAGAGCTTTCTTCACCTTCTCAAGTCTTTTGGGTACTTGTTGAGAGAGAGAGACAGAGAGAAGGAAAGGGAAGGGGAGAAGAGAAGAGAAGAGAAGGGAAGGGAGGTGAAGGGAGGGGAGGGGAGGGGAGGAGAGGGGAGGGGAGGAGAGGGGAGGGGAGGGCGGGAGAGGATAGGACAGAAGGCCGATGGAAAAGTACTTCTGGATAGATACTGAGGTAATCTGTGATGATAACCTTTGGAGGATAAAAGCAGAGTCCATACTTTTGCTCCTCATTGCATGAACCATTTTAATATCTTCCTCTTTCATAGACTTCATTTATAGAAAATATAATTTTACAAACCAGTGGGGATCTGATACATGGGCTTTTGGTTTTCAAATGTCAAAAATGCCTTGATCTAGGCAAGCCATACTTTCAACAAGATGTGTTGTGGAGCTTGTCTTACCTTGCATTCTCTTTTTCTGACTCTTTTTCTCTTTTGACAGTATCTCTTCTTTTAATTAGTATTATTTGTTAGAGTTTTTTTTTTTTTTTAAGTTATTAGTCTTTTCTCTTTAGGTTTCGTGTCCTCAGCGTAATCTTTCAATTATTCAGTAAAAAATGTTGTAAACGTTTACTGTCTAAAGGCATTGAAAAAATTAAAAGAATAAATAGGGAACAGCCCTTTTCCTCCAGAAGTTCACAATCCAGGATGAGACATGTAAACAATTACAGTATGACGTGATGAAGGTTTTTATAGGGGAAATACAGATGACCACTACTCCAGACTTCTGGAGAAGAAAAAAGGTGGGTACGTGAATACGAGGGAAAATTTTTCTGGGCGGAATAATCAACATGTGCAAAGGTGCGAAACTGTAAAAAAATTGCTATGACTACAGCCTGTAGTATGAGATAAGGCTGGACAGTGGGCAGGAGCCAAATTGCATTCACCATAAGCCCTTTTTGTGGTAGAAAAGGATTGGAGACTGGGGGAACAAATGGATCCCTTGTATTAAATGAGGTGTGGCTAGGAAGACTGACCCATAGGGTGGTATGGATAAGAAAGAATAGGAAAGATGGGGTTTGGCATATGATGGATAGGACGGTGAACCAGAGGTCGGTCCCTTGGTAGATAGGAGTCCAGAGTAGTAGTCAGAAGATGGTCAGATAACCAGGAATTTATTCTAGAGGCAATGATGCTGATTTGAGAATCTGTTATTTAATACACAGAAGGCTAAGAAGCCTGTCCATAATGTGCAGAGAAACTTGATCTTATTTCCTTGTAATAAGGCCCCCCTCCAAACATTTTACTAGGAAAAAATATAAACATGTAAGAAGTAAAAGAATTGTATAGTGAACACTGATATACCTACCACTAAGATTTCACAATTTTTATTACATTTGTTTTTTTCACATAGCTGGCCTATCTCATCATCCATCCATCAGTCCATCTTATTTTTTATGCATTTTAAAGTAAGTTACAGACATTGATAAACTTCACCTCTAAATACTTCATGAGTATCATGAACTATTAATAGTATTCAGTATGAGTTTATGATTCTTTTGTTGATGCAAAATTTATACACTGAAATGCAAACATTTAAAGAATAATTTGGTGAATTTTGACAAATGTATACATATACATGTGTAATCCAAACTCCAATGCATATGTAGAACATTTTCATGTCCTAGAAAGTTCTTCAAGCTCCTTCTCAGTTGATTCTTGCCCCCATTCCCCAGAGACACCTACTATGCTGTCTTGCTTTCTGGCCTCTCTCCTTTGCTCATGCATTTCTCTGTGTACTCAGCATTATTACCCCTCATATTTATATTTCTAAATACAGAATTTGAAGTTATTTGAAATGCATTTCAAATGCCATTTTTCCCACTTGAGTCTTTTCTGATTCTTCTTACCAGATAACATCTTTCCTTCCTTTGGAAGAAACAGTTTATATTGTAATTCTCTTATGGCATGTATCATATTCTTTCTTGGACTGTGGGTTTTTTGTCTTCTTATTTCCTCTTCCTTGCTTACAATGTCTTTGTATATCTTGCATCTTTTAGAGTTGTAAAGAAATTGGACTGGGTGTGGTGGCTCATGCTTGTAATCCCAGCACTTTGGAAGGTCTAGGTGGGAGGATTGCTTGAGCCCAGGAGTTCAAGACCAGCATAGGCAATATAGTGAGACCCTGTCTCTACAAAAAAAAAAAAAAGTTTTTTAAATTAGTTAAGCGCCGAAGTGACAGAGCAAGACCCTGTCTCAAAAAAAAAAAAAAGAAAAAAGAAAAAAAATTGTAGTTCATCTGATTTGAAGGTGCAGCAAAATAACTTTAAGCAAAAAATTTTACCTACCATAATTAGCAAGCACACATAAACTATTTTGTTAACCCTCTTTCAGTAAGACATTTGAGAAGTTTGGACTAAAAATGGAAAAGCTGACTTCATTTCCACAGATGGCACACCTGTAATACATAAAAAAAAAAAAAAAAAAAAAAAAAAAAAAAAAAAAAACGGGTTTCAAGAGTACATTCAATTCTGAAGAAGTGTTCCTACCTTCATTCAACAGAGAATCTGTGTTGCAAATTTTGCAGTCAGGTTTATGGAATGATGTAATGGAGGAAATGATTCTAACTCAGTTTTCTTCTTGATTATACCATTAACCATCACCAGTTTATTGATTATTTGGAAGATGTTAAACCTAAGCATAGAGACTTAGAGCATTTTAATATAGCCAAGTAATGAGATTGTGGAAACTCTTTGAGAGTAACTGAGTTACTTCTTCAGCTCAAGGCCTTAATTAATTAATTTATTTATTTTAATTAAAGGGTTTGTGATGTAAAGGGCTTATCAGATACTCATGGGTTTACAAGACTGCTTACTGATGTGACAAGATTTGAACACATTGAACTAGAAACTGCAGTGGGAAAATAGGTTCCTTTATTTACTAAGAGAAGGACAAGCCTTTCCACTCAAGTGCCACATGTGGGTGAGCAGATCACACTTGGAGGGAACACTTTATTTCCCATTGTGTAACTACCCAATATCAACGCAATTGCTGAGGTTTGATATTGATAGAAATTAAGGCACAATTTTAGAAAAGAAATATTGATTTTGATGTATTTGATAATACATGAGGTTTTCATAGTTTTCTGTAAGTGCAAACCAAAGGATATGACTGAATGCCTAGGAAATGTCAAGTCACCAAGGGGTTAGAGCAGTGCCACTGCTGCCACCTGAGAACTCTTACCAGTCCCTGGTGAGATGAGCTGAGCTCAGGAATCTAGAGTAAACTTTGAAAACCTTTATGGCAGTTTGACAGAGTATATTTATATCTGTTGAATACGACAAAAAATTGGGATTGCCGTATGTATCTTCTATTTCATTTTCTAATTATTCATTCAAAGTTATCTATCTGAAATACGTTAAGGAAAAAAACAAAAACAAAACAGGGCTGGGCATGGTGGCTCATGCTTGTAATCCCAGCACTTTAGGAGGCCGAGGCGGGCAGATCACTTGAGGCCAGGACTTCGAGACCAGCCTGGGCAACATGGTGAAAACTTGTCTCTACAAAAAATACAGAAATTAGAGGGGCGGAGCAAGATGGCTGAATAGGAACAGCTCCAGTCTCCAACTCCCAGCGCGAGCGACACAGAAGACCGGTGATTTTTGCATTTTCAACTGAGGTACTGGGGTCATCTCACTAGGGAGTGCTGGACAATCGGTGCTGGTCAGCTGCTGCAGCCTGACCAGCGAGAGCTGAAGCAGGGCGAGGCATCGCCTCACCTGGAAGCCAAGGGGGAAGGGAATCCGTTTTCCTAGCCAGGGGAACTCAGACACACAACACCTGGAAAATCGGGTAACTCCCACCCCAATACCACGCTTTAAGCAAACGGGCACACCAGAAGAATATATCCCTCACCTGGCCAGGAGGGTCTCACGCCCACGGAGCCTCCCTCATTGCTAACACAGCAGTCTGCGACGATCTAACCGCAAGGCAGCAGCAAGGCTGGGGGAGGGGCGCCCGCCATTGCTGAGGCTTAAGTAGGTAAACAAAGCCACTGGGAAGCTCGAACTGGGTGGAGCTCACAGCAGCTCAAGGAAACCTGCCTGTCTATATAGACTCCACCTCTGGGGGCAGGGCACAGCTAAAACAACAACAGGGGAAGCAGCAGAGGCCTGAGCAGACGCGAACGACTCTGTCTGACAGCTTTGAAGAAAGCAGTGGATCTCCAGATATGAGATCGGACAGACTGCCTGCTCAAGTGGGTCCCTGACCCCTGAGTAGCCTAACTGGGAGACATCCCCCACTAGGGGCAGTCTGACACCCCACACCTCACAGGGTGGAGTACACCCCTGAGAGGAAGCTTCCAAAGTAAGAATCAGACAGGTACACTTGCTGTTCAGCAATATTCTATCTTCTGCAACCTCTGCTGCTGATACCCAGGCAAACAGGGTCTGGAGTGGACCTCAAGCAATCTCCAACAGACCTATAGCTGAGGGTCCTGACTGTCAGAAGGAAAACTATCAAACAGGAAGGACACCTATACCAAATCCCCATCAGTACGTCACCATCATCAAAGACCAGAGACAGATAAAACCACAAAGATGGGGAAAAAGCAGGGCAGAAAAGCTGGAAATTCAAAAAATAAGAGCCCATCTCCCCCTGCAAAGGAGCGCAGCCCATCACCAGCAACGGATCGAAGCTGGTCAGAGAATGACTTTGACGAGATGAGAGAAGAAGGCTTCAGTCCATCAAACTTCTCAGAGCTAAAGGAGGAATTACGTACCCAGCGCAAGGAAACTAAAAATCTTGAAAAAAGAGTGGAAGAATTGACAGCTAGACTAATTAATGCAGAGAAGGTCATAAACGAAATGACAGAGATGAAAACCATGACACGAGAAATACGTGACAAATGCACAAGCTTCAGTAACCGACTCAATCAACTGGAAGAAAGAGTATCAGCGATTGAGGATCAAATGAATGAAATGAAGCGAGAAGAGAAACCAAAAGAAAAAAGAAGAAAAAGAAATGAACAAAGCCTGCAAGAAGTATGGGATTATGTAAAAAGACCAAATCTACGTCTGATTGGGGTGCCTGAAAGTGAGGGGGAAATTGGAACCAACTTGGAAAACACTCTTCAGGATATCATCCAGGAGAACTTCCCCAACCTAGTAGGGCAGGCCAACATTCAAATTCAGGAAATACAGAGAACGCCACAAAGATACTCCTCCAGAAAAGCAACTCCAAGACACATAATTGCCAGATTCACCAAAGTTGAAATGAAGGAAAAAATCTTAAGGGCAGCCAGAGAGAAAGGTCGGGTTACCCACAAAGGGAAGCCCATCAGACTAACAGCAGATCTCTCGGCAGAAACTCTACAAGCCAGAGGAGAGTGGGGGCCAATATTCAACATTCTTAAAGAAAAGAATTTTCAACCCAGAATTTCATATCCAGCCAAACTAAGTTTCATAAGTGAAGGAGAAATAAAATCCTTTACAGATCAGCAAATGCTTAGAGATTTTGTCACCACCAGGCCTGCCTTACAAGAGACCCTGAAGGAAGCCCTAAACATGGAAAGGAACAACCGGTACCAGCCATTGCAAAAACATGCCAAAATGTAAAGACCATCGAGGCTAGGAAGAAACTGCATCAACTAACGAGCAAAATAACCAGTTAATATCATAATGGCAGGATCAAGTTCACACATAACAATATTAACCTTAAATGTGAATGGACTAAATGCTCCAATTAAAAGACACAGACTGGCAAACTGGATAAAGAGTCAAGACCCATCAGTCTGCTGTATTCAGGAGACCCATCTCACGTGCAAAGATGCACAAAGGCTCAAAATAAAGGGATGGAGGAAGATCTACCAAGCAAATGGAGAACAAAAAAAAGCAGGGGTTGCAATCCTAGTCTCTGATAAAACAGACTTTAAACCATCAAAGTTCAAAAGAGACAAAGAAGGCCATTACATAATGGTAAAGGGATCAATTCAACAGGAAGAGCTAACTATCCTAAATATATATGCACCCAATACAGGAGCACCCAGTTTCATAAAGCAAGTCCTTAGAGACTTACAAAGAGACTTAGACTCCCATACAATAATAATGGGAGACTTCAACACTCCACTGTCAACATTAGACAGATCAACGAGACAGAAAGTTAACAAGGATATCCAGGGATTGAACTCATCTCTGCACCAAGCGGACCTAATAGACATCTATAGAACTCTCCACCCCAAATCAACAGAATATACATTCTTCTCAGCACCACATCGCACTTATTCCAAAATTGACCACATAATTGGAAGTAAAGCACTCCTCAGCAAATGTAAAAGAAGAGAAATTATAACAAACTGTCTCTCAGACCACAGTGCAATCAAACTAGAACTCAGGACTAAGAAACTCAATCAAAACCGCTCAACTACATGGAAACTGAACAACCTGCTCCTGAATGACTACTGGGTACATAACGAAATGAAAGCAGAAATAAAGATGTTCTTTGAAATCAATGAGAACAAAGATACAACCTACCAGAATCTCTGGGACACATTTAAAGCAGTGTGTAGAGGGAAATTTATAGCACTAAATGCCCACAAGAGAAAGCAGGAAAGATCTAAAATTGACACTCTAACATCACAATTAAAAGAACTACAGAGGCAAGAGCAAACACATTCAAAAGCTAGCAGAAGGCAAGAAATAACTAAGATCAGAGCAGAACTGAAGGAGATAGAGACACAAAAAACCCTCCAAAAAATCAATGAATCCAGGAGTTGGTTTTTTCAAAAGATCAACAAAATTGACAGACCGCTAGCAAGACTAATAAAGAAGAAAAGAGAGAGGAATCAAATAGATGCAATAAAAAATGATAAAGGGGATATCACCACCGACCCCACAGAAATACAAACTACCATCAGAGAATACTATAAACACCTCTATGCAAATCAACTAGAAAATCTAGAAGAAATGGATAATTTCCTGGACACTTACACTCTCCCAAGACTAAACCAGGAAGAAGTTGAATCCCTGAATAGACCAATAGCAGGCTCTGAAATTGAGGCAACAATTAATAGCCTACCCACCAAAAAAAGTCCAGGACCAGATGGATTCACAGCTGAATTCTACCAGAGGTACAAGGAGGAGCTGGTACCATTCCTTCTGAAACTATTCCAATCAATAGAAAAAGAGGGAATCCTCCCTAACCCATTTTATGAGGCCAACATCATCCTGATACCAAAGCCTGGCAGAGACACAACAAAAAAAGAGAATTTTAGACCAATATCCCTGATGAACATTGATGCAAAAATCCTCAATAAAATACTGGCAAACTGGATTCAGCAGCATATCAAAAAGCTTATCCACCATGATCAAGTGGGCTTCATCCCTGGGATGCAAGGCTGGTTCAACATTCGCAAATCAATAAACGTAATCCAGCATATAAACAGAACCAAAGACAAGAACCACATGATTATCTCAATAGATGCAGAAAAGGCTTTTGACAAAATTCAACAGCCCTTCATGCTAAAAACGCTCAATAAATTCGGTATTGATGGAACGTAACTCAAAATAATAAGAGCTATTTATGACAAACCCACAGCTAATATCATCCTGAATGGGCAAAAACTGGAAAAATTCCCTTTGAAAACTGGCACAAGACAGGGATGCCCTCTCTCACCACTCCTATTCAACATAGTGTTGGAAGTTCTGGCTAGGGCAATCAGGCAAGAGAAAGAAATAAAAGGTATTCAGTTAGGAAAAGAAGAAGTCAAATTGTCCCTGTTTGCAGATGACATGATTGTATATTTAGAAAACCCCATCGTCTCAGCCCAAAATCTCCTTAAGCAACTTCAGCAAAGTCTCAGGATACAAAATTAATGTGCAAAAATCACAAGCATTCTTATACACCAGTAACAGACAAGCAGAGAGCCAAATCAGGAATGAACTTCCATTCACAATTGCTTCAAAGAGAATAAAATACCTAGGAATCCAACTTACAAGGGATGTAAAGGACCTCTTCAAGGAGAACTACAAACCATTGCTCAGTGAAATCAAAGAGGACACAAACAAATGGAAGAACATACCATGCTCATGGATAGGAAGAATCAATATTGTGAAAATGGCCATACTGCCCAAGGTTATTTATAGATTCAATGCCATCCCCATCAAGCTACCAATGAGTTTCTTCACAGAATTGGAAAAAACTGCTTTAAAGTTCATATGGAACCAAAAAAGAGCCCGCATTGCCAAGACAATCCTAAGTCAAAAGAACAAAGCTGGAGGCGTCACGCTACCTGACTTCAAACTATACTACAAGGCTACAGTAACCAAAACAGCATGGTACTGGTACCAAAACAGAGATATAGACCAATGGAACAGAACAGAGTCCTCAGAAATAATACCACACATCTACAGCCATCTGATCTTTGACAAACCTGAGAGAAACAAGAAATGGGGAAAGGATTCCCTATTTAATAAATGGTGCTGGGAAAATTGGCTAGCCATAAGTAGAAAGCTGAAACTGGATCCTTTCCTTACTCCTTATACGAAGATTAATTCAAGATGGATTAGAGACTTAAATGTTAGACCTAATACCATAAAAACCCTAGAAGAAAATCTAGGTAGTACCATTCAGGACATAGGCATGGGCAAGGACTTCATGTCTAAAACACCAAAAGCAACGGCAGCAAAAGCCAAAATTGACAAATGGGATCTCATTTAACTAAAGAGCTTCTGCACAGCAAAAGAAACTACCATCAGAGTGAACAGGCAACCTACAGAATGGGAGAAAATTTTTGCAATCTACTCATCTGACAAAGGGCTAATATCCAGAATCTACAAAGAACTCAAACAAATATACAAGAAAAAAACAAACAACCCCATCAAAAAGTGGGCAAAGGATATGAACAGACATTTCTCAAAAGAAGACATTCATACGGCCAACAGACACATGAAAAAATGCTCATCATCACTCGCCATCAGAGAAATGCAAATCAAAACCACAATGAGATACCATCTCACACCAGTTAGAATGGCAATCATTAAAAAGTCAGGCAACAACAGGTGCTGGAGAGGATGTGGAGAAATAGGAACACTTTTACACTGTTGGTAGGATTGTAAACTAGTTCAACCATTATGGAAAACAGTATGGCAATTCCTCAAGGATCTATAACTAGATGTACCATATGACCCAGCCATCCCACTACTGGGTATATACCCAAAGGATTATAAATTATTTTACTACAAAGACACATGCACACGTATGTTTATTGCAGCACTATTCACAATAGCAAAGACTTGGAATCAACCCAAATGTCCATCTGTGACAGACTGGATTAAGAAAATGTGGCACATATACACCATGGAATACTATGCAGCCATAAAAAAGGATGAGTTTGCGTCCTTTGTAGGGACATGGATGCAGCTGGAAACTATCATTCTTAGCAAACTATCACAAGAAGAGAAAACCAAACACCGCATGTTCTCACTCATAGGTGGGAACTGAACAATGAGATCACTTGGACTCGGGAAGGGGAACATCACACACTGGGGCATATCATGGGGAGGGGGGAGGGGGGAGGGATTGCATCGGGGAGTTATACATGATATAAATGATGAACTGATGGGTGCTGACGAGTTGATGGGTGCAGCACACCAACATGGCACAAATATACATATGTAACAAACCTGCACGTTATGCACATGTACCCTAGAACTTAAAGTATAATAAAAATAAAAAAAAATAAAAATAAATACAGAAAGTAGCCGGGCATGGTGGTGGGCACCTGTAGTCCCAGATAGGAGGCAAAGGCATGATAATCACTTGAACCCAGGAGGCGGAGGTTGCAGTGAGCTGAGATCACGCCTCTGCACTCCAGCTTGGGTGACAGGGCAAGACCTTGTCTCAAAACAAAAAGAAAACTAGTATCTCCTCTCAGATAGTTCATTGAGTTAGAATCTTTTAGAAGTGCAAGACATCTGGAAATGAATATATGAATCTGAAAATTAGAAATTTCAGGCAGTGTGGCAATTCTAGGTAATACTTAGGTCCACCTGGTGCTATGAAATACATATTCTGTATTATGGCTAAAAATTAAAAATGAAATGTATATTTTAGAAAAACTAACAAGGGATTGTACTGCACTACTGTATGTTATTTAAGATATACACTGTTCACATCTGTGGATTTTTGATCATGTGATCCAGTACTGCCAAATTTGTCCACCCTTATTGTAGCACAATGCCTTCCACCCAGAATTCAGATGTTTTCTCATAAGAGTTAGCAAAAACTAGATAGTCCACTAAATACAGTTGGAATTATTAAAGTAACTTTGGAAGGTAAAGTTTGATAGGTTATTAAATGCCTTGTAGTTTCCCCCAAAAGTATATCTGCCTTGTTCTGCTTTGTTAGACTTTGCCAATCAGGACTCTCTTTGAGCACGTGCTACTAAGGTACTACTACTAAGGTAGTAAATTTATTAAATCCTTAGTTTGTTGTTATTTTAATCAGTTGAAATTTTTAGAAAACTAAATCTTTTGTTTTAAGGTTTCTAGTAAGTTTCTTGATGTAAATTCTATAAGTGATTGTTTATAACTCTCTTCTGTTGCTGCAATTACTTAAAGAAATTACCCTGAAAATCTACTTTCCAAAATAGGTGCAATATGCTATAGTGTCTTCTTTATAGCACTATATACTTCAGTACATTTTTAAAAATTGGCCAGTATAAAAAGAAAGTAATCAGCCATATGGAAATAAGAGCATTGTGTCATATTGTCAACTTTCATGTTAGATTTTCAAAATTGCAATATAATTATGAATAACAAAATAAACACATGTACCATATAACAGTTATGCCATGATGTGCTTTTGACATAATGGAAACAATTACTAATAAAATAAGGTGTCTTAGGATTTGGAAGAGAGATTTTGTTCTTGGCAGTGGCTTTTCAATTTTGCCAATATGAAAAGTGGCTATGTTGGTGGATGAGATAGTTATGGAAAAAATGTATACAATCTTTATTCTTAGAACACATGCATTGTCAAAGATTCCTCATGCAAAAGTGAAGCAAGATCCAGATTAAAAAATGTATCTCATTCTGGGGTGGCGGGGCAGTACAACATTTTCTTCACTTCTTTTATCGCTTCCATTGGGCAATTTAAGAAATTTACACGCTCAATTTCATTTGGGCTCCAAACACTGCTTCTCAAACACTTTCCTTTATTTTTATGAAATATATATATATTTTAATAAGTCTGTGTGAAAGTTACCATGTGATGGTATTATTTTGTATTTGTTGATGTTTCATTTAAGTGTTGTGCTGTATTTTTCATGTGTTCTGTTTTCCAACTAAGTATAGTAGCAAAGTGTTTTAAGAATATGCTGCCTTCTGTTTTCTTATTTTTTCCTTTCAGAGATTGGAAGGAAACTATAAAACACTATAAACTGTGTCCAGTTTATAGTGAGGGTTCACTGTTTTCTGACTAAAAGAGATTTGAAGATCTACATGATGATAAATTCATAGCAGAATAAGAGAATAATATAGGCATGATTTAAAACGTTGTATAATTATAATACTGTGTTTTTATGTTTTTTTTTTTTTTTTGCAGGAAGATTCTCTGGCAACAGATGATTTCCTTGTAGACTACTTTAATGAATTTCTGAGCCTTCCAGTGAGTTTATTATTATGATCTATCGAATACATATTATCAAAGCAAAATATTTTAATCACTGGATTATCTTGTGAGACCAATTTATCAGGGATAATGCTTTTTAAAAAATATTAAAGCATTTAGGTAAAGGTTTTATCTTTTTATATAATCATTTGGATTTGAATCATATTTAGAAATTATTGAAGAAAGCTGGAGTTTTTCTAACCATTATAAAGCATTCTGTACAAACTCTGGTTCAGCTGTATTTGGCACCATGTTAGGCTTTTTATTTATTTATTTATTTATTTATTTTGAGATAGTGTTTCACTGTGTCACCCACACTGGAGTACAGTGGTACGATCATGGCTCACTGCAGCCTTGACTTCCCAAACTCAAGCGATCCTCCTGCCTCCCAAGTAGCTGGAACTGCAGGCATGTGCCATGACGCCCAGCTAACATGTTAGACTTTTGACAGAGGTGATAAGGACAAAATATCAAAAAAGTCAAGGAACTAATTTCTTGCTTTCAAGCAATTATTTTCATCCTCTTGGATAGATCTTAAAGTGGAATTTGTATTTAATGCAACTAGAGTTTTATATCAGTAGTAAATAGGACTTGGCACACTGTCGGTGGTGTAACATAGATTGATGCCAATTAATAGTTTCAGTCCTAGACAGCAGTAACATATATTGTGAGTATTAAGGGATGTCCTAGTCCATATAGTCTATGCTGCTATAACAGAATAACTAAGATTGGGTGAAAATTTATTTGGCTGACAGTTCTGGAAGTTGAAAAGTCCAAGATCAAGGGGCTGCATCTGGTGAGGGCCTTCCTCCCACATCATGCCATGGTGGAAGGGCAAACAGAGATTAAGAGAATGAGGGAGAAAGAGGGGTACTGACCTCACTTTTATAACAAACTTTAAACAAGTTTTATAACACTCTCTTGATAACCAACCCACTCTCAAGATAATAACATTAATCCATTCAGGAGAGCAGAGCCCTCATGACCTAATCACTTTTTTTTAGGCTCCACCTTCCAACACTGTTGCATTGGGAATTAAGTTTTCAACACGTAAAATTTGGGGGACACATTCAAACCACAGCAAGGAATTGGGGAAAAGTGAAATGAGGGGTCATAAAAAGACCTGTCTTGTATGGAAATAAAGTTAATAAGGAATGCTGGTTAAAAGACATACAAGAAAAGGTTTCTGCTATTGGGTTATGAAAACTGTTTTCCAGAAAAAAATTGAAACATTAAAAAAAAAAATCACAAGTAATTTTAAAGGGAGTGTACCTTAAATGTGAAGTCTCTTAAAGCCTAAACACTGGAAATACCCTTTGAAGGGAAAGTACTATTGAGTACTTTCTTGTGTAGATTAGTTTTATATATATGTATGTATCTATGCATGTGTGCATGTTTGTTTTGTATTTTTTTTTTCTAAAATAATTTTGTACTCTCTCTGTTGGGCATAGCTAGGTCTCTGGACCCATTATGGAAGTTAGATTGACACACCAAAGCCCCTGCTCCCTTTCCAAGAACAAGCCTGAGCAACACCACAGGATACTCAAAGAGTTCTTGTTTGGTCTGACTCTTTAACTTTTGTTATCCAGTTGTATATTATATAAAACCCAGCAGCATCACAAAATTG
Organism: Rhinopithecus roxellana; assembly: GCF_007565055.1. Classification (NCBI taxonomy): domain Eukaryota; kingdom Metazoa; phylum Chordata; class Mammalia; order Primates; family Cercopithecidae; genus Rhinopithecus; species Rhinopithecus roxellana. Next base: position 64,011,742 of record NC_044557.1, on the reverse strand, counting down.
CCAGAACTTTGCTTTTTCAGATTATGTAGTCTTTCCTGTGGGCTCTGCAATCTCCATTCTCTCTCCAAAACAAGTACATTTTTGTGAAATTTTAAATAGAAAAATCTCTATATAGATCTAATGTCAGTTTCTTAACATTTGCATTTCAGGGTCTTGGGATTTGTGATTACATTGACTTGTTTTGGAAAAGAAATTCTCTTAATTTTCTTTTTCAAAAAATCTATTTTAAATTATAGAAATGACATACCATTAGTATAGACAGTTTACCAAAAATGTGATAATCCTGGCACCCAGTCAGAATACACATTGCCATTTTTCTGTTTCCTTTCAGACTTTAGGTGACATGACAGTGTGATTTCTATTGAATTCCATGTAGTCATGTTTTTATCCCTCCTGAGCAAGACCTGAAGTTTGACCCCTTCGTGTGTCCCAAGCACTCACCTGGGCTGCCTTTTTCATGTTTACCATCTCTCCAAATCCTGTTTTTACCTCTGCCTCCTTTTTTTTTTTTTTTTTTTTTTTTGAGTTCCTTTTGCATCTACATTCAGGATCACACAGTCTACTTATTAATTACCCGTTCTTCACATTACAAGACAAGAGAAGAGAAAATATTGTCACGGGTTTTCAAAAAGAATCTGGGGACAGGGAGGAGAAGGAATGATGTATTCTCAAACCGTCTGGCAAAATTCTAGAACAGATTAATAATGTTTGGTTTATGAGCACTTAGCTAAGAATTAGAAGCCAGTATGAGTTTACTGAGAGTAAGTATGCCAAACTAATCTTTCTTTTTTTGGATAGTTATAGACTGGTATTTTAGGGAACCATAAATTAATGTATTATGATTTCAATAAAGTATTATAAAAAATAATAAATTGAATCATGTTACTTCCCGATCTGTTCAAAACCCTGTCTAGGGACTTCTCATTACACTAAGAATAAAATCCAGAATCCTATATGATCTGGCTCTTGCTATCTCTTGATCTTTATTTTCTCCTTACTTTCCCTACTTACTTTCCAACCTGACTGACTTTCTTTATGCTTCTCAAACGTGAATATGCCACATATACTCAGGATCTTTCTACCTGGCATGCTCTTCTCTGAGATACCTGTATCACTTTCTCCCTAACTTAAATCCCGTCTGTTTAGAAAGCCTTCCCTAACAACCCTATCTAAAATAACAACCTCAACACATGCTCCACTTATAATGCTTTGTCTCCAAAGACCTTATAATTATCTGTAAAATTAGTTTTCAAATATTTGAACTGGTTCAGTAACCATAATCAGCAGGAGTTGATTTTTAATAACCTACAGATTGAATTCCAAATTTGCTAGTATACAATCAAGACCCTTTGTAATTTGGCTTCAGCTTAATCTTTCTAGCTTTGTATCTCGCTTCACATTACTTGTGCCATCCTGCATACTCTTTCCTGCCTCCCCTAGCCCACCAATCTGTCTTGACCACACTTATTCTTCCCATGCTCAAATCTCACCATGTAATTGTTGGTATTAGGAGTGAGAGAATTGTGTTTGATTCCAACTTTTCCACTCTTACCGGTGTGATCTTAGAAACCTTGCTTACTTCATTCCTCGATTTCTTTCTCTGTGAATTAAGCTTACTTAATTCCTCGATTTCTTTCTCTGTGAATTAAGCTTACTTAATTCCTCGATTTCTTTCTCTGTGAAGACAATATGACTATCTTACAAGATTATTATCAAGCGAGGTAATGTATATTAAGTGCCTAGCACAGGTTTAGTGCTTCGCTTTTCTTTTCCTTCACTAATTAGACTATCTCATCTTCCATTCCTGTAGCATAACAGGCAATCACTCTTTAATGGGATTGGTGGATGGTCAATCTAGAGGATAATCTTATGTGCCAAACAAATCTGTCATTGGCTTTGCCTTTTTAAAACGATTTTTATCAGAGACTTGGATGAAAAGTTGCAAGTTCCAGTATTAGGTCACTCATCTAGTAAATAATGGTCCGCACAGGTTCAGATGGCTTAAAACTTTTGATTGTTCCATCATGCTATGATGTCTATAGAACTGGCAGCAGAGGAGTAAACTAATGATTTGAGTAAGAGAATCTGGTCTTGTTTTTATCCCGATAGTATGAAATGGACCAAAACAAACAAAGTTAATGTGGTTTTAGGGGTCATTAATAGAAGTGTAGTCAAGATCAAGAAAAATATTAGTCTGGAGCACAGAACTCAAAAAATGTTTCTTTGAATAGGGTTGAATTGTCAGACTGCGCTTAGACTGTTGTGTTCCATTTTTGGTGCCATATGTTAATAGTTGCTCTGCCAAACCAGACTCAGGGAGACTTAGCCAATGATCACTCTGGAAACCATGTCAAATGAAGGGTTGAAAGAAGTTTGGTGTTTAACCTGGCTTGGGAATGGGTGGCAAGGGTGAAAAGGAGTAGTCCTTTTCAAACATTTTACGATTTAATTGAGGAAGAAGGGTAAATGTATTCTGTGAAACTAGAGTGCAGAACCAGGGCCAGCATTTATGAGATAAATTGATTTGATTTTCACTTACCATAAGAAGGAACTTTAGAATTTGTTTTCTAACAATTAAATAGGCTGACTTGTGAAGGAATAAACTTGGAGGTATTCAAGTAGAGGTTAGAAAATCATTTTATGAGAATATCTCTGTGTGTGTGTGTGTGTGTGTGTGTGTGTGTGTGTGTATCTCGTGTATCTCTGTATATGCATATATATCTATGATGGGAGATTGGACTTTCTTGACCAGAGAAAATTTCCTTCTTCTCTGTTTATTTTATCTCAGAAGCTACACTGTAAATTTCCTGGGGGCAAGGACAGGTCTTTTCTGTATCTCCCAAAGCTTCTTGATTATGATTCTGTTTTTATTTCAACATTTTCCATGTGAGATCCTTAATTTAAACAAGTAAACCTTCTAATCTTTTCTCCTGCCTCCTTTCCTCACCCACCCCCACCCTCAGCCCCCACCAAAAACAACAGCCTAAGCCCTAGAGTGTAGATACAGATTATAGGGCCCTTAGGTCATCTCTGAGATGACTTCTGAGACTTTTTCCGTATTTGTAATGATGTGCCCATGGTCCCATAACCGGATTGTGGTAGAAATGGGCCTAAGAATCAGGCATTCTGGCCCCTACACTATTTCTTTCCATTACACCATTATACCCTTGGGACACATTGTAAGATCCAGAAACTGGTGGCTGGTAGCCTGCCTCCATGTTATTTTTTGATGAGGGGAATCCAGGACAGTTGCTGCTATTATAAATGATTATGGCACTTTCCAAATCCTAGCTTTCATAACTTCATTCTGTTTGTTCTTGTGCCAAGTTCACATTCAGATATTGTTTTCATTTGGTGTCTGGGAGGTTTTTTGCTGTCAACTCTTTATGGACAAGTGTTTGCTTATTAAGTTTTCTTCTGTGCTATAGTGTGAAAACATTTTTTTCCTTTTGGCTTTGTTTTGTGTGTTTTATGCTTAGTGACTGTTGTGGGATTGAGTAGATGAGCCCACATAGATTTAGGTTGGTCCTCTGTGGGTGGTTTCAAATGTTTGTGACATTTATAGTTTGCAGAAGCTGAAGGGGTGGCCTGTTCTATACCCTCCTCACAAGGATAGGTATGTCATATGTTTGCCAGACCATGCTTAGCTATGTGCTGTTGGAATTTTACCATAACTTCTTTTTTTGGACTGATTCTCCACACTTTTTTAAATCTGTAAACAATTATAATTTCTTGCGGCTTAATGAAGGAGTTACATGCTAGATGAACTGTTGTGGGGGACCAGTGGGGAGAGAGAGAGAGTATATTTTGGGGGAATGCATGGGATGAAGGGGGATGAATGGTTTGGGTCTTCTCTTGCCAAAATCTAAATACTCAGAAATTGATTTTTACAGGTGTTGATAAGGCTCTAGGAAACTGCTTAGTTCACTGTTTATACCTCTGGGTGTTTTGATAAGACTTGCAGCTAAAAAATACAGCACTCAAATTACCTGACTCATTTATTAACTAAGGATATTTTCTATACATTTTATGTGGCAAATTATTCGTTGCATCCCATTGGTGAATGTGTCTAGTAAACAGTTTATGGTTTAACATCTAAAGTGACAATAAAGCTTAGATTAAAAGAAGTTGTTATTGGTAACTGACTTGTTGCATTCAAGTAGTCAGATGTTTTCCATTCACTGACTAGGGATGCATGTTTAAAATATAGCTTTGGAGCTCAGTTAGTAAAGATAGAGTTGGAACAGAGATGAACATGTATTAAATTAACCTAGTCATTAGTTTTTAATTTAAATACTGTTCAGCTAAATAATTTGGCACCCAGTAAGTTTCACTGGTGCTAGGCTGGCAGTTTAATCACTAATTATTCACAGGTTTTTTTTCTCTCCCCTTTTCAAAGAAATGTGGAACCAGCAATTTACTCTGGTAAAAATATTTTCATGCACTTGCTTTTTCTGTGAAAATATTTTTCACACATGGATGACTAGTACTACAAAGTTAGCTTTCACCACCTTCAGGTCAATTCATTTTGGAATATTTGGAAAATGATATCCTTGAAATAAGAAAAGTAAGGATGAGAGCAGTCTGTAACAGCTTGTGGAGGATTGGGTTTGAGGCTCAAACTGAAGGTTTTTCCTGTCATATGATTCAAAGTTGAGCATTCTCTAAATCAGCCAACTTAGCTTTTTGGAGAAAAGACTTTCTACATCATTCATTTCTGTCTCCCACACCCTATGTGTCTTGTATTATTACTTACTAAACTATAGGAGTTTTATAGGTAAGCTTAGAAATAGTTAAAACAAAGGACTTGATGTTTAAGAGAGCTTCTTTTTAAGCAAACAACAGGAATTTGGGTACTAATGAAAGACCAGGGCTCTTTCTCCTGGGTATCAAACACAAATGGCTGGCACCACCTCATATGTGAATACCCATGACAGCACGAAGTAACCAACAGAATGTGGCTTTGCAGTTTGTCTTCATCTGGATTCTGCCTCTCCTCAGCTAAAAACTCTTCAGTGGCTCCTCCTTGTTGTAAAGCAGTGATTCTTAAACATGTGCATGCGTTAGAATGATCAGAGGGCTTGTTAAAACTGAGAATGCTGAGCTCCTTCCCCAGAGATTTTGTTATAAGGAGGGGACCGATAAATTGCTTATCTTTCTTTTTTCTTTTCAACTTTTATTTTAGATTTGGGGGTGTACATGTGCAAGTTTGTTACCTGGGTATATTGCATGATGCTGAGGCTTAAGATATGAATGATCCCTTCACCTAGGTACTGAGCATAGTACCCAGTAGTTTTTCAGCCCTTATCTCCATCCTTCCCTCTCCCATCTAGTCGTCCCCAGTGTCTATTGTTGCCATTTATGTCCATGAACACTTGATGTTTAGCTCCCACTTATAAGTGAAAACATGTGGTGTTTGGTTTTCGGTTCCTGTGTTAATTTGCTTAAGAGGGAATTTGCATTTCTAACAGGATATCAGGTGATGGTGATATTGCTGATCTAGGAACCACCCTATGAGAACCATTGGTTCAACAGTGTAAGTTAAGAGTTACAGCATATGATAGTAGGTCCTCAACGAACTCACCCTTTCTCTCCAGTCTTATTTCTGCTATTCTCCCTTAAAATATTAAAGTTGAATATGTCTCACTGCTTGCAGTTCACCAAATGTAACCTATTACTTTGTGCTCTTGTATCTTATTTTTAATTTTTATGGGTACATGGTAGGTGTCATGCTCCTTTATCTTGATGCATTGGCTATTACTTTTGCTGAATTCCCCTCTTCTCCCTTGTATACCTGACGTTGCCTGTTCATTCTTCAAAATTCAACTCTAGCAGCCCACTTTCCCTATACATCTTCCTTAATTTCCAGAATATATTAATAGTTAATGAGTCCTTCTGTGCCATCACATTACTTTGTACATTCTTCTATTGTGCTTGTTCTGTGTTAAACTGGAGTTGCAATATACATCCATTGTTATTTGAATTGAACTATTCATGTTCTGCAGAAAGAGTGAGGTTTAAAGAGTGACATAAAGAGTGATTTAAAGAGTGACAATGGTTTTCTCTTTTGTACCAATCTATGTGTATGTGCCCTGGAGAGTGTGAGAGATGGAAGATGAGAAACTGCCATTCCATCAGTGAGTGTCATCCTTCCTGCCCCTTACAGTATGTTGTTATATCATCATGCTAAGGGTGATTCTAGTGTTAAACATACATATTTTGTGTACAACGTGAGCTTTAAACACAAGTCCATCCCTTCATCCAGTCCCTAACTGAAGAATCAGTGACCCATTTCAATCCAGAGGAACAAATGACTCATGAACTTTTTGAGAATATTGTTGAAGACAACTTTATGGATGTTTTCAAGATTTCAAGGGATTATCTTGACTAAATATGATTTCACCTTATGTGCTGACTTTCATATCCTTTCCCCTCATAGGATGGGTCTTTATTGCCATTTATATTTACTTATCTGTCTTCCTCTCCTGGATTATGTGTGTTCTGAGGCAGGATCTGTGTCTTTTCCATTTCATTTGGGGCTTCGTGGAGGATGCCCTATATTGATTCACTCAATATATTAAATAGGATATTATGATAATAATTACTTATTGAATAAATGAATGAGCTAACAAAGGAATAATGGAGCTAGGTGATCTTACTAAAGAGCAGAAGATATAGACTTTTTCCCTGGAACGTCCATCATGGTCTGATGAAGTATCAAACGTGGAAAGCACCTTGGGTTTATCTAGTTACAACTTCTTTTTACTGATATGCCTCAGAAAGGCAAAGTGATTTGCCCAGCATTTCTTCCATTTTTAATCATTCTGCTTATCTTTCTCTAGATAGTTTAAACTAAACTAGATAGTTTAGATAGTTTCTAGTTTAGTTTCTAGAAACTAGATAGTTTCTAGTTTAGCCAAATCTCTTTTAGAGTATGATAACCAGACCAGACATAATATTCTAGTATTACTATCCTTGTCACTGGAGACATATTTCCCCTTGGCATTTGCATTTACACAAGTTTTAATTTATTTCGGCATTTTGTTGACTCTTCATCATAGACAAAAATGAAAGATCATGTACTTGTTCCTTCAAGGGCAGAAATAATGTTCTATTCATCTTTGTATCCTGTATGTTTAGGGCAATAATTGGCACTTGGTAATTCAAACATTTTGCTACTGGTAAAATGAATTACCGAGAGAAGCTTTGAAACAGTTGTTTGCCACTTTTATCATCTTAGAATCATAGTGCTTTTAAGGACCTTCCAAGATCTAAGCTAATGCATGGCTTTTCAAATGCAAAAACACTTGATTATCCTGGCAAGATCTCTGTTCCATTTTAGTTAATTCCACAGAAAGAAATTCTTAAGTTTAAAAAGTATAAACATTTTTACATATAAATTCACATTTCTTTTTTAATAATAAATAGAAACATTGCATGTCATTTTATTATAAACATAATTCCAGTTTTCCATTTGTTGTTTTTACTGTGCTCTTTCTATAAAGTGCTTCTTTCTGACCAGTTCCTCTCCTCACTTTCATGTACTTACATACACTTTCTTCCTCAGAATGAATACACTGCCTTTTTCCCTACTAACTCCATTCAGAATTCAAGTAATTTTGTAAGTGCATATGAGTAGCACAACCTAAATCACACATGAAATTGTAGCTGTAGGGAGTCTGAGAAATAAGGTTTTTACTTTTCCAGGTTTTGCATTTCAGGAGGTTGGAATGGATCCTGAGTGAGCCAGTCCACAGCATCCACAATAAGCCTTAACTAAAATTACGTGGCTGGGTGCGGCGGCTCACATCTGTAATCCCAGCACTTTGGGAGGCCAAGGTGGGTGGATCATGAGGTCAAGAAATCAAGACCATCCTGGCCAACACAGTGAAACCCCTGTCTCTACTAAAAAATAGAAAAATTAGTTGGGCGTCGTGGTGCCCAGCTACTTGGGAGGCTGAGGCAGGAGAATCACTTGAACTCGGGAGGCGGAGGTTGCAGTGAGCCGAGATCGTGCTGTGTCTGGGGTTGATGGGTTCTTGGCCTCACTGACTTCAAGAATGAAGCTGCGGACCCTTGCGATGAATGTTACAGTTCTTAAAGATGGTGTGTCCAGAGTTTGTTCTTTCAGACATTCAGATGTGTCTGAAACTTCTTCCTTCTGGTGGGTTTGTGGTCTCACTGTTAGGAGTGAAGCTGCAGACCTTCGTAGTGAGTGTTACAGCTCTTAAAGGCAGCGTGTCTGGAGTTGTTCGTTCTTCCTAGTGGGTTCACGGTCCCGCTGGCTTCAGGAGTGAAGCTGCAGACCTTTGTGGTGAGTGTTATAGCTCATAAAGGCAGCGTGGACCTGAACAGTGAGCAGCAGCAAAATTTGTTGCAAAGAGCGAAAAAACAAAGCTTCCACGGTGTGGAACGCGACTGGAGCCGGTTGCTGCTGGCTGGCTCAGGCAGCCTGCTTTTATTCCCTTATCTGACCCCACCCACATCCTGCTGATTGGTCCATTTTACAGAGAGCTGATTGGTCTATTTTACAGAGAGCTAATTGGTCCGTTTTGACAGAGTGCTGACTGGTGTGTTTATAATCCTTGAGCTAGACAGAGTCATAGAGTGCTAGTTAGCTAGATAGAGTTAGCTAGATACAGAGTACCAATTGGTGTGTTTACAAACCTTGAGCTCTACACAGAGTACTGATTGGTGTATTTACAAACCCTGAGCTAGACACAGAGTGCTGATTGGTGCATTTACAATCCTTGAGCTAGACACAGAGTCACAGAGTGCTAGTCCTCCAAGTCTCCACTAGATTAGGTAGATACAGAGTACCAATTGGTGTATTCAGAAACCCTGAGCTAGACACAGAGTGCTGATTGGGTGTATTTACAAACCCTGAGCTAGACACAGTGTTGATTGGTGTATTTACAATCCTTGAGCTAGACATAGAGTGCTAGATGAAAAAGTTCTCCAAGTCCCCACTAGGTTAGCTAGATACAGAGTACCAATTGGTGTATTCACAAACCCTGAGCTAGACACAGAGTGCTGATTGGTGTATTTACAAACCCTGAGCTAGATATAGAGTGCTGATTGGTGCACGTAACAATCCTTGAGCTAGACACAGAGTCACAGAGTGCCAGTTCTCCAAGTCTCCACTAGGTTAGCTAGATACAGAGTACCAGTTGGTGTATTTACAAACCCTGAGCTAGACATAGAGTGCTGATTGGTGCACATACATTCCTGCAGCTAGATATAAAAGTTCTCCAAGTCCCCATCGGTTCAGGAGCCCAGCTGGCTTCACCCAGTGGATCCTGCAGGTGGGGCTGCAGGCAGAGCTGCCCACCAGTCCCCAGCCACGCCTGCACTCCTCAGCCCTTGGGCTGTCATGGGACTGGGCACCACAGAGCAGGGGGTGGCACCCCTGGGGGAGGCTCAGGCTGCACGGGAGCCCACTGCAGGGGGGAGCTCAGACATAGCGGGCTGCAGGTCCCCAGCCCTGCCCCGGGGGGAGGCAGCTAGTGCCCCGTGGGGAGGCAACTAGGGCCCCGGGAGAATTTGAGTGCAGTGCTGGGGGGCTGGCACTGCTGGGGGACCCTGTGCAAGCTCCGTAGCTGCTGGTCTAGGTGCTAAGCCCCTCACTGCCCTGAGCCTGTGGCACCTGCTGGCCGCTCGTGTGCAGAGCCCCTGAGCCCGCACCCGCCAGATCCCCTGAGCACCTCGCACAGCCCTGGTTCCCGCTCACGCCTCTCCCTCCACACCTCCCGGCAAGCAGAGGGAGGCAGCTCCATCCTCAACCAGCCCAGAGAGGGGCTCCCACGGTGCCCTGGCAGGCTGAAGGGCTCCTCAAGTGCTGCCAGAGTGGACACAGAGGCCGAGGAGGCACTGAGAGTGAGGGCTGCTAGCATGTTGTCACCTCTCAGTGCCACTGCACTCCTCTAGCCTGGCGACAGAGCAAGACTGTCTAAAAAAAAAAAAAGAGAAATTATGTGGTCAGTTCTAGGTTTAAAGCAGTTGCATAGTCATAACTCAGGAGTTCTGTTGTAAGCTCATTAGGGGACTTGCTGTAAGGCCACGAAGAGTTCATTTAGCCTTTCTCAGCTGCAGTTGTGCATTTTATGTTAAATATAAAAGTAATTGTTGGCTGGGCACAGTGGCTCACGCCTATAATCCCAGCACTTTGAGAGGCCAAGATGGGTGGATCACAAGGTCAAGACCGAGATTGAGACCATCCGGGCCAACATGGTGAAACCCCATCACTAGTAAAACTACAAAAATTAGCTGGGCATGGTGGTGTGTGCCTGTAGTCCCAGCTACTCAGGAGGTTGAGGCAAGAGAATCGCTTGAACCTAGGAGGCAGAGGTTGCAGTGAGCCGAGATCGCGCCACTGAGCTGAGACAGCCCCACTGCACTGCAGCCTGAGGACAAAGTGAGACTCAGTCTCAAAAAAACCCAAAAGTAATTGTTAACTACCTGCTTTAAATCCTGCCCTAGCCCCTGCGTGTGACGGGGCCAGTGTCCCATCCAGAGAGTTAGTAATTTTTACACAAAACCTGTTTGTGATGTGATAGCAGTAGCTCTGAGATAACAGCCAGCCTCCCCAGAGTGTGGTGATGGTTCTGCTTGTGGAATGTGAGCAGCCCACCACACCAGCTCATGAGCTGGAAAGCAACCATTATATCCTCCAGACAGCTGCAGAACCTTTCTAAAACACAAATTAGAAGTAACTATGTTACTTTCCTACTTAGGATGTTCATATGTCTCCCTGTTTCCTAGAGGGTTAAGATAAAGCCCATACTTCTTAAAATGGCATGCAAAGCCTTTCGTGATCTGGTTATACTACGTTATCTACTTCAAGTCTTTCTTCTCTGTTCCTTAAACTATTCCAACTACGGCTATTCTTGTTCTAATCCGGCTGCGTAGAGTTACCCACATACACCATGTTACTTCATGCCTCTGTACCTTTACTAGTAGAACCAGAGTAGATAAGAGTATAGGCTTTGGAATCAAAACGCTTTGTTTGAATCCAAGCTACCCTAACTTCATAGGATTATTACTTAGCAGAGTCCTTGGCGTAGAGAAGTGGTCAGTACACACTAGTTTTGTCATATGTGAATAAACTTTATATGTAATAAAGAAACTTTATGTGTATTAAAGAAGAGGAAATGTTCTGTCTTTGGGACCAGAGAGACTTGTTTCCATAACCCTGATAGTCTAGCACTTTGTAGCTCTGAGTCCATGGACCATCACTTAGCCATCCCTACCATCAGTTTTTTGTGAAGAGCTATGTCAGGAATGTGGAAGTATTCAAGAGAGTGCTTTTAGAGTGTCCATCATGACCTTTAACCTAAGGGAATTAATGCAGGAATGGAAAACCAAATACCACATGTTCTCACTTATATGTGAGAGCTAAACATTGAGCACACATGGACACAAGGAAGGGAGCAATAGACCTACTATTGTAGGGGCCTACTTGAGGATGGAGAATGAAAGGAGGGTGAAGATTGAAAAACTACCTATTGAGTGTTATGCTGATTACCTGGGTGACAAAATTATCTGTACACCAAACCCCTGCAACATGCAATTTACCCATGTAACAAACCTGCGTATGTACCCCTTAAACCTAAAATAAAAGTTGGAAAGAAAAAAAATAAAATGTCCATCACATGCCTAGCATGTGATAGACATTCAGTAAATAGTCCTTATCATCTTCATTATTTCTGCCAACTATACCTTAACTGCCAACTATACCTTACTTACGACTAAGTAAGATTGATACTAGGGTCTTGGGGTATCAACAGTCCCTCCTAATTTTTTTACTTGAGCACTTTTTACTTGTTAGTAGGAAATGTTTTATTTATCCATTGAACTAACTAATTAACATTCTTTGCTTTGGATTATCACAGCTTTGTGTTCCTCTGGCTATACCAGGTCAGAGGGTAGGAGGCAAAAAAAAAAAAAGAAAGGAAAACAATAGAAGTCAAGCTTGTTCTCTTGTTCCATGTATACTCAGAACTAGAAGAAATGTTTTCCAGATGGTCTTTCACTTTACACAGCTTAATTTCTCCTACCCACATTAATATTTGGTGTCATTCTCTACCAAGTTTAATTAATTTCCTTTCTCCAACCAGATAAATCTGATCTGTGATATCAGCAGACTCTTTTTTCTCTTTAGTTTACTGATAGCATAGTTTAGGGATACTATTTATGTCATTTAGGTAAATGGTGCCTGTTTGAATCCCATGTTTGAAAGACAGATGCAGTGGGCAAATAATGAAGTATATCTATTGAAGAAACTTTATATGTAATTTATGGCTAATTCTTTCTTACTCATTGAGCAATACTTATCATTTTGGAAGGAACTCTTAGTCCTAAGGCTTTTGAGACTGTGGACTGATATTCATCTTGAACTGTATCATCCATGTACTTTAATTCCTCAGAAGGGGAGACAGTCAGACCTTAGAGATGTGATATTATGTGACATTAAAATTTAAATATATATATACACATGCTTCTAGTTCCAATTTTACTATGAAATTCTGCCACTTATTAAATTATGACTATAATATATCTAGCAATCCCGTAGTAAAATTTGAATTAATGTTCTACTTAGAACACTTACTGATCCAAGGGGAAGAGTTTGATGTCTTCTACCACTCGCCTAAGCATGTATAAGTTAATCTACATGAATAGTCAGTTCACTGAAGGTACCCTAAAATAAACAAATATTCTGAAAAAGGGACCTGATTCAAGATTCGGAGGACAAATGGGAAAAGACATGGCCAGTTCACCATTTACTTCTTACGGAAGTGGAGGCCTCAAAGATGTTCAGTGATTTACCTAGAGTCACAGAGCTACTTATTGGCAAACTGGCATTCAAACTCAAGACTCCTGACTATTGTATATCAACTGACTGGCTTTAAATAAAAGTTGGCAGCATTTAGAATTACTGATAAAAACCTCAGAAATGTTATTTTCTTCTCTCTTTTCTGTCACAGTGCGAAGGATGGTGTTGAAACAGTCTTAACTGAAGAGCATATACTTAAATTTGTCCTTTTGGACAACGGAGATTGTTAGCCTTCATGGCTCCTAAGGATGAAAGACAGTGGGAGCATTATTTCTTCCTTTACTCATTCTTCCCTAGTGATCCACCCCCTTCTAAGAGAATAACATTGCTTTGTAAGCCAGGTATATATTTCTGTCCAGTTTCAAATAATCACAGAGGTAAGATTTTCATACAAAGAGAATTTCTGCCATAGCATACCCTGACAGTTACTCGTGGCATAAGTGCATTGGCAAGGAAGAGTTCAGTGGGTTCCCTGACCTCTACCCAAGGGATGTCCTAGGTCCTAAAAAGGAAGAGAGAATGATTAAAAACACAAAACTCTGAGGTATGCATGCATGTATGTAAACCACAAGTCTTCTTAGAGACCGTGAGTTTACAGGTTTAAAAAATGTTTTAATTTCCACAACTTTATATTGCAGACCTTTTCGGAGGCAATTAGATTTAATGCAGATTATGGAGTTTTTGAAGTAGTTAATGATGCTCCACAACTTCTGGAAAAACAACTGAAAAAAATTCTACAAAACCAGCAACCTCGAAATCCCATTTATGATGTTGTAAGGAAAGGAAAGAATGAGGTTAAACCTGTTCAAATGAATGACTCCGATGAAAATGAGACCATTAATGTCAACTACAATATTATGGTAAGAAAGTATACCGTTTTATCTTGTTAGATAGATAAAGCATTTGGTGAAATCAATATGAGTTTCCTTAGGCTTCCCTTTTTGAAGTGTGGCTACATTTATTAACCTGTGTTGTACGTACGTACACATAGTATTTGTTAAGCACTTTTCAAATCCAATGGCCAGTTTAGCAGTTTTGTTGATGTTCACTTATCAATTTGAGAAGATTCATGTAATTTACCTTGAATATTTGAATATTAGATTAGTTTTGAGTCTTGTAAATATAAGTATCCTTTATAATTTTGATACATGGTGGAAAATGTGGATATATAGGCAATGTATTTCATTTGGGTTTTGAACCAATCCTCTCAAGGCAGTTGGGAATTGAGACTTCTGACCCTCAAGTTGCACTGTGTGGCTCTGACCTCCCTGGCCTGAAATTTCATTTTCAGCTTCTAGATTGTGTCTCCCTAGCATGAGGTCAGAAAACCTGCGTTCTAATATTGGCTCCTCTGCTTACTGACTCTGTGTACAAGTCACTTTGATGAGTCTGATTTTCATCATCTGTCAAATGAGGCCTTTACTACCTACTACTTAGGTTTCTTGCATGGATGAAATGAAAATAATAATGAATGTTTAACAATACTATTTCACAGTGATTCAAAATGTCTAGTATAAATAGGCTGAAGTATGTCTAACATTTAAGACATAGATTTACTCTAGCCTGAAAGTTCTTCAATTCTTCTGTTACTGAATGGAAATAATTTCTATCTTTAACTGTCATCAAAAGTTAGTTTAAAAATTTTTTACTAGGTGGGACAATATTTATTGTTTTATTCACTTCCTTCAGTGAATAGAAATTTTTAATTGTATGGAGGTCTTTATGACCTATTTATTTATTGTTAAAAGCTATTTAGTAGCTTCTTGAGTTATGTGCTTTGACACAAGTTTCTCAGAAAGATTTGGATGATCTTATTTGATATATTTGAAGGTAGACTGATTAAGCATGTCTATTATAAAACTAGGGCAGCAATTTAGAAGTTTTTAAAAAGAGGCATGAGTAATGAAAACAGGCTAGCTGCGATGGCTCACACCTATAATCCCAGCACTTTGGGAAGCCAACACAGGTGGATTGCCTGAGCTCAGCAGTTAGAGACCAGCCTGGGCAACATGGCAAAACCCTATCTCTACAAAAAATACAAAAATCAGCCAGGCATGGTGGCATGTACCTGTAGTCCCAGCTACCCGGGAGGCTGAGGTAGGAGGATCACCTGAGCTTGGGAGGTTAAGGCTGCAGTGAGCTGTGATCACACCACTGCATTCCAGTCTAGACAACAGAGTGAGACCCTGTCTCAAAAATATACTAAAAATAAATAAAAATAAAAACAGTAGTGGAGATCAAAGGAATTGAAAAGTACTAAATGAAAAGCAGACAGAAAATGAGGAAAAAACAAGCAAAGGATATAGGGGACACATAAAGAATAAAACAACTAGGAAAATGGTAGTAGTGATTTTAAACCACATCAATAATTAATATCACCTTAATAATATAATTAATATATATGATTAATAATATAATTAATCATATTGAGTTGTCATGATGTGTCATTCCTTTGATTCCAGAGCCTTGGGAGGCTGAGGCAGGAGGATCACTTGAGCCCAGGAGTTTGAGGCTGCAGTAAGCTATGATGGTACCACTGCACTCCAGCCTGGGTGACAGAGTGAGGCCTCATCTCTAAAAATAATGATAATAATAATATACACCAATAATTACATGAAATTTAATGGCCTAAGCACCCCAAGTAAAAGCCAGAGTCAGGGATGATTTTTTTAAAAATTGTGATTATTTGCTGTCTACAAGAAACTAACCTTAAAAATAAGACATAAATAGTTTAGAAGTGAAAAGGATAGTAAAAGGTATACCATACAATTATGAATTAAAGGAAAGCTGGAGTGACTATATTGATATCTGGCAAAGCAGCCCTCAGAACAAGGAATCTTACCATGGATAAAGAGGAACATTACATAATGATAAAGGAGGGGAGGGTCAATTCACCAAGAAAGCTTAACAACTCACAATATGTATGCACCTAACAACAGAGGTTCAGAATACATGATGCAAGAGCTGATAGAACTGAAAGAAGAAATAGATAAATTTATAGTTATAGTTGGAGACTAAAGCACTACTCTCAGTAACTGATAGAAAAGATAGAAAATCAGTAAGGAGATGGAAGTTCTGAAAAACACTAACAACCAAGTAAATCTAATTGATCTTTACAGAGCACTTTATCCCACAACAGTGGATGTTTATCCCACAACATTTTTTTCTCTAGTGCACTGGGAATATTTACCAAAATAGACCATATTTTGGGCCATAAAATAAATTTCAGCAAACTTAAAAGATTTGAAATCTTGCCAACTGTGTTCTCAGACCACTTCAGAATTAAACTATAAATCGGTAACAAAATCCTTAAATACTTAATTGCATAACATACTCCTAAATAATTAATAGGTCAAAGACTAAGTCCCAAGGGGAATTAAAAATTATGTTGAATTGAATAAAAACTAAAGTATAACATATCAAAATTTGTGGGATGCAACTAAATTAGTCTTTACAGGGAAATTTGTACCATTAAGTGCTTGTAATAGAGAAGACTAAATAAATCTACGATCTACTTTTCACTATGAGAAACTAGAAAAATTAAGTTAAAATTAAACCAAAAGTAAAGAAATAAAGAACAGAATCAATGAAATTGAAAACAGAAAAACAAGAGAGAAAAATCAATGAAAATAAAGCCTTGTTTTTTGAAAAAATCAACGAAATTGGTAAACTTTTAGCCAGAATGCTGAAGCAAAAGAGAGAGAAGATATACATGCCCAATATCAGAAATGAAAGAGGGGATGTCATTACAAATTTTACAGGCAGTTAAAAAAAAAAAGAGAATTTGCAAACAATTTTATGTCTATAAGCTCATGACATTTAAATGAAATAGGCTTTTTTTTTTTTTTTTTTTTTTCTTTGAGACAGGGTCTCATTCTGATGCCCAGGCTAGAGTGCAGTGGGATGATCTCAGCTCACGGCAATCTCTGCCTCCCAGGTTCAAGCGATTCTCCTGCCTCAGCCTTCCAGGTAGCTGGGATTATAGCCATATGCCAATATGCACAGATAATTTTTCTATTTTTAGTAGAGATGGGGTTTCGCCATGTTGGCCAGGCTGCTCTTGAACTCCTGGCCTCAAGTGATCCACCTACCTCGGCCTCCCAAAGTGCTGGGATTACAGGCATGAACCACTGCACCTGGCCCACATATTTCTTAAAAGACACAAATTATCGATGGTCACTGAAGGGGATATAGATAATCTGAGTAGTCCTACATCTATTACAGAAGTTGGATTCACAGTTTAAAGTCTTTCCACAAAGACAACTCCAGGCCCAGATGACTTCACTGTTTAATTCTATCAAACACTTAGAAGTGAAGTAACCTTAAATTTTTAAAAACTTATACAAAAAACAAAAGAAATCAATTTTTAATTCATTTTGTGAGATGAGCATTACACTGATGCCAAAACTAAATGAAGGAATTTGAAGGAAAAGAAAAACTTACAACTTAACATCACTCATGAACACAGACCACAAAAATCCTCAAAAAATAAGCAAATTAAATCCAACAATGCAAAAAAGATAATTCGATTTAAGAAGATAATACAGGTGTAAATCTTTATAACCTTGGATTATGCATTGGTTTTGTTAGATATAACACCAAATGCACAAGGAAAAAAAGATAAATCAAAACTTTCATGCTCTAAAGGACACTACCAAGAAAGTAAAAAGACAACCCACAGAATGAGAGCAAATATTTGCAAATCATATATTTTATAAAGATGTGTATCTAAACTATAAAAATAACTCTTAGAACTCAAAAATAAAAAGACAACCCAATTTAAAAATGTGCAAAAGGTTTAGAATAGACATTTCTCCAAATAAGATAAACAATAAGCACATGAAAAGATTTTCAACATCATTAGTCATAAGGGAAATGGAATCAAAATCACAATGGGACACTACTTCACACCCAACAGTATGGCTATGATTTTAAAAAAGGCAAATAATAACAAATGTTTGTGAGGATTTGAAGTGATTAGAACCTTCATACACTGCTGGTGCAATTGTAAGAAGGTACAGCTACTTTGGAAAATATTAGGCAGTTCTTTAGAGCTTAGCCCAAGAGTTATCAAATTACCCAGAAATGCCACTTCTAGGTATATACTCAAGAGTACTGAATACATATGTTCACACAAAAACTTATATACAAATGTTCATAGCAGCATCATTCATAATAGCCAAAAAGTGGAAGCAACTCAAAAGTCCATTCTCATTGGTGAGAATTCCATTTTGGAAAACATTTTGGCACGTCTTTCCAAGTTAAACATATACCATACCACCTATAGTCCATTTGTGTTGCTATAAAGGAATATTCAAAATTGGGCAATTTATAAAGAAAGAGGTTTATTTGGCTCATGGTTCTGCAGACTGTATAAGAAGCATGGCACTAGCATCTGCTTCTGGTGAGGGCCTCAGGAAGCTCCCACTCATGGTGGAAGACAAAGAGTTCCATATCACATGGCAAGAGAGGTAGCAAGGGAGGGAGTGAGGAGGCATCAGTCTCTTTAAACAATCAGGTCTCATGTGAACTAACAAAGTGAGAACTCACTTATTACCATGGGGAGGACACCAAGACATTCATGAGGGATTCGCTCCCATGACCACGACATCTCTCCCATGAGGCCCTACCTCCAGCATTGGGGATCACATTCAGTACGAGATTTGGAGGAGGCAAATATCCATACCATATCACTGCCTATCTATCCTACCCCTGAGTATTACCCAAAAGAAATGAAAAGTTATACTCACAGAAAAACCTGCATGTAAATGTCTACAGTTAGCTTTATTCATGATCACAAAAGCTGGAAGTTTTCCAGATTACTTTAACTGGTGAATGGATAAAGAAACTGTAGTATGTACATACAGTGGAATATTACTTAGCAACAAAAAAGAATGATTTATACATGAAAGAACATAGATACATCTTAAATGCTTTATGCTGAATGAAAGATACTAGAATCAAAAGTACATACTATATTGATTCCATTTATATGACATTCTGGAAAAGGCAAAACTGTGGAACAGATCAGTGGTTGTCAGAGCCTAGGGTTGGAGGGAGTTGCTGACTACAAAGTGGCATGAGGAAATTTGGAGAGTGTTGGAACTTTTCTGTGTCTTGATTGTAGTCCTGGTTACATGATTATATGCATTTGTCAAAACTTGCAGAACTGTATTAAAAAGGGTGGATTTCACTGTATGTAATTTATACCTCAATAAATCTAACCAATAAGATCTACTGGCTGATAGCCATGCTTTGTTTTTCTTGTACATCTAAATATAATTTTTTATTAATCCAATTCTGTAGGCACTTTAAACAGCTTGCGTATGGCTATTTGGAAATAGTTCTGTATTGATTTACCTAAAGTCATCTTCCTTTAACATTCTGGTCATCCCTTTCTGTTTCTTAACCAACTTACAGAAATTTTTTTAAGGTTTAAATAATTTAACCTTAGATTCTTTTTGTGTTTCTTATAAGTATTTGTTAAGTTATTTTATGGTTGATCAGGATTGTCTTGTATGTTTTTTGTCTTTATATTTAGTTACTTTTTAAAACCACGAAGAGTTTTGTTTTCAGCTTGGCTAAAGACTTTTCTTCAATTTTTGATTTTATTCTTTTTAAACTTTTTTATTCATTTTATTTTTAGGTCAAATAGGTACAAAAACACTCAAAAGAGGATGGATTATAGGTAAACTGTTTACTAGCTGAATATTCAGCAAATTGGTTTTGAATGAACTGACTACTTTGACAACCTTATAGAATTCTTTAAGGGTTCATGTGGATCTTTATATGTAGTTTGGTATCTTTCTGTGATACATTGAATGTAGCGCTAATGGGAGTTCAGAAGTCCTGCATGGTTGTCAGTGTGTAGCCTATGCAGAGTCTTTCTAAGATCCAAATGTCCTTCAGATCTCACTGATAAGCAGTGAGACTGTCAACAAGGTACTGCTGATTAGGTGCATGGTTTTCTTCTATTCTTTCATTATGCAGAAGATAGTGTTTGGTGAAGGCAAATGAATGTGGTTTTTTTGCTGAATAGAAGAAAACTATTTGATGTTCCAATCCTGAATGCCTAAAGACTTCTGCACGTATCAGCAATGATGAGCACACATCACCCTCATGAGCATCAGCACATTAGATGTCAGCAACACTACTATAGGGACATTCAGTTTCCTCACTAGAGTTAGTAATGGTCTATGTGTTAACTCTTATGCAATGTTATAGCAAAACTATCACCTTAGATTGTCCATGGAAGCCACATAAATGCAAACACATTTACCTCACTGAGATTGTTTTATTTATTAGTAACATGTTTTGTGTCTAAGGTACTGATATTATTTAGAATTCTGGAAAAAGTGAATACAAGAAAAAGTAGAATCAACAGTAAGTATTTTAGGATGAACAACAGTAACCCTTCAGTAATTCTGTATTGCTCTCACAACCTCAAGATAAAATCTATACTCCTTAATGTTATTTAAAACGCTATTTGCAGTCATGACCCTGCCTACTTCTCCAACCTTTCTCTCTCCATCCCTTAAAAGATCTCATCCTGTGACCTAATACTGCCACACTTGTGGTTTGTCTCCTCTTTTGCTTCCCTGCTCAACCTAGCTAGCCTTGCTTCGGGTCAAAGAGTGAAGTGCGAGTTCTATGGGAAACCTCTCCTGAGTTAAATGTCTCTGTGGGCTCCCACAGAAGCCTACACTGTGGCATTTGTAACACTCTACTATCATTATTAACTTTTTTTTATCTGTAAGAGAGTGCCTGGAGATGTTAAACAGTTAAAACATTTTTTTAAACTTGATGAACAAGGGGCCTGCAGTGACCTTGGTGGCTTTACCAAGTTTTCTTGGTGGTTCTTTTTCTGTTTGTGATTATTTTTAACCCATTTTATGACTGAAAATACTGAGATTCATTGGCTTTTTTTTTTTTCCTCATTCTCCCTCCTTCAACAAGTTACTTTACTTCTCTGGATTCGATTTGTTAATCTGTAAAAATTGAGGCATTATATATTTGATATAGAATTGTTAAGAGAATTAAAAACGTACCAGAGGCAAGAAGTGCGTCACATTCGTGGCTCAGGTTTATTGATCTCTCTAGTGGAAATAGAAGACCTAGGGGTAGAGCTCCTGCTGACAGCTGGAGGTCATTATTGCTCTCATGATTAAGCGTTAATCATCTCCTAAAAGTGATTTTCTTTGACCTTCTTTTCCTTTTTCTTTTTCTTTTTCTTCTCATAGTGTCTCAGTCGTGAAGAAGGTATTAAGTGGATCAAAAAAGAAAGACTTCCAGCATTTCTGGAAAGTGATTGCTACTTTGAATACAGGTACTATAGTCCCATCAATATATGTATTTTTAAATACATATATATTAGCCTCCCAATTAGCTAGGACTACAGCTGTGTGCCATCATGTGTGGCAAATCTTTTAAATTCTTTGTAGAGTCAGGGTCTTGCTGTATTGCCCAGGCTGGTCTTGAACTCCTGGCTTCAAGAGAGCCTCCTGCCTTGGCCTCCTAAAACCTGGGATTACAGGCGTGAGCCTCTCCAACCAGTCATATTTTAAAAATTATCTATTGGTGATAATGGTATTTAGGTGCAGGATGTTTAACAATGAAAACTAGTGTGACACGAAAAACATAGAATGCCATAGTCCAGAACCAAGTTTTCCTTTATGTTCCCTGACTTTTAACATGTAAGAACCTAAAATTTGACCTCTGAACAAACATTTTTAAATCAAAATCAGTTAAAATGAATAATTCTTAACTAATTAGTGGTTTTATGAATAAGCTATTAATTTTAGCAGAGCCAAAGAAAATCATCATTAAGTGAGGAGAGGAGATTGGCTTGAATACATAAAATAAAATTTTAGGTTTTTCCCTGAATTCTGCTATATTTGAAACTTGTTTTAAATTTGTATGATTCCTAAAATGCAGGTTAGCCAAATTGGTCTCACAAGTAAGATGGAGCAAGTCCGGCATGAATTTCACAGTAGGATCAAATTTTTCTCCCTGGATCGTGAAAAAACCACCCAGTCTACCACCTCCTGCCACTGAAGAAGATAATCTTGTAATTATGAAAAAGTTCTATGTATCACTTGGTGAGGTAAAAGTATGAATATTTTTTCATGACTTATCGCTTCATTAAAACTTCTGATTTTATTTTTTAGTTTATACATATATTTTTTTGAGACAGGATCGCACTCTGTCACTCAGGCTGGAGTGCAGTGGCATGATCATGGCTCACTGCAGCCTCCACCTCCCAGGCTCAGGTGATCCTCCCATCTCAGCCTCCTGAGTAGCTGGGACTACAGGCATGCACCACCACAACCAGCTAACTTTTTTTTTGCATTTTTTGTAGAGATGGGGTTTTACCATGTAGCTCAGGCTGGTCTTGAACTCTTGGACTCAAGGAATCCACTCACCTCTACCTCCCAAAGTGCTGGGATTACAGGCGTAAGCTACCACATCTGGCTGTAACTTCTCATTTTAAGACATTTGTATTACCTGAACAGAAAAAATGATTTCAAATACATGTAAAGCAGATTTAGCAATAATTCTTATAGATTTATGCTAACTAATTTGCTCTGCTCTCTTTAATTTGAAATGTAGTTAGAAATATTATCCTCATGTGTCTGAAGAGACAAAGGCAAGGTTGAAGAACATGCAGTGTCACTTGGGAAGCAAGAGTAACTTGAATTATATCCATGGTTTCATTGTTCATTCCAAAATTGCTATGATTTGAATTCTATTACTTTTGTACAAAAAGATAAATTGAGTCTTTTCCTTCCTTTTCTCTAGGTTATTCCTTAGTAGTAAAATGTGTTATTGTAAGGTTGTTATCAAATAAATTTGTCATCCATGATTAGAGAAATGTGAGGGTGTATGAGAGCATTTGAAGAGATTTAACCTAGAATCAAGTATCCTTTTGGAGAGTCATAATGTAGTAAGAACTGTTGTTTGGTCTTTGGCCTCTAATTATTAGATCTTATATCTGGAACTATAATTCTAATACACAATTCTATACAAAATTAGGAATGGCAAATATGTAGCCCTTGTGCTGCTACTCCCTATGACAGACTTTGTTAATCAATTGTGGAAATTTTTCTGTTGAGCTAGGATTTGGCTCCAGATTCTTTACAACACAGTATTCTGGGTAGGCACTTCCTTTTTTTTTTTTTTTTTTTTTTTTTTTTCCGAAACCTTAAGGCTTACTTGCAAATAAGGCACTTTCAATTGATCAAAATTATCATACAAGAGGAAGCCTCTTTGCCTTCTGTGTTGGAATAGATAGGCTAAATTTACTTGAACTTTTTTTTCTTGTGTATCTCCTATTAATTTTGTAGTTCAGCATTTCTATCAGCAGTATTTGTCAAAAACATTTACAGTTATGCCAGTTCCATTATTTCCACTGAATAATGCCAGTGGTGTATTTAAGGCACATTTTTCTTCTCTCTTATACTGATTTTAAGTATTTTTTTCTTTCTTTCCTTTTTTTTTTTTGAGACAGAGTCTCACTTTGTCACCCATGCTGGAGTGCAGTGGTACAATCTCAGCTCACTGCAGCCTTGACTTCCCAAGGTTCAAGGGATCCTTCTGCCTCAGCACCCACAAGTAGCTGGGACTACAGGCATATGCCACCACGCCCTGCTAATTTTTGTGTATTTTTTGTAGAGACAGGGTTTTGCCATGTTGCCCAGGCTGGTCTTGAACTGCTAAGCTCCAGCAATTCATCCACCTCAGCCTACCAAAGAGTTGGTATTACAGGCGTGAGCCGCTATGCCTGGCCATATTTTTTCCCTTAATTTATATACTATAGAAATGTTGGAAATGTCCTAAAAAATATGTACTCAAGGTCAATAAACATGTAAAGGGAAGAATCAATCTAGGGGAATAAGTTCTGATTTGCTATATGTGAATTTAATTAAATATAAGGGAGTTAAAATCCAAACTAGTTTACTTTTGCTATTTTCTGAGATGAAAAAACTCATTTGTATTCACTTAAGTAAACTTTAACACTATATATATATATATATATATATATATATACACAATTTTTTTTTTGAGACAGGGTCTCACTGTGTTGCCCAGGCTGGAGTGGAAAGATGCAATCATGGCTCATTGCAGCTTCAGCCTCCCTGGCTCAAGCAATTCTCCCACCTCAGCCTCCCAGGTTGGACTACAAGAGTACATCACCATTTCTGGCTAATTTTTAAAAAAATATTTGTAGAGACAGGGTCTATGTTGCCCAGATTGGTCTTGAACTCCTGGGTTCAAGCAATCCTCCAACCTCAGCCTTCCAAAGTGCTAGGATTATAGACATGAGCCACCACACAGCCACTTTAACTATATATTACCATTTTTCAATCGCCTTTGAATTTTGCAGATTCAGAGTTCTTGGATGTTTACATTATTTATGTCATGACTATACATAGGGATTAATCTTCATGATAACTGGTAATATTTCTTTGAGCCTAAATTATACCATCTAAAAAACAACTGACCCATCTCTTAAAAGTATAGGCCGGGTGCGGTGGCTCACGCCTGTAATCCCAACACTTTGGGAGGCTGAGGTGAGCGGATCATGAGGTCAGGAGTTCCAGACCAGCCTGACCAACATGGTGAAACCTCATCTCTACTAAAAATACAAAAATTAGCCAGGCATGGTGGTGGGTGCCAGTAATCCCAGCTACTCGGGAGGCTGAGATGGGAGAATTGTTTGAACCTGGGAGGCAGAGGTTGCAGTGAGCTGAGATTACACCATTGAACTCCAGCCTGGGTGACAGAATGAGACTCTGTCTCCACCTCCCCCCCAAAAAATATATAAAGTGGAATAATTACGTTAAAGATGTTAAAGTCTGACTGATGACTTCTTTCTCTCCTGTGTTCTACTCCCTCATTCTTTTTTTGCAGTTGAAATAGCAAGGACCTTGTATGTTGGTCTCTCTCAATTCCTTGAACGTTTCTTAATTATTTTGGCCTCCTGCTTAGGCTATTGCTTAGGATAAAGTAGTCACTCGATAATTATATGTTAGGTAAACATATAATTATATGTTAGATGAACATATAATTACTAATAAATAACTTGATTTTAAAGGGAAAAGGGAACAAAAGTGAGTTAGTCTTTGAAAGCTTTTAGCACCTGGGAAACCTCACCTCTAAGAGGGATGGTGACTGCATAGCTGCCACCTCTCATTTCTCTGTCTTGCTTTGGTCTTCTTATGTGGCTTGACTTGCCATGTTAATTCTGCATAATAGATAGGGACTAATTTTTCTTCCATTTGTGGTACCTATTCTCCAAGTGTTTCTTAGGCTAAGTGCTGACCAACCAGCTGATTCAGTTGGATAAATGAGAAATGAGAGGAATGCTGAACACTCCCTTCTCTGTTCTGATTGAACAACTTGGATTCTCTAGTAAAAATAAAAGAAGACATTACAGAGAGAGGCAGGCAGAGGAATCTTCCCAGGAAGGCTAGGATAGGAGCTTCTTAGGGCTGGGGTTCTAGAAGCTAAGGATCAACTTCAGAATTGAATTGGCTAGTTCAGGGGTACACAAAGGAGAGGAAAAATGGAATGCTGCAGTTAGGGACAGATAGAGTTAGGAATCAGTGTGCAAAAAACATTCAATCTAAGCAAACCTGTGAAAACTGAGTCTAATGCAAAGGGGCAGCTGAGTTTGGAGAGGTTCCAGTGGCACTAAGAATAGTGTCTCTGTCATACTGGGGGAGCAGTTGCTAAAAACACTGAGCCAGGTGAGACAGAATAGGGGACCTGAAGTAATTGGGAAGGTTGTAAAGGGGAGCAGCTAGCAAAAGGATTGATGGGTCTGATGACTGCCAAGTTGAAGTCAGATAGCATGAATTTATAGTGAATCCAGGAAGTAGGGTTTCATGCCTTTGGTCAACAATAGCCTGAGAGTGAGAGTGGAGAATTTATAAGTATTGGACACATATTTTCCTTTGGTTATCAAATACAAAAAAAAAAATCTGGATTGAAATTTCCTTCCGATTCCTCTTAGCTAATGAATTTTTGGAGTATAATTTTATTTTTCTTCATGAGATAATTTTCACTTTACATATTGTACTGTGCAAGTTGAATATTATTATAATGATTTTTCCAGGTTTGTGATCAGAGCAATACTGCTAATCATATGTTAAACTAATATGCTCCCTTCTTCCTAGGCTTCCTATGCTCAAACAAAAGATTGGTTTGCATTAGCAAAACAAAGTCAGCAAACAGTATCAACCTTTTCGTTACCCTGTTGTGTACCCTACAACAAACTTAAATCACCAGCTATTTCATCTGTTTCTGGTAAGCAGAAAAGGACAAGAATGACTTTAGAACTTCTCTTTAAGTTTTTGTTTGTTTGTTCTAATTTTACAGTGCAGTACTTAGTGGTTGGGGAGAAAAAATTATCCACATACCCTTTGCTTCACTCCACTTCCTGTGTTTTTTGAGAGACAACTTTGTATAGTGAAAAGGAGATGGGTTTAGAATGCAACTCTGATATTTATTCGCTGTGTGATGTTTGATGAGTTTTTCCACTTTTTGGAGCCTTACCTTTTCTCATCTGTAAGATTAGAATAATGATATATACTAAATGTATAGAAAATGCCTGGTACCTAATATGCAGTCAATTAGTGTCATTATTTCTTATCATAGTTTACAAATTCTTGTTAAGTCTTTGCAATAAAGTGGATACAACATTTTTCTCTTCCTAAAAAAAAAATAGTTATTGATGGGAATTGAGTTTCCCTTCTGTTTTTAAGTTCAGATTATTTTTCACCTTAAAAAGCAGATAAATTTCTACTGTGGGGAGCTTTGTGGCTATACTGACTTTTCATAAAAATAAAAGGAATCTTCCAGAAATGGGAGTTATTAGAGAAAAAAACTTAGGTGTGATGACTCAGGAGAAGAACTCAGGAATTCACTTACAGTTCCTAACTAATCTCTTTAAGAAATATACGCAGACTCTGGGGAAGTTAAATCTGGATTCCCTAGAATTGAACCTGAGTCTAGGTAAAGAAGAAAATAATCTCCCCAATTGAAAATAGTTGGATTCATAGGCTTCTTGTTGTTTTCCTAAAATATTGAAGTAGATAATTAGAGATAAAAATAGTATACAGGAAGAGAAGGATGGCAGGAGATGGTGAGCTGGAATGCCTGCTTCGCTCTCTGTGACATCCTCCCTTCAGTTCCATGGGATTGAGTGTACGTCCAGCATCCTCTCACAAAGTCTAATCTCTCAATATTGGGGAATTTATTAGCAACAGAAATTGTAATGAAATGTTTCCAGTTCATTGAGATTTGAACTGTGGTAACTGAGAAAATGGTCATTGAGAATGGGGCATGGATGACAACAGTTAGCTGATCTGTGGCAATTCAAGGGGTAGATTTACTATGTGAAATAAAGCACTAACATCAGACATGTCACTGATTTTTGAAAGAGAAAATAGGAGCTAAATACTATATCTTTAGAAAAAGCATACAAATAATCCTTTTGTAAACCTTCGTGAGTATCTCGTGCCATTTTGTATCTTGTGCCATTTTGTAACTTTAATGATAAACTGTAAGTTTGATAGTAATTGAATCTTTTTTTTCTCTTTTTTTCTTTTTTTTTTTAGACGGAGTCTCACTCTGTCGCTCAGGCTGGAGTGCAGTGGCCAGATCTCAGGTCACTGCAAGCTCCGCCTCCCGGGTTCACGCCATTCTCCTGCCTCAGCCTCCCGAGTAGCTGGGACTACAGGCGCCCGCCACCTCGCCCGGCTAGTTTTTTGTATTTTTTAGTAGAGACGGGGTTTCACCGTGTTAGCCAGGATGGTCTCGATCTCCTGACCTTGTGATCCGCCCACCTCGGCCTCCCAAAGTGCTGGGATTACAGGCTTGAGCCACCGCGCCCGGCCAGTAATTGAATCTTTTAATGAAATGGTGAATTTTAAAACTTGCTATTATTGTCTCCAGTTCTGGTCTGTTCATACATGGTCTCAATCTATGGTAGTGAATTTTCTTTTATCATACAGCATGAAGTATCAAAGCACATATAATCATTTAGTATACATATTCTAATTCCTTAATAGATTTGGCACTTATATATTGACATTTATATATCAGTCTGGAATATTACATTTTAAAAGTACATAATGTATTTTCGAATATCTTCTGTGTGTTAGGGATGTCAGATATTTAGTCCATCTGCCACCATTCTTTTCTTCCAAATCCAGGGAAGACAAGGTTAATTCCCACTGGCATTTTTTTTCTACTGGTTCCAAACGTAGCCTCAGAATCCTTCTTTATTTTCGTTTTTGTTTCTTTTTTGTTCTTTCTTTTTTTTTCTTTTTCTTTTTCTTTTTTTTTTTTGAGACAGAGTCTTTCTCTATCGCCCAGGCTGGAGTGCAGTGGTGTGCTCCCAGCTCACTGCAATCTCTATCTCCTGGGTTCAAGCGATTCTTGTGCCTCAGCCTCCTGAGTAGCTGGGATTACTGTGCCACCATGCCTGGCTAATTTTTGTATTTTTAGTGGAGACGAGGTTTCACCATGTTGGCCAGGTTGGTCTGGAACTCCTGACCTCAAGTGATCTGCCCACCTCGGCCTCTCAAAGTACTGGGATGACAGGCATGAGCCACCGTGACTGGTCCAGAATCCTTCTTAAGACACTGGTCCATGCAGTCACTATCTATGATAAACCCATTTGATGATCTGGCTCTATAGCATCTATTTAATAATAAGAAAGGTTTGTATTCATATCTAATCTAATAGCCTTTTATGACTTAATACAGAGAATTTTATCTTTGATGATGGAGTTCACCCTAGGACAAAAAAGGACCCATTTAAAACCACCAAACTGATTTCTGAATTTGAAGAAGAAGAAGGAGAAGAAGAAGAAGACGAGGTGTCTGTATCTCTACAAGACACTCCTTCTCAAGCTCTTCTGAGAGTATACCTTGAAAAGAAACAGGATGTTGGTGAAAGCCTGACAATGCATTTCTCAACATGTGAAGAATTTTTAAGCTCCTATGTATACTTTATTTTGAGAGGAGCAATTCAGCAAATTGTTGGAAAGCCAGTTGGAGAAACCCCAGACTATATAAACTTCAACAATATAACAAAAGTGTCGTTTGATGATTGTTTTGAGTCTATTCGTGGCAAGAATTTTTTAAGTGAATTAGTTCAAACTACAAAGGAGAGGTCAGAAGAGATAGAACAAACAAGTTTAAGTTCAAAGAATGAGAGCGCTGGACCAGAGAGCAGGGCCGACTGGTGTATTTCTCATAGGACTTATGACATTGGCAATAGAAAGGAGTTTGAAAGATTTAAGAAATTTATAAAAGGTACATTGGGAGAGAGATATTGGTGGCTATGGATGGATATTGAGAGGTTAAAAGTTCTTAAGGACCATGGAAGACATCAAAGGTAATTCTATTTTTTTTATTTTTCAATAGTTTTAAAAACAAATTATGAATATTAATTTGGGTTATTTAGCACAGGGAGAAAGCCCAAAGTAAATTTTTAAAAATGTAATTTTTTACTCTTGGAGGAATGAATAATAATAAAACTTATTTTATTATAATAGTAATATTGATCACACTAGTTTTCTGATTTCATAGTTTTCAGATACTAATGATAACAGTTATTGGGGTTTGCATAATGTTTCTGCCCATACATTCTAGAACTACTTTCAAATTAATTATTCTATTTTCATTTTTATAACATTAAAGTGATATATAATTTTTATAGAATAAAATAATTTATCAGTTATATACCACACTAGCATAAAATAGACACCTACTCTCCCTAGTAACCTGCTTGGTTAACAAATTCCATAATCTTTGGTTAGATGCCAGGTAGCTGGGTATCTGGATGAGTCTCTCTGCTAGAAAACTTCTTGGAGGTCTGATGGGGCTCAGGTCTTTGTTTGGTCAGCTCTATATGTTTTAGATTACTGTAAGTTGAAGAAAAGAGAACCCTGTTTTAGGAAAGTCTTTAACTTGTCTTTAGTCTCCTGGTCTGCTCTGAAGCAGATCAACTATAGTAGATTGCAATTTCCTTTAAGGGTTTGACTGAGTATGTACTAGTCACTGGGTTATTCCACTTATTTTAATGACGTTCAGATCACAAAGCTCATTGTTGTATATAGCTATAAGAGCAGAGGTCACTAAATGGTTGATTATGAAGCATGACCTGATTGATCATTACCACTTTTGAACATATGTCAGGGTAGTTACATGCAAGTAGCCTACATAGGTTTTTCAGGATCAGCACTGTAGTTCCCACTGTTGCTGTAACAAATCACCACAAACTTAGTGACTTAAAGCAACAGAGTTTTATTTATTCTCAGACAGTTCTGGAAGTCAGAAGGTTCTAGGGGTAAACAAATTCCTTATTTTTTCCATCTAATGAAGGCCTTGGTTCATGGGCTTTTTCTCCATCTTCAAAGCTAGCAGCACAGCATCTTCTTTCTGACCTCTGCTCTATCCTCACATTTTTCTCTGTGATGTTGACCTTCTTGTCTCTCTCTTAGAAGGATCTTTGTGATTACCATGGGACAATCTAGGTAATACAGGAGATCTCTTTAAAGTCTTTAACTTAAGCACATCTGCAGAGTTTCCTTTGACATGTAAGGTAACTTAGTCACAAGTTCTAGAGATTAGAACATAGACATCTTTGCAAGGTCATTTATTCAGCTTGTCACAAATACCCTTCCCATTTCCATAACTGTGAGAAGTATTTTTACCTCCACAAAAATTTTGGGTACCTCTGACACTCATTGTTGGTTTTGAGATAGTTCATTACTTGTCTGAAACATTTCAGAAGTGAAAACATTTTGGTAGTTGAATATTCTACCAATGTGTGTGTGTATATGTGGAAACGTGTTTTTTTTCAGACATCTTGAGAAGATGAAAAAATGCTATCTAGTGAGCAATGGAGATTACTACCTTTCTGCAGAAATCTTATCAAAATTTAAACTGTTAGATGGATCACAGTGGAATGAAGAGCATTTAAGAAATATTCAGCCTGAAGTTTTAAAACCTTTACTTCTGTATTGGTAAGAAAACATAAATCAGTTACTTTTACTTTTCTTAGGCCAGTTGTGAGTTACACCTTTTTTTCTTATGGATATATGACTTATGGAAACCTAAAATGACAAGACTATTATATCTTTGGCATTCTTTAAGTTACTTGTCCTTTAGATAATTTGGATGTTTGGATGACTTTAAATCCATAATAAGGTAGAACAGTACTTAAGTTGCCTTTTAACTTTGGTGATCATATTCTTTTTTTTTTCAGCAGAATTTACATTTTATTTATTTATTTACTTTTAACTTCTATTTTAAGTACAGGGCTCCATGTGTAGGTTTATTACATAGGTAAACTTGTGTCATTAGGGGTTTGTTGTAGGATTATTTCATCATCCAGGTGTTAAGCCTTATATCCCTTAGTTATTTTTCCTGATCCTCTTCCTCCTTTCTATCCTCCACCCTCTGATAGGCCTCAGTGCGTGTTGTTCCCCTCTGTGTATCCATGTGTTCTCATCATTTAGTTCCTACTTATAAGTGGGAATGTGATGTATTTGGTTATCTGTTCCTGTGTTAGTTAGCTGAGGAGAATGACCTCCAGTTGCATCCATATCCCTGCAAAGGACGTGAACTTGTTCTTTCTTATGGCTGCATAGTATTCCATGGTATATATGTACCACATTTTCTTTATCCAGTCTATCACTGATGGGCAATTAGGTTGATTCCATATCTTCACTATTGTGAATAGTGCTGCAATGAACATACACGTGCATGTGTCTCTATAACAGCATGATTTATATTCCTTTGGGTATATACCAAGTAATGGGATTGCTGTATCAAATGGTATTTCTATTGTTAGGTCTTTGAGGAATTGCCACACCGTCTTCCACAGTGATCAAATTAATTTACACTCCCACCAACAGTGTATAAGCCTTCCTTTGTCCCCACAACCTCACCAGCCTCTGTTATTTTTTTTTGACTTTTTACTAATAGCCATTCTGACTGGCTTGAGATGGTATCTCAGTGTGGTTTTGATCAGTGGTGTTGAACTTCTTTTCATATGATTGTTGGCCACATGTATGTCTTCTTTTGAAAGTGTTCATGTCCTTTACCTACTTTTTAATGGTTTTGTGTGTGTGTGTGTGTGTGTGAATTTAAGTTCCTTATAAATGCTGGATATTAGATCTTCGTTTGATGCATAGTTTGCAAAAATTTTCTCCCATTCCATAGGTTGTCTGTTTACTTTGTTGATAGTTTTCTTTGCTGTGCAGAAGCTCTTTAGTTTAGATAAATCCCATTTGTCAATTTTTGCTTTGGTTGCAGTTGCTTTTGGCATCTTTGTCATGATATCTTTGCCTGTGCCTGTTTCCTGAATGGTATTGCCTTGGTTATCTTCCATGGTTTTTATAGTTTTGAGTTTTACATTTAAGTCTTTAATCCATCTAGAGTTAATTTTTGTGTATGGCATAAGGAAGGGGTCCGGTTTCAGTCTTCTGCATATGGCTAGCCAGTTATCCTAGCTCCATTTATTGAATAGGGAATTCTTTCCCCATTGCTTGTTTTTGTCAGGTTTTTCAAAGATCAGATAGTTGTAGGTGTGTGGTCTTATTCCTGCATTCTCTATTGTTCCATTGGTCTATGTATCTGTTATTGTACCAGTACCATGCTGTTGTGGTTACCATAGACCTGTAGTATAGCTTGAAGTTGGGTAGTGTGATGGCTCCAGCTTTGCTCTTTTTGCTTAGGATTGCCTTGGCTATTTAGGCTCTTTTTGGTTCCATATGAATTTTAAAGTACTTTTGTTTAGTTCTGTGAAGAATCTCAATGGTAGTCTAATAAGAATTGCATTGAATCTATAAATTGCTTTGGGCAGTATAGCCATTTTAATTATATTGATTCTTCTTATTCATGAGTATGGAATGTTTTTCCATTTGTTTGTGTCGCCTCTGATTTCTTTGAGCAATGTTTTGTAGTTCTCCTTGTAGAAAATTTTCACCTCCCTACTTAGTTATATTCCTAGGTATTCCTAGCTATATTGCTATATTCCTAGGTATGCTTTTTGTGGCAGTTGTGAATAGGGGTATGTTCCTGATTTGGCTGTCAGCTTGGAACACATTCTTCTACACCTGACATTTTGATGATTGGTATTTCATAAAATTTGTGTGTGTGTGTGTGTGTGTGTGTGTGTGTGTGTGTGTGTATACATGTAGCTAGAGTTGCTATTATCATCTTAATAAGCTTTTTTTGAGTATTACTATAGGCTAAGTGCTATGCTAAGAATACAAGGGTGAAACATGATCAAATCCTTGTGGTCATAGTATGATGGGAAGAATATACATATGATATTAGTAAAACTAAAGAAAGTGTGATAAATGCACAGGATATAGAGGGGAGGTAATGTTTTACCTGGGAACTTGAGGGACTTGAAACAAGGGAAAGAGAATGGGCATAGTGGAAAAAAATATATACCATTTGAAGATCAATGAATTGTACCATGTGACTGTGATCGATCTGATTGTGTCACTTATCTGCACTAGACTTTTTATTTTAAGATAACTGTAGACTTACAGTCAAAGAAGGCTGAGCATGATGGCTTGTGCCTGTAATCTCAGCACTTTGGGAGACTGAGGCAGGAGGATTGCTTAAGGCCAGGAATTTGAGACCATCCTGGGCAACGTAGTATGCCCTCTATTTTATTAAAACCATTTTTTAAAATAAAGAAAAATAAAAAAATAATAATACAAACAGATACTGTGTATCTTCCATATATTTTCCCCCAGTGGTAACATCTTGCATAACTATAGTACAATATCACAATGAGGACATTGACTTTGATACAATTTCTTTGTTATTTTTCTCTCTGGAAGATCTGTCCAATGCTGAAAGTGGGGGATTGAAGTCTCCAGCTATTACTGCATTGGGGCCTATCTCTCTTTTTCATTCTAATAATATTTCCTTTTTATATCAGAGTGCTGCAGTATTTGGTACATATATATTTAAAATTGTTATATCCTCTTACTGAATTGACCCCTTTATCATTATATAGTAATCTTCTTTGTCTCTTCTTACAGTTTTTGTCTTGAAATCTGTTTTGTCTGATATAAATATAGCTACTCCTGCTTTTATTTATTTTTTTTGTTTCCATTGACATGGAACATGTTTTTCCATCCCTTTATTTTTAGTTTGTATGTGTCTTTGTAGGTGAAGTGTGTTTTTTGTAGGCACCATATCAGTGGGCCTCGTTTTTTCATCCATTCAGCCACTGTGTCTTTTGATTGGAGAGTTTAGCCCATTTACATCAATGTCATTATTGATAAGTAAGGAATTCTGCCATTTTGTTGTTTTCTGGTTGTTTTGTGGTGTTTTATTCTTTCTTTCCTTCCTTTCTGTCTCCCTTTAGTGAATGTGATTTTCTCTGTCAATATGATTTAGTTTCTTGCTTTTTATTTCTTGTGTATCCATTGTATGTTTTTTGGTTTGAGATTACCATGAGGCTGGCAAATACTATCTTATAACCCATATTTTAACCTGATAAGAACTTAACATTGCATAAACATACGTAGCAAAAAGAAAACTAATAAAAATTCTATGCTTTAACTTTGTCCCCCTACTTTTAAATGTTTTGTTGTTTCTGTTTATATCTTATTGTACTGTCCATGTCTTGAAAAGTTGTTGTAGTTCTTAATTTTGATTGGTTCATTGTTTAGTCTTTCTACTTAGGATAAAAGTAGTTTATGCATCACTGTTACAGTGTTATAATATTCTGTGTTTTTCTGTTTATTTACTATTACCTGTGTGTTTTATACCTTCAGGTGATTACTTATTGCTTATTAACGTTCTTTTCTTTCTGATTGAAATACTCTCTTTAGCATTCTTGTAGGACAGGACTTGTGTTGATGAAATCCCTCAGCTTTTGTTTGTCTGGGAAAGTCTTTATTTCTCCTTCATATTTGAAGGATATTTTTGTTGGATATACTATGCTAGGGTAAAAGGATTTTCCTTCAGCACTTTAAATATTAGGTTGGTGCAAATGTTATTGTGGTTTTTGCCATTATTTTTAATATGTCATGCCACTCTCTCCTGACCTGTAACGTTTCTTTTGAAAAGTCACCTGCTGGATGTATTAGAACTCCATTGTATATTGTTTATTTTTCTTTCTGCTTTTGGGTTCCTTTCTTTATCTTTGACCTTTGGGAGTTTGAGTATTAAATGCCTTGAGGTAGTCGTCTTTGGGTTAAATCTGCTTGGTGTTCTATAGCCTTCTTACATTTGGATATTGATATCTTTCTCTAGGTTTGAGAAGTTCTCTGTTATTATCCCTTTGAATAAACTTTCTACCCTTATGTCTTTTCTACCTCCTCTTTAAGGCCAATAACTCTTAGATTTGCCCTTTTGAGGCTGTTAAGGCATGCTTTATTGTTGCTTTTTTTTTTTTTTTTTTTTTTTGTCTCCTCTGGCTATGTATTTTCAAATAACCTGTCTTCAAGCTCACTGATTATTTCTTCTTAATCAATTATACTGTTAAGACTCTGATGCATTCTTCAGAATCCCAATTGCATTTTTGAGCTCCAGAATTGCTGCTTGATTCTGTTTAACAATTTTAATCTCTTTGTTAAATTTATCTGATAGAATCTTGAATTTCTTCTCTGTGTTATCTTGAATTTCTTTGAATTTTCTTAACACAGCTATTTGGAATCTTCTGTCTGAAAGGTCACATATCTCTGTTTTTCCAGAATTGGTCCCTGTTGCCTTATTTCATTCATTTGGTGAGGTTGTTTTTTCCTGAATGATGTTGAGCTAGCAGATGTTCTTCAGTGTCTGGGCATTGAAGAGTTAGTCCATTCTCTTGTTACTAATAAAGACATGCCTGAGACTCAGTAATATGTAAAGGAAAGAGGTTTATTGGACTCACAGATCCACATAACTGGGGAGGCCTCACAATCATGGCGGAAGACAAAGGAAGAGCAAAGGGGTGTCTTACGTGGCTGCAGGCAAGAGAGCTTGTGCAGGGGAACTCCTATTTATAAAAATCAGATATCATGAGACTTATTCACTACCACAAGACCAGCATGGGAAAGACCCACCCCCATGATTCCATTACCTCCCACTGGGTTCCTCCCATGACACATAGGAATTATTACAATTCAAGGTGAGATTTGGGTGGGGAAACAAAGCCAAATCATATAATTCTGCCCCTGGCCATCCCAAATCTAATGTTCCTTTCACATTTCAAAACACAATCATGCCTTCCTAACAGTCCCCAAAGTCTTAACTCATTTTGCATTAACTCAAAAGTCCACAGTCCAAAGTCTCATCTGAGACAAGGCAAGTCCCTTCTGCCTATGAGCCTGTAAAATCAAAAGCAAGTCAGTTACTTCCTAGATACAATGGGGGTACAGGATTGGTGTAAATACACCCATTCTAACTGGGAGAAATTGGCCAAAACGAAAGGGCTACAGACCCCATGCAAGTCCAAAATCCAGCAGGACAGCCAAATCTTAAAGCTCTGAGATGATCTTCTTTGATTCTATGTCTCACGTTCAGGTCATGCTGACGTGAGAGGTGGGTTCCCATGGTCTTGGGCAGCTCTGCCTCTGTGGCTTTGCGGTGTACAGCCTCCCTCCCGCTGCCTTCATGGTCTGGCATTGAGCGTCTGCATCTTTTCCAGGCACACAGTGCAAGCTGTTGGTGGATCTACCATTCTGGGGTCTGGAGGATGGTGGCCTTCTTCTCACAGCTCCACTAGGCAGTGCCCCAGTGGGGACTCTGTGTGGGAGCTCCAACACCACATTTCCCTTCCACACTGCTCTAGCAGAGGTTCTCCATGAGGGCCCCGCCCCTACAGCAAAATTCTGTCTGGACATCCAGCCATTTCCATACATACTCTGAAATCTAGGCAGAGTTTCCCAAACCTCAATTCTTGACCTCTGGGCACCTGCAGGTTCAACACCATTTGGAAGCTGCCAAGGCTTCAGAGGGACTTGCACCCTCTGAAGCCATGGCCCAAGCTGTGCCTTGACCCCTTTTAGCCACACTGGAGCAGCTGGAACACAGGGCATGAAGTCTCTAGGCTGCACAAAGCAGAGGCCCTGGGTCCCAGCCCACAGAAACATTTTTTTTCCCCTAGGCCTCCAGGCCTATGGTGGGAGGGGCTGCTGTGAAGGTATCTGACATGCCCTGGAGACATTTTCCCCATTGTCTTGATGATTAACATTTGGCTTATCATTACTTATGCAAATTTCTGCAGCCAGCTTGAATTTCTCCCCAGAAAATGGGTTTTCTTTTCTATTGCATCGACAGGCTGCAAATTTTCGAAACTTCTATGCTGTGCTTCCCCTTGAATGCTTCGCTGCTTAGAAATTTTTTTCTCTGGATACCCTAAATCATCTCTCTCAAGTTCAAAGTTCCACAGGTCTCTGGGGCAGGGGCAAAATGCCACCAGTCTCTTTGCTAAAACATAGCAAGAGTCACTTTTGCTCCATTTCCCAACAAATTCCTCATCTCCATCTGAGACCACCTCAACCTGGACTTTATTGTCCATATCACTATCACCATTTTGGTCAATGCCATTCAACAAGTCTCTAGGAAGTTCCAAACTTTGCTACATCTTCTTGTCTTCTTCTGAGCCCTCCAAATTGTTCCAACCTCTGCCTGTTACACAGTTCCAAAGTTGCTTCCACATTTTCAGTATCTTTACAGCAGACCCCACTCTACTGGTACCAGTTTACTGTATTAGTTCATTCTCATGCTGCTAATAAAGACATACCTGAGACTGGGTAATATATAAAGCAAAAAGGTTTAATGGACTCATGGTTCCACATGGCTGGGGAGGCCTCACAATCATGGTAGAAAACAAAGGAAGAGCAAAGGGATATCTTACTTGGCAGCAGGCAAAACAATTTGTGCAGGGGAACTCCCATTTATAAAACCGTCAGATCTTGTGAGACTTATTCACTATCAGGAGAACAGCACAGGAAAGACCTGCCCCCATGATTCAGTTACCTCCCATCAGATCCCTCCAATGATATGTGGGAATTATTATAATTCAAGGTGAGATTTGGGTAGGGACACAGAGGCAAACCGTATCAGGTAGATATTGTAGTCTTCACTACCTGGGCTTGTTTGTACCCATCCTTCTTGGGAAGGCTTTCCAGATATTTGAAAGGACTTGGATATTGTGATATAAGCTGTATCTGCTTTAGGGGGCACACTAAGCTTAGTAATGCTGTTGTTCTTGCAAACTCATAGAGGTACCTCCTGGATGGTCTCGGACAATATCCGGGAGAATCCTCTGGACCCCAAGTGGAGACTCTTGTTCTCTTCCCTTACTTTCTCCCAAGCAGAGTCTCTCTCTCTCTTCTGAGCCACCTAAAGCTGGGAGTGGAGTGTGGCTACCACCACTGTGACTGTGCTGGGTCAGATCTGAAGCTCGCATAGCACTGGGTCTTGCCCAAGCCCTACTGTAACCACTCCCTGGTTACTGTGTATGTTTGCTCAAAGCCCTGGGTTCTACAACTAGCAGGTGGCAAAGCCAGCCAGGCTTGTGTCCTTCCCTTCAGGGTGGCAAGTTCCCGCAGGCCCTAGGTGGGTCCAGAGTTGCCATCCAGGAGTCAGGGACTAGAGTCAAGCACCTTAGAAATCTACCTGGTGTACTATTGTACTGTGGCTGAGCTGACACTCAAAGCATAACTTGTAGTGCTTCCCACTGTTCCCTCCCCTTTCCAAAGGTGGAGGAGCCTTACCCCACAGCCACCATCACCATGGGCCGTGAGGAGTTCTGCCAGCCATCCCATGTATGATTTATTTGATAAAAGTCTACAGATATGCCCCCTTACTGGTTGACATGCAAATATGTAATTTTGAATATTTCCAAGTCTGCAAGTAAAGGTTCCGAAATATAGTATAGAATGACCACAGAGATCTATACAGAATGCCTTCTGATCCTACACTAATTATGGACATTGGATTCTCTTTCACTTCCAATCTGTGTTCATATCGGGAGAGATATCCATCTTCTTCCTATTTTACTTTATTTTTAAAATTTTTGAAATTTTTTTAGAGACAGGGTTTCACTTTGTCAGTCAGGCAGGAGTGCAGTGGCATGGTCATGGCTCACTGCAGCCTAGAACTCCTGAGCTCAAGTGATCCTCTTACCTCAGCTTCCCAAGTAGATAGGACTTACAGAAACATGCCACCATGCTCAGCTAATTTAAAATTTTTTTCTGTAGAGACAAGCTTGGCATGTTGCCTAGGCTGGTCTTGAACTCCTGGCTTCAAGCAATCCTCCCACCGTGGCTTCCCCAAATACTGTGATTATAGGTATGAGCCATCATGCATAGTCATTCTTCCTATTTTAAAGGGAAGTAATTTTCTACCAGGCCTTGAAATATGGAATAAGAATTAGTTTTTGGGCTGTGGCATTAAGGGGAAGACCTGGTCCAAGAAGCAATTACCAGCAGGCTCTTACAGCTGGAGTTAACCCTATATCCAATAAAGTGTTAGCCCACATACTGAATACCATGATATCTATCCAATTAAGTGTGGCCTTAATATTGTGCCAGACACTGTTTTCCGTAAGTTTCTGGCAGTAATGTTGGTCTTTGATTTATATAAATTATTATAAAATTAATTCTTACCTTCAAATTTAAAGCTTGAAAATAAATAATATGCATTATAACCTACTTTAGTAGCATACTTAAGCATTATAAAAATGTTTATAGGCCGGGCACGGTGGCTCACGCCTGTAATCCCAGCACTTTGGGAGGCCAAGGCGGGCAGATCACAAGGTCTGCAGATCAAGACCATCCTGGCTAACACGGTGAAACCCTGTCTCTACCAAAAATACAAAAATTAGCCAGGCATGGTGGCAAGTGTCTGTAGTCCCAGCTACTTGGGAGGCTGAGGCAGCAGAATCGCTTGAACCCAGGAGGCAGAGGTTGCAGTGAGCTGACATCACACCACTGCATTCCAGCCTGGGCGACAGAGCAAGACTCTGTCAAAAAAAAAAAAAAAAAAAAAGTTTATATGTTTTAAATGTTAATTTTATTCTACCAATTTTTATTATAGATAAATGCCAAAGTGCCTAAAAATTATCCCAAGTACATTTCTTATTTATTTTACTAGAAACTGTAAGGTGTTTTAAAAATTCCTTTATGGATAGACAGATTTCTTTCCCTCCCTTCCTCCCTCTCTCCCTTCTTTCCTTCCTTCCTTCCTTCCTTCCTTCCTTCCTTCCTTCCTTCCTTCCTTCCTTCCTTCCTTCCTTCCTTCCTTCCTTCCTCCTTCCTCCCTTCCTCCCTCCCTCCCTCCCTCCCTCCCTCCCTCCCTCCCTTCCTCCCTTCCTTCCTTTTTTTTTGGAGTTTCGCTCTTGTTGCCCAGGCTGGAGTGCAATGGCACAATCTTGGCTCACCACAACCTCCGCCTTCTGGGTTCAAGCAATTCTCCTGCCTCACCCTTCCGAGTAGCTGGGGTTATAGGCACCATGCCCAGCGAATTTTTTTTATTTTTAGTTTTCTTATCAAGCAGCTAATAATTTGAACATAATTTTACTTATGGTGTTTTTCCCAATGTATATTGCTTTTTTATGTGAGTGAATGGAATTGCAGGCAGCTGACATATCATAGAAAAATATTTTTTCAAGGCTAGGCAGTAGAGAAAGAAGTAGAAGTTATTAGAAAAGGAGTATGGCAAGACTGTTAATTGTGAGCACAGCTATTACGTATTTTGTAGGCTTTTCATTTTTGAGGCTTATTGTTTAGTTCAATCTTACATTTATTTTTCCAACAAACAGGGCACCAAGATTCTGTGTTACTCATTCACCCTCAACAAAATACGCTAGTGCTGAACTGAAATTCTGGCACCTCCGTCAAGCAAAACCAAGGAAGGATATTGACCCTTTTCCACAAATGGCAACCCTCTTGCCATTAAGACCCAAATCTTGCATTCCACAGATACCTGAGATCCAGGTAGGGTGTACATTCATGCCTTGATCTCTACTAAGTTTGTAGTAAAATATGTATGCTTGAGTGTTTGTGCACTGATAATTTTCATTATAAGCTTTGTTTTGATTGTTGCTAATGTACAAGCTGCAACATTTAGGAAATAAGAAAACCTACAATCTGTTCTTTACCAAGCAGCCAAAGTGAGCCTTTAAAAATATATAATCATGGCCGGGCACGGTGGCTCACGCCTGTAATACCAGCACTTTGGGAGGCTGAGGCAGGCGGATCACGAGGTCAGGAGATCCAGACCATCCTGGCTAACATGGTGAAACCCCATCTCTACTAAAAATACAAAAAATTAGCTGGGCATGGTGGCAGGTGTCTGCAGTCCCAGCTACTTGGGAGGCTGAGGCAGGAGAATGGCATGAACCCAGGAGGCGGAGCTTGCAGTGAGCTGAGATCACGCCACTGCTCCAGCCTGAGGAACAGAGCGAGACTCCATCTCAAACTAAAAAAAAAAAAAAAAAAAAAAAAAGTATATATATATATATATATGTATATATATCTAAAATCATGCCACTTGTCTTCTCAAAATTCTCCAGTGGTCTTCTTTTTCACTCTGAATAAAATCCAAAGTCTTTACACAGTTGTATAAGCTCCTACTAACCCTCTGACTTCATTTCCTACCACTCTAACTTACTTCATTCCAACCACATTGGTGTCCTTGTTCTTCTTTGAAGACACCACAGAAAAATCTCCAGGGCTTTGTGCTTGCTGTTTGCCCTGCTTAGAGCACTCTTCCTCCAGATATGCACATGGCTTTTCCCCTCACTTCCTTTAGGTGTCTGCTCAAGTGCCATTTAATCAGAGAGGCTATTCTTGAGGCTTATTATTTCTATATAAGCACACTTATGTAAAATAGCTCACATACCGTCCATCACTATCTATACCCTTTGCCCTCCTTTATTTTGCTTTACTATATTTATTACAATGTGATTTACCTCTTTATTGTCTTTTACCTCCTACTAGAATGTAAAGAACTTTTCTTTAAGTGCATTTCACCAGTGCCTAGAACAGTGCCTGGCACATAATAGTTGCTGAGTAAGTATAAATTAAATGAATGAGTGAGAAGTAGCAATAGCTGAATTATAAGTCATGAGCATTTTTTCAAGTGGGGAAAACAGTACAAAACATAAAGGGGAGAAGTTCAAAAAGAGAAGAAAAGTTAACTAACTTTGTAGAGAAGAAATAACCCTACATTTTGGCATAGAGATGTAGTAACTGTAGATACTACCTGTGTTTCAGAAGTAAAGAGCCTTATTAGTCTTAGTGGCCGTTAAAGGTGTCACATGTTAACTGTTATTGGCCATATAGTCACATACAACCTCTTGGAAAGATTGCTTTATATTCAGATGTCTTATTTTAAAATGCAGGAAGATATATAATGCAGTTTTTAAAGTTTTACTTCTACAAGTAGTGTTTTAGAGCCGGAGAGACCTTAACCCTGTCTGTGGTTTAACTCTGGAAACATTAGAATCACCTGAAGAACTGTTCAGACATACCAGTGCCTGGGTCTCACCTTCAGAGATTCTGATTTAATTGATCTGGAATGGGTCAGGGTGACTTTGTAAAATCAGGGGATTGGCTTACAACTGAAGTTCTCAACCCTTCCTGAACATTAGAGCCACATTTTAGAAGCTGCAATTTATTAAGATTCTCAGGTGATTCATATGTGAAGCACTACTATCGACTGGTAGTTCTCAAGCTTTAGCATTCAGAAAAGTCAGTTGAAGAACTTGTTAAAATAGAGATTTCTGGGCTTCACTCAGAGATCAAAATCCAGTAGTCCTGGGGTGGAACCCAAGGATTCATTTGCTTTTCTTTTTTTCTTTCTTTTTTTTTTGGAGATGGAGTTTCGTTTTTGTTGCCCAGGCTGGAGTGCAATGGTATGGTCTTGGCTCACTGCAACTTCTGCCTCCCAGGTTCAAGCAATTCTCCTGCCTCAGCCTCCCAAGCAGCTGGTATTACAGGCACCCACCACCACACCCGGCTAACTTTTTTTGTATTTTTAGTAGAGACGGGATTTCACCATGTTGGCCAGGCTGGTCTCGAACTCCTGACCCAGGTGATCTACCTGCCTCGGCCTCCCAAAGTGCTGGAATTACAGGCTTGAGCCACCCCGCCCAGCCTCATTTGCATTTCTAACAAGCTCTCTGCCTGGTGATGCTTTTGCTGCTGCTCTGGGGACCACATTTTAAGTTAATGTCACTTTAGTGCACGAATGTCTCCTCATCTTGGAGCTGTAGTACAGGAAGCACATCATCTGATAACATATGAACATTTGTACAAACAACATTATCAAGCTGAAAAGAAAGGGGGAAGAAAAAATAAGTGACGTGGTTAATGAAAGGAACTCGAATAAGAGAACAATGCCAAAGGAGTGGGCAGAGATTAGCTTGTGTGAAAAAGTGGTATAAATGTGACTTCTCATCTGTTGTCTTCATTTGACTTCCTGAAAATTATTACCGTATGCTGTCATTGATGTTTTCTAGTTGAACAACTTATTCTGATCTCACTCTCTCTCTCCTTGGCAGAAAATACTCTAAGGAATAGACCTCAATTCCATTTTATTTTTCCATTACAGAAACTAAGGTATAACTTATATACAGCAAAATTCAACATTTTTAGTGTATAGTTCTGGAAATTTGGACAAAAGTATACATTGTGTATCTACCATCACACTCATGGTGTAGAGCAGTTCCTTTATATCGCCCTACGCTACAATCCACTGTGACCCTTTCTTAGGCTTTTTTTGTTTTGTTTTTGTTTCCCCACCCATCCCCATCATTTACTTTCTGGCTACTTCTAGCTTTCACCTAAGCCAGCAAGCTCAAAAAGTCTAATATAGGCCTTTGTCTATATAATATGTTAGTTTTTTTATTTTAAGAAGCCTTAAAAAATTATTGTGGTAG
Organism: Rhinopithecus roxellana; assembly: GCF_007565055.1. NCBI lineage: Eukaryota > Metazoa > Chordata > Mammalia > Primates > Cercopithecidae > Rhinopithecus > Rhinopithecus roxellana. Next base: position 63,967,986 of record NC_044557.1, on the reverse strand, counting down.
AAAACATAATATAAAATTTGTCATCTTAATCATTTTTTATATGTATGGGTTCAGTAGTATTATATTCACAATGTTGTGAAACAGATCTCTAGAAGCCTTGTTTATTAAGAAGCCTTAAAAAATTATTGTGGTAAAAAACATAACATAAAATTTGTCATCTTAACCATTTTTTATATGTATGGGTTCAGTAGTGTTAGTTATATTCACAATGTTGTGAAACAGATCTCTAGAACTTTTTCATCTTGTAAATATGACTCTGCCCATTAAAGACCAACTCTCCTTTTTCCCATCCCCACAGCCCCTGGTAACCACCACTCTACTTTCTGTTTCTATAAATTTGGCTACTTTTGTATTATATACTTTAAATAATAAGCTCAGCCTCCTGTGGTAACTCTCATTTACAGAGTGTTGTTTCATGTCATGCCGTGTTCTGAATTACTAAAACAGATGTAAGCCCTTATATATGGGAAGTTATATATAGAATATACTTGTTATTAATTTTCTTTATAGAATTCTTAAAAAATTATTAGTAGTTATTACATAGAGTATATATAAGGCTTTATTATTTGTTCTGGATAATAAAACATTATAAGTATATTCCTTGCTTTCTTGCAATGTATATAATATTCTAATGGAAGTTGACGTATTAGAAAAGTTTTGTATGTTTGTTTTTGAAATTATAAAAAAATAATAAAACTACTGTAAATTTGGAAACTGGAGAAGAGACAAATCACTTCTGATCTCACCTACTTCCAGACAACTACTAACTTATTTTCTTTTAGGCTTCTTCTGTGAATTTTTTGTTTTACTGTACTTAGACTTTTGTTTTCTGATTATCTGTTTTATCATAAGTATTTATCCATGTGTGCCATCATTTTTGTAACTACTACTTTTAAGTATTATAGAATGTTACATTTACGTATATCCCATTCTCCATTGGACATTTAGGTGTTTATAATTTTTTTAATCCATGCATCTCATATTCTGGATTTAAATTGTTAACTTTTACCATAAATAACTCTTTAAGAATGGGAAAAATAACCATGAAGAAAAAATGCCCCCAAATGTAAGGAAATAGTACTGTTAAGATATAGAGCCCTTCTTATGTGGACCAAGGGTATCTTTGTTTCATTTGCCTGCCCTGTGACTGCTGACACCACCACCCCCCAAACCCTCGCCACACATACATACATCTAGCTCTAATACCTATTCAGTTATAGAAAAAAGAATAGTTTTTACAACGTTCTCTCTCTAGGAAAGAGTCTTCTTTCACAATGGTGGAAGTAAGGATATAAGCCTTTGGCTCTTCCTTTTTTATAGTCTAAATTGCTGTGTGATTCCACTTTGCTGCTTGCAAAAGTAGGAGTTAGAAAAGGAAAAAATTTCTATTCTAATGGGAAGCATTGTAGGAGGCAGAGTGAAAGAAAAAGTACTCTAGTGATCAGAATAAATCTGAGGTATAGGTGCAAGCTGTGCTTTTTTCTCTCTCTCTTATTTTCATTTTGCTCATTATGTTACCATCTTTTAGAAAGAAGAATTCAGCTTATCACAACCTCCCAAATCTTCCAGTAAATCACCTGGAGTAAAAACAGCAACTCAAAAGCCCTGGAAGAGGACGCTTTTGTATCCAGATTCTTCTAAGGATCATGTGATTGAGAAAGGGTAGGTGCAACTTTTTGTATCAAGTGCTTTTCTGCAATACTAAGATTTTTAGAGAATTTAAAAACTAAACAGAAATTAAAAACTAGTACTTTGATATTTTTACATGGGTTCTTAATTTTCAGTGATATGTATTAGAGGCTTATACTTTGCATGAATACTCTAAATTAGGAGTAGAGTTCCAGATATTAGTAATTTTCAAAGAGATCGATGCCTCTGATCTCCAGCTTCTCAAGACTTCTCTGAGAAGATTGCCCTCTAATTCTTTTTTGGCTCTATTCAATAATTCTATATTTCTCAAATTTGAGAACTTATAAGACTCTCAAGAATATTGTCATTGTTACTGACCAGACACGGTGGCTCAGGGCTGTAATCCCAGCATTTTGGAGGCCAAGGCAAGCAGATTGCTTGAGCCTAGGAGCTTGAGACCAGCCTAGGTAATATAGTAAGATCATGTCTACAAAAAATTTAAAACATTAGCCGAGTGTGGTAGCATGTGCCCATAGTATCAGCTACTTGGAAGGCTGAGGGATGAGAATCACTTGAACCCGGGAGGCAGCGGTTGCAGTGAGCCCAGATCGTGCCACTGCACTGCACTCCAGCCTGGGTGACAGATTGAGATTCCATTAAAAAAAAAAAAAAAAAAGGGATGAAGGATTTACCAGTGTCTTTGACTCTCATAAGCAAAGCCTCAGGAAAAAGCAGCCTCAAATGCTGAAATCACCTCTGTGAATTCTCTGGGTTTTGGCTCAATTATTCTTAACTACATTGTTAGCACTCAGATGCCCTTAAGCAGATTTATTTTTGTAAGTTTTTTCAGCTTATCTAGTTGCCTTCTACCTGAGGTTGATCCAAATCACCTTCTCTGCCATTTCCAAAAGTAGCAGTTAATGAGCTTTTGTGGCATTGAAACTTTGCTTGCATTGTATAAATTAATTCTTTTTTTAAAAAATTGCAACACTGTTCTGAAGGCACATGTATCTGTTAATTCTTACTGCATCCCCATGAAGAAGCCATTATCATCATTTTTCAAGTGATAAAACAAGTTAAAAGACATATAGGCAGGAGTTGACAGAAAAGCTGAATTTTGAAAACTATACATGTTATGGCTAGAGTATAGAGTATTACAGTGAAAAAGTAGGAGATGAGCTGAAAAGATAAGTGAGGTTCAGAATGTGAAATTTCTTATCTGTCATATTAAAGAATCGAGATTATTCTCTATGAACTCAAGAACAACTGGAGAGTTTTTGTGTGTGTGTGTGTGTCATTTACTGAAATTGTTTTATTCTTAAAAATTAGAAATATAAACATAGTTCAAAAATAGTGGCATGTTATACACTTGTTTAGTGCCTTGTTTTTTCATTTTAAATTTTCATTAAAATATCTTAGATTTTTTTCCATAGCAGTGATTGTGCTATAGCAATAGATATACTGTAATCTATTTTGATTCTTATTCTTGTCAACTTGCCTCCTCCTATGTCTGCTTCTTTCATTTTATACCATACTTTGCATTTGTATTCTATTGATGGACATGATGTTGTTTCTATTTTTTTCTGTTACAAACGGTGTTATAGTGGATATTCTTATACATTGCTCTATTTCATATATATATGTATGTCCCCGTAAGGAAAGCATTGCCTTCATTTTTCAGGTGATGAAACAAGTGAAAAGACATACAGGCATGAGTTGAGAGAAAAGTTGAATTATTCAACATTAATTCAACAATTAATATTTGTTGAATATATATATAATATTTCATATATATGATAATTTCCTAAAAGAATTTTTGAGTCAAAGCTCATGTGCTTTTTAAATTTTGCTAGATAATATAAAATATCATCAGAGTTATAACAACTTATACTTCCTTCAGCATATATGAATGCCTTTTTTTAACCATTCCTTTCCCAACATAGTATGCATTACCCTTGCTGAACAGATATATTTTCAAAACAGTATTTCTTATTTTGACTGAAGTTGAACATTTTTAAATATGTTTAAGAACTACTACTTTATTTTCTGTGAATTTGTTATTCTCAGAAGGAGGAAAACCAGGACTGGAGGAGGCAGATGATTTTAATTTGGCGTGCTTCCTAGGTGAATGCTCCAGTGTATAGTACAGTATCTGGCACATAGTATGTGTTCAATTAATATTTGTTGAATGAAGGAATATAGAGCCTAAAGTATTCTTTTGTTTTGTTTTGTTTTTTTGAGATGTCTTACTCTCTTGCCCAGACTGGAGTGCTATGGCGTTGAACTCCTGGGCTCAAGTCATCCTCCCACCTCAGCCTCCCAAGTAGCTAGGACTACAGGTGTGTGTCACCATGCCTGACTAATTTTTTTTTTCGTAGAGCTGGGTTCTCACAATGTTGCCCAGGCTGGTCTGGCCTCAAGCAATCCTCCCACCTCCCAAAATGCTGAGATTACAGGCATGAGCCACCAAGCCCAGCCAGTAGTCCAGGGATGAGATGAAACTATATTGGGTTTCAGTTTCTCTACATCCGAATTTTTTGTGTATTGACAATATGAATTTTATCTCAATAAAAAATATAAAACTACATTAGAATATACATTGGGATATACATGTTCAAAACAGTTGAAATATAGGTTTGGAGCCCAGGAGAGAGATCAATTGCAAGTAGAAAATTGAGGAAGCATTACACTTTAGTGGACAGTTGAAGCTGTGGGCATGGATGAGATGATCATGAGAGAGAGAAAGAGCAGTATATAATGAGACCTAAGTTATCAAGGTTTATAGTAAAGGCAGAGAATAAGGAACTTGAAGAGAAGACCAAGAAAGGGTAATCTGAAAAAAAAAAAAAAGAAAGGGTAATCTGAGAGATGGGAGATGTACAAATAAGGAAAGAGTGGTGTCATAGAAGCCAAGGGAAGGAAGAATTTTAGGCCAGGAATGGTGGCTCATGCCTGTAATTCCAGCACTTTGGGAGGCCAAAGTGGGTGGATCACTTGAGGTTAGGAGTTTGAGACTGGCCTGGCCAACATGGTGAAACCCCATCTCTACTAAATATACAAAAATTAGCCAGGCATGGTGCTTGCACCCTGTAATCCCAGCTACTCGGGAGGCTGATGCAGGAAAATACATTTAACCCAGGAGGCAGAGGTTGCAGTGAGCCCAGATTGTGCCACTGCATTCCAGCCTGGGCGACAGAGTGAGGCTCTCAAACAAAACAAACAAACAAACAAAAAAACAAAAAAAACCAAACAAACAAAAAACCAGAACGAGCAGAATGAGTTGGGAAGTGTCCCCTCCCCCTTCTAATTTTGTAAGAGTTTGGGAAGAACTGCATATTGGTTCTTCTTTAAGTACTTGATAGAGTTCACCAGTGAAGGCTTTTGGACCCAGGCCTTTTATTTGTGTGGGGTGATACCAAATTATTGATTTAATCTCTACTTGCTATAGGTCTATTCAGGTTTTCTTTCTTTTTGAGTAATTTTTGGTAATTTGTGTCTCTTCAGGAATTTGTTCATTTCATCAAATTACCTAATTTGTTTGCATATAGTCCTAAGTATTCCCTCATAATCCTTCTAATTTCTGTAAGGCTGGTATTGAGGTATCCTCTTTTATTCCTGAGTTAAGTACTTTGAGTCCTCTCTTTTTCTTGGTTAGTCTAGCTAAATATTTTTGTTTGTTTGTTTTTCATTTTTTTTTTTTTTTTTTTGAGACAGAGTCTCACTCTCCCCAGCCTGGAGTGCAGTGGCACAACCTTGGCTCACTGCAACCTCCACCTCATGAGTTCAAGTGATTCTCCTGCCTCAGCCTCCTGAGTAGCTGGGATTACAGGTGCCTGCCCCCACCTCCGGCTCATTTTTGTATTTTTAGTAGAGACAGGGTTTCACCATGTTGACCAGGCTGGTCTTGAACTTCTGACCTCAAGTGATCCATCCACCTCGGCCTCCGAAGTGTTGGGATTACAGGCATGAGCCACCGTGCCCAGCCACTAAAAGTTTTTCTTGGTTAGTCTAGCTAAAGGTTTTTGTTCTCATCAGAAAGAGTATTTTTAAGGTGAAGACTTGAGACTGTGGATATGCATAGAATAGAATCCAGAGGAAATGAAGAAGCTGATGATATATGAGAAAAATTGAAGGTCTCCATATTAAAAGGAGAATAAAGGAACAGGTTCAAGAGCCAAGGGAATGAGATTAACCATGGTCAGGAGGTGGGGCGCTTCTTCCTGAGACAACATGGAAAGAAGTAAGGATGGGTACAGGTGCATATGTTTGTTGTTCATATCAAGAATGCTTTCAGCTGCAAATACCAGAAACCTAACTAACAATGGCTTAGATGAATTGACCTAATTTTTCTCACATAACAAGAAATCCCATGATAGGCAACTGTCAGTGTTGGTACAATAGATCAGAAAGATTAGGGCCTGAATCTTTGTGATGCTCTTGGCCTTTCCCTCATGGTCAGCAGTGTTGCGGGTCCTAATGTCAGGCTTTCAAGTCAGAGTGGAGGAGGAAGGGCAATTTCCATTAACCCTCTCCCTCTTGTCAGGAAAGCAAGCTTCTCAGAAGCTCCCTAGCACATTTCATTTTGTATCTCATTAGTCACAACTGTGTCTCATGGCTATGTCTCGCTGCAAGGGAGTCTTAGAAAGTTAATGTTTAGCTTTTTCAGAATCTCAGTGGTACTGTATGTAGAAACATGCCATTCTGCTACATGAGGAAATGGAAACTGAAGCATGTTGTACATACGTTTTGTGTGAGAAGAAACTGCCAGGTAATCTGCTGATGGAGTGGAGTGGAAGTATATTGGCAAGGTAGAATAGGCATGTTTTTTGGAGCAAGAAAATAAGGCTTTAGAATAATTACAGCATGGATGTGGGAGAGGGAGCTGGATAAAAAAAATAGAAAAAGATAATGTCCAAAGTCATTAGTCTAACTCCAAAGTCTTCCATTATTTCACCCCAAACTAATCTAAATAATTCCATATGAATCTCACCTCTGTGAGGATTACATATTATAATATGAATTATATCTAGCACAGTGTTTGGTATGTAGTATATAATGTTCACTTTTTAATGTTAGTGTCTTCTTGCCCTAAGCAAATTATCTTTGCTGCCTTTTAAACAAGGATTTCCATACCCACCTTCATTTATTGCTCACTGTTTTCCTATCTAAGGAGCCCCTCTATAACACATTAAAGTTTTTTTGAATTTTATTAAAACACAAATAAATATTTTATTTTTAAATTACTAATATAGGTTGAAGGAATTTCTCATTCTTGCCCTCTCAAAATATTTATTATCCATCCCAGTCATTTGGCATCTATAATAAACCCTCTTGAATTCATCTAACCAGCAGTTATTTTGAGAATTGTCTTCCTGTATAACTATGACTCATTTTCTGAACCACCACTTCAGGGCTAGAACGATGTTTATCCTTTTATTCCTGAGTCGCATTGCTCAGAAGTACTCTTAAGATTTGGTGCTATGTATACCAAAAGTGCTCAGAATTTGTTTGTTGATCAGTTAGTTCTCATTCTTATAATTTTAGTTCTCATCCTTATAATTTAGGTCAAAACACATGTCAGAAAGCAGCAAAGTCATTCACTTAACATCTTTTACTGACATTTCTGAATGTCTCAAGCCCCAGCTGGATAGAAGATACACTTATACAGAAGAACCTAAGGTGAGTATTTTGAGGACTCATAAATATTTTGAGGACTGAATAAACCTGATTGTTCATTTAACTGATCAATATCTCCTGATTTTAGAGAATTTGTATTGATTTATCATAATATTTTATCTTTACTAAGCAATACATTTGATTTTTTTCCTTGCTAAAGGATTTTTACACAAATATTTCCTCTGTATTTTCCTTTTGTAGTACCATGGTTCTATATACTGCATTGATTACTGTTTTCAAAGACAATGGTGTTCTAGTTTTGGTATGATGACACTTGAAAGAAAAATAGTATTTGATATTACATTTTAGAAACCTATAATTTTTTTTTTTGAGACAGAGTCTTGCTCTGTTGCCCAGGCTGTAGTGCAGTAGCACGGTCTTGGCTCACTACAATCTCCACCTCCCTGGTTCAAACAATTCCCTGCCTCAGCCTCCCAAGTAGCTGGGACTACAGGTGCATGCCACCACACCCTGCTAATTTTTTTTTTGTATTTTCAGTAGAGATGGGGTTTCACCACGTTGCCCAGCCTGGTCTCGAACTCCTGACCTCAGGCAATCCGCCTGCCTCGCCCTCCCAAAATGCTGGGATTACAGGCATGAGCCACCACATCCGGCCGAAGCCTAGAATTTTTAAAGGGCAGGGTGTTTCCACAGTACAGCTACCCTGATAATATGGATTTAATGCACTAGTTCTAGATGAAAACTTCACATTCACTAAGAATTATACTTTAGGTAGAAACCTTGGCAGTCCTAATACCGTCTGAACACTTAGCTATAATTTTACGTAACTATTTATTTTATTCTATGCAAATGGTACCCCATTTCTTTTAATTAGTTTTTTTTTCCTACTAAAATAAGGATTTTTTTTTTTTTTTTTTAGTTTGGAATGCTGATAGTTAAACACAGTAAAAACATTAAATTCTCACTTCAGAATTTGTTTAGCAGGCAGATAGAGAGGTGGAGAAATGGAGAGACAGTAGGACAAAAAAAGAGTGAGAACCTTACTTAAACCCTAAATTTTTTGTACCATTATTGTCTTATTACAAAGAAGTAGTCTATGAGTTCTGTAAAACAAATAGCAAAGAGTTAAACTGAATAGTAGATGCCCTTTCATATTCTGAAGTCACTCCTGTGCTTGGAGAAATAGCCAACTTTCCGTGTTTCAAAAATTGTATGAGGGTTGCCAGTGCTGTTGGCAGAGAAGCCTATAAACAGCAAAATTTTATGAGAACTTATACTGCCATTTACACTGTGCAGGCCATGACCTACACTGGGTGAGACTGTCCAAGAGGGACCCCCTAAGGATAGTTAATGAGTGGCACCAAGAGGCCTTAGAGATAGTTCTCGTCATAACCCTCTGTAGCTATAATAGCAGCACTTCAAGGCTGAAATAACATTAAATATGTATGAAAGAGGCCACCAACAGGATTTGAAATACTCCTAAAATGGTCTTACTTTGCCTGAAACATGAAAATAATTGAGGCTAGGAAGTTGTTTCAACATTAAGTTTAAAATCAGATTGGTTTATAATAGAATATATTCTGTGGCCATAGTTGGGGCTCCACAAATGAATGTTATATAACTCTCAAATGCAAACATACTGCATTAATTACATATATGGTACAAAAATAAAATAGTCCAGTGGGAAAATGACAGCATGGTAGACTTTATGAAATCCTGTTGTGTAATGCCATAAAAAAATTACCATGTTTTTTGGTGGATAATAGACTTCTGTTTTGTTATGTAGGTTAAAACCATGTCAGATGTTGGTGCCTTGGGAGGATTTGACATGGAACATTTGTTGCAATCTTTGTATGTAGAAAACAGAGCTGGATTCTTCTTTACTAAATTCTGCGAGCATTCAGGGAACAAGGTAGAAAATAATTATTTAAAATTTAATTTTATAATTTTACTTCATTTAAAAATAAGAGACATCAAAATAATTAAGTGCTCACATAATTATATTTGATGTTAAAATTCTCATCTGTGATAAGAAAATTCATATTAATATTTAGTAAATATTTAAGCATCTCAATTATAATTATTTTGTTCATCCTACAATTACAAATTACAATGAATAGTGGCAAAATTATTTCCAGTTGATTTTTCAAAATTTAAAAAAAAATCAGTCTTACTTTTGCTAAAATGAAAAGTATTGGCCAGATGCGGTGGCTCATGCTTGTAATCCCAGCACTTTGGGAGGCCGAGGTAGATGAATCATTTTAGGTCAAGACTTGGAGACCAGCCTGGCCAACACGGTGAAACCCCATCTCTACTAAAATACAAAAATTAGCTGGGCGTGGTGGTGCATGCCTGTAATCCCAGCTACTCGGGAGGCTGAGGTGGGAGAATCGCTTGAGCCTGGAGGTGGATGTTGTGGTGAGCCGAGATCGCACCCTTGCACTCCAGTCTGGGTGAGAGAGTGAGACCCTGTCTCAAAAGAAAAAAAAAAGTGTTTAACTGGTTCATTTACTACAGTAATGTTTGATTCTGCGGTAATACACATTGCCCATATATATCAAAATACGTGGTTACTCCTTAACTGTTAACTAGAATATTTACTGTTTTAATGACTAATTATGTGAGAGGCATACATAGAAAAAATATAATCTTCCAGCAACAATATCAGTAAATATTTTGTGTGTTGCCAGTTTGTGATAGAAGATTAAAACCATCTTAAATTGAACCTGATTTATGGTAACAGCAAGGAGCTAAACAATTACTTATATTTGAAATTAGAGCTTTGTAAGAGTTTTAATAATTAGGTGGTAATAATTTATGTACTTTTTCCATCTGTAGTTGTGGAAGAACAGCGTGTACTTTTGGTTTGACCTGCAGGCTTATCATCAGCTTTTCTACCAGGAAACACTTCAGCCTTTTAAAGTATGCAAGCAAGCACAAGTACGTAGTAAATAATATTGGTTCAATGTGAAGCACTAAGTACACAGAGAAATGAAAATTGTGTCCAGTCCCAAACAAGAGAAATCTAGGATCGCAGGCAAAAAGGCAGCAATTAAATTGTTGCCATGGGATTACTTTATTTAAATGTCAGCAGAATATTATTTTATAATATGATTTGTGAGTTTTCAGTTTTATCTCTTTTATTTGGTTTGCTTTATTTTCTCTTGCCAACTACTTGTTCTTCTGATAAAGAATGTCTCTCTCTCTCTCTCTCTTTTTTTTCTAATTTATACCTTTTTGGTTTGGTTGTGAGTGATTTAAAAGAAAACCCTGAGAATGGACATGTAATGAATCATTGAAGTGATTGGGAGCAGAGACATTGACCAATGTTACTCTCTGAGCTTCCTGCAGATATCAGCTGTTGTACATACTAGGCTGTTGACTTGGTATGAGCAGGAAAAGATGTTGACTGACTATGCAGTGCAAGCCCCATGTAGTTGTTCAGGCTTCAGTTCTGCATGCCATAGGAGACAGACACTCAGGGAGTAGAGGAAAGAATGTTTCAAGACCACCCTGAAGCCAAATAGAGGAGGAAAGAAAAAAAAAAAAATAGAAGGGGAAGAACAGAGGATTCTCTGTAAAAGGAGACAGAGAAAATAGCCTCTTTTGTGGGGAAGAAGGAAAGGGAACAGAATTGTGACTCAAGCTGACTTATTTTCGCAGTTTTTTATTTTCAGGCTCTTCTGTTCTTTTTTGGAGACAGGTCTCCAAGCCTAGAAAAGTGCTAATCACTTCTATATCTGTTCACCACTTAAGTGATTCTTACAATCCAGAATAACTACATTCCAGAGGACCTCCCCCTGAACAATGCTAAGGAAACTAGCTTCATCATTTTATTTATTATCTTATCATCTTATTTGATGTATCATAGTGTACCGCTGGATGTTCATAGTTACTTCCCCCACCCTGACTCTGGCATTAGTAACTATGCTTTGTAAATCAACTGACAGAGTTTTGTACTTTTTACTGTGAGAATAAGGACTTCAGCTCCTACATAGCCCATATCTGTCTCCATGAAATCATGAAATTATATGTAATTTACTAGCACCATTTCTGAGACCACACAGTTGACTATTCTGTTTGTTAATCTTTTACCTGTAATTCTCTATTTATCCTCCTCCTCCTAACCTATTGCCCCTAATCTGTTCAAGTACAATGCATTACTTTTATATGTTTTCACTACTACAAAGAGTATTCCTCCAACAATCTTCAGCTGCCCAATTAAGTGAGTTTTTTCCTTAATAATTTTCATATTTCCATGACCTTGTAAAAGAGAAAATTCTATTTGAGCTTGGTTTACTTGTTAATTATTAGTAATAAATGATTGTAAAACCACACAGTTTTGGTTACTTGAAGGTGGATGATTCTGTTTTGGGATTTTCAATGTCTATAAGGTTTTTATCTTTTCCTAGGTTCTCTTTTGGATAATTAAAACAGAGTGAGAGGAAAACAATGGAGACATTTGCTTTTAGGAATGAAGAAAGATAAGAGAAGCAAATCTATGGTTTTTTTTTGTTTTTGTTTTTGTTTTTACATACTTGCTCTTTGCATCTATAGTTATTTTACTTTGTCTTACTTTTTTATTTATTTACATTTTTAGAGACAGGATCTTGCCTTGACACCCAGGCTGGAGTGCAGTGGAGGGATCATAGCTCACTGCAGCCTTGAACTCTTGGGTTCAAGTGATCCTGCTGCCTCAGCCTAAGTGCTGGGATTACAGGCATGCACCATCACGCCCAACTTTATTTTTCTGGTTAGAGGAGCAATTGTCTAAATTGATTTAGGTTTTAATTATCCCAGGTTTCTGTGACTTCAGATACAAGAACTGCCTGTAATACTGTAATCCTAGAGATTCATTTTATGGTATGAAATGCTATTTGTTTCTTTATAATACGTATATGGTTCTCTTCAGGGGTAAATTTACAATTTAGATGTTTGGATTGATAATGCCAATGGCAGAATACAATAAACTGGACTATGTTAAAATTGCTATGGGCCAGGTGTGGTGGCTCATGCCTGTAATCCCAGTACTTGGGCAGGCTGAGGCAGGAGGATTGCTTGAGCGCAGGAGTTCAAGGCCAGCTTGGACAACAAAGTGAGACCACATATCTATAAAAAATTTAAAAAGTAGCCAGGCATAGTGATGTGCACCTGTAGTTGCAGGTACTGGAGAGGCTGAGGTGGGAGGATCGCTTGAGCCCAGGAGTTCGAGGCTGCAGTAAGCTATGATTGCACACTCCAGTGTGGGGGGCAGAACAAAACCCTGACTCAAAATAAATAGATAAAGTTTCTATGAACTTGATTTTATATTGTTTTCAAATATCTGCCAAGTTGTATGCTAGGAGACTGAGATTGGATTTCAAGAGACTTACATGATTTTCTATACATAAACCCTGAAGTTTTATTGCCCCATGAAATATTGCAGAAATATCTTTATTCAGGCTAGATGGGGAAGGGCATATCACTAACAGTGATTAGCATGACTAAAGAGTCCAAGAGTTTGAAGTAGTGTCTTAGGTATGCCCTGAAGATTTCACCACATGGCTTCAAAATAGACTAGTACCCAGTTGGAAACCAATTTAAATGGTGTTGGCAAGGATAAAGGGAATCACCACCATAGTGTAGAGATATCTTTGACCCTAGCAACAGCTTGCCAAGGAACAATATACCACTGCTAAGATTTGGATTTGGAGACTAGATTGTTCCTATAGATAGTTCTACGGTCGTTTTTTTTTTTTTTTTAATTTGGAGATTTTTCTTTTATTTCAATTTTCTTTTATTTTTTAAAATTTTATTATATTTTAAGTTATAGGGTACATTTGCACAATGTGCAGGTTTGTTCCATAGGTCTACATGTGTCATGTTGGTTTGCTGCACCCATCAACTCGTCATTTACATTAGGTATTTATCCTAATGCTATCCCCCCACCAGGCCCCCACCCCCTGACAGGCCCCAGTGTGTGATGTTCCCCGCCCTGTGTCCAAGTGTTCTCATTGTTCAATTCCCACCTGTGACTGAGAACATGCAGTGTTTGGTTTTCTGTCCTTGTGATAGTTTGATAAGAATGATGGTTTCCAGCTTCATCCATGTCCCTACAAAGGGCATGAACTCATCCCTTTTTTATGGCTGCATAGTATTCCATGGTGTATATGTGCCACATTTTCTTAATCCAGTCTGTCACTGATGGACATTTGGGTTGGTTCCAAGTCTTTGCTATTGGGAATAGTGCCACAATAAACATACATGTGCATGTGTCTTTATAGCAGCATGATTTAAAATCCATTGGGTACATACCCAGTAATGGGATCACTGGGTCAATGGTATGTCTGGTTCTAGATCCTTGAGGAATCGCCACAGTGTCCTCCACAATGGTATACCTAATTGACACTCCTACCAACAGTGTAAAAGTGTTCCTATTTATCCACATCTTCTCCAGCACCTGTTGTTTCCTGACTTTTTAATGATTGCCATTCTAACTGGTGTGAGATGGTATCTCATTGTGGTTTTGATTTGCATTTCTCTGATGACTAGTGATGATGAGCATTTTTTCATGTGTCTGTTGCCTGCATAGATGTCTTCTTTTGAGAAGTGTCTGTTCGTATCCTTTGCCCACTTTTTGATGGGGTTTTCTTTTCTTGTAAATTTGTTTGAGCTCTTTGTGGATTCTGCATATTAGCCCTTTGTCAGATGGGTAGATTGCAAAAATTTTCTCCCATTCTGTAGGTTGCCTATTCACTCTGGAGGTAGTTTCTTTTGCCATGCAGAAGCTCTTTAGTTTAATTAAATCCCACTTGTCTATTTTGGCTTTTGTTACCATTGCTTTTGGTGTTTTAGTCATGAAGTCCTTGCCCATGCCTATGTCCTGAATGGTATTGCCTAGGTTTTCTTCTAGGGTTTTTATGGTTTTACGTCTAACATTTAAGTCTTTAATCCATCTTGAATTAATTTTTGTATGAGGTATAAGGAGGGAATCCAGTTTCAGCTTTCTACGTATGGCTAGCCAGTTTTCCCAGCACCATTTATTAAATAGGGAATCCTTTCCCCATTTCTTGTTTTTGTCAGGTTTGTCAAAGATCAGATGGTTGTAGATGTGTGGTGTTATTTCTGAGACCTCTGTTCTGTTCCATTGGTCTATATATCTGTTTTTGTACCAGTACCATGCTGTTTTGGTTACTGTAGACTTGTTCTATAGTTTGAAGTCAGGTAGCGTGATGCCTCCAGCTTTGTTCTTTTGGTTTAGGATTGTCTTGGCAATGTGGGCTCTTTTTTGGTTCCATATGAATTTTAAAGTAGTTTTTTCCAATTCTGTGAAGAAAGTCATTGGTAGCTTGATGAGGATGGCATTGAAGCTATAAATTACCTTGGACAGTATGGGCATTTTCATGATATTGATTCTTCCTATCCATGAGCATAGAATGTTCTTCCATTTGTTTGAGTCCTCTTTTATTTCACTGAGCAGTGGTTTGTAGTTCTCCTTGAAGAGGTCCTTTACATCCCTTGTAAGTTGGATTCCTAGGTATTTTATTCTTTTTGTAGCAATTGTGAATGGGAATTCACTCATGATTTGGCTCTCTGTCTGTTGTTGGTGTATAGGAATGCTTGTGATTATTGCACATTGATTTTGTATCCTGAGACTTCGTGAAGTTGCTTATCACCTTAAGGAGATTTTGGGCTGAGATGATGGGGTTTTCTAAATATACAATCATGTCATCTGCAAACAGGGACAATTTGACTTCCTCTTTTCCTGATTGAATACCCTTTATTTTTTTCTCTTGCCTGACTGCCCTTGCCAGAACTTCCAACACTATGTTGAGTAGGAGTGGTGAGAGAGGGCATACTTGTCTCGTGCTCATTTTCAAAGGGAAAGCTTCCAGTTTTTGCCTATACAGTATAATATTGGCTGTGGGTTTGTCATAAATAGCTCTTATTATTTTGAGATACATTCCATCAATACCTAGTTTATTGAGAGTTTTTAGCACGAAGGGCTGTTGAATTTTGTCAAAGGCCTTTTCTGAATCTGTTGAGGTAATCATCAGGTTTTTGTCATTGGTTCTGTTTATGTGATGGATTACACTTATTGATTTGCACATGTTGAACCAGTCTTGCATCCCATGGATGAAGCAGACTTGTTCGTGGTGGATAAGCTTTTTGATGTACTACTGGATTTGATTTGCCAGTATTTTACTGAGGATTTTCGCATCGATGATCATCAGGGATATTGGTCTAAAATTCTCTTTTTTTGTTGTGTCTCTGCCAGGCTTTGGTATCAGGATGATGCTGGCCTCATGAAATGAGTTAGGGAGGATTCCCTCTTTTTATATTGTTTGGAATAGTTTCAGAAGGAATGGTGCCAGCTCCTCCTTGTACCTCTGGTAGAATTTGACTGTGAATCTGCCTGGTGCTGGACTCTTTTTTTGGTTTGTAGGCTATTAATTACTGCCTAAATTTCAGAGCCTGTTATTGGTCTATTCAGAGATTCAACTTCTTCCTGGTTTAGTCTTGGGAGAGTGTATGTGTCCAGGAATTTATCCATGTCTTCTAGATTTTCTAGTTTATTTGTGTAGAGGTGTTTATAGTATTCTCTCACGGTAGTTTGTATTTCTGTGGGATCACTGGTGATATCCCCTGTATCATATTTTATTGCATCTATTTGATCTCTTTTCTTCTTTATTAGTCTTGCTAGCGGTCTATCTATTTTGTTGATCTTTTCAAAAAACTAGCTCCTGGATTCATTGATTTTTTTTGAAGGGTTTTTTATGTCTCTATCTCCTTCAGTTCTGCTCTGATCTTAGTTATTTCTTTTCTTCTGCTAGCTTGTGAATTTATTTGCTCTTGCTTCTCTAGTTCTTTTAATTGTGATGTTAGGGTGTCAATTTTAGATCTTTGCTGCTTTCTCTTGTGGGCATTTAGTGCTATAAATTTCCCTCTACACACTGTTTTAAATGTGTCCCAGAGATTCTGGTACATTGTGTCTTTGTTCTCATTGGTTTCAAAGAACATCTTTATTTCTGCCTTCATTTCGTTATTTACCCAGTTTCCATGCAGTTGTGTGGTTTTGAGTGAGTTTCTTAATCCTGAGTTCTAATTTGATTGCACTGTGGTCTGAGAGACAGTTTGTTATAATTTCTGTTCTTTTGCATTTGCTGAGGAGTGTTTTAGTTCCAATTAGGTGGTCAGTTTTAGAATGAGTACGACGTGGTCCTGAGAAGAATGTATATTCTGTTGATTTGGGGTGGAGAGTTCTGTAGATGTCTATTAGGTCCGCTTGGTGCAGAGCTGAGTTCAAGTCTTGGATATCTTTGTTAACCTTCTCTCTCGCTGATCTGTCTAATATTGACAGTGTAGTGTTATAGTCTCCCATTATTATTGTGTGGGAGTCTAAGTTTCTTTGTAGGTCTCTAAGGACTTACTTTATGAATCACGGTGCTCCTATATTGGGTGCATATATATTTAGGAGAGTTAGCTCTTCTTGTTGAATTGATCTCTTTACCATTATGTAATGCCCTTCTTTGTCTCTTTTGATCTTTGTTGGTTTAAAGTCTGTTTTGTCAGAGACTAGGTTCACAACCCCTGCCTTTTTTTGCTTTCCATTTGCTTGATAGATCTTCCTCTATCCCTTTATTTTGAGACTATATGTGTCTCTGCATGTGAGATGGGTCTCCTGAATACAGCACACTGATGGATCTTGACTGTTTATCCAATTTGCCAGTCTGTGTCTTTTAATTCGAGCATTTAGCCCATTTACATTTAAGGTTAGTATTGTTATGTGTGAATTTGATCCTGTCATTATGATGTTAGCTGGTTATTTTGCTCATTAGTTGATGCAGTTTCTTCCTAGCATCGATAGTCTTTACAATTTGGCATGATTTTGCAGTGACTGGTACCGGTTGTTTCTTTCCATGTTTAGTGCTTCCTTCAGGAGCTCTTGTCAGGCAGGCCTGGTGGTGACAAAATCTCTTAGCATTTGCTTGTCTGTAAAGGAATTTATTTCTCCTTCACTTATGAAGCTTAGTTTGGCTGCATATGAAATTCTGGGTTGAAAATTATTTTCTTTAAGAATGTTGAATATTAGCCCCCACTCTCTTCTGGCTTGTAGTGTTTCTGCCAAGAGTTCTGCATTTTTTTTTGACATTACATACTTGCTTCAGTGAGAGAGCACTACTAGTGAATGAAACAGACCTAGCGACTACTGTATTTTGTAACTTGTGAAATCTTTCAAATAAGCTGTATCCTAACAAAAATTATGCATTTAGAATCTATCACTCTCCATAGCATGCATAATGATATTTAAATAAAAATAAGTAAACGTATGAAACAAAAATTTAAACATGTTCAAGTATACACACACTCACACACACATACACACACACACACCAAATTTTAAATATAAGAAATGTAGGGGGGCAGTTCCAAGATGGCCGAGTAGGAACAGCTCCAGTCTACAGCTCCCAGCGTAAGCGATGCAGAAGACGGGTGATTTCTGCATTTCCAACTGAGGGACCAGGTTCATCTCACTGGGCATGTTGGGCAGTGGATGCAGGACAGTGGGTACAGCCCACCGAGCAAGAGCCGAAGCCTCACCCAGGCGTGCAAGGGGACAGGAAATTCCCTTTCCTAGCCAAGGGAAGCTGTGACAGACAGCACCTGGAAAATCAGTTCATTCCCACCCTAATACTGCGCTTTTCCAAGGGTGTTAGCAAACAGCACACCAGGATATTATATCCTGCGCCTGGCTTGGAGGGTCCCATGCCCAATGAGCCTTGCTCATTGCTAGCACAGCAGTCTGAGATCTAAAGGCAAGGTGGCAGTGAGGCTGGGGGAGGGGCACCTGCCATTGCTGAGGCTTAAGTAGGTAAACACAGTGGCCGAGAAGTTCAAACTGGGTGGAGCCCACCTCAGCTCAAGGAGGCCTGCCTGCCTCTGTAGACTCCACCTCTGGGGGCAGGGCATAGCCAAACAAAAGGCAGCAGAAACCCCTGCAGATTTAAATGTCTCTGTCTGACAGCTTTGAAGAGAGTAGTGGTTCTCCCAGTATGGAGTTTGAGATCTGAGAATAGACAGACTGCCTCCTCAGACGACCTACAGAATGGGAGAAAATTTTTGCAATCTACTCATCTGACAAAGGGCTAATATCCAAAACCTACAAAGAAGTCAAACAAATTTACAAGAAAAAAGCAACCCCATCAAAAAGTGGGCAAAGGATATGAACAGACACTTCTCAAAAGAGGACATTCATACAGCTAACAGACACATGAAAAAATGCTCATTATCACTCACCATCAGAGAAATGCAAATCAAAACCACAATGAGATACCATCTCACACCAGTTAGAATGGTGATCATTAAAAAGTCAGGAAACAACAGTTGCTGGAGAGGATGTGGAGAAATAGGAACACTTTTACACTGTTGGTGGAACTGTAAACTAGTTCAACCATTGTGGAGGACAGTGTGGCGATTCGTCAAGGATCTAGAACTAGAAATACCATTTGACCCAGCCATCCCATTACTGGGTATATACCCAAAGGATTATAAATCATGCTGCTATAAAGACACATGTACACATATGCTTATTGCGGCACTATTCCCAATAGCAAAGACTTGGAACCAACCCAAATGTCCATCAGTGATAGACTGGATTAAGAAAATGTGGTACATATACACCATGGAATACTATGCAGCCATAAAAAGGGATGAGTTCATGTCCTTTGTAGGGACATGGATGAAGCTGGAAACCATCATTCTCATCAAACTATCACAAGGACAGAAAACCAAACACCGCATGTGTTCACTCATAGGTGGGAATTGAACAATGAGAACACTTGGACACAAGAAGGGGAACATCACACCAGGGCCGGTCGTGGGGTGGGGGGAGGGGGGAGGGATAGCTTTAGTAGATATACCTAATGTAAATGATGAGTTAATGGGTGCAGCACACCAACATGGCACATGTATACATTTGTAACAAACCTGCACGTTGTGCACATGTACCCTAAAACTTAAAGTATAATCCAAAAATATATATTTGACAAGGTAAAAAAAAAAAAAAAAAAAAGAAATAGGAAGGGGGAAAAAAGAGTCTACAAGAAGAATTATATGGAAAATGTAGGAATTAACGAATGAAGAGGGTAGGTAAGAATGAAATGGAAATGAGAAATAAGAGAATTGCTAGGTAAATCCACAGCACTTTTACCACAAAGTGCTATTTAATATAAGGAAATTCTTGCAGCAGTGTGAGATTTTTGTCTTATTGGATTGGACATCAGGGTAACACACTGTTATTTTAATATATCTAGATCAGAGGCTATATGACATAGAAGGCAAAAAACATCACAGAACGTGGCATTGAAAGACATGAATTATTTACATTCTCCTAGTTACTAGCTGGGTAAACTTTGTCAGGTCAGTTAGTTTTAATAGGTCTTGGTTTCATGTTCTGTAAAATATGGATAGTGATAATGTTTTACATTTTGTTTCCCTCTACTGGTTTGGAAGTTACATATTATATTTCTCTTTTTATCCTTACAGTTTTGACATGTATACTGAAATCCATGAAGTCTAAAGTTAATTGTTATCTTCATCCTCCTCTCAAATAAATCAAGGATCTTAGAACACTTTAATTCTACCATACCTTGCCCATTTTCCATATAATTTTTGTACATTATTATTATTATTTTTTTTTGAGACGGAGTCGCGCTCTGTTGCCCAGGCTGGAGTGCAGTGGCCAGATCTCAGCTCACTGCAAGCTCCGCCTCCCGGGTTTATGCCATTCTCCTGCCTCAGCCTCCCGAGTAGCTGGGACTACAGGCGCCCGCCACCTCGCCCGGCTAGTTTTTTGTATTTTTTTAGTAGAGACGGGGTTTCACCATGTTAGCCGGGATGGTCTCGATCTCCTGACCTCGTGATCCGCCCGCCTCGGCCTCCCAAAGTGCTGGGATTACAGGCTTGAGCCACCACGCCCGGCTGTACATTATTTTTGCTAATTTTGGCTTTTACCCTCCTAGGAGTCATCATTACTTTTTTAATACTGTCAGTGTTTGCGTCAGTTTATTCACTAATTCCTTGCTTGCTTTTGCTTTTTGTGTCATATTCCTTCCTTTCAGTTTAATTCCTGAAGAATATCCTTTAGTCGTTTTTCCATTAGGGCCTACTAGTGGTAGACCCATTTGTTTGAAAATGTTTATTTTATTCTCTTATTGATGATTTAGCTGAATATAGAATTCTAGGTTGACAGTTTCTTCTTACCACTTTGGAAATCCTGTTTTATTGTTTTCTGCCATTGCTATCATTGAAGAGTATGCTGTTGCTCCTTTGTAGGAGGATTTTTTTCTCATGTTTACTTTTACAGTCTTTTCTTTGACTTTGGCATTCTGTATTTCACCTCAATGTGTTTACCACTGGAAGATTTTCAGGGGCAGTAACATGCATGGAGCTGTCATCTCCTATGATAACAATGCCTTCTTCTGCGATTCCTCCTGAAGCACCTGCCTGAGCCTGTTTTACAGTTAACTTTTTTAATAAGTAGAAGGAGTACATTCTAAAAAAAAGATAAAAAATATAGCGTTGTAAATACATAAACCAGTAATATGATCATTTATTATCATTATCAAGTATTATACTATACATAATTGTGTGTGCCATACCTTTATACAACTGGCAGTGCAGTAGGTTTGTTTACACCAGCATCACCACAAACATGTGAGTAATACATGCGCTACAATGTTACTAGGTAATAGGGGTTTTCCAGCTCCATTATGTTATGGGACCACCATTGTATGTGTGGTCCACTATTGATTGAAACAATTTTATGCAGCACATGACTATATATTTCATGTCACTCTTAACCTCTGTTTCAGGTTTTTCCACCTTTGAATATCTGTGTTGTATGTTTTAGATAGAAATAGATCAATTTTCTTTGTACTGTTTTTCAGTTCATATATTCTTCAGATTTCATTCTGCTCTTTAACTTACCCATTGAGTTAAGTCATTTTCAGATTATGTTTTTGTATTATTAAACATTATATTTTTGTTTTACAAAATTTCCTGGGGTTTTTTCGTCTTTTTCCTCATTTTAAAATTTCTTTTAAAAACATTTTTATTTTACTTTAAGTCCCAGGATACATGTGCAGAGCATACAGGTTTTTTACATAGGTATACACATGCCATGGTTTCTTTTATTCCTGTTTCTTTTTTTTTTTTTTTTTTTTGTGAGATGGAGTTTCGCCATGTTGCCCAGGCTGGAGTCCAATGGCATGATCTTGGTTCACTGCAACCTCTGCCTCCCCAGTTCAAACGATTCTCCTGCTTCAGCCTCCCAAGTAGCTGGGATTACAGGCATGCACCACCATGCCTGGCAAATTTTTTGTATTTTTAGTAGAGACGGGGTTTCACCATGTTGGTCAGGCTGGTTTTGAACTCGTGACCTCAGGTGATCCGTGTGCCTCGGCCTACCAAAATACTGGGATTACAGGCATGAGCCACCATGCCTGGCCTGCCATGGTTTCTTTTTTGATGTCTTTAATCATTTTAAACATGTGTTATAGTTTGTAGCTTCTGTCATAACAGTATTATCACAAAATTTGTGACTTAAAGCAACATACATTATTATCTCATAGTTTATGTAGGTCAGGATTCTGGGCACAGCTTTGTTGGGTTCTCTGTAAGGGCTCAGCCAGGGCTAGTGTCTCATCTGGGGCTCGACTGGGGAAGGATCTGCTTCAGTGTTCACATGATTGTTAGCAATATTCAGTTTCTAGCATCAGAATTGGATTGGACATCAGGGTAACACATTGTTAGACTGATGGCCTCAGATTTTTGTTGGCAGTCAGCTAGAGGCCACCCTTAGTTCTGTGTCATATGGCCCTCTCCATATGGCAGCCCACAATGTGGCAGTTTGCTTCTCTAAACCAGCAAAGGGGAGAGTTTCTTAGCAAGACAGGCATTGCTATCTTATGTAATGTAACCATATACATGTAACCACATACAAATAATCACCATTGCTATATTCTCTTGATTAGAAGCAGCCACATGTTATGCCCATACTTGGTGGGAGAGGGTTATGAAAGGGTATGAATACCAGGATATACTGTTTTCATGGGGGCCACCCTAGAGCCTGGCTGCAATAGTATTCAATAATTCTGTAATTTGTAGTTCTTGGAAGAACTAATTCTGCTATTTATTAGTTCTGCTGACATGGTGGATTCTTTTCTGGTGTGTTTTGTAATTTTGAATTATGAGCTCTTTAGTGGGTTTTTTTAATCTATGCTCTTTCTGGTAGGCACATTTTGTAATCATTTCCAAGATGAGAAATTAGCCAAGTATAAACTTGAACATGAAGCCCACATAATAGTAAACTCACGATAGCGAATTCTCAGGAGATACGTTGTTTTCTTTCTTTTACAAAAAGCCTAGGCCAACAGAAGCAAGGCTTTTTTTTTTTTTTTTTTTCCTTTTTGTCTCCTAGGTTTGGTAGGTGTGAAGAAGCTTGCTTTTCTGGTACTTACTATGGGCATTAAATAAGGGAACGTGTGACTGCTTCTTGCAGAGATTTCCTTTTCTGGTATCTTGGCTGCCTAGATTACCTGAAAACTCTTCGTCTAAAAAATACCTGGAAATGCCAGCTAAAATATAACAAATGTGCTTTTAAGTGCATGGCCGAGATAGTAAGGGACATCACCAGGGACTATGGTTAAGAAGTGTACTGAGAACCAGAGTGAAAAGCTTGAGCTGACAATGGGACTGTCATGGATAAACCAAGAGTGTGGGTTATAAGAACCACAAGGCACAGACAAGGCCCTGGGCCCTTAGAGGCGAAAAGTGACACTAAGACCCCTCACATCTACCAAGGCCTATGAAGGGTTATACACAAGGTGAAATGTGGAGTGAAAAAAAGACTATATATAAATAGAATATTAAAATGTTATGTATTTATAACATTTATTTTTAATATGTATTTTACAAGATCATATACAGTAGAACAGAGAATAAACAGTATTATTAGGGTCAATATTTAAGGTTCTATCAATTACCTGGATAATGAGGAAGGAAAATGGGAATTTGAAGAAACTAGAGTGGATATACAGTTCTACAATATAACTTAAATTAAAATATAGTACATTAGGCCAGGCATGATGGCTTATGCCCATAATCCCAATACTTTGGGAGGCCGAGGTAGATGGATCAACTGAGGTCAGGAGTTCGAGACCAGCCTGGCCAACATGGCGAAACCCCATCTCTACTAAAACTACAAAAATTAGCCAGATGTGGTGGTGCATGCCTATATTCCCAGTTACTCGGGAGGCTGAGACAGGAGAATCACTTGAACCAGGAGACGGAGGTTGCAGTGAGCTGAGATCATGCCACTGCACTCCAGCCTGGGCAACAGAATGAGACTCTGTCTCAAAATAAATAAATAAATGAAATGAAATAAAATATACTACAGTGAATCACAACCTTTTAAGAATCTCCTGGCCGGGCGCGGTGGCTCAAGCCTGTAATCCCAGCACTTTGGGAGGCCGAGACGGGCGGATCACGAGGTCAAGAGATCGAGACCATCCTGGCTAATATGGTGAAACCCCGTCTCTACTAAAAAAAAAAAAATACAAAAAACTAGCCGGGCGACGAGGCGGGTGCCTGTAGTCCCAGCTACTCGGGAGGCTGAGACAGGAGAATGGCTTGAACCCGGGAGGCGGAGCTTGCAGTGAGCTGAGAGCCGGCCACTGCACTCCAGCCTGGGCGGCAGAGCAAGACTCTGTCTCAAAAAAAAAAAAAAAAAAAAAAAGAATCTCCTTTATAATATTCAGTTACTTATTAATGAACATTCACTGAGAAACCTGCTATGTGCCAAGTAATGTTCTGTGGATAGAAAGATGATTAGGACAAAGTTCTTGACTCAGAAGCTTCACTCTATAGTGGGGGAAGGAGATAATTACTGAAGCACTTCAGTCATATTTAGAACAGGTAATAATGTTTCTCTCTCTTTTTTTTTTTTTTTTTTTGAGACAAGGTCATCTTTCTCTGTCACCCAAGCTGGAGAGCAGTGGCTCACGATCACAGCTCACTGCATCCTCAACCTCCTGGGCTCAAAGCGATTCTACCACCTCGGTGCCCCCTATGATTCCCCTAGTAGCTGATACTACAGACACATCACCAGCCCCAGCTAATGTTTTGTAGAGACAGGGTCTCACATGTTGCCCAGGCTTGTCTTGAATTCTTGCACTCAAGCAGTCCTCCCACCTCAGCCTCCCAAAGTGTTGGGATTACAGTCATGAGCCACCATGCTCAACCAGGTAATAGCGTCTTACCTGATAATGAAATTATTTCTCTCTTTACTGGCAGAAAACAGTTGGTTATTGTTTTGTTTTACTTTTTAAGCCATCAGCTTCTTTTCAAATACCTTTTTCAAATAAGGGAACTGTTTCCTTTTTTCTCATTTTTGAGCCAAAACCTGCTGTCCTTTAGTCTTATGCTTCATAGGACACTGTCCTATTTTATTCAGATTAACAACTTCAGAATCAATTTTACATCTTTCTGGTATCTTCAGCCATAGCCAAATGAAACTTTAACATTTGCAAGTCCTGCTCCTGACATCTCCACCCAATGATATGACAGCTTGAAAATACTCTGCTGTAATGCTCTAGTGAGAGACTCCTGTTGTATCTTCTTCTATTTCTATGAAGAAGTCACTTGATGGGTCCCTTGCCCAATAAGTCAGCCCAGGTGACTTCTACTATTTACCCAGGGTTTATAGTACTGTTGCCCGTTTACTCTTGTGTTTGCAAAATTTCACAAGAGAAAAAGAAAACACAAAAGCTGAGTCAGTAAATGTCACCAGATCTGTGTTGTGCATTGATGTTTTTAGGAAGCCCGTAAGTTGTGATGTAATTGTAATGCAGAATTCATTAAGTTATTTAGTAATTATTTATTGCTATCATTATCCTCTCTGGCCCCAGGTCATTTCAGTCTCCTATTAGGTGATTTGAGACACACTGTGGATCCAAATGATGTTCATACGAGGTTGTGCATTGTAGCCCTGCCTTAAGGTTCTCTGAGTATGTCTATGTGTTTATCCCCTTTGCTCCTGCTTTTATAGTGTACAAACCAGTAAATCAGTATAAACTGAATAGCAGTTAGACCAGCAATTAGGAGCACACATTTTTCCTAGCCTAAACATGTTATTGCTATTTCCGCAAACATTTACCAAACGCCTACTATACTCTATGCTGTGATTGGTGCTGAGAACACATTGGTGAACAAAGCACAGGTGCAGCCCCCCAAGCGTTCTTTCTATCAAGGGTCAAGAATATGCTTTCTTTTGCCTACTTTTCTAGAGAACCCTAGAAAGATTGAGAGAGAAAAAAACAGATAAGACCATGTAGCTCCTCCCCCATAAAATTTGCATTGTTCTTACAATGTTTTCCAATGAAGTCTGAGGTAACACCCAAAACCTTGGGTGTAATCACAAATTCCTTTGGAAAAACTTTATGGCATAAGAGGGGCAGTGTTGAAGATTTTTCTCTGATAATCAGCTTTATTTTCCCTTTGCTCGCTGTCATCCATTACCTTAATTGTTTAGCTCCTCTCTTTACTTGGCATTTACAGGTCCTAAATACTTCAGGGTGGTCCTGACATTTTCATTAAAGTGTCACAAGCTAAGTTCTCCTTCTCTAGGCCGATGGTGTATTTTCAGGTGTACCAACAGAACTCATTATTTCTCTACTCAGCAGCAGCATTAAGAATCAAGCTCTGTTTTCTAAAAGATGATTGGGCATAGGTGAGGGGTGAGGTTGGCTGGTGATTCAATGTGGAAAATCATGTACCTCTTTATAGCTTTATGGTAAATTTTGGTGTCTTCACAATTAGGTTGTTTCTGGAGTGCTGGGCAATTACTATTCAGGCTTTGTTAAATTATTTGTTTTTGTTACCAGAGAGATGGTGTCCCAATTAGCGGTCAGGCTTGGATTCCTGAACACTGTGAATCACTGAGCACAGAATCAGCAGGGTTCTCGTGTTGCATCGCATTTTGTCATGTTTGCTAGTGAAGTGGATTCAGGAAGAACAAGCACAGCAGCCAGCTTTCTGGTTTGTAGCTACCCACTCATCCCCCACTTCCTGATGTTTACACCAGTTACCCATAGAGTCTTAAGATTTTTGAATACCATAGGATTATAGACCAAAAAACGATCTCTAAAGATCCTTATTTATTTATTTATTTATTTATTTATTTATTTATTTATTTTTAGATCCTCTTTTAATCCTCTTGTTTCCAGAAAAGCAAACACCTGAACTTCTCTGAACCACCAATATCTATTATACCTGACATTTCTTTAATGTTTCTGTTAGGTTCTGTGGTAATAACTTTATATGGATAATTTTATTTAATTCTAGACAATCCTAAGGGGTTGATTGGTATCTTTATTTTATAGCTTTGGAAACTGAGACTTAGGGAAGTTGAATGCTTTCCTAATGCCATCCATTTAGCAATTGGTGAACTTGGAATTAGTACCAACTATTCTGACTCCAGACCCTGTACTCTTAACTTCTAAGCCATTGCTTTCTTATTATTATCTCTAGAAGAAAGAGTATCTGTTTATCACCTTGTTTAATCTTTCACTTTAATATCTTCAACTATCTTTATGAACATTAAATGTCAAATATCACCTTTAATATTTTTTTCTCCACAAAACTGTAGGTCCATGAAGACATTCTGCTCTGTTTAGCTTGTATGCTCAGGATTGAAGGTGCCATATAAAAGGTGCTGTGATAGGTATTGAAAAATTCATGAACTCATTGGCATGTTTATATTCTTAACAACATATTATAAACCTAATTAAAGATAGTCATTGATTATTTGGAAATGACAGCCAGCCGAGCATTTTTATTTTTTTAAGAAAAATTTTATGTGAAAACAGTTTAATGAGCCCCCATATACCTTCACTCAGTTTCAGCAATTATCAACATTCTGTCTTTCCAGTTTACTCTTAATAAGGAGCTCTTGGCTGGGTGTGGTGGCTCACGCCTGTAATCCCAGCACTTTGGAAGGCCAAGGTTGGCAGATCCGAGGTCAGGAGTTTGAGACCAGCTTGGCCAACATAGTGAAACCCATCTCTACTAAAAATACAAAAACTACCCGGATGTGGTGTCACGCGCCTGTAATCCCAGCTACTCGGTGGGCTGAGGCAGGAGAAGTGCTTGAACCCGGGAGGTGGAGGTTGCAGTCAGCCAAGATTGCGCCACTGCACTCCAGCCTGGGCAACAGAGCGACTCTTTCTTGGAAAAATACAAAAAACAACAACAAAAATGGGAGCGCTTAATAAATTGCATTGGAGCAGCAATGCAGTCTCCCTGTCCCCTCCCACTTCACTCAAGGAACCTAAAAGTATGGTTGCTTTTTGCAATTTAAACTAGGAAATGAATGTGTAATAAATCAGAACAGATATGAGTAGCCGTCTAGAGACAGAAGGGCTTCACAAGCCTGCAAGATTTGTAATGAAGATGCCAGCACATGTAAAGAAAGAATTTTCCAGGTCAGTAACAGTGGCTCACACCTGTAATCCCAGCATTTGGGAGGCTGAGGTGGGAAGATCACTTGACCCCAGGAGTTCAAGATCAGCATGAACAACATAGTGAGACCCTATTTCTACAAAAAAATTTTTAAAATTAGCCAGGTATGGTGGTCCATGCTTGTAGTTCCAGCTAGTTGGGAGGCTGAAACAGGAAGATCACTTGAGCCCAGGAATTAGAGGCTACAGTGAGCTATGATTGCACCAGTGTACTCCAGCTGCAGTCCGGCATGGGTGACAGAGTGAGACCCTAGCTCTTAAAAAAGAAAAAGAGAGAATGTCTCACTCATGAAGAGACGTTGTTTGGCAGTGGCATCCCAGAAGGTGTAGTGTCTCAGAGGCAGACCTTGACATGCTCTTGAAGTGCTGTCCTGAGCTGTCTGCTCATTGCATCTAGTCAGCTTGATAGATCTTGATGGAGGGAATATTCACAGGGCTCATACAGTTACCTTCACTTATTCTGACCATGTAAACTTGTTTTCCAAGGTTGTGTGCTGGTAAACGTAGACCTACAACCTTAATGATGGTTGATTTTCTCATTTTTCATTGTAAAGCAATCACTTGATACTCTGGTTTCATGTATCAGTCTTGTGTGCTTTGTTAGCATAGGTTATTATACTGGTGAAACCGGGTTTTTTTTTTCTTTTCCCAAGCCAGAAATTTTAATATAATCATGTTTTTTTAATTGAATTATTTATCTCAGCATTTTGGGAGGCCAAGGCAGGTAGATCACTTGAGCCCAGGAGTTTGAGACCAGCCTGGGCAGCATAGCAAAACCCTATCTCTACAAAAAAATACAAAAATTAGCCTGGTGTGGTGGTGTGCACCTGTAGTCCCAGCTAGTCGGGAGGCTACGCTTGAGCCTAGGAGGTGGAGTTTGCAGTCAGCTGAGACTGTGCGACTGCACTCTAACCTGGGTGACATAGTGAGACCTTATTTCAAAATAAATAAATAAATAAATAAATAAAATAATTTTTTTGGTTCACTGATTTCCAAGAAATTATTTATTAATAGAAGTTAAATAATTCCATTAGTTTAAATGTATATCTTGCTTTTGTCAGTTAAAGGTTTTTAAAAATACAAATCCAAAAATTTATAAAATAAAACCTTTATTTGTTCCTTAGGTTGCCTTAAACTATATAGTAATAACTTTTTTTTCAGTGTGCTTGTTTATTTTATTTCATCATGCACTCAATTGATTTTGCTTAAAATGTGTTAAGCAATGACCCAAATCTATCTTAAAAGCCTAGCTTTTTTTGTTCCTGGTTTGTTCTCATCTTTTCTTAACAGGTTCTATTTTCCCCTTCTGATTTTTTATTCTGTCCCAAACGATTCAAATTGTTTTACTTTTTTATCCTATTGGCATTTTCTTAGGGTCTCATTTGCTTTGAATTCTCTTTATAGGGTCTGAGCAATTGGCAAAAATTCTAGTTTGTCATCATTATCTTTTTTTGTACAAGTCCATCTTGTGTTGAAGTAGTTTGCCTCTTGGTATCAAGATGTTGCAATCCTTAGATCCCATCTTTAAGATTCCTGGTTGAAAAATCCAAGGTCCTTCACATGAAAATCTATCTGTGGAAAGCTCCATCTGTAATTTATTCCCTCTCGGCGTAGCTCCTCAGTAATGTTTTTGAGCTCCTAGTGGGACGTGAGAGGTCATTAAAAATCATCATTTTTTCCTCTTTTGCAGAAAAAAAGGTTGGATTGCTTGAACTTGCTTGTTATTTTCTTTTTCTGCCTCATATGAACTCAGATAATAATGTTCTATGCCTGCTAGAGCTGTGAATGGTTATGAAAACAGACTTCTCTTTTTGCTGAAGTAAATATTTTGTGATTTCTGAAAGTATCCTGTATCACAGCATTTATATTTCTTTTATAAACATCTGGGGACTCTTTTTTTTCATTTTTCACCCTTAGCTTCCAGGAGTACAGTTCATCTCATTGCTTTATATGAACTCCAAGCATAGAGTTATTGAGCCCAGTTGAGCAGATCCCATGTTACTTTGCTATTTGCCATCACTTACAGCAATATGGTTTTTTGTTGTTGTTACAGTTTAGTGGACATCTGTTCTGTTGTGTTTAAGATGATCTGTGAAGTGATTTTTGTCTCTTTGGGGTCCAGACACTGAATCAAGATCCATTAGTGCCATTTCTATTTCTCATAATGCTTTAATGTTTCTTCTTCAAATATGTTCTTTGTACTTTCTCATCAGGCCAAGCTAATACTTTCTCATCAGGCCCACTAAACTCTTACCTCTTCTGATTAATTTATCAGGCTGAAGATAAATGTAATACTTGAAACTTAGTTTTGACCTTTTCTAAATAAGGACTACTCAGAATGTAAACAAACAATTTTAAAGAAAAGCTGTTGACCCTCCTCTTCTGGTTCAGCTTTACTCTTAACTATTAACAGGGCCTTTACTGTATATATTTTTCAAATGGATGTCTGTTAAACAGAGTATGTAAGTAAACTGTGTTATAAATTGGCATGATCTGGTATGACTTGGTATATACTGGTATGTAGCTTTGCTGCCAGTAAATATTTGAAGTAGCTGGTGTCGTTTGTTTTTTCCTACTTTATTTCTCTTTCTTTAATGATCATGATAGGAAGAGAAGTATATTTGCCTTATAATCAGTGCTATGATGACAAATGTTCAACAACGAGATCTCTAGGGGAAAAAGCAGCTCCGATTTGTAGCATTTGCTGATCTCTGGGTATAAATATTCCCACCATGGATGATTTCAAGCTGCCAACATGACGTCACTGAATGCAGAGTTGGGAAGAGATGTGCAGTAGCACCCCATCATATAATATTTCTCCCATACAGATACACCTCAAGACCATGGGTAATATTAATGGCAAAACAGTAAAATCAACAGGAAATAATGAGTTTTGAGTAGTCGTTATTTTTGTTTTTAATATAACTTCTTTTTTTCCTGAGGCCTCTGGACTGGACTGAATCATAATTTCTTTAATTGTAAGTTTATGTGATTTAATTTTTGGTAATGACAGAGTTTAACAACTGACTCACAAAATTCCTGAATATTTATGAATCGGCTCTTGTGAGCTGGTACAAGCTGGCTCCAGTAGACCATTGCTTGTAAGGGAGGAAGAGAAGTAATAACAAGAAAAGCATCACTGTGAATCCTCTCCATTTTTTCTCTAATGTTACAGCTGGAGACCCTGACTCTTCACCTTTAAAAAGTTTCTTCCACGTTTTGGAGACTGCTTATGAACCACTCACACTTACCAAAGAAGGCACATCATCTCTCCTCCAGAATCACCAGGTCCTGCACAGTTTACTGTGAACTTCATGAAGGAGCTTATAAAAAAGCTTTGTATATTTCAGTAGCCAAAGGCTTTTTCTTCTTTTGTCTTTAGAGCGTATGAAATAGTGCCTTGGCTTTTGTGGAATATCTCTTTTTCCCAGGGGCTGGCTAGGTCTTTGCTGATACCACCCTGTCAGTCCATCAGGCAGAACCCTAGTGCTACCTGATGGTAAGTAGAAGAAAATTGCAGCTGGGAGCGGTGGCTCATGCCTGTAATCCCAGCACTTTGGGAGGCCGAGGTGGGCAGATCACCTGAGGTCAGGAGTTAGAGACCAGCCTGACCAACATGGAGAAACTTCGTCGCTACTAAAAATACAAAATTAGCTGGACATGGTGGCAGGTGCCTGTAATTCCAGCTACTTAGGAGGCTGAGGCAGGAGAATCGCTTGAACATCAGAGGCAGAGGTTGCGGTGAGCCAAGATTGCACCGTTGCACTCCAGCCTGGGCAACAAGAGTGAAACTCCGTCTTAAAAAAAAAAAAAAAGAGAAAGAAAATTTTTTTGCAGCCGGGCGCGGTGGCTCAAGCCTGTAATCCCAGCACTTTGGGAAGCTGAGACGGGCGGATCACAAGGTCAGGAAATCGAGACCATCCTGGCTAACACGGTGAAACCCCGGCTCTACTAAAAATACAAAAAACTAGCCGGGCGAGGTGGCGGGCGCCTGTAGTCCCAGCTACTCGGGAGGCTGAGGCAGGAGAATGGCGTAAACCCGGGAGGCGGAGCTTGCAGTGAGCTGAGATCTGGCCACTGCACTCCAGCCTGGGTGACAGAGCAAGACTCCGTCTCAAAAAAAAAAAAAAAAAAAAAAAAAAAAAATTTTGCGACAGCTGATGACTTTGGCTTTATAGTTCATATATTGTCTTGGTGAGCATCTTGGAAAATTACTAGAAGAATGTGCATATTAAAATGCCTTCTGCTGCCTTACTAATTACATGATTAGAATTCCCTCCTTTACTTTTGTAGTCAAGTAATGGGTCTAAAAAAATGAACTTGTTAGTGATACAAAAGGGTGAAGCATGAACGTTTTCTTCTAATCTCTGGAATACTATATTGGAAGTCTACTTTTAAAATGTCACCAATTTTAGTTAATCTGATAATATGCTTTACGAGATGTGCTGTCAACTAGTATTAAGATCTCACAATATATAGGTTTTGAATACATTTTATTCTTCATGTACTGAGGGACTCATTTTAAGTCATACAGTTCCAAAGTTTTACATTTCTTACTTCCAGTCCTGGCCTGGTGGTGACAGCAGAACATCATGTAATCAGTGTTACCAGGCAATCCTAGCAAGATACATACACATGATCATTAAAATAAATACATCAAAACGAAGTATGTGAAACTGTTCCATTAACATAACTAACAGCTGAAATGTAACATAACAAATCAACACATGTGTTACAACATTTGGTATTATTTCTGACTTTGCCTTTTAAGGCTGCAGAGAAATTGTTCTTGTTTTCATTGGAACGCAGATAAGTGTCAAGCTGTAGCTCATCAAATGGCCCCTACTTATGGAAAAGATGTCTTCCCAAAGCCTGTGCTCACCTTTGGCACAGTGAGAATACTTTGCTGGGTGCTTCTACAGTATGCTAGTTGGAATCTAATCCCATAGCTGTCATCATTTAGCCTTGATACAAAAAGAAATCCAAATAGTACAGACAATTGTGGAAAATATTTCCTTTTTTTTTTTTTTTTGCTTTTGACATTGTTAAAAATAAGAATAAGTTCAATAAACACACAATTTTCATTTCTCAGATATGTTTATCTAGACCTTATCATTCAATAAGAAAACATTAATGTGGGAAAAGTAAGCCTGGCATGCATTTTGATACATTTGAAAGAAGATTGGGATTCACTTCTATCCAAGAATATGCTTATTAACACACAATTTCAAAATGATTTTGAAAACTATTAAGTGGTGTGGAAATCTTGCATGAAAAATATCATAGTGTTGGAAAAATATAAATTGCAATGGGAAATATCATGTTTTAAATCATTTGAGCTATCTCATATGTATTAATAGTACAATGCAGGTATTATATAGAGGATATTGTCTCTAATTAATGAAGCAGCTGAGATTTCCTTGAAGAGGCAAACAGGAATATTTGTTCACTTCTTCCCCCAGTAATGTCAGCAAACTAATATGTATTAAAAATAAATTAAACATTGTTCTTCATTTTAACACCATTTAGAAAGCAAAACATTAATCAAAATACGGTTTTTCTTCCCCTGCCGTTTTTTTGTGTGTGTGTGTGTCTTCATTTATCCTAATTTTTTTCTCCATTTTTTTTTCTGCTCTCCAGTTCAGCTCTTCTGTCTCATGGTATCCATCCTACATCTTTTTTTCTTGCTAGTCTTGTTAACTCTTGGGTAATAGTGACAGTTCAGTTAGGCAAGAAAATTAACTCCCAGAATTTCAAGACTGTAAAAGATTTTTTAGGGGCAGGCATTACTTTTTTTTTTTTTTTTTTTTTTTTTTGATACAGATGCCAAGAAAGTGAGTCACAGGCACAGGTGTAGAGAGGTGCAGGGCAAGCAGCGCATTGTGCGTTTCCTGATTACATAACCTTTGAGTGTCTCCAGGAGAGATGAGGCTTAGAGCCATGTTGTGTGCAGCGCCAGGCAGTTTGATCACAGACAGGCAGTGCTTGTATCCCTTCTCAAAAACTTTCCTGCTGGGTTGTTAAAGCATCATAGGTTAATGTTTAAATTGGACTCATGTTGGCCACAGCTGTGTGTGAGTGAATCTCTGCTTGAATGTGAATCAGAGTAGCTGACTGGAATATGAAGGGAGCAGTTTCTTCTCTAACATGAGCTGCGTTGTTATTTACTCTGTGGTTAGAGAGGAAGAACTGGGTGGCCAGTAAAAAAGCAGATGATTTGGATATATAAACAATGTTTCTAACCCATAATCAGGCTGTATTATTTACATATCATAAAGCATAATCTTTACATTTCATCTTAAAGTCAATTTATATCAACTTAAAATGATTTTATCATTTTTATAAAGATTTTAAGTGTGTTGTTTAGCTTTTTAAACTTTTGTTTTAGATATACAATTACACTATCTTTTATTTGCTATATATATATACACTCAGTTATCCACTTATAGATTATAACAATCTATAAGTTATCTATAATCTATAACTTATAGATTATAACAATCTATAAGTTAGTTATCCACTTATAGATTGCCTTGGATTATTAGAAAGACATATTCAGATTTTATTATCATAATTCAGTTTAAATGTACTATAATTTTACTGTTTGGGCTAATAACGAACTGACAAACTGAATTCAGTTTTCTCATCCTTACTCCTTTAACCACATGTGGCTCTACCATCCTGGAGAGGTGAGGAACAGTGGAGACAACTTCAACAAAAAATAAATGTGTGTGATGCAGGCTTGGGATGCCATGGATCGGATGACCTCACAAGCCCCTTTTTAATGCTTCCAGTTCTGTGATTTTTCAATAAAGGACTGGGCATAGTGGCTCATGCTTGTAATCCCAGTACTTTGGTAGGCCAAGAGGGAAGGATCACTTGAGCCTAGGAGTTTGAGACCAGCCTGGGCAATATAATGAGACCTTGTCTCTACAAAACATTTTTAAAAAATTAGTGGAGCATGATGATGAACGTTGACAAAAGGATTGCTTTAGCCCAGGAGGCAGAGGTTGCAGTGAGCCGAGATCAGGCCACTGCCCTTCAGCGTGGGTGACAGAGCAAGCCCCTGTTTAAAAAAAAAAAAAAAAAAAGACTGGTAATCAGGGATGTAGGGAGAGTGTATTCTTCTTCTTCTTCTTTTTTTGAGACCGAGTCTCCCTCTGTCGTCCAGGCTGGAATGCAGTGGCCAGATCTTGGCTCACTGCAAGCTCCGCCTCCTGGGTTCACGCCATTCTCCTGCCTCAGCCTCCCGAGTAGCTGGGACTATAGGCGCCCACCACCACGCCTGGCTATTTTTTTGTATTTTTAGTAGAGGCAGGGTTTCACCGTGTTAGGCGGGATGATCTTAATCTCCTGACCTCGTGATCTGCCTGCCTCGGCCTCCCAAAGTGCCGGGATTACAGGCGTGAACCACCGCGCCCAGCAGGAGAGCGTATTACTCTTAAGGATTATGCTGGTTGTCAGATGGGGGTTGATACTCTTGAACAAAAAGAAATTGTTTGGGTGACAATAATTCAATAAACATGGTGAGGAAGCAAAAAAATTAAAAGTGGAAGGGCATATTAATGCCTACATTTAGGTGCAATCATTTAGTTCATTTCTTTTTTCTTCCCCTCCCCTCTCTAGTTTGTTTATTTTTAACAGGAAAGTCTGTGAAGCGTCAACCCAAGTTCTAAATTACATATTTCTGGTTTGAGATTTTGGCATTTGAGAATAACTGTTCAATTAATATGGTTGAGGATTAGACAAATGTCTCTTTCTTATCACGGAATATCTTCTGCTTTTCTTTGCTTTATTTTCAGCTTTAAATATGTGTCAAGTGTTTCTAGGAGTCTTGTTTTAGAGAAACTTCAGAATTTAACTGATGACAATTAAATATGGAGGAACCATATAATTTATCATCTAAACACAGATGCTTTTGAGAATGAAACTATTAATAATTATGCAAAGACAATAGGCTTAGACCAGAGTAGGGACACATGACTGTCCCAGTGATATAGATCTAGAGACTGCAGACTATGTAGCTAAATAATATGCATGAACCCCCATGGCTAGAGCAAAATATGAGTGTGAGGTCAGGAAGAAAGGTAGCGAGTTTTATGATGTTTCTTGAGATGGAAGTGATGCTACTTATTTCCTCCTGATATTTTTATATTTGTTTTTGTTAGTTTCTCCTTGTTTCATTGAAGAGATTAAAGTCATAGGATTTGCATTTGAGAATAAAAAAGGGGAGCGCAGGGAAGAGTCAAAAATTGTGCTGTGAATGGGTATTATTAATGAAAACTGGAGGCCAGGCACGGTGGCTCACGCTTGTAATCCCAGAACTTTGGGAGGCCAAGGCAGCCAGATTACTTGAGATGAGGAGTTCAAGACCAGCCTGGCCAACATGGTGAAACCCCGTCTCTACTGAAAATACAAAAATTAGCCTGGCGTGGTGGTGCGTGCTTGTAGTCCCAGGTCCTCAGGAGGCTGACACACAAGAATCACTTGAACCTGGCAGGCAGAGGTTGCAGTGAGCTGAGATCACGCCACTGCACTCCAGCCTGGGCGACAGAGGGAGACTCCATCTCAAGAAGAAAAGAAAAGAAAAGAGAAGAGAAGAGAAGAGAAGAGAAGAGAAGAGAAGAGAAGAGAAGAGAAGAGAAAGGAAAAGCAAAGAAACCTGGAAACACAGGAGGAAGGGAGAGGCTTTAGAAGTTAGGAAAGGATAATTTGCTATATTATTGAGTCCTTGAGGGTCTGGAAGATATTCATGTAGCTATAACAAGTAGGCTGCTAAAAGCAAAGGTTTTGAGTTCAGGAAAGAAATCTGGTCTAAAGCTATTAGTAATTAGTATATGGAGTTCTTCCACATTGATTGACTGTTAAATTTTTGGAGCTAGGTGAAGTCTTTCATTCATCTACTTATTCTAAATTTCACATTATGCCAGATGCTAGGGATACAGTAATAAACAAAGTAGACACAGTCTCTTTGTAGAGTGTAGGGTCCAATGGGAAAAACATAAAAGTACAGGGTCCATGGGAACACACAGGAAGGATTCTTAAGCCAGACTTCAGGAACCATGGAAGCTGAGTCTTTAGGATGAATAGAAGCTCAGTGAAAGGCGAAAAGAAGATGAGGGTAGAGAGCATAGAAGCGATAGAGTGCAGAGTACAAAACTCCTGTGAGGGAGTGCTTGCCTCCTGTGAGAAACTGTAGGGGCATGAACTGAGAAGGTTCATGGAACCTTTGAGTTCAGCTCAACCTTAAAGTTGAGCATGGAACTTTAGTGAGTGTCATCTTTTAAGGGAGGAATGGAGGAAAAGGAATCAGCAAAGAGCCTGAGAAGAAGCAGAAATTGGCAGAGAGAGAATCAATA
This sequence comes from Rhinopithecus roxellana, assembly GCF_007565055.1. NCBI lineage: Eukaryota > Metazoa > Chordata > Mammalia > Primates > Cercopithecidae > Rhinopithecus > Rhinopithecus roxellana. The sequence continues at coordinate 63,930,803 of NC_044557.1, read as the reverse complement.
GAAAGGGTTGGTGAAGTCAGAGGAAAGAGAGTAAAGGAGAGAGGAGATAATTATATTATGCAGTATCAAAGCTGCATAAGGGATCAGGTTGAATGAAGATTAAGGAAAGAAGCTATTGAATTGGTGATTATGTGATTTTTAGTGATCTTTGAGATCATTGTCATTGGCATGGAAGCTAGACTTCCATAGATTGAGGAGTGACTATGGAGACTTGTAGAGAGAGGGAAGAGAGAAGTAGGGTAAGAAGTAGGGGGTAAAACAGAGTCAGAAAAAACATTTTAGAATGAGAAAGACACTAGATTTCAACAACTTTGTAGCATAAAGAAGCAAATGGAATCAATGGAGAGGTAGATTAAAGAAATAAGGCACTAAGGAAATAGCTGGTGTTGCAGGCTCTGGAGGAACATGGTCGAGTGCACCTGAATGCCTTAGGATTGGAAAGACGTCTTCCTTTGAGACATCAGAGAAACAAAAAGATTTAGAAGAGAGCTCTTGAGAGGAAAGTTGAGGGCATTTATACCAGTGGTTTTTCCCAGTTACGTGGAAGATAAAGTCTAGTGAAAGTGAAGAAGTATAAGAATACAGTTGGGAGCATTAAATAGGATGGCAGTTTTAAAATGGGAAATGGCATTGATTAGAAATAAGCAAAAATATAACAAACTTTTTGATTGCAGCTAAGTGTTTTTGAAGTCTGTTTGTAATGGAGTCAGTCATGATGTTTTTATTAGGAACTTGAGGGTAGAGTGGGGAGGAATTAGGGATGTTGCTAAGAGTATTGTTGAAATAATGGACAGTTCTCAGTCCCAATTGTCTAAGAAAGTAAGATAAAGCAGCTGGTGCGTGATTTATTTAGAGGACAAGAATAACCTTCAGATTGTGCTGAAGGTGAAGAAAAGCTTGGTGAGAGATACAAATAGATGAAAATTATGGTCAGAGAGAGGAAGTTGTTCTATTAATATGGTAAGTGGTAAAATAAAGACAAACTTATCCTGAAGAAAATCATAAAGCAAAGTTTAAGAAGGTAAAAGCCCAAGGCAGTTGAATACAATCATATACAGAAACTTGGCTTCAACAGGGCATCATGAAGTGTCCACCATAGTATAGATATAGTACTATACTATCTAAATCACAAAGAGATGATCTCTTGGAATTGAGGTTAGCACTAAATCTTAAAGATGAAACAGAAAGAGTAAAGGCAAGACAGAGTAAAAGAGAAGGGAAGCAGATTTAGGCGTCCACCAGAGGCTGACAATCCTAACAGCTGTCATTGTTTTCCCAGCCACCATTTCAACTTCTTTCCTACTTTTACCCTCTTCTCTGTTCTCATTTAAAAAAGGAAATCAGGCCAGGTGTGATGGCTTATGCCTGTAATCCCAGCACTTTGGGAGGCCAAGGCGGACAGATCACGAGGCCAGGAGATCGAGACCATCCTGGCTAACATGGTGAAGCTCTACTAAAAATACAAAAAATTAGCCAAGCGTGGTGGTGGGCACCTGTAGTCCCAGCTACTCGGGAGGCTGAGGCAGGAGAATGGCATGAACCCAAGAGGCAGAGCTTGCAGTGAGCCGAGATCGCACCACTGCACTCCAGCCTGGGCGATAAAGCAAGACTCCGTCTCAAAACAAACAAACAAAAAAAACAAAGGCATTATCCTGATTTCTATATGAGAACTTTTCTTGTACTAACCAGAATGCTCAACATATGAGAATTTGATATGTAGCACATCAGATCTTTTTAAACTATAATTTTGGATTGCAAAAGAAAAAAAAATTTTAAAAAAGTATTTCTGCCCTAATTTAGCCTGACTACTGATTTTTAGTGTAAGTAATTTAGGCTGTTAAATTTTCTTTTCTTTTAAGTGAATTTGGAATTATTGGAGCAAATCCTACATTTTTAGATGTTGTTAATTTGATAATTTTAATCTTTAGTTTCATAATTTACCTAAGACATTATTTTTACTAGTTTACTTTCAAAAACTCTCTCTCTGTGTTTCTTTCCTTTCTTTCTCTCTCTCTCACTGCCTCTCTCTCTCTCTCTCTCTCTCTCTCTCTCTCTCCCCCCTCTCCCTCTCTCCCTCTCTCCCTCTCTCTCTCTCTCTCTCTCTCTCTCTCTCTCTCTCTGTCTCTCTCCCCACTCTTGTCACCCCGTCTGGAGTATGGTGGCACCATCATATTTCACTGTAATCTCGAACTCCTGGCCTCAAGTGATTCTCCCACCTTGGCCTCCCAAAGTGCTGAGATTACAAGAATCAGCTACCACACCCTGCCAGCTTTAAATTCTTGACCTGTGTAATTTCCCTCTCAAATCACTGTTTCGCTTAAAGCCACTCATCTCCCATTTATATACTCAGCAAATATCTATTGAATGCCTATTATATTCTGAACTTTAGTATTCTCTTTTAACTACTCTATATGCCCTTCTCCCTTATCTTAATCACTGGTTCTCTGATACTCTACCCTACAGATTACTGTATCACTACCCTGATTTTGACCTTGTTTGCTTTCCTACATGTCATGGACCTCACAGTAGATCATTTCAATTGCACTTTAACCAGCATCTTTGATTCTTTTGTTGCTTTAATGTCTTTACATATATATATATATATATATATATATATATATATGTATATAATTTATGTTCTTAGCACCATTTATTGCTGTCTCCTGTCTTTAAGCTAACTCTTCATTTGGCTTCTGCAGCGTTACTCTGACTTGGTTTACCTCTTATCTCTCTAACTTCTATTTCTCAGGCTCTTTTACTATTTCTTCTAACTTTATTCATTATTATTATTTTATTTTACAATAAATATTTATTGATATTTACCCACATATTTGTACTTTCCGTTGTTTTCTAATCCATCCTGCTTTTGTCTACAGCCTCCATTTAATATTTCACCTCTAGAGCCTCCATTTAATATTTCATTTAGTACAGGTCTTCTGGTGATGAAGTCTCTGTTTTTGTCTGTTGATTTATAACATCTTTATTTTGTTTTTATTTTGGAAAGGTGTTTTTGCTAGACATAGAATTATAGGTTGGTAGTTATTTTCTTTTGGCACATTAAAAACTCGAAACTGAAGTCAATATCTAGTCCATTCCTGCTCTCAGAGTGTTTTGAGAGCTTAGGATGTTTACAGGGACTTCCCCACTGACAGGTCCTGAACTATAATCCTTGTCTCCTCATCATTGCAAGACTTCCAAAAACTCCATTTATAGGTAATTATAAGAATTTTGACTTTTATTATGTGTGAGATGGGAAGCTGCTAGAGAGTTTGAGCAGAGGAGTGCTGCACAAAAGGATTTTTCTGTCTGTTGTGGTAAGAATAGACCGTGAGAAAGCAAAGAGTAGTCTGGGAAGACCAGTTAAGAGGCTATTGCAAAAAAGCAAGCAAGAGGTGAAGGTGGCATGTAATTTCTTGTCTATCTATTGAAATAACTTCCAAACTGCTTCAAATATTGATCTTACTCAAACTATCGTATCCAATAGTGTCACTTCTCAGTTAAAATCCTTACAAGTTTCCCCATTATATCTTTAGGTAAAAATTCAAATTCCTTAACAAAGGATAAAAGATCATATTCATGCTCTGGTTTCTGCCTCCCTTTAAAGTATCTTCTCTTATTCACCTCTTTCCTTTAGCCATTGTTATCTATTTGAAACCTAAAATCTCTCCATAGGTTTTAAAGCTCCCATAGGCCTCCATGCATTGACCTGTGTTTTGCTTCTGCTTGGGCCATCTTTCATCAATCCTCCTCTATTGTCTGATTATTGACTCCAACTTATCTTTAGAGATTTAGCTTAACATTTATCTTCTGGAGGGCATGCATGGTGGTTCACACCTGTTAATTCCAGCACTTTGGGATGTCAAGGTGGGCAGATTGCTTGAGCCCAGGAGTTCGAGACCAGCCTGAGCAACATAGCAAGACCCTATCTCTTAAAAAAAAAAAAAAGAATTATCTTCTCTCTGAAGAGTTTCTAGAATTATTTCCTTCCCTAGTCCAATACATAAATGAGTCTTTTCTAGGGATTTGGAAATTTTAATAAATGTTTATGGCATCTACTGTCTGCCAAGAACAGTTCTAGGAATTGGAGATACACCAGTGAATAGGCTACAGTCTTTGCCTTCAAGGATCTCAGTCTAGAAGAGAAGACACATAGATACATAACTGCATTATAGAGTGATAGGCATAGCAGCAGAAAGTGTGATTGTTGGGAGAGAATGTGAGTGAAAGCTTCCTAGAAGAGGAGAAATCAACGTTGGTTTTTAATTTTTTTAGATGGAGTCTCACTCTGTCATCAGGCTGGAGTGCGGGGACATGATCTTGGTTCACTGCAACCTCCACCTCCTGGGTTCAAACGATTTTCTTGCCTCAGCCTCCTGAGTAGCTGGGACTACAGGTGCGCACCACCATGCCCAGCTAATTTTTGTATTTTTGGTAGAGATGGGGTTTCACCATGTTGGCTAGGATGGTCTCAATCTCTTGACTTCATGATCTGCCTGCCTCGGCCTCCCAAAGTGCTGGGATTACAGGCATGAACCACTGTGCCTGGCCTCATGTTGATTTTAAACTCTAAATTAGTTTATCAAGCAGACAAGGTATGTGGGGTAGTGTAGACATCCAAGATGGAAGGAACAATATGTGCAGTGGTATGAAATGGCAAAACAGCGAGACTTAGGGAAATTATAGAAAATTTGTACTTGAATGTAAAATTTGAAAGATGATTAATGGTAGACGAGCTTAAAAGATCATTGAAGATCTTATTTATAATACATACCTCTCTTATAGCCCTTATCATCCTGTTATAACCATTGATATTCATCTCCATGTCACCACCAAATTGGCTTCTTCAGAATAGGCATTGACTCTTGTTCATTAATCTTTGCATACATAGCACCTAGCCAAGTGTCTAAGATGCAGTAGATGGAGTACTCAGTAAATGCTTGTGTTGTTAACATGGACCCTTTACATCTTTTAAAAGATTATTTTAAATAAGACTATTGCTGTTTGGTACAAATTTATATCTGTATCTGTCTATTCTGAGTTGGTCTAGATATTATCAGGTTCAAATTCCAAGTATGTGAAATAAAATTGAAATAAAGTACAAATTAACTACAGATTGTTAGTAAAACTTGATTTAAAATGTCCAATATGCAAAGTTTTTAAACACAATGTTATTAAATTGCTTCTCAGATATACGTAACTATTATTGAGAGACAGGACAATTAGTAGAGTGGAACAGATATTTGTGGCAGGTTTGCTGGAGGTTCTACGTATATCTTTCCATTCACTTTTTTTTTTTTTTTTTTTTTGAGGTGGAGTTTCACTTTGTCACCCAGGCTGGAGTGCAGTGGCATGATCGTGATCTTGGCTCACTGCAATCTCTGCCGCCTGGGTTCAAGCAATTATTACTGCCTCAACCTCCTGAGTAACTGTGATTACAGGTGTGCACCACCACACCTGGCTACTTTTTGTATTTTTAGTAGAGACAGGGGGTGGGGAGGTTCACCATATTGGCCAGGCTGGTCTTGAACTCCTGACCTCAAGTGATCCACCCGCCTCGGCCTCCCAAAGTGCTGGGATTACAGGCGTGAGCCACTGCACCTGGCCTCCATTCACTCTTGTGCTTTTGTCTTCCACAGCATTGGATACCAGATGGAAAGACTTAATGGCAGAAAGGGATAATTAGCAACAGTCTTAAGAACTCTGCAGCTCAATTTGGTAGGGCAGGTAGTCTGTTGTTTCTCCAAAAGACTAATAGCTAACTTTTCAGTCCTAGTGTATTCTTGCCTCCTGTTTCCAAAAAAAAGTATTTCAGGCCACTTTGGAAAGTAACACAAATGTGTTAGAAATGTTGTGAACATAAAGGAAGAAAAAGAGGCACATAAACTCAAATTTACCGTAATAATACTTAGTGCTTCCTCAGATTTTTGTAATCTGAGAAAAATTGACTAATTACTGATGAAGAAATTGGAAAACAAAGGAAAAACAAAGTCTTTCAAATAGATGCATTGCTTCGTGTTAAGTAGTTCTACCCATATTTTCAAGAAAAATATCACGTTGGCTTATTTGCCTTCTCTTAGTTTTTGAAAAATGCCTATATTGAGGTATCTGCTAACCATTGTGGCATCTCTCAACATCCTCTCCCTTCTTCCCTTTTCTCCTTCAGTATCTTTTTGCCACATACGTTGCTCCTTCTGCCACTCTTGACATTGGACTCCAACAGGAAAAGAAAAAAGAAATTTATATGAAAATACAGCCACCATTTGAAGACCTTTTTGACACAGCAGAGGAATATATCCTTCTCCTTCTTCTTGAGCCATGGACAAAGATGGTAAAATCGGACCAAATTACTTATAAAAAGGTACTGTGCCACTGATAAATTGAGTGTGAAACCGTTCAGATTTACTATAATACACCTGAAATCCCAGCACTTTGGGAGGCCAAGGCTGGTGGATCACCTGAGGTCAGGAGTTCAAGACCAGCCTAGCCAACATGGTGAAAACCTGTCTCTACTAAAAATACAAAAATTAGCTGGGTGTGGTGGCGGGTGTCTGTAATCCCAGCTACGCGGGAGTCTGAGGCAGGAGAATTGCTTGAACCTGGGAGGCGGAGGATCCAGTGAGCCAAGATCACATCATTGCACTCCAGCCTGGACACCAAGAGCAAAACTTGGTCTAAAAAAAATAAAAAAATAAAAATTAAAACTAAAACTAAAAATAAAAAACGGTTAGGTTTACTGCCAATGATAAGCAGCATTGTTAACTCACAAGAGAAAAACTGAAAAAGGTCTCATGTGGCCCTAAGATTTAGAGCTAAGATTTGGGTAGCCTCAAAATTTGGTCAGGGAGAGTATTTACCCACTTGATTTTTTTTATTCTTTTTTTATTTTTTTGAGATGGAGTCTCGCTCTGTTGCCCAGGCTGGAGTGCGATGGCATCACTTTTTTTTTTTTTTTTTTTTTTTGCCAGTTTTCTTATTGTTGCCTAATGAAAGACTTTATGTCATTTTTTGCTCTCTGTACAAGTATGTCAGAGTAGAGAAATCTGAGTTTTGGTTTCCTGTGAATAAGTAAATATGCCTTTCTTGCTACTTTTCAGCAGTAGCCTTAATTTTGATTAACAGAAATGCCTATTTCATTTTATGCTAGATGAGTTTCAGTTAATATCACATGCATGGAAAACTTAAACGTTTCATATGTATTGTGGAAAGTAGATCCTCTGACTTTGGTACTTCTATTTTAAAGTACCCCCAGATGTTCGGGTCAGACTGCTTGACTGGATACAAGTTTCAACACATCTTTTGTCATCCTGAAAGAGGTCATTTTAAGCCTCAATGCTTGAGTATTTTCACTATTTTATTAATGGGTGGAGGCCATTTATTTAAATATTTATTTTGAATCACAAATTAAAACCATCTATGTATACTTTTTATATTAAGTTAATGCATGTACTGTGTACCTGAGGTCATTTCAGGTGGAACTCTGCTGCCTTTGCATTGTTATTCTTTGTTCGTATCTCCTCAACAACTTCTTAGATTGTCATACAAAATTAATACCAAAACACCTTGGATAGAGTTACCTTATTGGATCGTGACTGAAACAACTGTTATGATTTACTAAGTTCAATGACCAAAATAATTAGATTTCTCTTTGTCCTGAAAAATTAGCATAGCATCCTTTGTATTACAAAAATGCATTTATTACAGTAGGAAAATTTGGATATCAGATGAAGTTTAAAAAAATTCTCTCCAGTCATTATTTTAAATATAATGTATGCCATAGAGGATGCAATGGTTTCAAAAAAAAAGGTTTGGAATTATAACTAACTTCCCTAAACCAAAAAGTTTCAGCATTAGTCGTGATTCTTGTAAAATGGATGAAAGAAATTGTACAGTTTTTAGTAGGAGGAAAAATAAATCTCTCTTAATTCTAGAAACTTCCTTCTAGAAGTATGAGGACTTATCTAAAAGCCCAGCTGACTGTATTCTGTAGACTCTTTCCCAAAAAGAATAATGCAGCAGACTACCAAAGCTAGCTATTAAATACAGAAAGTTCTCAGGCAGCTCTTCAGTCAAGCTGGTTTTCCCCTGCAATAGAGAAATAGAAAATGATCTTGTTCTTCTGACTGTATGAAACAGTACATTACAAACTCTGAAGACAGAGAGCTGCTATGAGGTTTTATTTGATGATTGACAGTCTCCTGTCTTACTACAGCATTAAAGCCTTTGCTCACATACTAATGACAACATGGAGTCTGGTCGTTTCTTGTTCTGTGAATTATTTGGTTCCTAAAGCTAGTGGCATCTGCTTTCATGACTATTATCATGTTATATTGAATAAAAGTTGGAAATGTGACCAATATATTTGCATTGTTTGTAAGTTTACATTCCTCCGGAAAGCAGGAATGATCTTTGGTGGCACTATATCATTACATAGAAATGTATGCTTTTTGTAATGCATCCTTTTGAAGTGTGACCCTGCTGTAGCTAATCTTTTAAACTATGTTATCTTTCTGCTTTTGCTTTGAAAATAATTTGCTTTATTGCCAACTGTATTTGTTTTTCAGCCCACTGTTACTAGCAAATTGTACATTCTCTTGATGTCACAAGCTTTATTTATTTATTTTAGGTGGAGCTGGTGGAAGAAACTCGACAGTTAGACTCCACATACTTCAGAAAGCTACAGGCTTTGCATAAAGAGACACTTTCCAAGAAAGCTGGGGTAACTTTCCACTTAGAAAAACAAACTTTTTATCCTGGAGAGGTTTACCACTTTATGTATTGGGCAGGGGTAGACTGTAGAGTGAGGAGATCATGTATTATAGAGTAGGGGATAGGCAGTTTCATTTCTCTGCTGTTCCTTTGCCTAGCATACTGCATTTGACAGGTGTTACCTCTTATTGACATATTTGACAAGGGAGCCAGAAAAACAAAGCAGGTGAGGTATTTGACAGGGAAGCAGGCCACTCATTTGCCTTGGCTAAGACTAGGCATTGGAGCCTTCAACTGTGTTATATTCCTTTGAATGTTATTAGTTATTTTCTATATGGCAGCTGCTCTTTCTATTTGTTGTCAGGTTACAAAGGAGTTAAATTAAGTTTTCTAAACAGAAAAGAAACTGTTGCGTGACAGCAATAGGGAAATCAATAAAGAAAAAATATGGGAAAGAATTTAGGAAGATGGTAAAAAGATCATAGGATTGACTAGGATATTAAAGTGTTACTTTGATTCATAAAGTTGCATCTTTTGGATTGGCTAAGTAAACATAATAAATCCTTAAAGCCATAAAATTAAATTTATGCATCTACATAAAAATGACAGTTAATTGACCTGGAAAATGTTTAAGATATATTAAAATTTTTGTAACAGAAACACTGGTATGATATGATCCTGTTTATGTAAAATTATATATGTGTTTCTGCATGTATCCATATGTATAAAAAGGAATATCTGAAAAGACACTCACCGAAATATTAAAGATAGATAACTCTGAGTGGTAAGGTTTCAGGTGATTTTTTTAAAACTTTTTTCTTTGTGCCTATCTGAAATTTTTATTCTTATCCAGAAGTTCTCTATTTGATACACTAATACTGTGTTGCAAAGGATACATAAAAATCCATAAAGGTAGCATGATATAAGGTTGTACTGTAAACTCTATGAACTAAACTTTATAACACTATCCACACTCCTTCTACATAAGGAAAATTAATTTTTAAAACATTGGTAGCTTATCTCATGGATCCTTTATAAAAACAAATAGGGAAATGAATTAGTTATGTAAGGAATTGTATAAGGAAGGGCCTTTCAAAGAATAAGCCTCTTTTCCCCTTTGCCCTTTCGTTCTTATAAGCTGTTCACAAAACATCATATGTCATAAAATTATCTAAAAATTAACTTTTATATGAAGGTGATTATATTTATATTTTAATATTATATTTGAAGGATGTATTATTAGATAAGTAACTTGTATTACTCTATAACTTTTAAATATTATGTTATAAAAGAATGTCTTATGTTTATGATCAACATTGTTAAGAAAAAGAACCAGGTCACAAAACTATAAATAGGTACATAATCCTATCTTTATATTTTAAAACTACATCAGACATTGTAAATCTCTTCATAAATTCAATCTGCTGAACTATGCAACCATCATAGTATCTAATCTTCACTTTTAATTTTTTATTTTTATTTTTAATTTTTATTTTTATACTTTTCTTCATTTTTTATAAACTACATGTATATAAATAAGTAAGACTGGAAGGCTATATTAAAAAATGTTAATGGTGGTTATCTTTGAATGGTAGTATTATGGATGATTTTTATTTTCTTATTACAAAAGGCATGTTACTTCTGTACTTAGAAAAATATATTAAAGTTAATTTATAAGCAAGTGCTTTGTGTAGTAAATATTTACTAAATATTTATGAAAAGAAGGGAATGGAATGAAAATAAACAGAACAGAATTTGATACGTTAGACTCTGAACCAAATTCTTTATCCAGATTGTTAGAATCTGAACCAGGTTCTTTACAAGATTCTAAAGTCTTTACCCACTTCTACCATTGAATTGTTAAATGGCCTTGGCCGAATGGTTAATTTTTCTTTCAGTTTCTCTACTTAAAATTGTAAACAATTTATTGTGTTTAAGATATTTTTTTCTGAAAAGTACTATTTCACCAGGATACCACTTGTGAAATTGGAAGTGGCATTTTATCACTCTCTAACGTCTCTAAACGAACAGAATATTGGGATAATGTTCCTGCAGAATACAAGCATTTTAAGTTTAGTGATCTGCTTAATAACAAACTGGAGTTTGAACATTTCCGTCAGTTTCTTGAGACTCATTCTTCAAGGTAAGGGACATAACCATGTATTTCTCACTGAAAACATTTTTCTAAGCTACTAGTTTTGATTCAACATATTATAAAAGTGATTTAGTGCTATAACAGATTTTACCCATGTCAATTAAAACGGACAAACATGATCATCTGAAATCTGTATGGGTAACTTTTTAAAGATGGAGTGCATTTTGTTTGTAGCAACCTCCACATTGTTCTTTTAAGTGGTTACATAATGTTGATATTTTTAGCATTGGCTAAATTAAAATACCAGTGTGCTTTATTTTTTCTCTTTTCTACTGTTTATTTCTTTTACATTTCTCTAGACTGGTATTTTAATTACTATTTCTGGAAAGTGTCCTTTTTATATTTCATTGAGATATTGAAATTATAATATTTTATAATTTCTATTAACTGATATATAAATGAAACATTGTAGTTTTACCCAGAATCTTGGAACCTTATAACATATTTATCTAATATAAACTGAAGTATTGAATATATTTTTTTCTTTTTAATATTCTCCCTAGTAACAGAAACTGATTAGATCTGAGAGCCAAATTTCACTGTATATGATTTCCCTTCATTGTAATGAGGATTTTTCTATCTTTTTATTTTTCATCTGTTAATTTTTAAAATTTTTGTGGCTACGTAGTACATGTATATATTTATGGGGTACATGAGATGTTCTGATACAGGCATGCAGTGTGAAATAAGCACATCATGGAGAATGGGGTATCCATCCCCTCAAGCATTTATCCTTTGAGTTACAAACAATCTAGTTATACTTTAAGTTATTTTAAATTGTACAATTAAGTTATTATTGACTATAGTCATCCTATTGTGCTATCAAATAGTAGGTCTTATTCATTCTTTTTTTTTTTTTTTTCTTTTTTGAGACAGGGTCTAACTCTGTCACCGAGGCTGAAGTGGCATGATCCCAGTTCACTGCAGCCTCCGTCTCCCGGGTTCAAGTGTTTCGCATGCCTCAGCCTCTGCAGTAGCTGGGATTATGGGCATGTGCCACCACGTCCAGCTAATTTTTGTATTTTTAGTAGAGATGGGATTTTGCCATGTTGGTCAGGCTGGTCTCAAACTCCTGAATTAAAGTGATCTGCCTGCCTGCCTTGGCCTCCCAAAGTGCTGGGATTACAGGCGTGAGCCATTGTGCCTGGCCCTTATTCATGCTTTCTATTTTTTGGTACCCATTAAGATGAGGATTATTCTAAATCTGACCTTTTGTCAAATGACATGACATATGTGGAAATTTTCTTATTTTTGAAATTGATGAAATTAATGAAAGAACTCTGAGATCCCACCAATAATGGTGATAGATTTTTTTTTCTGATCCTGATATTCCTTTGTCATCATTCATATATTTAGCCAGGATTAGGAGTGTAATGGAGTCAAGCTAACTAGCCTAGAAAGGGATCAGAGATAGAATATTGGGTTCATTATTTCCATGATCTAATGCAACTAGTCAAAACAGCCACTTTCTAAGTTCTGCCAAAACAACAATCGGGTGTTTGCTGGAATTTAGAGAAATAAATATGAAGACCTATACATTGTTTTTGTTTTCATTTTAGCATGGATCTTATGTGCTGGACAGACATTGAGCAGCTCCGGAGAATAACTTACAGAGATCGAAATCAAAGGGAGGCAAAATCTATATATATTAAAAACAAATACCTTAATAAAAAATATTTCTTTGGACCCAACAGTCCAGCTTCTCTGTATCAGCAGAACCAGGTATCAACATGCAAACCTATTTTTTAAATTGATGTTTGAAAACCGGTATTTTATTTCTATTTTTGCCAACAACCTGAAAGTCTCTTATTTTATTTTCTTTTGCTTATGACTAATGTGTTAGAGACCTTTGATATTTATTTAGGTATTTATGAGCATCTATACATTAAATGTCTTTAATACTCAAATATTATATAGTATAAAAATATGTTACTCTAAAAAATAGTTTATAGAATAAAATAACTTTTATTCACCTACTCATTGACTCATTCAACAAATTTGAGTGCCTTCACTATGCCAGACTCTTCTAGGTGCTCAAGATAAAGTGGTGAAGAAGATGGACAAACTCCCTGCACCTGTCAATATGTAGGAAAACAGCTGTTATCAACCATTAAGTCAAATCTCTACCACTTTTCCGTTCTTCTCTGAACTGATATTATTCCAAATATAATCTTTGAAAATCCTCTTTACTATGGAACTTTGAACAAATGTTATAAAAGAAAAAAAAGAAAATCCTCCTTACAATTGTATTTTTCCCAGAAATTATTTTTATTGACCAGGACAGTTTGAGCATTTTGTTGGACCAAAGTCCTATGGCCTTAATCACAATTTACTAATAACTAAATAACTACAGTGTCATTAGATTGACAGCAACACTATAAGATTGGGCTGGGTGTGGTGGCTTATGCCTGTAATCCCAGCACTTTGGGAGGCCAAGACAGGTAGATTGTTTGAGGTCAGGAGTTCGAGACCAGCCTGACCAACATGATGAAACCCTGTCTCTACCAAAAATACAAAACTTAGCCGGGTGTGGTGGCACACACCTGTAATCCCAGCTACTCAGGAGGCTAAGACAGGAGAATCCCTTAAACCCAGGAGGCAGAGGTTGCAGTGAGTGGAGATTGTGCCCCTGCACTCCAGACTGGACAACAGAGTGAGTGAGACTGTGTCTCAAAATATATGTATATATATAATTGGGATTCAGCAGTAGGTTTGTGTTCATGTAACACTGCTCATGAAATATGACTCAATTTTTATACTTTTGAAATATAAACAATTATTATAATTTATTTAGTTTGAAGTTTGTTAGTATTACATTCATGCCTAAAGATGTAATGTATAGCTTATGATTTTTTTGTTTGGTAGTTTATAAGAATGCATAGTCTAATGGTATATATTACTAAAATAAAAATTTCAGATTAATGCTAAATTCAGTAAATTAAAGAAAAACTCAGAGAGTTTCACAAATAAGACATACCAAATTTAAAAGCTAGATCTTTGGGGTGCAGGAGAAATTAGCAGAAGTCTTTGGGAGTGAGAAGGAGCAAGAATTCTAGAATTAAGCAACTTTGACAAAAATGCTTTGTCCTTAGTTCCTTGAGATACAAATCTGGGACACATTAGCAAAAGTGGTTGGGTGTCTCAATAAGCACAAGTATGAAATAAACACATGGAAAGCATTTGTTTTCTACTTGGCTTGCGCTCCATTGCGTGAGGTTTCATGGTATCTCATGCTACTGTGTGAATCCTCCATAGTACACACAACATGCTGAGAATCCAAGTCAGTGAAAGTCGCCCATTGCTATCATAGCAAATGGATGTGCTTACTACAGAGGAGTTTTCCCAATGATCCTTCTTTGTCTTTGTCATTACTTTTAAAATGTATTTTTATACTTAAGGATGTCTGCATCACATTGTTTTACAAAGATCATGCTAGTCCAGATTTCAATTGTGCAGCCAATTTGCTCTTTGATTAGCAAGGTAGTCTTTTTTTTTTTTCTTTTTTTATGCAGAAACAATATTAGTGTTGATATTATTTAATTGATATTATTAAAGGAGGACTAAGAAGAGGATTTCCTTTTTGTTTTTATATAAAACAATAGTATCAGTAGGGTATTATATTAATATTATTGCTCAAAGGAGAACTAAGAAGAGGGCAGTTGTTCCACTGAGCCATCCAGAAATTTTGAGTGGTATGTACACAGAAACAGGGAGAAACCAGAATGAGTTATGGCAGGAAAAAGCCATTAGTAGCTTGTTGAAGCCAATAGTTAAGCAGAAGGAAAATTTAGATCACAAAGAAATTGTGTTTTACAAATGGTACTTATTGTCTATAAAACATGACCTTTTTCTTCTTCCTGTTGCCTCTGTTTTCTGCTTAGAGGTTGTTGGAAAAGCCCTACATTGCTATCGCTACAGCTGCACTGTTCTAGGTGCATAGTGCACTACAGCTGCCATCATCCTATCTCCAACCCAACATTTGTTGGTAATATACATATTTATAATATCTGAGTCAAGGTTGTCTTTTAACTAACACATTTGCCTCATCCACAGAAGAAAATTCTTAAATGGATCAATTTGACTAGAATCACGGATTCATAGGATATTAGAAAACTAATAGACTAATGTCCTCATTTTTCAGTTGGAGATACTGAGTCCATGGAGAGACAAAAATGCCATTGCTGTGGTCACACAGGATAAAAATCCCACTTCTGTGTTCTTTTTGATATATCATAAGTAAGCACAAATCATACATCTAAAACAACCACCACATACACCACAATTGTCTGTCTGATTTTAGGGGAATTACTACTCAGTATAGCCAGGAGATGTTTTACAGAAAATGAAAATTGGCACCCCTCCGGATGCAGCAAATGGTTTTGTAGTGAATGAATGAATTAATAACTATTAGTGTTTCTTTTAAAAAGCACAATAGTTTCTGTTTCCATTTTAATTTTCTTAGGTAATGCATTTAAGTGGTGGCTGGGGGAAGATTCTTCATGAGCAGCTTGATGCACCTGTTCTAGTTGAAATCCAGAAGCATGTTCAAAATAGGCTAGAAAATGTATGGCTGCCATTGTTTCTTGCAAGTGAACAGTTTGCAGCACGTCAAAAGATAAAGGTATATAAATTAGTGTAATCTTTTGAAAGCAGTTGTCAGTATCTCTCAAAACTTCAAATGTGCATACCTGGAGACCCAACCATTGTATTTTTTTTTTTTTTAAGGAATGGGTTCTCTCTGTCACCCAGTCTGAAGTGCAGCAGTGTGATCCTAGCTCACTGCAGCCTTGGACTCCTGTGCTCAAGCAATACTCCCACCTCAGTCTTCCAAGTAGCTGAGACTACAGGCATGCTTTACCATGCCTAGCTAATTAAAAAACATTTTTTTTTTTGGAAGAGATGGAGTTTTGCTATGTGCCCAGGCTGGTCTCAAACTCCTAGGCTCGAGTAGTCCTCCCAAAGTGCTGGGATTACAGGTGTGAGATGCTATGCCAGACCTTAGTCATTGTACTTCTGTTGAGAGTGGTTTGAAGTATGGAGTCAGCCACGTGTGGTGGCATGCACCTGTAGTCCCAGCTATTTGGAAGGCTGAAGCAGGAGAATTGCTTGAGTCTAGAAGATCAAGGCTACAGTGAGCTATGATCACATCAGTGCACTCTAGCCTGGGTGACAGAGTGAAACTTTGTCTCTAAAATAATAATAATAATAATAATAATAATAATAATAATAATAATAATAATAAATTTTTAAAAAGAAGCATGGAGTCAAATTTCCCAAGTTTTTGGTTTTTTGTTTGAGAGTCAGGGGTCACCCTGTTGTCTCAGTGTCCAAACTAGAGTACAGTGGCTATTCACAGGCACAATCATGGTGCACTACAGCTTTGAACCACTGGGGCTCAATCAATCTTCCTGCCTCAGCCTCTGAATTGCTGGGACTATAGGCAAGTGTCACAGTGCCCAGCTCTGACTGCCAAGTTTTAATCTCAACACTGCCACATATTAGTTGTACCACCTTTAACTTTCATAAATTGTTTCCTCATTTGAAAAATCGAGTTGGTCATAGTAATTACTTAGTGAGGTTGCTCTGAAAAATGAAGTGAAATTAACATGTGCTTAGTGTCTTAGAATTGTGCCTGGCACATGGCAAACACTCAAATCTTATCTATTAATATAGTTGTTATTTTTAATATTATTAAGTCCTCACACAAATGGACAAGGTTATACAAGGATATTCATTGCAATATCAAATGGGGGAAGAATTAGATGAGTTATGATAATTCTGTACGATGGAAAAATATGCAGATTTCCTTACCAAATGAGATATGAGATTTCCACATGTACTATATGAAAGATGTCATTTATTGAACAAAACAAGGAGGATGCAGAACAATATATAGAAGATAATCCCATTACATTTACTTACATCTCTGTCTATGCATATCTATCCATCCATCCATCCATTTATGCTTATGATAGAAAAATATCTATGCCTCCTGGGAATGGGTTTGGGGAGTGAGGATTTTTACTTTTTATTTTGTAAAGTGGGTTTGTCTTTGCTTTGTCTTGTTTTTGTTTTATACGAAGTATTTCTTTGATAATTTAAAATGTCATTAGCATACCTTGTTTTTAGGTTTCAGGCAAACCTGATCTTTATAAAAATAACACAGAGGTCAGAAAACACGTAATTTTGGACTTTAGTATGCAAAGCCACATGCCATTAATACTAATCAGGAAGAACCTGAAAAGCTTCCTTCTATATTCAGTTTCTCAAACACTTTGTGGCCTACTTATTTGGAAATACCCTTAGTCACTTGAGCTGAGCAACTTATGGAAAACACAGTACAGTTGGGAAGACAGAATTTATAGTATGAAGAAGAAGGATTGACTTTAGGCAAAATGTTTCTGGAAATAAGCTTTGGGAAAACTCAAATCTCCTCATTCTCTTTCTTCAGGCTAACTCCAATTCTCTATCCAAAGCCAAGTAAAAGGACATCTGGCTTGCTAATATTATTTACCACATTTCCTCATTATGTTTATTGCTGTAATTTTATTGTAATGCATAGTAATTTCTTGACTTAGCATTCTTTGGGTGGCCAGAAAAATAAACTGATTTTGGCAACCTTGAACCAAAGACAAAAAGGAGGGGTGACGATTTATTCTAAAATGGTGCTGGGACATCTCACACACTTAAGAGTTGACGCCCAAGCTTTAGAAAAGACGTAGGCCAGAACAGCCGTAGGAACCCAGCAATAATTCTCAGATCTTTTCTCCTGGCTCTGTCTATCAAAAAGACTTAGCCCCAGTGATTCTAGTCCTTATCTCTCTAGATCTGCTTCTGGATCTATCTGCTATGGACAGGGAGATAGAGTCAACAGCACAGATTTGTTATGAGTGGTTTCCAAGAAGGGGGAAATAATATGAATAGACAATAACCCCAAGAAATATCTACTATATTTCCGTGTTGAGTAACTTTTAGTAATCTTTTAAAATTAGTTGTGAAAGTATATGGCTAGAAAATAGCTAAAAAGTCTGAGAAGTTATAACTGTTTTTCCAGCTTCAGTTCCCATGTGAGCTCAAGTGAAACTATCATCATTTGGGGTGATAACAATTGGCTATTATTATCTGTTTTACAGATGAGAATACAGTGCTCAGAAAAATTTGGTATCTGACCACAGGGCTTCCATTTTTAAGTTTTATCCTCTTTCTCCTAAACTTCACTATCTCTTATCCAAGTTAACCTTTATCTCATTTTTTAAGCTACTTAATTAGTAAATGATTTCAAACCTTTAGTCTGAATTACTGGGATAAAAAAATTGGTTTTGCTTTCAGGTGCAGATGAAAGACATAGCAGAAGAGCTCTTACTACAGAAACCTGAAAAGAAAATCGGGATCTGGAAGGCAAGTAATGTTTCTTATATTTTTCCTCTTGTAAGTTTTGCTCTGTCAAAGTATTGTTTTTCTTTCCCCTTCTTCTTCAAAAATCCTCACTGAAGACATACTGTTTCCTAAACTGACAACTGAGCACTGATACTGTTTTTAATAGGTGAATGGAATTTGGAGGAAAATGTGACTCTATCAGAACTCTGTTCTTTTTTTTATATATACTTTAAGTTCTAGGGTACATGTGCACAATGTGCAGGTTTGATGTACCATGTTGGTTTGCTGCACCCATCAACTCATCATTTACATTAATTATTTCTCCTAATGCTACTCCTCCCCCAGCCTCCCACTCCCCAACAGGCCCCAGTGTGTGATGTTCCCCTCTCTGTGTCAAAGTGATTGCATTGTTCAATTCCTACCTATGAGTGAGAACATGCAGTGTTTGGTTTTCTGTCCTTGTGATAGTCTGTTGAGAATGATGGTTTCCAGCTTCATCCATGTCCCTGCAAAGGACATGAACTCATCCTTTTTTATGGCTGCATAGTATTCCATGGTGTATATGTGCCACATTTTCTTGATCCAGTCTATCATTATGAACATTTGGGTTGGTTCCAAGTCTTTGCTATTGTGCAGGGTGCCACAATAAACATACGTGTGCATGTGTCTTTATAGCAGCATGATTTATAATCCTTTGGGTATATACCCAGTAATGGGATGACTGGGTCAAATGGTATTTCTAGTTCTAGATCCTTGAGGAATCACCACACTGTCTTCCACAGTGGTCTAACCAATTTACACTCTCACCAACAGTGTAAAAGTGTTCCTGTTTCTCCACATCCTCTCCAGCATCTGTTGTTTCCTGACTTTTTAATGATTGCCATTCTAACTGGCGTGAGATGGTATCTCATTATGGTTTTGATTTGCATTTCTCTGATGACCAGTGATAATGAGCATTTTTTTCATGTGTCTGTTGCCTGCATAAATGTCTTCTTTTGAGAAGTGTCTGTTCATATCCTTTGCCCACTTTTTGATGTTGTTTTTTTTTTTTTTTTTTTTTTTTTTTTGTAAATTTGTTTGAGCTCTCGTAGATTCTGGATATTAACCTTTGTCAGATGGACAGATTGCAAAAATTTTCTCCCATTCTGTGGGTTGCCTATTCACTCTGATGGTAGTTTCTTTTGCCGTGCAGAAGCTCTCTAGTTTAATTAGATCCCATTTGTCTATTTTGACTTTCGTTACCATTGCTTTTGGTGTTTTAGTCATCAAGTCCTTGCCCATGCCTATGTCCTGAATGGTATTGCGTATGTTTTCTTCTAGCATTTATATGGTTTTAGGTCTAACATTTAAGTCTTGAATCCATCTTGAATTAATTTTTGTATAAGGTATAAGGAGGGGATTCAGTTTCAGCTTTTTACATATGGCTAGCCAGTTTTCCCAGCACCATTTATTAAATAGGGAATCCTTTCCTCATTTCTTGTTTTTGTCAGGTTTGTCAAAGATCAGATGGTTGTAGATGTGTGGTGTTATTTCTGTGCTCTCTGTTCTGTTCCATTGGTCTATATATCTTTTTTGGTACCAGTACCATGCTGTTTTGGTTACTGTAGCCTTGTAGTATAGTTTGAAGTCAGGTAGTGTGATGCCGCCAACTTTGTTCTTTTGGCTTAGGATTGTCTTGGCAATATGGGCTCTTTTTTGGTTCCATATGAACTTTAAAGTAGTTTTTTTCTAATTCTGTGAAGAAAGTCATTGGTAGCTTGATGGGGATGGCGTTGAATCTACAGATTACTTTGTGCAGTATGGCCATTTTCATGATATTGATTCTTCCTATCCATGAGCATGGAATGTTCTTCCATTTGTTTGTGTCCTCTTTTATTTCGTTTAGCAGTGGTTTGTAGTTCTGCTTTAAGAGGTCCTTCAGGTCCCTTGTAAGTTGGATTCATAGGTATTTTATTTTCTGTGTAGCAATTGTGAATGGGAATTCACTCATGATTTGGTACTCTGGCTGTTAATATTGTATAGGAATACTTGTGATTTTTGCACCTTGATTTTGTATCCTTAGACTTTGCTGAAGTTGCTTATCAGCTTAAGGAGATTTTGGGCTGAGACGATGGGGTTTTCTAAATACACAATCATGTCATCTGCAAACAAGGACAATTTGACTTCCTCATTTACTGATTGAATACCCTTTATTTCTTTCTCTTGCCTGATTGCCCTGGTCAGAACTTCTAACACTATGTTGAATAGGAGTGGTGAGAGAGGGCATCCTTTTCTTGTGCCGGTTTTCAAAGGGAATGCTTCCAGTTTTTGCCCATTCAGTATGATATTGGCTGTGGGTTTGTCATAAATAGCTCTTATTATTTTGAGATACATTCCATCAATAACTAGTTTACTGAGAGTTTTTAGCATGAAAGGCTGTTGGATTTTGTTGAAGGCCTTTTCTGCATCTATTGAGATAATCATCTGTTTTTTGTCATTGGTTCTGTTTATGTGATGGATTATGTTTATTGATTTGCATATGTTGAACCAGTCTTGCATCCCATGTATGAAGCAGACTTGTTCATGGCGGATAAGCTTTTTGATGTGCTACTGGATTTGATTTGCCAGTAATTTATTGAGGATTTTCGCATTGATGTTCATCAGGGATATTGGTCTAAAATTCTCTTTCTTTGTTGTGTCTCTGCCAGGCTTTGGTATCAGGATGATGTTGGCCTCATAAAATGGGTTAGGGAGGATTCCCTCTTTTTCTGTTGATTGGAATAGTTTCAGAAGGAATGGTACAACTGCTCTTTGTACCTCTGGTAGAATTCGGCTGTGAATCTGTCTGGTCCTGGACTTTTTTTGGTTGGTAAGCTATTAATTATGGCCTCAATTTCAGAGCCTGTTATTGGTCTGTTCAGGGATTTAACTTCTTCCTGGTTTAGTCTTGAGAGAGTGTATGTATCCAGGAATTTATCCATTTCTTCTAGATTTCCTAGTTCATTTGCATAGAGGTGTTTATAGTATTCTCTCGTGGTGGTTTGTATTTCTGTGGGATTGGTGATGATATCCCCTTTATCATTTTTATTGCATCTGTTTGATTCTTCTCTCTTTTCTTTATTAGTCTTGTTAGCAGTCTATCAATTTTGTTGATCTTTTCAAAAAACTAGCTCCTGGATTCACTGATTTTTTTGAAGGGTTTTTTGTGTCTCTATCTCCTTCAGTTCTGCTCTGATCTTAGTTGTTTCTTGCCTTCTGGTAGCTTTTGAATTTGTTTGCTCATGCTTCTCTAGTTCTTTTAATTGTGATGTTAGGTGTCAGTTTTAGATCTTTCCTGGTTTCTCTTGTGGGCATTTAGTACTATAAATTTCCCTCTACATACTGCTTTAAATGTGTCCCAGAGATTCTGGTACATTGTGTCTTTATTCTCATTGGTTTCAAAGAACATCTTTATTTCTGCCTTCATTTCATTATTTACCCAGTAGTCATTCAGGAGCAAGTTGTTCAGTTTCCATGTAGTTGTGTGGTTTTGAGTGAGTTTCTTAATCCTGAGTTCTAGTTTGATTGCATTGTGGTCTGAGAGACAGTTTGTTGTGATTTCTGTTCTTCTACATTTGCTGAGGAGTGCTTTACTTCCAATTAGGTGGTCAGTTTTAGAATAAGTGTGATGTGGTGCTGAGAATAATGTATATTCCGTTGATGTGGGGCGAAGAGTTCTGTAGATGTCTATTAGGTCTGCTTGTTGCAGAGCTGAGTTCCGGTCCTGGATATCCTTGCTAACCTTCTGTCTCATTGATCTCTCTAATATTGATAGTGGGGTGTTAAAGTCTCCCATTATTATTGTATGGGAGTCTAAGTCTCTTTGTAGGTCTCTAAGGACTTACTTTATGAATCTGGGTGCTCCTGTGTTGGGTGCATATATATTTAGGATAGTTAGCTCTTCTTGTTAAATTGATCCCTTTACCATTATGTAATGACCTTCTTTGTCTCTTTTGATCTTTGTTGGTTTAAAGTCTGTTTTATCAGAGACTAGGATTGCAACCCCTACTTTTTTTGCTTTCCATTTGCTTGATAGATCTTCCTCCATCCCTTTATTTTGAGCCTTTGTGCGTCTTTGCACGTGAGATGGGTCTCCTGAATACAGCACACTGATGGATCTTGACTCTTTATCCAATTTGCCAGTTTGTGTCTTTTTATTGGGGCATTTAGCCCATTTACATTTAAGGTTAATATTGTTATGTGTGAATTTGATCCTGTCATTATGATGTTCACTGGTTATTTTGCCCATTAATTGATGCAGTTTCTTCATAGCATCGGTGGTCTTTACTATTTGGCATGTTTTCATGGTGACTGGTACCGGTTGTTTCTTTCCATGTTTAGTGCTTCCTTCAGGAGCTCTTGTCAGGCAGGCCTGGTGGTGACAAAATCTCTCAGCATTTGCTTGTCTGTAAAGGATTTTATTTCTCCTTCACTTATGAAGCTTAGTTTGGCTGGATATGAAATTCTGGGTTGAAAATTCTTTTCTTTAAGAATGTTGAATATTGGCCTCCACTCTCTTCTGGCTTGTAGGGTTTCTTCTGAGAGATCTGCTGTTAGTCTGATGGGCTTCCCTTTGTGGGTAACTCGACCTTTCTCTCTGGCTGCCCTTAACACTTTTTTTCCTTCATTTCAATCTTGGCAAATCTGACAGTTATGTCTTGGGGTTGCTCTTCTCGAGGACTATCTTTGTGGTGTTCTCTGTATTTCCTGAATTTGAATATTGGCCTGCCTTTCTAGGTTGGGGGAGTTCTCCTGGATAATATCCTGAAGAGTGTTTTCCAACTTGGTTCCATTCTCCCCATCACTTTCAGGTACACCAATCAAATATAGATTTGCTCTTTTCACATAGTCCCATATTTCTTGGAGGGTTTGTTCATTTCTTTTTACTCTTTTTTCTCTAATCTTGTCTTCTCGCTTTATTTCATTAATTTGATCTTCAATCACAGATACCCTTTTTTCCACTTGATTGAATTCGCTATTGAAACTTGTGCATGCATCATGAAGTTCTCATGCCATGGTTTTCAGCTCCGTCAGGTCATTTAAGGCCTTCTCTACACTGTTTATTCTAGTTGGCCATTCGTCTAATCTTTTTTCAAGGTTTTTACCTTCCTTGTGATGGGTTCCAACATCCTCCTTTAGCTCAGAGAAGTCTGTTATTACTGACCTTCTGAAGCCTACTTCTGTCAGCTTGTCAAAGTCATTCTCCATCCTGGTTTGTTCTGTTGCTGATGAGGAGCTGTAATCCTTTGGAGGAGAAGAGATGCTCTGAGTTTTAGAATTTTCAGCTTTTCTGCTCTGGTTTCTCCCTATCTTTGTGGTTTTATCTACCTTTGGTCTTTGATGATGGTGACCTACAGATGGGGTTTTGGTGTGGATGTCCTTTTTGTTGATGTTAATGCTGTTCCTTTCTGCTTGTTAGTTTTCCTTCTAACAGTCAGGTCCCTAAGCTGCAGGTCTGTTGCAGTTTGTTGGAGTTCCACTCCAGACCCTGTTTGCCTGGGTATCACCAGCAGAGGCTGCAGAAGAGCAAATATTGCAGAACAGCAAATATTGCTGCCTGATCCTTCCTCTGGAAGCTTCGTCCCAGAGGGGCAGCCGCCTATATGAGGTGTTTGTCGGCCCCTACCACGTAGACACCTCCCAGTTAGGCTACACGGGGGTCAGGGACCCACTTGAGGAGACAATCTGTCCATTCTCAGAGCTCAAATGCTGTGCTGGGAGAACCACTGCTCTCTTCAAACATTTAAGTCTGCAGAAATTGTCTCCTGCCTTTTGTTCAGTTGTGCCCTGCCCACAGAGGTGGAGTCTAGAGGCAGTAGGCCTTGTTGAGCTGCAGTGGGCTTAATTTTCACATCGTAGTACAGCAACTTTCAACATCTGACCCACATTTCAGTGACTTGCCCAAGAACCAGATGCATTGTGGAATTCTGATACATCTCTTCAAGAGCCCCCAGGTTGTATGCCAAGAATGTTGCAGGACTTTTCCTTCGTTCAGCTAAAGACTGGGTTCTTGTCCGTCCCTCGGCCAGGAAAATTTAGGCTTGGAGACGGTTTAAAGGGTGAATAAAGCTGGGTTTTACTGGGTGAAAAGGCAGGGGAATGAAAGGGAAACAGGGTTCCTCCACAAGGCCAGAGTCCCCTGCTAGAGGCTTCCCATCAGCCCTTGGAATTCAGAACTCTGTTCTTTTTAAAAAACTTATTATTAATATTATTTGGGTCTTGCTGTGTTGCCCAGGCCGGAGTGCAATAGTATGATCATAGCTCGTTATCACATCTAACTCCTGGGCTCAAGTGATCCTCCTGTGTTCACCTCCTGAATAAGGAGCTCTATTCTTAAAGAGATCCTTGACCTGCTCAACCTTAGAAGTGTGTGATTGCCTTAAGTATGTATTTTTCTTTATTCTGCGTGTCATGGATTTACTGAGACAAGCTGTGCATTCCAACATGTGATAGTTTATTATTGAGGGTGAATTACACAAAAAATGAGCAGCATGCAGCAGAATCAGCAGGTTAAATTGTCTTACATTGTGACTTTCATTTATCTGCCTGTCTGTCTATCTATCTATCTATCTATCTATCTATCTATCTATCTATCTATCTATCAATCGACAGAGTGTTGCTCTGTCGCCCAGGTTGGAATAAAGTGGCACAATCTCAGCTCACTGCAACCTCTGCCTCCCAGGTTCAAGCAAGTCTCATGCCTCAGCCTCCCCAGTAGTTGGGATTACAGGCACGCACCACCACACCCGGCTTATTTTTTGCATTTGTAGTGTAGACGGGGTTTTATCGTGTTGCCCAGGCTGGTTTTGAACCCCTAAGCTCAGGCAGTCTGCCCGTCTTGGCCTCCCAAACTGCTAGGATTACAGGCATGAGCCATCACGCCTGGTACATTATCCCTTCTATTTAGAACTGCATTTTAATCATAACTGTACACTGCTCTCAGGCATCCTCACAAGGGCACTTTGCCGAGCAGGAGCACACATAAAAAATCAAATCAAATTGAAATATAAATAAAAATATTAAAAGCAAAAGGATAGAATTTTAGCTTTAAAAGAATTAAGATAACTATCATTTTGATGACTTAAAACCACTACAATATAATACCTGGCTAGAAATGGCCTATTTTGCTTTGTAACATGCATGATAAACATAGTCTTCCTTTTGAACTTAGAAGTTTATGTGTACTTATCCTTCTGCAGGTGCTAATAAAATGTCCAACTAGACCTAGGTGACCCTCTGCTAACTAACAAAAATGGATGTTTATTTGAATATTAGAGGAATGTATGTATCTGTTAGTATGCTCTTTTGTGTATTTTCCTCTTGAAAAGAAATAAACTTTTTTAATGTTTGTTTTTTGCTATAGTTTTGATTGAAATATTACATGGAATGGAATTATTTGTATATAATTATTTATTACGTGTATTTTATTATTTTGTTTGAATTACAGGTTTTAGTTAAATTTCTAAGTTTTAGTATCTTAAGCAGATCTTAAAATATTATTTGCTGAGTGGATTTTAAATAAACATCACAGTCTAATACATAGCTGTTCCTATTTGTAGGGCTATAATTTTAATATGGGCCATATGGTGGGGGTCTTAACTTTTTGTCCAGAGAACGTGACATATGTCTCACTAAAATAGGGACATCTATTCACTTCTGTTCACTTTATCTGGGTTAATGGCACCACAATTCATCTAGACTGCCTGGAGTTGCCTTCACTTTTCAGTTTCCAACTCAGATGTCATCCTCAAGGCCCTTCTCTGTAAAGGCTTTACACCTCCAGGCAGAATTAGTTACTCCTTCCTTTGTGTTACCATGGCACTTTTAAAAAAATGTAACTCTCTAAACAAATTGATGGTCACATATTATTTGTTTCAAGGAATTTATTTTATGTGTTGCTAAATCCATCTAAACTGTTGTCTTTGGAATGATACTTCCTTGCATGGTTGTAAGCTAAAAATCAACTTTGGGGAACTTAAATATTAAAATCTGTTTAGTGAATTCAATAAAATCGATTTCTTATGTTTTCAATCTGAAAGGCTAAATGGGGTTGAATATGTGATTTTAAATGGGCAAAATAAAATAAGTAGATATTTTATATTTCCAAATTGTAAAGATATATAATAAATGTTGATAAAAATAACTTTAGGTGTTACTAAAATGCCATGGGTGCTTCTGGCTTTCATGTTATGTAAAGTAAACAGTCAGTCAAAGGAATTTTAATAAAATAATTTATTAATAATCATTATTTGTTATTATTTTTAGTCATTATTAACATAATAAAAAGATGTCTCATCTAAAAATATAATATTTACAGGATAAAATTATAGTGAAGCGCTATAGTACATTATTTAACTTATAGAATCAATTGATAATTTTTTCTTAAAAAATGAAAAATATATTAAATGTTAACTACTTTTACTTTTTAAAAAGCAAGAGAATTATATATTAATATATAACATGTAATAATAAAATAAATAATGTAATAACATATAATCATAACATTATGATTACTTTGTTCTGTTTAAACACAGAACTCATACAATGTACTAAAAAGTAGTTTTTCACCATAATCTCAAGCTGTAATAACTGTTAACATTTTTAAACAATGTAGTCATATGGTCTAAATCATCTAGTCATTTCTTTTTCACTCTACCTCCTAAAAATGAAGCCATAAAAATATAAAGGAGACAAAAGAGAAAGGAACAGGGGAAAATATTGTACCCATGCCACACATTTCGACAGGCAAAATTACAGGAGATAGAAGTTGGTAATTGTTAGCCTAATTAATGAGCCAATTTCCTATATTCTCTGTTTTGGTCAGCCTGTGGAGAGTAAGTGGATCTCTTCATCTTGTGAAATCATTGCTTTTCGCAAAGCATTATTGAATCCAGTTACTTCAAGACAATTTCAACGTTTTGTGGCTCTAAAAGGAGATTTATTGGAAAATGGTTTACTCTTTTGGCAAGAAGTACAAAAATATAAGGTATTGTATTGGGAGCTGGAGAAAACCACCTGTTTTGAGGAGGAAATGCATTAAAATGTCAGATTTTCAACTAACTTTATGCACAAGATTTATATAAGATATCCCAATTTTGCCATCTTTTTCCTACCAGTATATAAATATTGAGATGTTTATCGTCCGATCTCTAGATACATTTATTATTATACAGTGAAGAATAAGAGTGAGCCCTGGAATGATAATACAGTTTGGGCATTCCAAGTCTGAAAATCTGAAACCTGAAATGCTCCAAAATCTGAAACTTTTTGAGTGCCAACATGATACTTAAAGCAAATGCTCCTTGGAGTATTTCAGATTTTTTATTTTTGGATTTGGAATGCTCAACCAGTAGGTATAATACAAATATTCCAAAACTAAAAATGAATCCAGAATCTAAAACACTTCTGGTCCCAAGCATTTTAGGTAACAGATGCTCAACCTGTATTAGGTTTTTTCCAGATATTAACGTACATGTGATTTAATGAGAACCTTCCTGAAGAGAGTTTTAACTATATTTCTACACATCAATCATCTCTAAATGTATTGTACATATTTTTTCCTAACAGTATCTATATTTGGTGTATCCATACAACTAAAATCTCTTTGTAAGAATCCCTCCCAGCCATATTTACAGTAATAGTAATCAAAGATATTGGATTATGGATAAATAAACCAGTAGAGAAGAGAAAGGAATTAGAAAGAATTAGAGATGAAAAAGAACAGCCAAATTCTTAACAAAATAAGTAAAAGAGAAATGGTTAGGTACAAAGGCAGTTTATTTTCAGGATTAAGTGTTTAGTGTAATCATACAGAATCTTCACATTGAAGAGGAGGAAGGAACTTTCCCTGTTGTGTTGTCTAGACTTGAATAAAGAAATGTCTAGAAATACTGAAAGGTATTTTAGTCTTTGCTTAAATGCTCCCAGAGGTAGCAGGCTCATTTCCTTGCAAGCAGTCTATTCCATCCCATTGTAAACATGGGGAATAAAAATTAACAATTTAGGAGTATAATGCTTTCAAATGGCCTATGTACTATGTACTATGTGACACTAATATAGTTGCTTAACATATAGTTAGTAGTTGCTCAATTAAATTTATTTCTAAGTTTTTCCAACATACAGTAAAACTGTTTTCTACCCTTTTCTGTTATCAACAGTTTTTGTACTATTCTCAGCTGAGACTGTAACATTAAAAAACAAAATTTTTGAGACAGGGTCTCACTTTGTTGCCCAGACTGGAGTACAGTAGCACAATGACAGCTCACTGCAGCCTTGACCTCCTGGGCTCAAGTGATCTTCCCACCTCAGCCCCCCAAGTAGCTGGGAGTACAGGCATGCACCACCATGCCTGGCTAATTTTTAATTTTTTTGTAGAGATGGGGTCTCCCTGTGATGCCCAGGCTGGTAAAAAAAAATTTTGAGAGAAGCTTTTTCACAGTCTTTCACATGAGCAATATTAAAATAACTTTTTTGGGAATTAGAAAGGAGGTAGAGTGTGTTTTTCTCAATAGGTAATTTTTTCTTATGGGTGGGCAGAACTATCTTTAACCTAATGTAAATATGAACAAGCCTAACCCTGCTAGGACAAGAGGTAATGAGATAAACTTTGTAAAATAGGTATTTTAAAAAACCAACTATAGACTTATACACAGTGAACCCTTAGTTTTATGACTTTCTCCTTTAAGGCCTCCATTTAAATTTTGGTCTCCATTTTAATGTCTTTTCTACAATATACATGAGAGACTTACAATACTAGGTAGCTATTAAAAAGCAAGCTATCGGAGTAAATTTGTTTATATAACAAACATTTACTAAGTATCGAATGTGCCAGGCATTATGCTAGATTGTAGGCATAAAAAGGTGAATACAACACACTGCCCTCTTTCAGGCAGGAAAACATCCATGAGAACAAATATTAGGAAATAATGTTGACTCTTATCCTTGTTCTGACTAGGTATAGTTTTAGCACGGAGGAGAGAATGATGGGGTGGGGGGACAATAGGTCAGTGAAGTCTCAGCAAGAGTGATGATACTTGCATTGGTCTGTGAGGGATTTTGCCAGCTGTAAGGCGTTTATTCCACTTGATAAAGTCTAACCAAGCTAACTCTTATAAGGCTTACTCTTATTAAGTGTTTACTATGTGCCAGATATTTTCTTAATGCTTTTCATGTAATAATGAATTTATTCTTCACAAGAATCCCATGAGGTCAAGGATGTCATTCTCATCACTTCACAGATGAAACTAATGCACAGAAAGGCTAAGAAATTCCCGACATCACACAGCTAATTAACTGGTAGAGCTACACTTTGAATCAGGTCATTCTATTGCTAAAGCTCATGGCCTTAACCACTAAGGTGTGCTGCTTCTCAGTATTGATTGTGGTAATATACAAAGAGATGGCTGGAGCAATCTTAGTCAAACATTTCTCTGGATTGTGAAAAGTTGGAAAGAACCAGTTGTACAACAAGGACATTGGTTACTAATTTATGATGTATCTATATAGTAGAACATTCTCTACCCATTAAAAATGTTCTAGGGGAATAATCAATGATGGGAAAAGATGTTCTGCTCATTGATCTTTTTTAAAAACTAGCTATAAAAATCAGTATGGTTTAATCTAAAGTGTGTGCGTATGTGTGTGTTTGTGTCTATAAAGAAAAGACTGGAAGGATTTATTTATCCAGCAAATATTTATTAAGCACCTACCAAGGGCCAGGCCAAATCCTGAGGATACAACTGTGATCAAAACAGTCTACCCTGTTAGAGCTTACAATGTCAGAGGAAGGACAAATGAGTGGTAGACAAGACAATTATAAGAGTGTGATTAGTGCAACAAGGGAAGAAGCACAGTATGCTATGGGAGTACCTGAGATGGACGTCTCTCCTGGACTGAGAGTCACAGAAAGCTTACTAGAGGAAAGTATGCTTAAACTGAGACCTTAATAATAGGCGAGAGTTAACTAAGCTAATGGCACAACAGGGCAGAACAATTAGAAAAAAAAAAAATCAGTTATAATTATGTCCAAATGCTGTCTTTTTGCTCAAAATTATAATTGTGTAGCTTCACAAATTTGTTTTATTTCACGAGCCTTATATTCCATAGTTAGGAGGCTAATTGAATAACATAAAATAGGCTTTTTCTTTTTTTTTCTTTTTTTTGAGACACCATCTTTCTCTGTTGCCCAGGCTGGAGTGCAGTGGTGTGATCATGGCCCACTGCAGTGTCGACCTCCCTGGGCTCAGGTAATCCTCCCACCTCAGCCTCCCCAGTAGCTGGGACTACAGGCATGCACCACCACACCCAGCTAATATTTTGTATATTTTTATAGAGATAGAGTTTCACTATGTTGCCCAGGATGGTCTGCAACTCCTGGGCTCAAGCCATCTGCTCGCCTTGGCCTCCCAAATTGTTGGGATTACAGGCATAAGCCACTACACCTGACCTAAATAGGCTTTATTCTAAGGTGATGCTAAATTGAGTATGAAGTGCTAATTGTCACAATGTAACATTATATTAAGTTTTTTTCACACTTACACCAAATTATATATAAAGTTTTACATGAAAGACATCAGAATTTTTATTTCTTTCATAATATCCATAGGAGAGCTATAGCCCAGCATATACTGGGTACTTAATAAATGTTGGTTCATTTCTGGGCCTAAAGTGAGAAGTTTCCAAGTTGTTTGCTTTCTGATGATTTGGAAAGCAATGTCTTTGACAGCAAAATGCCATAATTCAAGCGAAATTACCTCTTTATTAAAAAAAAAAAAAAAAGATAGTCCTATACCTGTGACTTTAAAACTAGCTCATTTTGGGCAAAGGACATGAACAGATACTTCTCAAAAGGTGTATAAATGACCAATCAAGAAACATATGAAGAAATGCTCAGCATCACTAATCATCAGAGAAATGCAAATCAAAACCACAGAGAGATACCATCTCACACCAATCAGAATGGCTATTATTAAACAGTCAGAAAACAACAGCTGCTTGGTGAGGCTGCAGAGAAAAGGGGGCACTTACACACTATTGGTGGGAATGTAAATTAGTCCAGCCATGTGAAAAGCAGTCTGGAGATTTCTCAAAGAAATTGAAACACAGCTACCATTTGACTCAGCCATCCCATTACTGTATGTATACCCCAAGGAGAATAAATAATTCTGCCAAAAAGATAAATGTACATATATGTTCATCACTGCACTATTCACAGTAGCAAAGACATGGAATCAACCCAGGTGCCCATCAGTAGCAGACTGGATAAAGAACATGTGGTACATATACACCATGGAATACTACATAGCCATAAAAAATGAAATCATATCCTTTGCAGCAGTGTGGGTGGAGCTGGAGGCCATTATCCTAAGAGAATTAATGCAGGAAAAGAAAACCAAAAACCACATGTTCTCACTTATAAGTGTGAGCTAAACATTGGGCACACATGGACATAAATATGGGAATAATAGACACCACTGACTACTAGAAGGGGTAGTGAGGGGAGGGTGGGTTGAAAACCTACCTGTTGGGTACTACGTTCACTACGTAAGTGACAGGATCAGTACCCCAAACCTCAGCATCATGCAATATTCCCATGTAACTAACTTGCACATGTACCCCCGTGTCTAAAATAAATGTTGACAATTTTTTAAATGGCACATTTTAATGTATGATCATTAATTTTAGGTTATCTATAAAGAGAATAATGCGATAGGGTAACTACACAGCATGGATAATAAAAGACATAGAATGGCACACCTGTTGACAACCAGCATGCCCACTACCCTTTTTGAGCCTAAATCACCTTGGTGTAGAGGCAGGACTGGACAGGAAAGCTTTTATATCCACCTGTAGGCAGAGTTAGGTGCCTATTCTCAATGTTCTCCTAGGATACTATGTATACCTCTATCATAACATGTATTAACTATCCAGAATTGGAGTAATGTGTTCTCACACTTCTCCAGTGGAGATTGAACCTTAAAAGGGTAGGGGCTCAGCTCAGTGTCTGGTATATAACAGGCCCTCATTATATGGTTGTTAAATGAGTCAAAGTAGATACTAATATCATTCCTTTGCCTAGAGGAACAAGTGATCAGGATTATATGAAATCTGTATTTATGTCATGTACATGTATCAAAGTCTTAGGTTCCTCAAATCCAAGAGAAAGAAAATCTATAATTTTTTAAAGACAGCCTTGAAATATATCACTGCCTTCTTGACCTAAAGTTGAAATGTATATATTAATTGAAACACATATTGATACAGTTCTATTAAGTGTTCTAGTAGTTCATTAATTATATACCATTCTATCTTTCCTTCTTCTGTTCAGGACTTGTGCCATTCTCATTGTGATGAGTCTGTCATTCAGAAGAAGATTACGACTATTATCAACTGCTTTATTAATTCCAGTATTCCACCAGCTTTACAAATTGACATTCCAGTAGAGCAAGCCCAAAAGATTATTGAACACCGGAAGGAGTTAGGACCATATGTATTTAGAGAGGCACAGGTAAGAGATCAGGGCATGTGGCTAAGCATATTTTAAAATAGATTGACAATCCTTTTAAAGATAGATAACCTTTTGGGCCAGGCGTGGTGGCTCATGCCTGTAATCCCAGCACTTTGGGAGGCTGAGGCAGGCAAACTGTTTGAGCTCAGGAGTTGCCAGCCTGGGCAACATAGCAAAACCCCGTCTCTTAAAAAAAAAAAAAAAAGTAAATAAAAATTAAAAAGATAAATATCCTTTTAAAGCTTGTACATTATTCATATTTGACAAGGTTCCAGTCCTTCCAATACTGGGACTTATTCTATTTAATTTAAATAATCTTTGCATATGTGACTGAAATATAAAAAGCTAGTAACTTAAATGCAATTTTTTTCATGATCATTTACAGTAAATAAAATTAAATATTACCTTTTGGCTTTCCATGGTTACCATTTTTGTTTTTAACTTGTTAAATTCCAGCTAATTCCTGCTTTCTTTTCCAACATTCATATTTCCTTTTAAAATATCTGCTACCACAAAAATGTGTAAAATAGGTGTGTCCCAAGATTTGTGTATTTTTAAAGATTAGAATATTCACATAGCTCGTAAAATAAGTGAGAGGAGATTTAAGTACTCTACCAACATAAAGTATACAAACTCATGAAAGGAAAATTGTGCCTGTTAACCTGCTCAAGTTACTTCTTTTTAAGATAAATAATAGAAAACAGTGACTTGGTGAACATAATTTATTTGCATTTTAAAAAGCCTTTTAGTGATGCGGTTCCTAAAAAATGATTAAGAAAAATAAATTATAATAGGGGTAATAGGGAAGGCCATGTCATGAATGAAGTGATGTGAAACAGATTTAGGGTATTATTGCCCTTGAGCATGGTAAAAGGCGATTATTCTTACATTCATTTGTGAGCCAGCTGTGTTCTAAGTCCTCCAAGGAACCAAAAGTGGACTCACAATCCAAATTATGCATTAAAATAGGCAGAAATATAGAGGAATGATTGAGGACGTGCTATAGAGAAATGTTGAAAACATGGTGTCAGAATGGTAACATCTGTTAATGAAAAGATCTTAGAGATAGCTTAGCCTAGCCTGGGTTTCCTAGTAACTAGGCCAGGACTTATCCATTGACATCAAAGGCCTTGAGTCTGACGGTAAATGTCTGGAGCTGCCAATACCGGTCAGTTCTGATATACTCTTCAAGGATTGTAACCAAAGAATTTTATTGGAGTCCTCTAGCCTATGACTTCTACCTGATTTTCTAAAAGGGAGTCCTACTAGATATATCTTAAATATGGACGTTAGAGCATCTGAAAATAAATAATCTTTATTTAGGGGCCTCATCCCACTGAATCTGTTGTTATTCCTCTTTTCCCAAGGAAGTTTAGAGAATGGCATTGCCGTCTACCCCAGGATACAAGCCACAGATCTGATTGGCCATCTCCATGTCTTCCCTCTCCTTCATTTCCTTACCTCCATATCTAATCCATTCCTAAAACTTTCCTAGTTGTCTCCTCATTATCTGTCATTCTGTCCACACCTCCACTCACCTACCTCATTTTAGATCTGCAACATGACTCATAATGTATTACAGAAACTCCCTGCCTCTGGGTTCTCACCAAATCATCCAACTAAGGGTAGACAGAGCAATCCTTTTTTAATGTGTATCTGATCATGTCACTTTGCTTAAAATATTTCAATTCCGGTCAAGCACACTGGCTCACACCTGTAAGTAATCCCAGCACTTTGGGAAGCCAAGGCAGGAGGATTGCTTGAGGCCCGGAGTTCAAGACCAGCCTGGGCAATATAGTGAGATCCTATCTCTACAAATAATAATTTAAAAAATATTTCAGATACTTCCCACTGCCCTCAGAATGAAGTCCATACTCCTAGATATCTCTCTAGCTACATCTTTTACCACTCCCTGCCATCTCTGCCCTAGTCTAATTGAAATAATTATAGTTTCATAAGTGGCCCTTACTGCTTTCTCTTCTGAGTTTTTTGCAGTATCATCTTTTCTTCCTTGTTTTCACTCTGTCGCAACACTTATCACACTAAATTGAAAGTGATTATTCTCATGTCGACTTTCCCATTATATTGTAACCTCTTTGAGGGCAGGGAATGGTTCTTATTTATCTTTGCAGTTCAAATGCCAGGCATAGAGGAGACATTTTTTGGACACATAAATGAATGATGTGAGAAGAAATATATCATGACAGAAAGGAGTAAGATCAAATTGGAAATGAGAGAAAAGTTGAGCAGAAGGGCTGAATAGTAAATTTAAAACTGCTGACAGTTTTAGCATTGGTATCAGTGTAGCCTCTGTCTATCCCTCACTCCCACTATCAATAACCTGAAAGTTTGCATCACCCAGTCAAATTTTCGCTGGCCCCTTTTGCTCATACTAAAGCCATTATTTATTTACTGGCAGTGAGTAAAGTAGCTCTATGTTTATTAAAACATTTTCTTATCCACAATTTGGTTATCTTTTAAGATTACAAAGGTACAGGGTAATTTTAATTAACAATATATATTAACCTACAATCTCAATTGCAACTTTTAACAATAGAGTGGTTTTATGTCCTGATTGGGTGACTTTTACTAGAAAGCCTTCAAAATGGAAATATATATATTCAAGAACTGGGAGTGACTCAGGTTTTAGAAAGATAACTGAGAAGTATGACTAATAGAGGAGGAGGAGTATTTAAGCTTCAGTTCATAATAAAAACTGCCATGATCCCTTAACATTGGAACAGGGGATTACTTAATTAAGTGTATGGCAGGTAAATGTAAATGAAAGTGTCTTAAAAACCTGCGTTTCATCAAATAAAGTATCTCTAGATTTTACATTTACACTCCCAAGAGGCTACAGAATTCAATAACAAAACTGTATTTTAAAAGGAGCGAATAATTTTAGTATTACTAATAACATTCATGTATGGAAAAGAGGAGTAATGAAATATGCCATTTCAGGTCTCTTGATCACTGCAGCATTTACTTTTTAAAGATTCCTCTTTTCCCCTGTGAGTTGGCTTGGAGCCTAATGGGATGGTTCATTTTTTTCCAGGGCATTAGGTAAAGGCCATTCCTAGCAATAAGATGTTGAACTTGATCTTATGTGGCAAGTCCTACCTTCTTGAAGTAATGTATACCTCTGGAACTAATGGAAAAACTTGGCATGAGAATTAGAGCAACTATTCTTATCTCTATAAATATCACAATTAATCACTTAAAGTGTCCTTATAGAAAGCATTTGTCCAGGATACCGTTCTGCTTTTTAAATGTTACTTTTCTTGCTCTCACATAAAAGTAAGAGATTATATCATTTAAAAGTTACTCAAGATTTATTCTTAGATCTGCAGCTTTGTTTAAGAGCTTTTCCAGAGGCAAAATGGTATTTCCTTTCTCTAAAAGAAAAAAGGGAGGGGGTAGTTTCCTTGATGAACTGGATATTTGGAATACTTGCATAAAACAGCAGAGTGTATGGCAGATCAACTAGTATATGTTTTAAAAGAAAACATACATTTCTTATTTTAAAAGACCTAATGGATTCTTTGTTAATACAATCAATTGGTTAGGGAAACATAAAGAATAAAATGACTTTTAAGTGTATTTAGTGTATTTTTTTTTTAAAGAAAGACTTCTCATTGGTAATAAAAACCATTGATAATAAGCATGTGCTGAGCAAAACTATACCAAGATGTCTGGAGACAATAAGTTGGAGCAAACATGGTATATATTAAAGATAGAATAGTTAATCTGTTATTATGGTGAATAGTTTAAATTGGTACATTTGTATAAAATTGTAATCTGAGACTTTTTTTTATACAGATGACAATTTTTGGGGTCCTGTTTAAATTCTGGCCTCAGTTCTGTGAGTTTAGGAAGAATTTAACAGATGAAAATATTATGAGTGTTTTAGAAAGAAGACAAGAATATAATAAGCAGAAAAAAAAATTGGCAGTCCTAGAAGACAAAAAATCTGGAAAGGTGAGACAAGACTCATTTTGGGTTTTATCAGATTTTTAAAAGGTATGTGTGTAAATTATAGAATAATTTTGTCTGGGGATATATAGAGAGAAGTTATGGAATACAGATATTAGTGGATTTTAAGCCTTCAGTCAGAAGCTTCAGACTTTTGGAATTCCTCTAAATTCATTTCAAATGTCATCTCTTCTAAGTGAAGGCTTCCTTGACTTTCTGTGGCAACACAAGCAACTTGGATCTGCTGCAATAACATTCCTCCCGCTTGTAGAACATGCTTTATATAGTCCTGTGATTAAGTTTTTACGTCTGTCTCCTTCATTGGACTAAGATCCTCAATGATAGTATCTGCCTTATTCATCCATGTTTTATAAGCCCTTACACTACTGTCCAGCACATGCTTAATTATTAATAATTGTTTATTGAACAAATCAGGAAATGAATGAACAAATATTATGTACTGGCAGGGGCAACATTTTCAATATTAAAATTACAGAATAGGCTGGGCACGGTGCCTCACGCTTGTAATCCCAGCACTTTGGGAGGCCAAGGCGGGCAGATTACCTGAGCTCAGAAGTTCTCAACCAGCCTGGGCAACACAGTGAAACCCCGTCTCTACTAAAATACAAAAAAAAAAAAAAATTAGCTGGGCGTGGCAGCGTGCGCCTGCAGTCCCAGCTACTTGGAAGGCTGAGGCAGGAGAATTGCTTGTACTCGGGAGGCAGAGGTTGCAGTGAGCCAAGATTATGCCCCTGCACTCCAGCCTGGGTGACAGAGCGAGATTCTGTCTAAAAAAAAAAAAAAAAATTACAGAATGATACATTGTGAAATGTGTAAATGAGTCACAAATTGGCCAGCCTCCCTCTTTGTCTACTATCTATCTATCCATTCATTCATTCATTCATTGTTCTCTTTCTCTTTTTATATTTATCCGTTTTAATTAAGAAGGGGTAATTGCTCCCAAATAACATGTTTCATCTTATTTATAAGCTTATGCCTATTTTATTTTTAAAAATAAATGTAAAAGACACCAAAAGACACAAAAGTAATATAATGAACACTCACATTTATTTGTGTAGGCCAAAATAAACACTTTTAACATTTTGCCTTATTTTTCTTTTTCCCATTAGAAATAAAACATTGCAAATAGAGTAAGATCTAGTAACCTCAGCCCTGAGTTCTATAACCCTCCCTATACCTAGGAGCAATCATTAAGTTTGGGATATATTTGTCCAGCTCTTTTTAAAAACAGTGTTTCATGCATATGGATGCATTCATAAACAATACAGAATACTATTTTTTATGTATTTTAACTTACATAAATGGTATCATATTGTATTAGTCTGCTCAGTCTGCCATAAAAAGTATGTTCATTCTTTTTATTTTATTTTATTTCTTGCAGTGGAGTCTCACTGTGTCACCCAGGCTGGAGTGCAGTGGTGCAATCTCAGCTCATTGCAACCTCTGCTTCCCAGGTTGCAACCTCTGCTTCCCAGGTTCAAGTGATTCTTATGCCTTGGCCTCCTTAGTAGCTGGAACTACAGGCACACACCACCATGCCAGGCTAATTTTTGTATTTTTAGTAGACAGAGTTTCACCATGTTGGCCAGGCTGGTTGCCAACTCTTGACTTCCAGTGATCTGTCCGCCTCAGCCTCCCAAAGTGCTTGGATTACAGGTGTGAGCCACCGTGCCTTGTGATGTTCATTCTTTTTAATCAGCAAATACACTTCCAGAAATTTATTCTGTTTGTTTTTTTTTTTTTTTTTTTTTTTTTGAGACGGAGTCTCGCTCTGCCGCCCAGGCTGGAGTGCAGTGGCCGGATCTCAGCTCACTGCAAGCTCCACCTCCCGGGTTTACGCCATTCTCCTGCCTCAGCCTCCCGAGTGGCTGGGACTACAGGCGCCCGCCACCTTGTCCGGCTAGTTTTTTTGTATTTTTTAGTAGAGATGGGGTTTCACTGTGTTAGCCAGGATGGTCTCGATCTGCTGACCTCGTGATCCGCCCGTCTCGGCCTCCCAAAGTGCTGGGATTACAGGCTTGAGCCACCGCGCCCGGCCCAGAAATTTATTCTAAAGGAGAGAATCAACTGGGTGTGGTAGCTCACACCTGTAATCTCAGCACTTTGGCAAACCAGGGCAAGAGGATCACTTGAGCCCAGGGGTTGGAGACCAGCCTGGACAACATAGCAAGACCTCATCTCTACAAATAATTTTAAAATAAATAAATAAATAAATAAATAAATAAATAAATAAATAAATAAGAGAATCATAAACATGCACAAAGATGTATATACACAGCATCACTTATAATAGTAAAAGTTGAAAATGACCCAAATTTATTTTTTTTTTTGGTCATCTAATTATTTTAATGGGCAATATACACTATCATCTGCATATAGTCATGGACAGGTTCATCCTATGAAATGCTAGGCCTTGGGTCTTCTCAAATTTGTGCCACACTGGCAAAATATCTTGTCCTTTACAGAATATAATATAACCCTAGCCAGCTACACAGGAAATTGAGAAAAAAAATACAGGATTTCCATTATTAAAACAAGAGTGAACTGTGGTGTTGATAACATCACCAGGTTGATTAAGGGTTATTAGTAATAAGAAAAAATAGGTACTTTTAAAATTCTGTCACCACTGCAAACAGATTTATCAGATGCTGGTTCAACAATATAGAATAATCTTAATATTACAAGTTTCTAATCTAATGCCAATATATTATTATTTTATTAATACCATCTATGCATAGTGACTACATTTTAATGTCTTTCCTTTGGGGCTTTTTTTTTTTTTTTTTTTTTGAGAAGGAGTCTCACTCTATCACCCAGTGCCGTGGCATAATCTCGGCTCACTGCAACTTCCACCTCCCGTGATCAAGCAATTCTCCTGCCTCAGCCTCCTGAGTAGCTGGGATTACAGGTGCATGCCACCACGCCCGGCTAATTTTTGTATTTTTTGTAGAGGCGGGGTTTCACCATGTTAGCTAGGCTCGTCTCAAACTCTTGACCTCAAGTAATCTGCCTACCTTGGCCTCCCAAAGTGCTGGAATTACAGGCGTGAACCACTGCACCAGGCCTTTGGGACTTTTTTTTAATGCATAGGGTTTTATTTTTGTTTTACATAATTATATCCATTCTTTTTTTTTTTTTTTTTTTTTTTTTTAGACAGAGTCTTGCTCTGTCATCCAAGCTGGAGTACAGTGGCATGATCTCAGCTCACTGCAACCTCTGCCTCTCAGGTTCAAGCAATTCTCCTGCCTCAGACTCCCAAGTAGCTGAGATTACACGCACCCAGCGCCACACCTGGCTAATTTTCATATTTTTAGTAGAGATGGGGTTTCACCATGTTGGCCAGGCTGGTCTCGAACTCCTGACCTCAAGTGACCCACCCACCTCAGCCTTGCAAAGTGTTGGGATTACAGACATGAGCAACTGCACCCGGCCTTATATCCATTCATTATACACAGTTTTAATCTTTTTTTCTCATTACTGTTGTATCATAACCATTTTCTACATTAAACATTCTTTGTGAACATAGCCTTTTATGACTAGATAATGTTCCGTGGAAGGGTTATGGCCATGGGTTATTTAACCAAATGTTTAAATCTAAACATTTCTATCTCACTGTTGCTTATGCTGTTGTAATATTGATCTTGTTGGGTAAAACCACTCCTCCCCAACCCCAGCCCACCACCAAAGTTTTGGGTTACTTCATGAAACTATACATTTCAATATGTAATTACTGCTGAAAGGGTATAACCATTTTAAGGCATTCAATACATTTACAAATTACTCTCTCATGTGAGTAGTAACCAGATTCCATTCTGCTTAGCTTCAAAGATCAGACAAGATACAAATTATTCTATTAAAAAGTGTATGCCAATTTAAAATGATCTGCAATCTAAATTGGCAGAAAATACCCATTTTGCTACACTTTTGTTAATATGCATTTTTTATTATACTTTAATTTCTGGGATACATGTACATAATGTGCGGGTTTGTTACATAGGTATATATGTGCCATGGTAGTTCGCTGCACCCATCAACCCATCATCTGGGTTTTTGGTGTTTTTTGTTTTTGTTTTTGTTTTTTTTGAGATGGAGTCTCACTCTGTCGCCTGGGCTGGAGTACAGTGGTGTGATCTTGGCTCACTGCAACTTCTGCCTCCCAGGTTCAAGCGATTCTTCTGCCTCAGCCTCCCAAGTAGCTGGGATTACAGGCGCCCGCCAGTATGCCCAGCTAATTTTTTCGATTTTTAGTAGAAACAGAGTTTCACCATGTTGGCCAGGCTGGTCTTGAACTCCTGACCTAGTGATTCGCCTGCCTCGGTCTCCCAAAGTGCTGGGATTAAGGCATGAGCCACCATGCCTGGCCATGTCATCTAGGTTTTAAGCCCCACATGCATTAGGTATTTGTCCTAATGCTCTCTCTCCCCTTGCCCCCACCCCTGACAGGCCCTGGTGTGTGATGTTGCCCTCCCTGTGTCTATGTGTTCTCATTGTTCGACTCCCACTTATGAGTGAGAACATGTGGTGTTTGGTTTTCTGTTCCTGTATTAGTTTGCTGAGAATGATGGTTCCCAGCTTCTTCCATGTCCCTACAAAGGACATGAATTCATCCTTTTTTATGGCTGCATAGTATTCCATGGTGTATATGTGCCACATTTTCTTAATCCAGTCTATCATTGATGGGCATTTGGGTTGGTTCCAAGTCTTTGCTATTTTGAATAGTGCTGCAATAGACATACATGTGCATGTGTCTTTATAGTAGAATGATTTATAATCCTTTGGGTATATAGCCAGTAATGGGATTGCTGGGTCAAATGGTATTTCTGGTTCTAGATCCTTGAGGAATCGCCATATTGTCTTCCACAATGGTTGAACTAATTTACACTTCCATCAACAGTGTAAAAGTGTTCCTGTTTCTCCACATCTTCTCTAGCATCTGTTATTTCCTGACCTTTTTTTTTTTTTTTTTTTTGAGATGGAGTCTTGCTAGGTCACC
This sequence comes from Rhinopithecus roxellana, assembly GCF_007565055.1. Taxonomy (NCBI): domain Eukaryota; kingdom Metazoa; phylum Chordata; class Mammalia; order Primates; family Cercopithecidae; genus Rhinopithecus; species Rhinopithecus roxellana. The sequence continues at coordinate 63,889,055 of NC_044557.1, read as the reverse complement.
CAGGCTGAAGTGCAGTGGCGTAGTCTCTGCTCACTGCAAGCTCCACCTCCCAAGTTCACACCATTCTCCTGCCTCAGCCTCCTGAGTAGCTGGGACTACAGGCGCCTGCCACCACACCCATCTAATTTGTATTTTTAGTAGAGACAGGGTTTCACCGTATTAGCCAGGATGGTCTCGATCTCCTGACCTCGTGATCCACCCTCTTTGACCTCCCAAAGTGCTGGGATTACAGGTGTGAGCCACCATGCCTGCCCTATTTCCTGACTTTTTAATGATCGCCATTCTAACTGGTGTGAGATGGTATCTCATTGTGGTTTTGATTTTTATTTCTCTAATGACCAGTAACGATTAACTATTTTTCATATGTTTGTTGGCCACGTAAATGTCTTATTTTGAGAAGTGTCTGTTCATATCCTTTGCCCACTTTTTGATGGGATTGTTTGTTTTTTCCCTGTAAATTTGTTTAAGTTCCTTGTAGATTCTGGATATTAGACCTCTGTCAGATGGATAGATTGCATAAATTTTCTCCCAATCTGTAGGTTGCCTGTTGCCTCTGATGATAGTTTCTTTTGCTGTGCAGAAGCTCTTTAGTTTAATTAGATCCCACTTGTCTATTTTGGCTTTTGTTGCAGTTGCTTTTGGTGTTTTAGTCATGAAGTCTTTGCCCATGCCTATGTCCTGAGTGGTATTGCCTAGGTTTTCTTCTAGGGTTTTTAATGGTTTTAGGTTTTATGTTTAACTCTTTAATCCATCTTGAGTTAATTTTTGTATAAGGTTTAAGAAAGGGGTCCAGTTTCAGTTTTCTGCACATGGCTAACCAGTTTTCCCAACACCATTTATTAAATAGGGAATCCTTTCCCTATTGCTTGTTTTTATCAGGTTTGTCGAAGATTAGATGTTTATAGATGTGTGGTGTTATTTCTGAGGCCTCTGTTTTGTTCCATTGGTCTATATATCTGTTTTTGTACGAGTACCATGCTGTTTTTGTTACTGTAGTCATGTAGTATAGTTTGAAGTCAGGTAGTGTGATGCTTCCATCTTTGTTCTTTTTGCTTAGGATTGTCTTGGCTCTATGGGCTCTCTTTTGGTTCCATATGAACTTTAAAGTAGTTTTTTCTAGCTCTGTGAAGAAAGTCAATGGTAACTTGATGGGAATAGCATTGAATCTATAAATTACTTTGGACAGTATGGCCATTTTCATGATATTGATTCTTCCTATCCCACGATATTGGTTCTTCCTATTCATAAGCATGGAATGTTTTTCCATTTGTTTGTGTCCTCTCTTATTTCCTTCAGCATTGGTTTGTAGTTCTCCTTAAAGAGGTTCTTCAGATCCCTTGTAAGTTGGATTCCTAAGTATTTTATTTTCTTTGTAGCAATTGTGAATGGGAGTTCACTCATGATTTGGCTCTCTATTATTGTTGTATAGGAATGCTTGTGAGGTTTTGCACATTGATTTTGTATTCTGAGACTTTGCTGAAGTTGCTTATCAGCTTAAGGAATTTTTGGGCTGAGACGATGGGGTTTTCTAAATATACGATCGTGTCATCTGCAAACAGAGACAATTTGACTTCCTCTCTTCCTATTTGAATACCCTTTATTTCTTTCTCTTACCTGATTGCCCTGGCCAGAACTTCCAGTACTATGTTGAATAGGAATGGTGAAAGACGGCATCCTTGTCTTGTGCCGGTTTTCAAAGGGAATCCTTTCAGCTTTTGCCCATTCAGTATGATATTGGCTATGGGTTTTTCATAAATTGACCATATTATTTTGAGATATGTTCCATCAATACCTAGTTTATGGAGTGTTTTTAGCATGAAGGGGTGTTGAATTTTATCAAAGGCCTTTTCTGCATCTATTGAGATAATAATGTGGTTTTTGTCATTGGTTCTGTTTATGTGATGGATTATGTTTATTGATTTGCATATATTGAACCAGCCTTGCATCCCAGGGATGAAGCCAACTTGATTGTGGTGGATAAGCTTTTTGATGTACTGCTGGATTCAGCTTGCAAATGTTTTATTGAAGATTTTTGCATTGATGTTCATCAGGGATATTGGCCTAAAATTTTCTTTTTTGTTGTGTATCTGCCAGGTTTTGGTATCAGGATGATGCTGGCCTCATAAAATGAGTTAGGGAGAGTCCCTCTTTTTCTACTCCTTGGAATAGTTTCAGAAGGAATGGTACCAGCGCCTCTTTGTACCTCTGGTAGAATTTGGCTGTGAATCCATCTGGTCCTAGGCTTTTTTTAGTTGGTAGGTGCCTAATTACACCTCAATTTCAGAACTTGTTATTGGTCTATTCAGGGATTCAACTTCTTCCTGGTTTAGTCTTGGGAGGGTGTATGTGTCCATGAATATATCCATTTCTTCTAGATTTTCTAGTTTATTTGCATAGAGGTATTTATAGTATTCTCTGATGGTAGTTTGTTTTTCTGTGGGATCTGTGGTGATATCCCCTTTATCATTTTTTTATTGTATCTATTTGATTCTTCTGTCTTTTCTTCTTTATTAGTCTGGGTAGTGGTCTATTTTGTTAATCTTTTCAAATAACCAACTCCTGGATTCAGTGATTTTTTTAAGGGTTTTTGGTGTCTGTATCTCCTTCAGTTTTGCTCTGATCTTTGTTATTTCTTATTTTCTGCTAGCTTTTGAATTTGTTTGTTCTTTCTTCTCTAGTTCTTTTAATTGTGATGTTAGGGTGTTGATTTTAGATCTTTCCCATTTTCTGATGTGGGAATTTAGTGCTATAAATTTCCCTCTTAACACTGTTTTAGCTGTGTCCCTGAGACTCTGGTACATTGTGTCTTTGTTCTAATTGGTTTCAAAGAACTTATTTATTTCTGCCTTAATTTTGTTATTTACCCAATAGTCATTCAGGAGCTGGTTGTTCAGTTTCCATGTAGTTGTGTAGTTTTAAGTGAGTTTCTTAATCCTGAGTTCTGATTGCACTGTGGTCTGAGAGACTGTTTGTTATGGTTTCTGTTATTTTGCATTTGCTGAGGAGTATTTTACTTCCAATCATGTTGTTGATTTTAGAATAAGTGTTACGTGATGCTGAGAAGAATGTATATTCTGTTAATTTGGGGTGGAGAGTTCTGTAGATGTCTATTAGGTCCACTTGGTCCAGAGCTGAGTTCAATCCTGAATATCCTTGTTAATTTTCTGTCTCATTGATCTGTCTAATATTGACAGGTGAGTATTAAAGTCTCCCATTATTATTGTGTGGGAGTCTAAGTCTCTTTGTAGGTCTCGAAGAACTTGCTTTATGAATCTCCTATATTGGGTGCACATATATTTAGGATATTTAGGATAGTTAGCTCTTCTTGTTGCACTGATCCCTTTACCATTATGTAATGCCCTTCTTTGTCTTTTTTGATCTTTGTTGGTTTAAAGTCTGTTTTATCAGAGACTAGGATTTCTACCCCTGCTTTTTTTTGCTTTCCATTTTCTTGGTAAATATACCTCCATTCCTTTATTTTGAGCCTATGCACATGAGATGGGTCACCTGGATACAGCGCACTGATGGGTCTTGACTCTTTATCCAATTTGCCAGTTTGTGTCTTTTAATTGGGGCATTTAGCCTATTTACATAAGGTTTATATTGTTATGTGTGAATTTGATCCTGTCATCATGATGCTAGCTGATTATTTTTCACATTACTTGATGCAGTTTCTTCATAGTGTCATTGGTCTTTGTATTTTGGTATGTTTTTGCAGTGACTGTTACCAGTTTTTCCTTTCTATAGTTAGTGCTTCCTTCAGGAGCTCTTGTAAGGCAAGCCTGGTGGTCACACAATCCCTCAGCATTTGTTTGTCTGTAAAGGATTATTTCGCCTTCACTTATGAAGCTTAGTTTGGCTGGATATGAAATTCTGAGTTGAAAATTCTTTTCTTTAAGGATGTTGAATAGTGGCCCCCACTCTCTCCTGGCTTACCCTACAGGGTTTCTTCCAGGAGATCCACTGTTAGTCTGATGGGCTTCCCTGTTTAGGTAACCTGACCTTTGTCTCTGGCTGCCCCTAACACTTTTTCCTTCATTTCAACCTTGGAGAATCTGATGACTATGTATCTTGGGGTTGCTCTTCTCAAGGAGTATCTTAGTGGCTTTTTCTGTATTTCCTGAATTTGAATGTTGGCCTGTCTTGCTAGGTTGGGGATATTCTCCCGGATAATATCCTGAAATGTTTTTTCCAACTTGGTTCCATTCTCCCCATCACTTTCAGGTACACCAGTCAAATGTAGATTTGGTCTTTTCACATAGTCCCATATTTCTTGGAGGCTTTGTTTGTTCCTTTTCATTCTTTTTCTCTAATCTTGTCTTCACGAGTTTTCCTTCAGTTGATCTTCAATCCATTCTTCTGCTTGATCAGTCTGGCTATTGATGTTTGTGTATGCTTCACGAAGTTCTTGCGCTGTGTTTTTCAGCTCCATTAGGTCCCAGGTTGACTTCACACTGCTGTGCTGGCAGCAAGAATTTCAAGCCAGAGGATCTTAGCTTGCTGGGGTCCTTGGGGATGGGACCCACTGAGTGAGACCACTTGGCTCCCTGACTTCAGCTCCCTTTCCAGGAGAGTGAATGACTGTCTCACTAGGGTTCCAGGCTCCACTGGGATACAAAAAAAAAAAAACAAAAAACAAAACTGGAGCTAGCTCGGTGTCTGCCCAAATGGCTGCCTACTTTTGTGCTTGAAACCCAGGGCCCTGGTGGCATAGGCATCCAAGGGAATCTCCTGGCCTGCGGGTTGCAAAGACCGTGGGAAAAGCATAGTTTCTGGGCTGGAGTGCATCGTTCCTTATGGCACAGTCCCTCATGGCTTCCCTTGGCTAGGGGAGGGAGTTCCCCAACCCCTTGCACTTCCCAGGTGAGGCAACACCCCACCCTGCTTCTGCTCACACTCCATGGGCTGTACCGTCTAACCAGTCCCAATGAGATGAACCAGTACCTCAGGAGGAAATGCAGAAATCACCCTCCTTCTGTGTTGGTCTCGCTGGGAGCTGCAGACCTGAGCTCTTCCTAGTCAGTCATCTTGCCAGATGAGGTACCTAGAATAGTCAAATTCATAGAAACAGAAAGTAGAATAGAGGTGCCAGGGTCTAGGGACAGAAGGCAATGAGAAATTATTATTTAATGGGTACAGAGCTTCTGTTTCGGATAATGAAGTTCTAGAAATGAAAAGTAGTTGGTATGGACTACATGTTTGTGTTCCTCAAAATTCATACATTGAAACTCTCATATTATTTTTAAAGACTAATTTGAAAGGCATGAAATGTTTTTCTTATTTTCATAGCTTTGATTAGTAGGGATATTGAAAAATTTGTCCATTTTTGTTAAGCAGTAGCATTTCCTCTTTGGGGAAGTTTCTGTGGTATCTCTTCTTTACTCATCTATTGGCTTATTTGTTTTTCTTAAAGATTTGTATTAATTGAAATGCAATTATACATGGTTCTTTTTTGTTATAATTACTTCAAATGTGTTTTTCTCTTAAGTTTGGGTAAGTTCTTTTTTTCTTTTTTTAAAGAAATTTAATTTTTTATTTGTATAAATTTAGAAGTACAAGTGCAGTTGTGTTACATGGGTATGTTGTGTGTGGTAAAGTCTAGGCTTTGAAGTATACTCATCAACCAAATAGTGTATGTTGTACCCAACAGGTTGTATTTCATCCTTCATTTGCCTCCCACCCTCCCAACTTTTGGAGTCACCAGTGTCTGTTACTCTACTCTGTATGTCTGTGTGTACCCATCATTTAGCTCCCACTTACAAGGGAGAACATGTGGTTTTTGACTTTCTGTTTCTGAGTAAGAAAACGACCTAAATTTCTAATAAGTGTTGCTAATTAAATTATCCATGGTACATCCTTTTCCTAGAATATTATCTGTTGAAAGTGATTATAACATGTATTCATTTTATCATTCAGCAAACCTTTTAGTGCATAAGATCATTCATCCACTGAAAATGGTGATGTAATTTATTAATTTCATCATTCAGCAAATTATTTGAGTGCATACTATGTGGCAGACACTGTTCTACAGCAGATAAACAATGATAAATAATACAAAGGCCCAGCGTACATTCCAGTTCTATATTTTCACATTTTCACAACATATTCTACATGAAAAGGCAGATTTAAAAAGAGCAAATATAGTTAGATTCTATTTGTATAAAATTTATATAATAAAATATAAAGATTAAAATTGTGAATCTATGCATTTTCCCTAGTGAGAAATATGGATGGATGTTCATGAAAATGTTTATAGTGGTATTTCTTAGATTCCAGAATTTGGGAATGATTTTTACATTCAACTTAATCATTTCTCTCATTTATTTTAAAGCATTTTTATATTAGTATGAAATAAAATTAAAGATCAAAGCAGGAGACTCTGTCACATTAGTGATATTGACTTGATGAAACCTCAAGTGCAGCACTCACTATGAAATATTGTGTTGTATGATGTTACAACTCCTTAACCATAAGTTTATATTAACATAGCATTATCTTTTTTGGGGAATAATTTAATTTAATATAATTACAGGATGGAATCAAACAATATGCAAATACTTCAGTGCCTGCTATCAAAACTGCTTTACTCAGTGATTCCTTCCTAGGCCTCCAACCATATGGCCGACAGGTAAGCATGCAAGATGGTGCAGACCCCATTTCCCCTCTAGAGCACTGGATAGTGGAATGCAGTAACTCAGTCATTGTACAGTACTAGAAATGTGTTTGTTTGAAAATAAGCCTATAATTATAATAGTAGGAGAGATTGAAGGGAGTTTCTTTGAGCCTTCAGAGAGCATTAAAATTTCAGCCAATCCCAGATAGTTTAATAAAGAAAAATAACTTCTTGAGATACATGAGGAAGACTTAAATTGCAGAAGTTGAAATGATCATCTTGTTGGAAAAGAAAGTAAGACAGATACAGTATAATAGAACAAGATGGAATATATATAGGATGTTGTATTCTTAGGTTAAAAAATGACAGAAGAATGTCAAATGCTTAGTCTCAAATTTTTAGTTTTTTGAAGTAGTCATAAAATTAACCATACATGACCACCAACCAATACATTATAGTGTCTGTGTTCACATTTACATTTATAACTAGTACATTTATAACTGTTACTTCCCTGAAATTTCATATGTTTAACTTGTATCTATTTTTGATGACTTGTATTGAAAGCATTTGTATCTTGGGATAATACTAACTCAAGAAACAATCTTTTTGGCATTTAGGAATGTCAAGTAAGTTCAGTTACCCAGCTAAGATAACTGACCAACTATGAAGCTATTATTGAGAGAAGAGAAATATCCAATTTTGTGGAACTGTATACTGAAAGAGATATCTAAAAGCCTATGACACCTAGTAAATAATACCATTCATTAGCAAATGACTAGCATTAAATTTTAGAAATACAGTGTGAAAGGGAGAAATGTCCAGTTAGAGATACTAGGCTTCTTCTTTTTCTTTTTCTTTTTCTTTTTTTTTTTTTTTTTTTTTTTTTGAGGCAGAGTCTTGCTCTATCACCCAGGCTGGAGTGCAGTGGTACGGTAACTCTTTGCAGGTTAAAGGGTGTAAGGGCTCTTTGCAACCTCAACTTCCTAGGCTCAAGGAATCCTTACTTCAGTCTCCCAAGTAGCCGGGACTACAGGCGCACAACTTAACCACACCTGGCTAATTTTTTTGTATTTTTTGTAGATATAAGGTTTCGCCATATTTCCCAGGCTGGTCTCAAACTCCTGGACTTGTGCAATCCTCCCACCTTAGCCTCCCAAAGTGCTAGGATTACAGTCGTGAGGTAACAGGCTTCCAATCTTTGTTTTATCACAAGTCAGTATTAACCCCAAAACCTGGATATAATCACATAATTTCCTTTGAGCCACTTACCTTATCTGTTAAAAAGAGAGAGAGAGAGTAAGGGATGATGATGATGGTGGTGGTAATGATGATGCTATCTTGTCATATTCAAGATTTTTGTAAGAAACTAAAAAATTTTTAGAAACCAAAGATATTTTATAAATATAAATGTAGCTTATTATTACTTCTGTTTGAAGTATGCATGTTGAATTACTTTAGCAATTTGTAAAGTAATAATACACTGACATTTTGTAAATGTAGATACCCTATACAGTTGTTCCTCAGTATCTACTGTGGGGTGGTTCCAAGACTACCTGCAGATATCAAAATCTGAAGATGCTCAAGTCCCTGATATAAAACAACATGGTATTTGCATATAACCTATCCACATCCTCCCATATATTTTGAATCACCTCTAGATTACACATATTACCTAAGTATTATACTATAGCATAAGTAAATGCTATGTACATAGTTATACTATATATTTTGTTTGTATTATGTTTTGTTGATTTTTAAAAATATTTTTGATCTGCAATTGGGTTGAATCTGAAGATGCAGAAGCTGTGGATGCAGAAGGGCTCACTGTATATGCATTTGTTTTAAATAGATTTTGCACATTGAAGAATTATAATGAATCCAAATGCAAAATTACTCTCCCCCTAAAACTTGATTTACATCAAATTGAATATATAGAGATCTTTCCTAAGCACTAAATTTATAATCAAATTGAATATATAAAGATGACTGAATAGTTGTCAAGATATCTGTAAAGCTTTTGTTAACATTGATTCACTGAGAAGCAGAATATCACCAGCCTCATGTTCCCACCCCATCTCCTCCCTTCGAACCAGGGAATTTAAATATTTTGTCAAGGCTATAGAAGAAAATAAACTTACTTTATCATAAATATTTGTATGAAAATGGACTAAGGTAGGTTGATAATAATTTGTGGTACCCAGTTAAAAGGTGACCTGGGCACATTCAGTTGGTGAAAATTCATATCATTATAAACTTGTGATGTGCACTTTTCTTTATGTGTGTTATACTTTAATAAAAATTTAAATGAAGAGGCTGATAGAAGACATCTTACCTTCAGTTTATTTCCTAAGGCAAACATTTCAGAATTAACTTTGAAAATTGTATTTTTAGCCAACCTGGTGCTACTCAAAGTATATGGAAGCCTTAGAACAGGAGAGAATTCTTCTTAAGATCCAAGAAGAACTAGAAAAAAAGTTGTTTGCAGGTAATTTTTGCTTTTTGCCTACAAGGTTACTTTTTTGTCTTTTATCACAGATTAATTTTAGAAGACTTTGCCAATATTTACTTTACTGTTTTTCTTATCTCTTTTATTTTCATGCAGGCTTGCAACCTCTCACAAATTTTAAGGCTAGTGCTTCAACTATGTCTTTGAAAAAGAATATGTCTGCCCACAGCAGCCAGAGTGAGTTCCCAGTGTAGTTTATCTTCAGTTCTTTCTTTCTTTTTGTTGGAGTTCTGCCTCTCACCTGGCCGTTCAGAATGTACAGGGAGGAAGCGGGGAGGACCAACCCCTCCACCCTGTTCTGTCCCCCAACTCAGGAGAATGTCTCCATGTATGTAAGTCCTGCTTCTCTCTGTCTCGATTCCTCTCCTCTGCTACGGAGGAAAGACTAACATATATACATAAAACTTCATGTCTTTTCCAGAGTGACAGCATTCATGTGAGTGTTTCCATCCTGCTGCTGATAGGCTCAAGGTACGTCATAGTCTGGATGTTGGTTGGTCCCACACATGTCCTCTTAATACACTCATTCATGTACATGCACACATGCACATACACACAGCATACCACACATATAACATGTCCCACTAATAAATCGATGGGGAGGAAAGCCTTGCCTCCCTTTTGAATGGCACAGTCTCCTAAGAAGTAAGGCCTCTGGAGAGTAATCATGTATTGCTTTTATTTACTCCTTGTCTGTTCTCTTCTGCAAAGAACATATATGGAAGAATGGGCTGTAGTTCAGTTTTCCCAAGATTTTCTAAGCTGGGAATATTAGAAGGAGCTTAAAATTTAAAAAAACAAAAAAACAAAAAACTGAAAATTGAGGGCCCTTCTCCCATGCAGATTCTGAGGTGATTATACAGTTTTGATTGGATACTAGTGTTGGAGTTTAAGAAAGCCTTACAAAGTAGTCTAGTAGTATAATGTAGTACAATGTGTAATTGATTGACCTAATACTTGAAGAACCGAGTTAAACGTCCTGTTTCTTTTACCTTTTGCCTTGTAGATTAGCTTTTTGGTTTCTTAACATCCTTAGTTTTCTGGTTCTTGGGAGGTTTGATGAGTAGGCCTTAATGTTCTTAGGCTACTCATTGTTTTTCTCTTCTAGTTTACCCTAGCCTCTACATTCTTTTGCCCATTTCTCCACCCCTCAGGCCAGCCTCATAGTCCCCCTAACATTTGCTGACACTCCTGCTCACTTTTTGATCCCTATGACAACTGTATTATTCCGTTCTCATGTTGCTATGAAGAAATACCTGAGATTGGGTAATTTATAAAGGAAAGAGGTTTAATTGACTCACAGTTCCATGTGGCTGGGGAAACCTCAGGAAACTTACAATCATGGCTGAAGGGGAAGCAAACATGTCCTTCTTCAAGAGGCAGCAGGAGAGAGAAGTGCCAAGCAAAAGGGGGGAAAGCCCCTTATAAAACCATCAGATCTCATGAGAACTCACTCACTATCATGAGAACAGCATGAGGGTAATCACCCCCATGATTCAGTTACTTCCCATTGGGTCCCTCCCATGACATGTGGGAATTATGGGAACTACAAGACGAGATTTGGATGGGGACACAGCCAAAGCATATCAAGAAACTCTATGAAAGTTTTTTGTTGTTTTGCATTTATATTTGCATTTATATTTGCTATAGATGTTTATATTTTCATCCATTTATTTTTACTTTGCAGGAATTCTTTAAACCAGATTTTGCTGACATGAGAAGCTCCAGTGATTTGTTTTTTTGAAGGTCTGTATCAGAACAAGCCTAACATCTAAATAAAGTTTGATTCTCAATTATCCAGATGGATAAATAAAGAAAATTTGGCTTGTCTTACTCTTGCAGTTTTAAAATTATAGCTATTCTGTACACATGACATACAAGACTATAAGAATTGTTTAACTTATTTAGAATAAAACAACTACTATCTAGGTTTGAAGAACCAAAATGTTTTGCTTATCACAGTCATTAAGGAAGTATAATGCTATGTTCCTCAAGTCATCTTTCAACAAATATTCCTTGAGCATTTACTGTATTTGGTTAGCATTTACTCTATTTGGTTAGCAGATATATTCAGCAGGTGATCAGGGGACAAATATTCCAAGTGATAAATTGTCCCAAAACATAAAAGGAAGAGCCTTCCCTACCCCATCCCCAACTCTAAAGGAGCTATATTATTATTGTTATTATTATTATTATTATTAGAGATGGCATCTCACTCTGTTGCCCAGGCTGGAGTACATTAACACGATCTTGGCTCACTGCAACCTCTGCCCCCTGGGTTCAAGCGATTCTCCTGTCTCAGCCTCCCGAGTAGCTGGGACTACAGGCATGTGCCATCACGCCTGGCTAATTTGTGTATTTTAGTAGAGATAGGGTTTTGCCACATCAGCCAGGCTGGTCTCAAACTCCTGACATCAAGGGATCTGCCTGCCTAGGCCTCCCAAAGTGATGGGATTACAGGCATAAGCCACCATGCCCTGCCAGGAACTGTATATTAAAGCAGTTGTTCTCAGACTTTAGTATGCTTAAGACTTACTTGTGACATTTGCTAGCAATACACATTCCCAAGCCCCCTCCCTGAGTGTCGCATTCAGTAGTTCTTGGGCTGGACCCAGGAATCTCACTCTTTAACAGACACCTGAAGTGATTCTGATGCAATGTGCCATAAACCACTGTTCGAAATAAACTGTTACGTTGGCAAGAAAAGAGTGTCAAAAGGTAAAAGCTACCTTATTAACTGGAACTATACTGTGGCAAAGAGAACCCAGACATATACCTTCCTATACTTTTCCTGGAAGAAAAGGAGAGTGTGTAAGAAATGACCTGGGAGAATCATCTGGGGGCCTTGTGACTCAAGAGCTCTGAGGATATGACCTAGATCACCACATTGGAAGCACTGGACTTCCAGTTTTGTGTAATCCCAGAAAGCATTTTCAAAGCAGAAACTGCCACTCCAGATTATCTGAATAGTTAGATATTTTAAATGGGTAAAGTATTAGGAGATCTACTTCAGAGATCATTTTTTTCTTCTAAAGCAGTGGGCTTTCAATAGTTTTTTTTTTTTGTTTGTTTGTTTTCTAATCATTGGAACCCTGTAGTTTCCTGTGCTCCTACAGTGCCACATACCCTATAGTGTAGTGGCCATGAAGTTTCCTTTTCTTTCTTTCTTTCTTTCTTTCTTTCTTTCTTTCTTTCTTTCTTTCTTTCTTTCTTTCTTTCTTTCTTTCTTTCTTTCTTTCTTTCTTTCTTTCTTTCTTTCTTTCTTTTTATTATACTTCAAGTTCTAGGGTACATGTGCATAACGTGCAGGTTTGTTACATATGTATACTTGTGCCATGTTGGTGTGCTGCACCCATCAACTCGTCAGCACCCATCAATTCATCATTTATATCATGTATAACTCCCCAATGCAATCCCTCCCCCCCCCCCCATGATATGCCCCAGTGTGTGATGTTCCCCTTCCCGAGTCCAAGTGATCTCATTGTTCAGTTCCCACCTATGAGTGAGCACATGCGGTGTTTGGTTTTCTGTTCTTGTGATAGTTTGCTAAGAATGATGGTTTCCAGCTGCATCCATGTCCCTACAAAGGATGCAAACTCATCCTTTTTTATGGCTGCATAGTATTCCATGGTGTATATGTGCCACATTTTCTTAATCCAGTCTGTCACAGATGGACATTTGGGTTGATTCCAAGTCTTTGCTATTGTGAATAGTGCCGCAATAAACATACGTGTGCATGTGTCTTTGTAGTAGAATAATTTATAATCCTTTGGGTATATACCCAGTAGTGGGATGGCTGGGTCATATGGTACATCTAGTTCTAGATCCTTGAGGAATTGCCGTACTGTTTTCCATAATGGTTGAATTAGTTTACAATCCCACCAACAGTGTAAAAGTGTTCCTATTTCTCCACATCCTTTCCAACACCTGTTGTTTCCTGATTTTTTAATGATTGCCGTTCTAACTGGTGTGAGATGGTATCTCATTGTGGTTTTGATTTGCATTTCTCTGATGGCGAGTGATGATGAGCATTTTTTCATGTGTCTGTTGGCTGTATGAATGTGTTCTTTTGAGAAATGTCTGTTCATATCCTTTGCCCACTTTTTGATGGGGTTGTTTGTTTTTTTCTTGTATATTTGTTTGAGTTCTTTGTAGATTCTGGATATTAGCCCTTTGTCAGATGAGTAGATTGCAAAAATTTTCTCCCATTCTGTAGGTTGCCTGTTCACTCTGATGGTAGTTTCTTTTGCTGTGCAGAAGCTCTTTAGTTTAATGAGATCCCATTTGTCAATTTTGGCTTTTGCTGCCGTTGCTTTTGGTGTTTTAGACATGAAGTCCTTGCCCATGCCTATGTCCTGAATGGTACTACCTAGATTTTCTTCTAGGGTTTTTATGGTATTAGGTCTAACATTTAAGTCTCTAATCCATCTTGAATTAATCTTCGTATAAGGAGTAAGGAAAGGATCCAGTTTCAGCTTTCTACTTATGGCTAGCCAATTTTCCCAGCACCATTTATTAAATAGGGAATCCTTTCCCCATTTCTTGTTTCTCTCAGGTTTGTCAAAGATCAGATGGCTGTAGATGTGTGGTATTATTTCTGAGGACTCTGTTCTGTTCCATTGGTCTATAGCTCTGTTTTGGTACCAGTACCATGCTGTTTTGGTTACTGTAGCCTTGTAGTATAGTTTGAAGTCAGGTAGCGTGACGCCTCCAGCTTTGTCCTTTTGACTTAGGATTGTCTTGGCAATGCGGGCTCTTTTTTGTTTCCATATGAACTTTAAAGCAGTTTTTTCCAATTCTGTGAAGAAACTCATTGGTAGCTTGATGGGGATGGCATTGAATCTATAAATAACCTTGGGCAGTATGGCCATTTTCACGATATTGATTCTTCCTATCCATGAGCATGGTATGTTCTTCCATTTGTTTGTGTCCTCTTTGATTTCACTGAGCAGTGGTTTGTAGTTCTCCTTGAAGAGGTCCTTTACATCCCTTGTAAGTTGGATTCCTAGGTATTTTATTCTCTTTGAAGCAATTGTGAATGGAAGTTCATTCCTGATTTGGCTCTCTGTTTGTCTGTTACTGGTGTATATGAATGCTTGTGATTTTTGCACATTAATTTTGTATCCTGAGACTTTGCTGAAGTTGCTTATCAGCTTAAGGAGATTCTGGGCTGAGACAATGGGGTTTTCTAAATATACAATCATGTCATCTGCAAACAGGGACAATTTGACTTCTTCTTTTCCTAACTGAATACCCTTGATTTCTTTCTCTTGCCTGATTGCCCTAGCCAGAACTTCCAATACTCTGTTGAATAGGAGTGGTGAGAGAGGGCATCCCTGTCTTGTGCCAGTTTTCAAAGGGAATTTTTCCAGTTTTTGCCCATTCAGGATGATATTAGCTGTGGGTTTGTCATAAATACCTCTTATTATTTTGAGGTACGTTCCATCAATACTGAATTTATTGAGCGTTTTTAGCATGAAGGGCTGTTGAATTTTGTCAAAAGCCTTTTCTGCATCTATTGAGATAATCATGTGGTTTTTGTCTTTGGTTCTGTTTATATGCTGGATTACGTTTATTGATTTGCGAATGTTGAACCAGCCTTGCATCCCAGGGATGAAGCCCACTTGATCATGGTGGATAAGCTTTTTGATGTGCTGCTGAATCCAGTTTGCCAGTATTTTATTGAGGACTTTTGCATCGATGTTCATCAGGGATATTGGTCTAAAATTCTCTTTTTTTGTTGTGTCTCTGCCAGGCTTTGGTATCAGGATGATGTTGGCCTCATAAAATGAGTTAGGGAGGATTCCCTCTTTTTCTATTGATTGGAATAGTTTCAGAAGGAATGGTACCAGCTCCTCCTTATACCTCTGGTAGAATTCAGCTGTGAATCCATCTGGTCCTGGACTTTTTTGGTGGGTAGGCTATTGATTGTTGCCTCAATTTCAGAGCCTGCTATTGGTCTATTCAGAGATTCAACTTCTTCCTGGTTTAGTCTTGGGAGAGTGTAAGTGTCCAGGAAATTATCCATTTCTTCTAGATTTTCTAGTTGATTTGCGTAGAGGTGTTTATAGTATTCTCTGACGGTAGTTTGTATTTCTGTGGGGTCAGTGGTGATATCCCCTTTATCATTTTTTATTGCATCTATTTGATTCCTCTCTCTTTTCTTCTTTATTAGTCTTGCTAGCAGTCTGTCAATTTTGTTGATCTTTTCAAAAAACCAACTCCTGGATTCATTGATTTTTTGGAGGGTTTTTTGTGTCTCTATGTCCTTCAGTTCTGCTCTGATCTTAGTCATTTCTTGCCTTCTGCTAGCTTTTGAATGTGTTTGCTCTTGCCTCTCTAGTTCTTTTAATTGTGATGTTAGAGTGTCAATTTTAGATCTTTCCTGCTTTCTCTTGTGGGCATTTAGTGCTATAAATTTCCCTCTACACACTGCTTTAAATGTGTCCCAGAGATTCTGGTATGTTGTATCTTTGTTCTCATTGATTTCAAAGAACATCTTTATTTCTGCTTTCATTTCGTTATGTACCCAGTAGTCATTCAGGAGCAGGTTGTTCAGTTTCCACGTAGTTGAGTGGTTTTGATTGAGTTTCTGAGTCCTGAGTTCTAGTTTGATTTCACTGTGGTCTGAGAGAGAGTTTGTTATAATTTCTGTTCTTTTACATTTACTGAGGAGTGCTTTACTTCCAATTATGTGGTCAATTTTGGAATCAGTGCGATGTGGTGCTGAGAAGAATGTATATTCTGTTGATTTGGGGTGGAGAGTTCTATAGATGTCTATTAGGTCTGCTTGGTGCAGAGATGAGTTCAATTCCTGGATATCCTTGTTAACTTTCTGTCTCGTTGATCTGTCTAATGTTGACAGTGGAGTGTTGAAGTCTCCCATCATTATTGTATGGGAGTCTAAGTCTCTTTGTAAGTCTCTAAGGACTTGCTTTATGAATCTGGGTGCTCCTGTATTGGGTGCATATATATTGAGGATAGTTAGCTCTTCCTATTGAATTGATCCCTTTACCATTATGTAATGGCCTTCTTTGTCTCTTTTGATCTTTGATGGTTTAAAGTCTGTTTTATCAGAGACTAGGATTGCAACCCCTGCTTTTTTTTGTTCTCCATTTGCTTGGTAGATCTTCCTCCATCCCTTTATTTTGAGCCTATGTATGTCTCTGCATGTGAGATGGGTCTCCTGAATACAGCAGACTGATGGGTCTTGACTCTTTATCCAGTTTGCCAGTCTGTGTCTTTTAATTGGAGCATTTAGTCCATTAACATTTAAGGTTAATATTGTTATGTGTGAACTTGATCCTGCCATTATGATATTAACTGGTTATTTTGCTCGTTAGTTGATGCAGTTTCTTCCTAGCCTCGATGGTCTTTACATTTTGGCATGTTTTTGCAATGGCTGGTACCGGTTGTTCCTTTCCATGTTTAGGGCTTCCTTCAGGGTCTCTTGTAGGGCAGGCCTGGTGGTGACAAAATCTCTAAGCATTTGCTTATCTGTAAAGGATTTCATTTCTCCTTCACTTATAAAACTTAGTTTGGCTGGATATGAAATTCTGGGTTGAAAATTCTTTAAGAACGTTGAATATTGGCCCCCACTCTCTTCTGGCTTGTGGAGTTTCTGCTGAGAGATCTGCTGTTAGTCTGATGGGCTTCCCTTTGTGGGTAACCCGACCTTTCTCTCTGGCTGCCCTTAAGATTTTTTCCTTCATTTCAACTTTGGTGAATCTGGCAATTATGTGTCTTAGAGTTGCTCTTCTGGAGGAGTATCTTTGTGGCGTTCTCTGTATTTCCTGAATTTGAATGTTGGCCTGCCCTACTAGGTTGGGGAAGTTCTCCTGGATGATATCCTGAAGAGTGTTTTCCAAGTTGGTTCCATTTTCCCCCTCACTTTCAGGCACCCCAATCAGACGTAGATGGTCTTTTTACATAATCCCATACTTCTTGCAGGCTTTGTTCATTTCTTTTTCTTCTTTTTTCTTTTGGTTTCTCTTCTCGCTTCATTTCATTCATTTGATCCTCAATCGCTGATACTCTTTCTTCCAGTTGATTGAGTCGGTTACTGAAGCTTGTGCATTTGTCACGTATTTCTCGTGTCATGGTTTTCATCTCTGTCATTTCGTTTATGACCTTCTCTGCATTAATTAGTCTAGCTGTCAATTCTTCCACTCTTTTTTCAAGATTTTTAGTTTCTTTGCACTGGGTACGTAATTCCTCCTTTAGCTCTGAGAAGTTTGATGGACTGAAGCCTTCTTCTCTCATCTCGTCAAAGTCATTCTCTGACCAGCTTTGATCCATTGATGGCGATGGGCTGCGCTCCTTTGCAGGGGGAGATGGGCTCTTATTTTTTGAATTTCCAGCTTTTCTACCCTGCTTTTTCCCCATCTTTGTGGTTTTATCTGTCTCTGGTCTTTGATGATGGTGACGTACTGATGGGGTTTTGGTATAGGTGTCCTTCCTGTTTGATAGCTTTCCTTGTGACAGTCAGGACCCTCAGCTATAGGTCTGTTGGAGATTGCTTGAGGTCCACTCCAGACCCTGTTTGCCTGGGTATCAGCAGCAGAGGTTGCAGAAGATAGAATATTGCTGAACAGTGAGTGTACCTGTCTGATTCTTACTTTGGAAGCTTCCTCTCAGGGGTGTACTCCACCCTGTGAGGTGTGGGGTGTCAGACTGCCCCTAGTGGGGGATGTCTTCCAGTTAGGCTACTCAGGGGTCAGGGACCCACTTGAGCAGGCAGTCTGTCCGATCTCAGATCTGGAGATCCACTGCTCTCTTCAAAGCTGTCAGACAGAGTCGTTCGCATCTGCTCAGGCCTCTGCTGCTTCCCCTGTTGTTGTTTTAGCTGTGCCCTGTCCCCAGAGGTGGAGTCTACAGAGACAGGCAGGTTTCCTTGAGCTGCTGTGAGCTCCACCCAGTTCGAGCTTCCCAGAGGCTTTGTTTACCTACTTAAGCTTCAGCAATGGCAGGCGCCCTCCCCCAGCCTTGCTGCTGCCTTGCGGTTAGATCGCCGCAGACTGCTGTGTTAGCAATGAGGGAGGCTCCGTGGGCGTGGGACCCTCCCGGCCAGGTGTGGGATATATTCTCCTGGTGTGCCAGTTTCCTTAAAGCGCAGTATTGGGGTGGGAGTTACCCAATTTTCCAGGTGTTGTGTGTCTGAGTTCCCCTGGCTAGGAAAAGGGATTCCCTTCCCCCTTGGGCTTCCCAGGTGAGGCGATGCCTCGCCCTGCTTCAGCTCTCGCTGGTCCGGCTGCAGCAGCTGACCAGTACCGAATGTCCGGCACTTCCCAGTGAGATGACCCCAGTACCTCAGTTGAAAATGCAGAAATCACCGGTCTTCTGTGTCGCTCGCGCTGGGAGTTGGAGACTGGAGCTGTTCCTATTCGGCCATCTTGCTCTGCCCCCGAAGTTTCCTTTTCTTCTGACTTCTCTTGTGCTGTCTTCTCTGGTTTTAACCGAGCATTTTATATGATTCCATTTTCTCTCCTCTCTTAGCATATCAATTATACCTTTTAAATTTTTCTTATTCATTGCCCTAGAGTTTGCAATTTATATTTACTACTGATAAAAATCCACCTTCAAATGACATGATAGTGCTTCAAGGGTAGTGCAAGTACCTTATAACAGAGTGTTCCGAATCTCTCCCTCCTCTCCCTTATCCATAAGCTATATTTCTCTTATCCATAAGCTATATTCACTAAATACATTGTTGCTATTACTATTTTGAACAAACTGTTATCTGTTAGATCAGTTAAGAATGAAAAAAATATATTTTACCTTTTTCCTTTATTCCTTTTCTGATGCTTTTTCTTTCTTTTTATAGGTCTGCATTTCTGACCTATATAATTTTCCTTCTCTCTGAAGAACTACTTTTAACATTCCTTGCAAGGCAGATCTACTGGAAACAAATTTCTTTGATTTTGTTTGCCTTAAAAAGTCTTTATTTCTCCTTTACTTTTAAATGATAATTTCGTAGAACACAGAATTCTGGGTTAGTGGGTTTTTTTTTTTCCTTTCAACACTTAAAATATTTCACTCTATTCTCCTCTTGCTTGATGGTTTCTGAAGATAAATCAGATGTAATTATTATCTTTGCTCCTCTATAGGTAATTGTTTCCACTGCTACCCTCTGGCTTCTTTGAAGATTTTCTCTTTGTCTTTGATTTTCTGCAAATAGAAATATGCTATTCCGAGGTATAGATTTTTTTTGGCATTATCCTACTTGGTGTTCTCAAAACTTCCTGGATCTATGGTTTGATGTCTATCATTAATTTTGGAAAATCCTTAGTCATTATTACTTCAAATATTTATTCTCTTTTTTTCTTTCTTTTCCTTCTGGTATTCCTATTATATATATTTACCTCCCCCCCCAACCTTTTTTGTCCCACAGTTCTTGGATATTCTATTCTGTCTTCTTCATTCTATTTTCTCTTTGCATTTCAGTTCTGGAAGTTTCTCTTGATCTCTCTTCAAGTGCAGTTATTTTTTCCTCAGCTGTATGTAGTCTGTTGATGACCCCATCAATAGCATGCTTCATTTCCATTTGATTTTTTTCTTAGACTTTCCCTTTCTTTGCTTACACTGCCCATCTGTTCTTGTATGTTATCTATTTTTTAAATTAGAGCTTGTAGCATATTAATCATAGTCATTTTAACTTTCTGTTCTGATAATTCCAATATCTCTGTCTTATCTGAGTCTAGTTCTGATGCTTGCTTTGTCTCTTCAGACTGTTTTTTGACTTTTTGCATGCCTTGTAATTTTTTCTTGGAAGCAAGACATGATGTATTAGATAAATGGATATGAGGTCAATAGGTCTTAAGTGTAAAATTTCATGTTTTTCTGGCTAGGAGTTAGGCTGTATTTACTGTTTGCTGTAGCTGTGGCATTAGAGGCTGAAATTTCGTCTATGCCTTTGTTTTTCTCTCCCCTGTTGTTTTGGGCTTTTCATAGAGATTCCTTGATACAGTGCCTGAGACTTGAAGTTCTCTTAGCTAAAATCTCTGTTATTATACAACAGACCTATCGATATGGTGGTAGGGTGGGAGGAGGGGAAAGCATTTTATAGTCCCATGATTCGGTTCTCAGTGTTTTATTGAAACTAAGTTAGGTATTTATTTCCCTTACCCCAGGTTGTTAGGGCTTTGGTAAAACCCTCTTCTGTTAGGTTCCGGTAAAATAGTTTCCCTTGAGTCAGGCCTTGTTAAGAATAGAAAACTCTTGGTGTGTTTCAAAATGGTGATTTTATTCCTCCTTCTGCCAGAGCAGATGAGGATTTTTCTCTGGTCTTCACAGGAGAACCTGATGGGCCTCCTGTAGGTAAAACTCAAGAAAGTGTGGGTGCGCCCCAAGACTGGACCTCCTCAGAATCTTTAATTCTCAAGTTAGTCGACACTAAGCTTCCAGAAATTTGTTAATTACAGTTTCAAGTATTCCTCCAGATAGTGGCTGCAGCTGCAGGCTTCTGCTCCCACTAAGCTCTCATTGTCTGTATCTGCCCGTCTATCTCTCCAGTTTTAATGGCTGCAGTTTGCTCTATTACCATAATTCTTTGATGGATCCAAGAAGAGTTGTTGGTTTTCAGTTTTTTCAGCATTTTTCTTGTTGTGAGGATGGTAATCATGACCTCCACATTCTTTACTTGGGCCCTGAAGTTTGATACCTGTATTTTAAAAGTATTTTGTAGTTAGTTTTGTGCTTAAGATAAAATTAAGAGGCCAGGCATTGTGGCTCATGCCTATAATCCAAGTGCTTTGGGGGGCTAAGACAGGATTGCTTGAAGCTAGGAGTTTAAGACCAGCCTGGACAACATAGTGAGAACCCATATCTACAAAAAAATGAAAATATTAGCTGGGTGTGGTGGTGCATGTGTGTAGTCCCAGCTACCTGGGAGGCTGAGGCAGGAGACTCACTTGAGCCCAGGAGTTTGAGGTTACAGTGAACTATGATCATGCCACTGCCCACCAGCCTGGGTGACAGAGCAAGACCCTGTCTCCAAAAAAAAGAAAAAAAAGGTTAATTTAATAATTAAAAGTTTTGTGTTATATATACATTTTAAATTGATGGTAATTTTGTATCATAAATATTTACATATTCCTTTTTAGCCTACCCTAAAAGCATCCCACAGCATGGGCTCGTCCCAGTTTATGCCACCAGAGGCAATTTCCTTGAAGTATCATCTGTAGTTCTACGAGTTTTTCTTAACATTTCTTCAATGCGTCTTCTCCTTTTTCCCCTTCATTATTGGATGACTGTCTTACTCCAGAGCCTTATCACCTTGGATATGGGTCCTAATTAGTATCTCTTTCTCCTGCCTGTCCACTTTACAACCATCCTGAGTGATCTTTCTAAAATGGAAACCTTGTGCAATTCCGTTCTCTAAATACTTCATTGAGATGATTGGTAAACCTGTTATTAGTAAAATAGAAGTTCTTCATTTATCAAGATATATATATAAGGCCCCCCTATTGAGAGGTGAAGCCAGCTGGACTTCCTGGGTCGAGTGGGGACTTGGAGAACTTTTCTGTCTAGCTAAAGGATTGTATATGCACCAATCAGCACTCTGTAAAAACACAGCAATCAGTGCTCTCTGTCTAGCTAAAGGATTGTAAACGCACCAATCAGTGCTCTGTGTCTAGCTAAAGGATTGTAAACACACCAGTCAGCACTCTGTAAAAACGCACCAATCAGTGGTCTATTTCTAGCTAAAGGATTGTAAATGCACCAATCAGCACTCTGCAAAATGGACCAATCAGCACTCTGTAAAGTGGACCAATCAGCTCTCTGTAAAATGAACCAATCAGCAAGATGTAGGCGGGGCCAAATAGGGGAATAAAAGCTGGCCACCCGAGCCATCAGTGGCCACCCTCTTGGATCCCTTTCCATGCTGTGGAAGCTTTGTTCTTTTGCGCTTCACAATAAATCTTACTGCTGCTCACTCTTTGGGTCCTCACTACCTTTATGAGCTGTAACACTCACCACGAGGGTCTGTGGCTTCATTCCTGAAGTCAGCGAGACCACAAACCCACCGGGAAGAACAAACAACTCCGGACGTGCCACCTTTAAGAGCTGTAACACTCACTGCGAAGGTCTGCAACTTCACTCCTGAAGTCAACGAGACCACAAACCCACCAGAAGAAAGAAACTCCAGACACATCTGAACATCTGAAGGAACAAACTCCGGACACACCATCTTTAAGAACTGTAACACTCACTGCGAGGGTCCGTGGCTTCATTCTTGAAGTCAGTGAGACCAAGAACTCACCGGAAGGAACCAATTCCAGACACATTATCTTCTGAGACATTCGGATCAGGCATTTGTTCTTCTGGGAAGCTATCTTTGGTTTTCTTCCCTTACTACAGATGCCCCAAATAACTACAGAAGTTATCCTCTTCTGTCCTATCACTGTCTTGTTCACTGTTCTGTAATACAGCGTTAGTCACAATGATTGTAATTTTTAAATTATATGTGTGTATACCCTAATACAGTTATTTGGCTTTCCATTCTATCACCTTATATAGAACATTTAAAATAGATGTATGTTAAATATTTGTTGAAAAAGATGAAGGAAATAGCTCCACTATAAAATTCCAGCAAGGTAAAAATCACTGCTCATCTAAGAAAGTTCAATGTAATGCTATTCATAAAAAAGTGCCATTAATAGTCTTTATAATTATAAATATATAGTAATATGGAATTTTATGTGAAGTGTGAAACTTTTGTCCTATCTACATCATTTTTCATATCTGTGTTTGTCATGTCTCTAAGCTAATAAATTAATGCTTCTCAAATCACATTAAATCACTTTAGGCTGGCATTTCTCAACCTCAGCACTCGTGACATTTTTGGCCAGGTAACTATTTATTGTGGAGGGCTGTGCTGTGCATTGTAGGATGTTTAACAACGTCCCCGACCTCTTACCCATTATGCCAGTAGCACCTCTCCAGTTGTGGCAACTCAAAATATATTTAGATATTTTGCTACATCGTCTCTAGTTGAAAACCACTGCTTTGGACTTTTGGACATTTTTATGTTGTATTTTTTGAAATCTCTGATGGCAATGGAATCTTTAGATTCTAATTCTATATTATATACTTTTAAAAGTATCATACCTGCTAGCTCTGTAAAACTACCAACAGTGTCTTCTAAATCAGTGATGACTCATTTGTTTTAGTGAGTATCTATACTAAAGCCACTTGAATAATTTATTTGCTTTTACATCATCTTTGAAAACATAATGCCTAACAGAGATGCTAGCCAATGTTTGTTGAATTAATAAAACTTAAAATAAGTTTTCTATTTACACTTACGGTAACATAAACTATATTTTAGGTAATCTTAAAAGTGCCCTTAAATCTGATTTGGGTGTGTATAAATAAATAAGTAAATAAATTATAATAGTGCCATATTTTTGCATATGATGTGCTGCTTGATATTATAAATTCTCTTGAAGAAAGACAGCTCCCTTTGGAATGTTCCTAGGATTTAAAAACAGACAAGGCTGGGTGCAGTGGCCCACACCTGTAATCTCAGCACTCTGGGGAAGCTAAGACAGGTGGATTGCTTGAGCCCAGGAGTTGGAGACCAACCGGGGAAACACGGTGAAACACCTTCTCTAGAAAAAATGCAAAAAGTTACCTGGCATGGTGGCACATGCCTGTAGTCCCAGTTACTCAGGAGGCTGCGGTGAGAGGATTGCTTGAGCCTGGGGGGTCGAGGTTACAGTGAGCCATGATCATGCCACTGCACTCCAGCCTGGAAACCCTGTCAAAACAACAACAACAACAAAACAACCCCAGAAAGTACTAGGTATACTGTATCAACTTATATTCTTCAAAACAGGGTAAATTGAGCTCATACTTTGTGTGTTTACATTATTATTTGAAGTAAATAAGTATGTTTTAAGAAGTTTTTTCAACCAACCAAACATCAGTGAAATAAGTATATTTTGAAATAAATACAATGGTGAAATAATCCGAAAGTAATGTGGCCAGTTGGATCAGATTCAGCTTGTATATAATTTTTTAAAATAAGCAAATTTAGTATTAAAGGCATAAATTAATTTATGTTATATTTCTTTTTCTTTTTCTTTTTTTTTGAGATGGAATCTCACTCTGTTCCCCAGGCTGGAGGGCAGTGACGTCATCTCGGCTCACTGCAACCTCTGCCCCTTGGGTTCAAGTGATTCTCCTGTCTCAGTCTCCCGAGTGCTGGGATTACAGGTGTGTGCCACCATGCCAGGCTAATTTTTTGTATTTGTAGTAGAGATGGCGTTTCACCATGTTAGCCAGGACGGTTTCGATCTTCTGACCTCATGATCTGCCCACGTCAGCCTCCCAAAGTGTTGGGATTACAGACGTGAGCCACCATGCCCGGCCAATGTATGTTATACTTCTTAAATGTGTATGTTCATCATTTGTCATATAATTGAAAATTACTTAATAGTACATAATCTGGAAAAATTGCATTTTATTTTTAAATTGGCATACTCTCTAGAATTACAGTGAAATTTCTGCCTCAAAAAATAGATGCTATATATCCAATGATTCACTAGAATTTGGTTCTGAACCAGGCACCATGACTCATACCTATAATCCCAGCACTTTGGGAGGCCCAGGTAGGAGGATAGCTTGAGCCCAGGAGTTTGAGACTAGCCTGGGCAACATAGTGAGATGCTGTCTCTACAAAAATTTTAAAAATTAGCTAAAAGCAGTGTTGAGTACCTAAAGTCGTAGCTACTCTGGAGGCTGAGGTGGGAGGATCACTTAAGCCCAGGAGTTCAGGGTTACAGTGAGCTATGATCATGCCACTGCACTCCAGCCTGGATGACAGAGCAAGACCCTGTCTCAGAAAAGAAAAAAGAAAAGAAAAGTAAAAAGAGAAAAGAAAAGAAAAATTTGATTCTGGTCCTGGATCTGTTGCTGCCTTTCTGATTTGGGGCCATTTATTTAACCCCTTTAAGCCACAGTGTTTTTTTTTTTTTTAATAAAGAACTCAGAGGCCGGGCGCGGTGGCTCAAGCCTGTAATCCCAGCACTTTGGGAGGCCGAGGCAGGCGGATCACAAGGTCAGGAGGTCGAGACCATCCTGGCTAACACAGTGAAACCCCGTCTCCACTTAAAAAAATACAAAAAATTAGCCGGGCGAGATGGCAGGCGCCTGTAGTCCCAGCTACTCGGGAGGCTGAGGCAGGAGAATGGCGTGGACCCGGGAGGCGGAGCTTGCAGTGAGCTGAGATCCGGCCACTGCACTCCAGCCTGGGCGACAGAGCGAGACTCCGTCTCAAAAAAAAAAAAAAAAAAAAAAAAAAAGAACTCAGGGTCCTTTTTTAGCTCTAATATTATGTGATTCTATGAGTTTATAACATTAAAGCTTTTTTTTTTTTTTTTTCTTTTTTGAGACGGAGTCTCACTCTGTCGCCCAGGCTGGAGTGCAGTGGCCGGATCTCAGCTCACTGCAAGCTCTGCCTCCCGGGTTTATGCCATTCTCCTGCCTCAGCCTCCCGAGTAGCTGGGACTACAGGCGCCCGCCACCTTGCCCGGCTAGTTTTTTGTATTTTTTAGTAGAGACGGGGTTTCACCATGTTAGCCAGGATGGTCTCGATCTCCTGACCTCGTGATCCGCCCGTCTCGGCCTCCCAAAGTGCTGGACTGTCTATAGAGTTTTGGTCTATTTTTCAATGGGCACTTATTTTTATATTTTGAATTAGAGTCTTAGATCAAATTTTTCTGAGAAGAATAATTCAGTTGGGCGTGGTGGCTCACGCCTATAATCCCAGCACTTTGGGAGGCCAAGGCAGGTGGATCACGAGGTCAGGAGATCGAAACCATCCTGGCCAACATGGTGAAACCCCATCTCTACTAAAAATACAAAAATTAGTTGGGCGTGGTGGCTCGTGCCTGTAGTCCCAGCTACTCAGGAGACTGAGGCAGGAGAATCACTTGAACCAGGAGGCGGAGGTTTCAGTGAGCTGAGATCGTGCCACTGCACTCCAGCCTGGCGACAGAGCAAGACTCTGTCTCAAAAAAAAAAACAAAAGAATTCAATTTCTATACTATTTCCTTTTACAGAGTCAAATACTTAGGGTATTGCCTGGCCCTAAAATAGTTACTGTTCTAGAAAAAAAAAAAAATTCAACAGTACATGGTAATAGTAAGTGGTACTCTGCCTCCTTACCCCCATTGTAACAGTGACAGAAAATGGTTTCCCAACATATTTTCTACTCTTACTCCTTTTAGTAATGGAATCCCAAGTTTTCGTTGTGCCCATGGTGACCTAACTGGAGTTAACTGTCATTTCCCAATCTACCACGCAGGTAGATACAGCCATCTGACCAAGTTCAGGCTTAGGGGTTGTGAAGAGAAGTGTATGATGTCCGTTCAATACTTTTAAATAAATGAAAATGCTCACCAACCATTTTCTCTCTTTTCCCTTTCTGTAAGCTGGGTCATAGTTATGATGCTGGCTGGCAACCTTTCACTATGTAGATGGAGTAGATGGAGCATCTAAGGAATTATGGAGCCTGGGTCTCTGGAAGACCTCATGAAAGAGAGCCGCCGCACACTGGACTGCTATGTGAGATAAAAACAAATCCCTCTCTTGTCTGAGTCACTTTATTTGTGTGCCTTTTGTTACAGCAGCTTATCCTATACCTTAACTATGCAAAAATTGCCTGCAGGAGTAGGGAACTACCAGAACAAAAACCTCAAATATGTGGCATTGATTAAGCAGTCAGTCAGTGGGCAGCAAGGCAACAGATAATTGCAAGCTAGAAAGGTGGTGGCCAGACTGGGTGTCTTGGCTCATGCCTTTAATCTCAGCACTTTGGGAGGCTGAGGCAGGAGGATTGCTTGAGTCTAGGAATTCAAGACTAGCCTGGACAACATAGTGAAACCTGTCTCTACAAAAAATAATAATAATAAAAAAACTAGCCAGGCATGGTAGCGCACCACCTGTAATCCCAGCTACTTTGGGTGGCTGAGGTGGGAGGATTGCTTGAGCCTGGGCGGTCGAGGCTGCAGTGAACTGTGGTTGTGCCACTGTACTCTAGCCTGGGTGACAAAGTGAGATCCTGTCTCTAAAAATAAAAATTAAAAAAAGGTGAAGATGGTGACCTTTGTAATACTATGACAAAATATTTGGTTAAACTGTTACTTGTGATAATTTGGAAGGCAGACCATGTGACTAGTAACCCCATAGCTTTGTAAAGGAAGAGGTTAAAAAAAAGAATGTTGGTGTGTGTTTGTGTGTTGGTTGCCGCTTTCTGCTTTTAGCAAGATATGATGAAGATAAATCAGTCAAGCATTAACCAGTTTACAAGTAGAAATGGAAGAGAATACAACTCAACTAAGGGAGGCACATTCTCTGACTGTGGCTTGCAGTTAAAATTGGTGTAAAATCTAATAATTAGAAGCCTCAAAGTTGGGAAAGACAATTGCAACTATTCCCTGTAAAGCTGAGCCTTTGGTCATTGCCCTTTACAAAAGTTTCTCAATAAGACCTTTCATCTGGACAATGGTAGCCCAGTAATAAAGGTCAAAGTAAAGGTGTTGCCATCCTAATCTAGCCTATTGTTTTAGATTACCTTAAAATAGCCACCATTAAATAATAGAGAACTGAGCTAAACACAAATGTGAAAAATAAGAGACTTCGCAGCCTTAAGAACTATGACCAGAAGAGATTTTGACATGGAACTGACTGGTAGTAAATAGACTTGAAGTTTACTAAAATTTTGATAGAATTGTATTCCCAGCAAAACCACAAACCTGGCATAAACATACCTGTAATTTTTCAATCTCTGAAATAATCACAGGGCTCCCAAATTTACATGATCAAAAAGCAGGTAATGAAATTTTTACCGTACCCAAAGAGGCCCACTCTTCAATGCCAACCTCAAACTTGGCTTAGAGAACAATAGATAAAAATTTTCCCTGAAGGTAAAGCCAAGGGCCTCAGACAACTAGGGACAGGGAGTTTTTCCCATGGAGTAGATTCAGTATCTAACATCGTGTCTTCACAGTTCCTACCTAGAAGATGAATTGTGATTACTGTGTGTTTGTTGCCCACTCATTCTTTTTCAAAGCATCATAATCATATTGTTTTTATTCTCTGCTCTGATTTACGTCAGTATCCTCTGTCTTAGTTGATTTTGTGCTGGTATAATGGAATACCACAGACTGAGTAACTTATAATGAACACAGATTTATTTGGCTCATGATTCTGCAGTGTGGGAAGTCCAAGACTGAGGGGCCTCATCTTGAAGGGGCCTTTTTGCTGCATCATAATGTTGGCAGAAAGGCACCTGGTGAGAGAGCATACGCCAGAGAGAGAAAAGGGGTTCAAGCCCATCTTTCTTTGAGGAATCCACTCTTGCAATAACTTCACATAAAGCCTGTTCAGACACACTAGTTTTTCTCTAAACTTTCACCTTCAGCTCATCAACCCTTTCATTCCTAACCACAGCCTTCACTGGAACTTCAGCAGGTTTTGGATTTAATAATAGTAGGAAGGGGAAATGTTCCCCAGTATGACATAATACCCATTTTCATATAACATTCAGGTATAGGAGACAACTTCCTTACATAAAACCTGTTTAAACATTCCAATTTTCATCCAAACTTCCAGCTGAAGCCTGTCAACCCTTATGATTCTACATCATGAGAAATAAAATTCTAAGCCCCTAACTGACTGAATGGACTTCTTCCTGGCCAAAGGAACCTCAGAGAAACCTTGGAAGCTGAGTTAACAGACACACCTCATTCTACCCCTTCTCTTGCTAACCACCTTCTTTCCTAAGGGCTAGACAGAAACCAAACCTTTCAAAAGACTTGTTAAAAGAAAAACCTTAGACAAATTAAATTTAACAGAATTTAATTGTGCCAAGAATGATTCACGAATCAGGCAGCTTCCTGAATCCAAGTAGGCTCAGGGAAACCCCAGTGCAGCTACATGATGGAAAATATATTGACAGAAAAAGGCAGGTGACCTACTGAAAACAGAAGTGAGGTACAGAAACCACTGGATTGGTTACAGCTCGGCGTTTGCCTTATTTGAACATGGTTTGAACAGTTGGCCACCATCAACTGGCGAAAACTCAGTGATCGGCACAAGAGTAGGTTAGTCTGTGTACTCATGCAGTTAAGGTTTCAGTTTACTATGTACGAAGAAACCTTTAGGCTGAGCTTAAAATATGCAAGGAGTCAGCTTTAGGCTATACTTAATTTATCAGACTCCACACTGATAATGTTCAGTACTTGCTTATCTTTCCAGGTACAGAACAAAAATAAGATGAGATTACTCATTCGTTTACCCCTCCCAGAGACGGCTACTTCCTGTATCTCTTTTTCTTCAAATGTTCACCTTAACTTACCTAAAATGTAAATTTACAAGGCACTATTTTTAAGGAAAATGTATAAATACTAAATCTCCTGAGAACCCCTTTGGAAAAAAGAGCCATAGATATGTCTGACTCACGTTTTCCCGGGTGCACCCTCAAGCTGGCTTAGTGAACTTCAGTGATTTGATAAATTCAGAGACTTATGCCTCAATCACTCATTTTGGTTGTCCAGCCTCTCAATCTAATCGTAGCTTGTATTAGGGCTTCACAAATGGGTTTCAGTACCATAATACGTGGGGCTCCCATATCAAGGAGTCCCAGAAACTTCTCTTCTTCACCCCCTGAACTATTTTCCCACTCACGGGCGAAAGGCTTTGGATCTCCATCAGGGGTTTGAGCCAGGAGACCCTGACCTTTGTGTCTTCATATTGACTTATCTGCTTAAGCATCGCCCTAAGCTATTTGGGGTCAAGTTTCTCCTTGTCATCTTTGCCCTCTGCCTTTTAAAATTTCTTCATATGTGGTAATAGAATGGATTTGATGTTAGGGAACCAGCTGGACATTCCTTTAGCCTGACTAACCTTCCATAATGTTGTAGTAAGACCTTTGTTTTAACCCTATCAATGTTCATTTTATTCATCCAATATCGTAATAACCACTTAAAGATTTCCACTCTGACTGGACAGGTCTCTTGGCTCTCCCCTTTCTTTCTCGTCTTTGTTTTGTACCCATCAATGTTTGCTATATTCACCTGTTTCTTAAAAACCATTTTAAAATTTCCACCTTGTTAGTTTGGAAGATTCCTTTGACTTTCCCCTCTGCCTTTTCTCATTCTTTTGTTAATTAATCTAATGTTTTAATTAGCATCTATAAGACCATTGAGGGGAAACTGAGCCAGCAAATTCAGTAAGGCTTCCTAGTCTGTTGCTCAGTTTTGCAGCAGTAAGATCACATAGGCTATCCATGCAAAAGCAGCCCCTTAGTTATAGCATTTACTATGACTTGAGTAATGGGCATTTTCAGCAGGTGAATATCCTGGTCATTATAAAACCAGTGCCACATGGCTTTCATTTGAGAATATCAGCTATTTCAACTAGGGTGTTCTACTTGGCATTTACAGGGGAATTGGGCAGTCCTCCTCCCTAAAGGGTAGACATACTTTACAATCCAGCAGCCAGGCTTCTACCTCATGATTAATCTCCTGGGTGTCTAGATCACATAAAGCCATAGATGATTGTTCAATAGTGAGCTATGGGTCCTCCATCAACCCAAATATATTCACTCTCTTTTCATTTCAATTATTACAGATAATAATACCAAGAGATTGAATATTTCACCATTTTCGTGTTTGCATTTCTTCACGTCACAGCCGAGTGAGTTATTCTTGTCTGCTTGCCTGAAAAGAACCCAATTCACTGAGAACAGCAAGTGTTGCAGCAAAAAAAGAGTTTAATAATCATAGGACCAGCCAAGCAAGGGGAACAGAAGAAATTTCTCAAATCTGCCTGCCCAAAAATTCAAAGGCTAAGGTTTTTAAGAGTGCCCTGGTTAGCAGAGGTCTGGGGAACTGAAACAATTGATTAGCTGGGAATGAAATTAGGGGAGTGTCTAAACTGTCTTTGCACAGCTGAGTCAGTTCCCTAGAAGGGATATCCCCTCAGGACTCATCTCTTGGTCTGCCCAAATGCTAAATCTGAAAAATATCTCAAAGACTAGTTCTTTAGGTTTCACAATAGTGATGTTACCTATAGGAGCAGTTGGGGAAGTTACAAATCTTGTGACCTCCAGTTATATGACTCTGGGGCAGTAAGCAGACTGTAGAAAAGCAAGCTAAGCCATGGCAGATTATCGTTTAACTATGCTTATTCTTTAGCAAATTTCAGGACTCTACCATAACTAACCTTGTTTTATGAATGTGACTTCAGTCTCTGAACAAGGAGGAAGGTCAGTTTTCCTTGCCTCAAAATTTTAACTAAATTTCTCTCATGGTCTTCACACTAGAATAATACAAAAACCAATTTAGCCTATGAGGTTAGAAACAAGATGGAATCATTCATGTTAGATTCTCTCATTTCTTAAATTCTAAAGGAGATGGATCTAGCAAGGAGTGTGGGAAGGGACGGGGAGCTTCTATGACCTCACTGGATATGCCAGCCTTGCAGCACCTTCATGTGTTCAACCGCCCCAGAAGCTCCAGCTCAGGGTGTTTAAGTGTAAATTCTGACTAATCATTGACTGACCACTAAGCTGTGCTAACCCAGAGGTGATCCCTAGGAAACAAGACTTAAACTTAAAAAAAGTGAATAAAACAACTGTGCAAAGACATAAGTTGCTATACAATGTAGGGAAGACAGACTATAGAATTAGTCTAAGCAAGTCACTGAAATAAATAACAAAACTGCAATAACTACCCAGGATGGGAGGTGAATCAGAATCCAGAAATACTACCACATATTATCTTAAATATCCAGTTTGTTGTTGTTATTTGTTTGTTTGTTTGTTTTTTGAGATAGAGCCTTGCCCTGTCACCCAGATTGGAGTGCAACAGTGCAATCACAGCTCACTATAACCTTGACCTCCCAAGCTTAAGCAATCTTCCCATCTCAGACTCCTGAGTAGCTGGGACCACAGGTGTATGCCACCACCTCCATCTAATTTTTATTTTTTATTTTTTTGTAGAGATGGGGTCAGGCTGGTCTTGAACTCCGGGGCTCAAGTGATCCTCTCACCTCAGTCTCCCAAAGTGCTGGAATTACAGGTATGAGCCACCATACCTGGCTTAAAATGTCCAGTTTTAAACAAAAAATAAGCACAAGACATGCAAATAAATAGGAAAGTGTGACCCATACACAGGAAGAAAAGCAGGCAATAGAAACTGTCTCGGGGGGGCCTCATATTAGATCTTACAGACAGATCTCAAATCAGCTATTATAAATATGTTTAAATAACTAAAGGAAATCATATTTAACTAAAATAAAATGTGGTGGCAAGAGTTCATTAAATAACAGTAAAAAGAAATTTTTTAAAATTGAAATTCTGGAGTTTGAAAATACAATAACTGAAATGAAAAATTCATGACATAAGTACAACAGCAGATGTGGGCTGGCAAAAAGAACTTGGAGATAGATGAATAGAGATTGCCCAATCTGAATAACAGAAAGGAAAAAGAATGAAAATAAATGAACAGACCTTCAGAGAACCAAGGGACACCATCAAGCATAGAATGTGTTGCATAAAAGGAACCACAGCATGGGGGCAGGGAAAGAAATGTGTAATAAAAATACTTGAAGATACAATGGCCAAAAACATTCCCAAATTAAAGTAAAACACTAGTCACATCCAAGAACCTTAAAAGCAAATTGGATACAAGGTCAGTTTAATATCCAAAAATCATTTAATGTAAACCACTACACTAATAAAGGACAAAAGCCACATGATCCTTTCAGTAGACAAAGAAGCATTTGAAAAAAAACTAATGCTTATTAATAAACCTTGAAATAATTCAACCTAATAAAAGGCCTCTACAAAAAAACCACAGCTAACATTTATACTTAATGATGGAAGACCAAAAGCTTCACCCTAAGATTGGGATCAATGCAAGGATATTCCCTCTTGCCAAGAAATCCACCAAAACTACTAGACCTAATAAATAAATTCAAGAAGGTCACAGAATTCTGGATCAGTATTAAAAAAATCAATATTGTATTTCCATATACTAGCAATAAAGAAACAAAAATGGGCACATTGAATACAATTCTATTCACAATAGCGTGAAAATGAATTAAGAGTAAATTTAACAAAGGAAGTGCAAGACTTGCACACTGCAAACTGCAAAACATTGCGGATAAATATTAAAGGAGATCTAAATAAAGAGAAATACATTTCATATCAGGAATCAGAAGACTGAATGTTGTTAAGCTGTCTATTTTCCTGAAATACATCAATGGATTCAACAAAATCGCTATCAAAATCCCCTAGGTTTTTGTAGAAATTGACAAGCTGATCCTAAAATTTTAGCTTAGGAAAAGCAAAGGATACATGGCAAAATAATTTTGATAAGAGTTGGAGGACTTACACTTCTCAATTTCAAAATATGTTGGTAATTAAGACAGTGTGGTATTGACATCAGGACAGACATAGAGATCAATGTGAAAAAATTAGGAGTTTATAGATAAGTCCATATGTTTATTGTCAACTGATTTTTCAACAAGGGCACCAAGGCAATTCAGTGAGGAAATTATCTTACATGAAACACAAAATTTTCCCCAGAATAGATCATATTCCTAAATGTAAGAGATAAAAATTTTGAAAGAATGCAGGAGAAAAATCTTTGTGACCCTACGGTAAATAAATTTTTCTTGATATCAAATCAACTAAAATATCAATAAAAATACATTGATAAATTATACTTTATAAAATTTTTAAAAATTTGTGCTTTTAAAGACAATTTGTTTTCATTAAGTAGATGAAAAGACAAGCCACAAACTTGGACAACATATGGCCAAATTATGTATCTCCCAAATAACTTGTATCTAGACTATATAAAGAACTTTTAAAATTCAATAAGAAAAATCCAATTTAAAAATGAGCAAAATATTTGACTAAATGTTTCACTAAACAACATACAGGAATAGCCAATAAGAACATGGAAAGATACTCAATATCATTAGTCATTAGGGAAATGCAAATGAAAACTACAATGAAATACCTCCTCACACTCACTAGAATTGCTATAATCAAAAAGACGATAACAAATGTTGGCAAGGATGTGGAGAAACTGGAACTCCCATACATTTCTAGTGGGAATATAACAGCCATTTGGAAAAGTTTGCAGTTTTTTTATAAGTTAAATATATATTTACCATACTACTTAGCAATTCTACTCCTAGGAATCTATCCAAAAAAAAAAAGAAACCATATTTTCATTTTTTAAAATGAAACACAAAGATTTGTATGTTGATGTTTGTAACAGCATTATTCTTAATAGTTAAAATGTGTATACTACACAAATGTCAATCAACTGGTGAATAAATAAAATGTTGCACATGTATAGAAGAGAATACCATTCTGCAATAAAAATGACAAATTCCTGATACATGATACAACATATGTGAACCTCAAAAAACATTATGCTAAGTGAAAGGAGACAGGCAAATACAGTCTTGTGTCACTTAACAATAGAGATACATTTTGAGAATGAATCCTTAGCTGATTTTGTCATTATGCAAATATCACAAAATGTACTTATACAAACCTAGATGGTATAGGCTACTACATGCCTAGGGTATATGGTATAGCCTATTGCTCCTAGGCTACAAACCTGTACAACGTGTTACTGTACTGAATACTGTAGGCAGTTGTAACACAGTGGTAAGTATTTGTGGATATAAACATAGAAAAGGTACAGATATGGCATAAAAGATATAAAACAGTACACCTATATAGGACACTTAACATGAGTGGAGCTTGCAGGACTGGAAGTTGCTCTGGGTGTGAGTCAGTGAGTGGCGAGTGAGTGTGAAGGCCTAGGATATTACTGTACGCTACTGCACATTTTATAAACACTGTACACTTAGGCTATACTAAATTTACAAAAAAAAAAGTTTCTTCAACAGTAAAGTATCCTTAGCTTAATGTAACTTTTTTCTTTTTTTTTTTTTTGAGTTGGTGTCTCACTTGGTCACCCAGGCTAGAGTGCAGTGGCGTGATCATGTCTCACTGCAGACTTGAATTCCTGGCCTCAAGCAATCCCCCCACCTCAACCTCTCCAGTTGCTGGGATTACAGGCATGGGCCACTGCACTGAGCCTTACTGTAACTTTTTACCTTATAAACTTTTAATTTTTTTAGAACTTTTTGACTCTTCTCTAATAACACTTAGCTTAAAATACAAACACATCATAAGCTATACAAAATATCTTCTTTATATCTTTATTCTGTAAGCTTTTTTCTATATATATGTACATACATAGAAAATACATATGTGTATATATATAGAAAAAATATATATGTAGAAAAATATATCTATATTACTTTTAAAACATTATTGTTAAAAACCAAGTCATACACACACATTACCTAATCTTACACAGGGTCAGGATCATTAGTATCACCGCTGTTGACCTTCACATCTTGTCCTACTGAAAGGTCTTCAGGGACAGCAATATGCATGGAGCTGTCATCTTCTATAATGATGTATTTTTCTGGAATACCTCCTGAAGGACCTGCCTGAGGCTGTTTCACAGGTAACTGTAAAATATTTATATACGTAGGAGTATACTGTAAAATAATGATTAAAAGTATAGTAAATACATAAGCCAGTAACATAGTTGTTTATTATCAAGTGTTATGTACTATACATAATTGTATGTACTATACCTTTTTGCAAATCTCTTCAATGTTTGGTCAAGAAAGATGATCTGCTTCTACTTTCAATCTTATGGCATCTTGTTTTGGTCACACTGTATGAAGAAAATCTGACCTCACACAAATGTAGTTGGAAAAAGGAGGAGTATTTTAATAGCCTTCTCAGATAATAATGCACATTCTTCTTCATACTATACCAACACTTGAAAAAGAGGAGATTTTTAAAGGTTAGTTGCAATGTGGAAACTGAAACCATATTAGTAATTTCCATACTCTGCCATATGAAAATCTGTTAATTTGTTTTGCTCTTCGTATGCATCTTTTATCCATGTGTGATTTTGTGACATCATTGTTCTTTTGGGGAAAATAAAAGGTTCACTGAGTTATGCAGGTATTCCAAATGTTGATGTTTCATTGTACACTATCAAAAAATCACAAGCTAATATTACCACCAATATCATCAGAAAAATCTTTGAGTATTGGGAAGCTATCAGATTCACAGTGGTAGATATGTTTTCCAAAATTCTGATTTTCACTTATAAGCTTGTATTTTATCACTGGGAAAAATACTGTCTGTTGTTTTCCTTGAAGTGATAGTCCCACTTCGTACATTTTTGAGAAAGTGTCTGCTAAATACCCAAGTCTGAATAACTATAATTCATATGTAAGTCCTTAAAGTGAAAATGGTGTTCCATGAGACAAATGGCTAGGCCAGCTGGCAACTCAAACAATTGTACAAGTGCTTTTTCTGGAGATGACCATTGTTCTTTGGTATGTGGCAGACATACTTTCTGTGTACTTCCATTTCACCACACAGAATATTAAAAAGGTAAGTCCTCAAGGGTCAATATTTAATAAAGTTAAATTTTTTGGATATTCTTAAGTGAAACTGGCAGACCTCAAATCTGAGGTCTTTTTTGCATTTTTTTCCTTGCTTTTAAAAAAATCTTTATCTATTGCTCATCATTATACAAATGAGGACTCTTCTTAAAAAGGACATTTATTGAGGCATAACATAAACAAAAAACTGTACATATTTAACATATGCAATTTCATGAGTTAAGACCTATGCATATACCCAGAAAACTATCATCGCAATAAATGTATAGACATAGCCACCACCTCTAAAAGTATCCTGGTTTCTTTTATATATATATATAATATGAGGTCTACCTTCTTAAATTTTTAAGTGCACAACACTGTTAACTAGAGGTACTATATTGTGCAGTAAATCCCTAGAACTTACTCTTCTCGCATAACTAAAACTTTACACCCATTGAACAACTTTCCATTTATCCCTTCCCATGGCCCCAGGAAACCACCACTCTAGTCTCTGCTCCCATAAGCTTGACTGTTTTAGATACCACATATAAATAGAATCATGCAGTATTTATCTTGTGATTGGCTGTTTCACTTAGCAGAATGTCCTCCGGGTTCATCCATGTTGTCACACATGGCAGGATTTTCTTCTATTTTAAGGCCAAATAATATTCCATTGTCTAAATAAGCCACATCTTCTTTCGTTCTTTCTTTCTTTCTTTCTTTTTTCTCTTTTTTTTTTTTTTTTTTTTTTTTTTTTTTTGAGATAGGGTCTCTCTCTGTTGCCCAGGCAGGAGTGCAATGGCACAATCATATCTCACTCAGCCTCAAACTCCTGCGCTCAAGCAGTCCCCCTGCCTCAGTCGACTGAATAGCTTGGACTACAGGTGTGCACCACCACACCTGGCTAATTTTTGTATTTTTTGTAGAGATGGGGTCTCTCTTTCTTGCCCAGGATAGTCTCAAACTCCTGGACTCATGATCTTCCTGCCTTGGCCTCCCAAAGTGCTGGGATCATAGGCATGAGCCACTGTGGCTGGCCTCCTTTTTTTTTCTTTTCTTTTCGGTTTTTTTGTTTGTTTGTTTTTTTTTTTTTTTTTTTTTTTTTTACTATTTTGAGACGGAGTCTCCCTCTGTCGCCCAGGCTGGAGTGCAGTGGTGCGATCTCGGCTCACTGCAAGCTCCGCCTCCCGGGTTCATGCCATTCTCCCACCTCAGCCTCCCAAGTAGCTGGGAATACAGGCACCCGCCGCCACACCCAGCTAATTTTTTTGTTTGTTTGTTTTTGTATTTTTAGTAGAGACAGGGTTTCACCATGTTAACCAGGATGGTCGCCATCTCCTGACCTCGTGATCCGCCCACCTCAGCCTCCTAAAGTGCTGGGATTCGTGAGCCAGGGCGCCTGGCCTGGCCTCCTTTTCTTTATCCGCTCATCTGTTGATGAACATTTGAGTTTTTTTCATATCTTAGCTATTGTGAGTAATGCTGCAATGAACATGGGAATGCAGATATCTCTTCAAGATATTGGTTTCAATTATTTTAGATACATGCCCACAAGTAGGATTGCTGGATCATATGGTAGTTCCATTTTTAATTTTTTTAGGAACCTCCATACTGTTTTCCATAATGTATACCATTTTACATTCCCACAAGTAGTGAACAAGGGTTCCAATTTCTCCACATCCTCACCAATGCTTATTATCTTTTGTGTTTTTTTTATAATAGCCATCCTCAACAGATATTAAATGATATCTCATTATAGTTTTTATTTGCATTTCCCTGGTGATTAGTGATATTGAGCACCTTTTTAAGATAACTGTTGACCATTGATATGCCTTCTTTAGAAAAATGTCTATTCAAGCCCTTTGCCCATTTTAAAATCAGTTTGAGTTCAAATTTTCTTTTGAGTTGTGGAAGTTTCTTTTTTTCTTTTTTCTTTTCTTTCTTTCTTTTTTTTTTTTTTTAGACAGAGTCTCACTCTGTCTCCAGGCTGGAGTGCAGTGGTATGATCTGGGTTCACTGCAACCTCCAACTCCCTGGCTCAAGTGATCCTCCTGCCTCAGCCTTCTGAGTAGCTGGGATTATAGGCAAGTGCCACCATGCCCAGCTAATTTTTGAATTTTTATTTTTTTTTTATTTTTAGTAGAGGTGGGGTTTCACCACGTTGGCAGGATGGTCTCTATCTCCTGACCTGGTGATCTGCCTGCCTCGGCCTCCCAAAGTGCTGGGATTACAGGCCTGAGCCACCACACCTGGCCAAGTTGCAGGAATTTCTTATATGTTTTGAATGTTAGCCCATTACAAGATATATGGCTTGCAAATATTTTCTCCCATTCTATAGTTAGACTTTTTGTTCTGTTGATTATTTCCTTTGTGGTGTAAAAGTATTTTAGTTTGACATAGTTTCACTTGTCTGTTTTTGCCTTTGTTGCCTGTGCTTTTGGCGTCACATCCAAGAAATAATGGCCAAAACCAGTATCAATAAATATTCCCCCTATGTTTTCTTCTAGGAATTTTATGGCTTCAGTTTCTTATGTTTAATCTTTAAATATAAGACCTGAAACTGTAAACTAAAAACTGTAAACTTAAACTGTAAAATTCTTAGAAGCCAAATTAATTATTTTTTTAAAGAAATTTAAATCAATTTAATTCAGTCCATTTTGGGTTGATTTTTGTGTATAGTGTAAGATAGGGGTCTGATTCATTCTTTTACATTGGGATATCCATTTTTGTCAACACCATTTATTGAAGAAACTGTTCTTTTCCCAGTGTGTATTCTTGGCACCTTTGTCAAAGTCCTATTGACCATATATGCATGTATTTCTTTTTGGGCTCTTTATTCTGTTCCATTGGTCTAAATGTCTGTCTTTATACCAGTAGCATACTTTTAAAATTATTGTAGCTTTGTAATATATTTCAAAATCAGGAAATATGCCTCCAGCTTTGGTCTTCTTTCTCAAGATTCCTTTGACTACTCTAGGTCTTTTGTTTTTCCATATGAATTTTAGGAGACATTACAACTAATGCCACGGAAATAAAAAAGATTATAAGTACTAGTATGAATAATTATACATCAACAAATTGTACAACCTAGAAGAAATGGATAAATTCCTAAAAATACATATTCTTTTCTTTTTCTTTTTTAACTTTTTTTTGAAACAGATTCTTGCTGTCTTACCCAGGCTGGAGTGGCACAATCAAGGCTCACTGCAACCTCCACCTCCCAGGCTCAAGCAATCCTCCCACCTCAGTCTCCCATGTAGCTGGAACTACAGGCATGTGCCATCATACCCAGCTAATTTTTATTTATATATATTTTTATAGAGATGGGGTTTCACCATATTGCCCAGGCAGATCTTGAACTCCTGAGCTCAAGCAATCCATCCACCTCGGCCTCCTGAAGTTAGAAACACACAATCCAACAAGACTGAATCATGAAGAAATAGAAAACCCGAACAGACTAATAACAAGGAGACTGAATCTGTAATCAAAACCTCCTAACAATAGCAGAAAAAGCCCAGGACCTTATGCCTTCACTGGTGATTCTACCAAGTATTTAAATGAGAATTAATTCCAGCTATTGTCAGACTCATCCAAAAAACTGAAAATGGGGGAACACTTCCAAACTCTTTTATGAGGCCATCATTATCCTGATACCAAAGCCAGACAAAGGCACCATAAGAATGGAAAACAATAGGCCAATATCCTTAATGAACATAGATGCAAAAATTCTCAACAAAAATACTAGCAAACTAGATTTGACAGCATATTAAAATCATCCTAAACCATGATCAAGTGAGATTTATCCCTGGGATATAAAGATAGTTCAACATATGCAAATCATAAATGTGATATACCACATTAATAGAATGAAGGTTAAAAAATCACATGATCATCTCAATATATGCAGAAAAAACACTTGACACAATTTGACACCCTTTCATGTAAAAAATATGCAATAAACTAGGTACAGAAGGAAGGTACCTCAACATAATAAAGATCAAATATGACAAACCCACAACTAACATTATACTTCACAGGGAAAAACTGAAAGCTTTCCCTCTAAGATCAGGAAAAAGGCAAGGATGCCCATTCTCACCTCTTCCATTCAACATAATATTGGAAGATCTAGCCATAACAATTAGGCAAGAAAAAGAAATAAAAGGCATGCAAGAAGGAAACAAAGAAGTGAAGTTGTATGTTTGCATGATCTTCTATGTAGAAAACCCTGAACACTTCACACAGCAAAACAACGAACAAACAAAAACTATTACAGCTAATAAATGAATTTGACAAAGTTACAAGGTACAAAATCAACACACAAAAATCAATTGCCCTTCTATATGCTGACAAAGAACTGTCCCCAAAGGAAAGTAAGAAAATAATTCCATTAACAAAAAATAGCATCAAAAATAATAAAATATTTAGGAATAAAATTAACCAAGCAAGTTAAAGACTTGTGCACTGGGGATGGCCATAGTGGCTCATGCCTGTAATCCCAGCACTTTGAGAGTCCAAGGTGGGAGGATTGCTTTAGGCCAGGAGTCTGAGACCAGCCTGGGCAACATAGCAAGACCCAGTCACCAAAAAATAAAAAGTTCACAATGTGTGGTGACACACAGTTGTTGTCCCAACTACTTGGAAGGCTGAGGCAGGAGGATCACTTGAGCCCAGGAGTTCACAGTTATAGTGAACTATGATCGTGCCACTACACTCCAGCCTGGGTGACAGCGCAAGACCCTGTTAGTAATATTTTAGTATTATTATGAAAATAGTTTTGACTGGGCATGGTGGCTCACGCCTGTAATTCCAGTGCTGGGAGCCTGAGGCAGGTGGATCCTTATATCCCAGGGATAAATCCCACTTGATAATGGTGTAGGATTATTTTAATATGTTGTTAAATTAAACCTGATTTGCTAGTATTTTGTTGAGAATTTTTGCATCTATATTCATTAAGGATATTGGCCTATTGTTTTCCATTCTTGTGGTGCCTTTGGCTTTGGTATCAGGATAATAACGGCTTCATAAAAGTTTGGAAGTGTTCTCCCATCTTCAGTTTTTTGGAAGAGTTTGACAATAGCTGGAATAGGCTGAGCTTGAGAATAGTCTGGGCTTGAGCCCAGGAGTTCAAGACCAGTTGTTTGGCCCACATGGCAAAACCCTGACTCAAAAAAAAAAAAAAAAAAAGAAGAAAAGAAAAGAAAATAGTTTTGATCTCATTGAACCCCTGAATAAGAGGTTTACAGGCCATACTTTGAGAACCACTGTACTATTATAAAATAAATTACTTACAGCTCACAAGTGGGTTATGGCAGTTTCATAACTGGTTCATCTGTTGGGGAATTCCTTCCCTCTTTAACCTGCAGCGCTCCCAACCATTTTTTCAAAAGTCCAACTTGAAAATTGTTTCCTTTGTAAAGCTGTCCCTGACCCCTTCCCTTTTC
Source organism: Rhinopithecus roxellana (assembly GCF_007565055.1). NCBI lineage: Eukaryota > Metazoa > Chordata > Mammalia > Primates > Cercopithecidae > Rhinopithecus > Rhinopithecus roxellana. The sequence goes on along the minus strand of NC_044557.1, from coordinate 63,846,976 downwards.
TTCTCCAACTGAGTTGATCTTTTCCTCTTTTGTCTTGCCATGGTACACATATCTGCTTTGGAACTGAACAACAGTATTGCATTTTTTGTTTACATGTCTTACTTATTTCCTTAGCACTTATTGGACACTGAATAATTTAATGAGACTGAAATTTTATAGTTATTTACCAGAAAATCGTGGCAATGGCTGTTTCTTCTTACTTCTGTGGACTGTTTTCTAGGGTTTAAACACAGTACTGCTGCCATTGAGTCACCCTGTACTATAGATGTGGGATACTCTATTCCTTATAATTGTATTAGGTTGGTGCAAAAGTAATCGTGGTCTTTGCCATTAAAGCTAATAGGTTCAACCGAATAGTTCTTAGTTGAATCTCCTTACTTGTTATTTACATATTCATCTTACAAAGAAATATTAACCCACATATTCAATTCTCATCACAAGTTATACTGAGATTATGTATCTTCAATCAAATCTGTTTCAGCTTTTATGTATCTTTCTAAGTTAAGGTAGTACTGATTTACTGAACTTTTCCGTTTATCATCAAAAGAAGAAAATAGCTTAAATTTCTTTAAAAGAATAATTTGGCTCATAAGAAAAACACTTTATAACATAGTGGTAACACTTATTTCATCTGAGGATTTTAAATGGATTGTTACAAAAAAATCAGTATACATTTTCATTGTGTGTACTATTCATTTTAAGGCTTGTTGGCAGAAAAGAAGAATGCACTTAATGAATTGTGATTTTTAATTGAAGGAATTTTGTCCATTAAGACTATTATGGGCATAGTAGTCTTTTTACACCATATGTGTTTGAAGTTCCCATCCTGCCAGAAATATATTTTTTTTTCAAATCAAGAGAATTATTTCTTCTCAGAAAAAATTCTTGCACACAGAAGAGCAATCATGTCATTAACTAGAATGTGAAATGAGACAAATGGCAGAACAAACAAGGAACAAACACATTGTCATACAGGAAGAATGTGCTAGCGTGCAAGAGCTTATGCATTACTGCTGTTAAGACAAATAATTTGATATATCAACAAAATGTAACATACTGTGTAAAAATTTTTGTAAGTGTGTGTGTGGGTGTATGTGTTTGGAGAATGGCTATTCTTGTTGGTAAGTCTTCATTATTACATTTTAGCCTAAGAGAAAATGACTGTTTTAATTCAGATATAATTCAGCAAAGACCACTGTGTAATCATTATAGCCATCAACAAACTGATTCATGTGCAGTTGGTCCAAAAGTTACAAAAGCTGTTTCTGAGTTCTTGTTTGTATCCACCATTTTAAGATTACATCAGAATTAAAGCATGCAAGACTTGAACTGACTTCAAAGACTAGACTTAGACTTCTAGCTAGTTTAGCTTTTTTATTTTACTGGTTCATGTTTTCCGTTTGGCTTCCATATCCTGTTCTAGTTTGATGCCCCTTCTAGAATTTCATTTACAAGTCTTACAGCCTTGGTTGGTGAAACGCACTAATTAATACTGTGATGGAGGCTGAGTATTTTAGCAATATCATGCCTCCTGCTTGGAAAAATATCTGCTGTTTTTCCATCCATGTCTAGTACCATATTGAAAAGGCAAAATGCATCTTAAGTGAAACCTTAAATACATTTAATCAAAATGCATTTAAGGAGGGCTGTTTACACTGTTATCTGTTGCCAATACTGTCAATCACGAAGCTCAAACCTTTCAATGCAACAGAAATATGAGATTTACTTTTTCCCAATTAGATTTTTTCAAGCAAAACAATAAAGTAAAAACAGGCCATTTTATGATTTTTTGAAGTCCCAAAAAATACTTAAGCTAACAGCACTCCAGCTTTTAAAAAGTGGGCAATTCTATGGGTTTTGTAAATCCCTTATGACTATATTAAGCAATACTAATTTAAGGGACAAATTTCAGTTCCACAGGTCTTTGGCCTGCCTAGAAACTCTATGCTGGCAGCCAAGCTTAGATTTGCAGCTTTATGCGTGTAGAAACTATGTCTATAACCAACTTCTCAATACATTTTAATCAGTGCTATGGTGCATCTATCATATTTTAGTTGGAGTGGAATAAACCTAAAATTATTTATTTGCCTACCAAATCTGTAGCAGATCCAGAAGGGACCGTATATTTTTGGTTGATTCGAAGCTCACTTAACCTGTATGCGGTCTTGTAATAATGTAACTACATGTGAATTCCATATTTTTTGAGCAGCACGTAGGGCTTGTTTAGTAGGTTTAAAACCTTTGGAAAAGGAGTTGGGTGGCTTTCTAATAGCTGAGCATTTTTTAGAATGTGAGATTATAGTTAAGTTTTTGACTCTTAGATTTATCTAACCCTAGCAAAGTGATGAAATGAAAAGAAAGACCAACCACTCTTGAAACTCAAAATTCATTGTGCCTGGAACATAACACTTTTGTTTGGTGTGCTGACTTGGCTACATTAGTTGGCTGGCTATAAACCAAGAGAAATGGAAAGGATGGTTTGTCAATTTATGCTGTAGATGGTGCAATCTGCACTGCCAAGTTCAAAGCCCTATTTGCCAGATTCCCTCCTTATCCAAATCCTCATGTATTTGAAAGCTTTATGTGTCCCTTGAGACCTTCTGATAAATGTGATTCCACCATACTCCCAAGAACCCAAAGATCTAAGATTAGCTAGTGAAAAGATAATTTATAGTACATTTACCTTGAGCTCTGATTGGCAGTGTTTGTGTTAGTGTAGTCCCTGTGTTCTGTCTAATGTGTGTGTGTACGCAAACACAAAGGAATGACAAGTTAGTTCCAAAACAACAATTTTTAAAAGTATGGGGGGGAAAACCTGTATGTACTTACTTAAGACTGTTTTCCTCATAATTTTATAATGTCTTTTCCAAGATGACATGCTCTAATTTTTTTAACATTTAATGGAAAATTTCTTTTGAAATATAGATAAATCTAATTCAGAAATGTATTCCCTGGCTTCTACTTTAAAAACACCTAACACAGTTTTCAGATACTGTAACATGTATGCTTTTATAATATTCCTATTTTACTAAAGGGGGTAGGAAGAAAGCCCCAAAATGATAAAATGTATTGTTTACACTCTTTTTCACATTCTTACACAAAGTGAATGACAAAGTTATGGTCACTACTAATAACATCTGAATTTCCTTACTATATTGATGATGATTATGATGATTGTTAGCATTTATTAAGCAGTTTTTATGTACCAGGTTGTTCTATGCATTCCTCACAACAACCAGAACCATCAGTGAAAATTATTATTTTATAGATGAAATAACTGGGGCACCAAGAGGTTTAGTAACTTGTCAATTGTTATACTGCTATGGCTTATATCATTAAAGCACAATGCCTAGCTGGGTGCAGTGGCTCATGCGTGTAATCCCAGCCCTTTGGGAGGCCAAGGCAGGAGGATTGCTTGAGCCTAGGACTTTGAGACCGGCCTGAACAACATAGTGAGACCACATCTCTAAAAAACAAAACAAAACAAAAAAGCACAGTGCCTTTCATCATCAATTCCCTTCCCAAAGACCAACTCAAATTTGAATCATTACAGCACTTAGATTTAGTGTAAGAGGAGAATTGAAGTTCAAGTCTCATATTAAGCAAATTAGCCTTCTCATTTGACATTAATAATAACATTGCTTATTTCCTAGAAATAAAATAGACTATTAAGTAGTAAGTGCAGGTCTCATACTTCTGTGGCAGATATATAGAATAATCTCTTTAGAAGTATTTGGTTTTTCTAAAATGTAATGCTTTACTTTGGTTTTAGACTCTAGTACGTGGCCTAAAAAAAAGTGACTTTGTTTTTAAATTAAATTTTTATTTTTATAGATCTAGGGGGTACAAGTGCAGCTTTCTTACATGCATATATTTCATAGTGGTGAAGTCTAAGCTTTTAGTATACCCATCACCCTAGTAGTGACATGGTACCCAATAGGTAATTTTTCAGCCCTCACCCTGCTCCCACCTTCCTACCTTTCAGAGTCTCCAGTGTCTGTTATTTCACTCTGCATGTCCATGTGTACCCCTTGTTTAGCGCCCACTTATGAGTGATAACATGTGGTATTTTACTTTCTGAGTTAATTTATTTAGGATAATGGCCTCCAGTTCCATTCATATTCCTGCAAAAGACATGTTTTCATTCTTTGTATGGTATTCCATGGTACATAGATACCACATTTTCTTTACCCGATCCTTCGTTGAGGACACTTAGGCTGATTCCACATTTTTGTTATTGTGAATAGTTCTGTGATAAAATATGAGTGCAAGTATCTTTTTGATATAATTTTTTTTCCCTTTGGGTACATACCGAGTAGTAGGATTGCTGGATCAAATGGTAATTCTATTATTAGTTCTTTGAGAAATCTCCATACTGTCTTCCATAAAGGTTGAACTAATTTACATTCCCACCAACAGTGTATAAGCATTCCCTTCATTCCTTTTCTCCACATCCTTGCCAATATCTGTTGTTTTTTTCTTTATTTTTTACTTTATTTTTGGAAACAGTGTTTCCCTCTGTCATCCAGGCTGGAATACGGTGGCGCGATTATAACTGTCTGCAGCCTCAAACTCCTGGGCTCAAGCAATCCTCCCAGGATCATCTCAGCCTCCTGAGTAGCTGGGACTACAGGCATGTGGTTTTAATTTGCATTTCTCTAATAATTAAGGAAACATTGACTTTGAAGACTTTTTTTTATCCTCTGGTAAAATGTTATTTGAAAAGACAATGCTTATAGGTATAATTTTGTATTGTTGGTCATGTAAGAATTGATTAGCCACTTGAACTCTCAAAGTACGAAGTGAGAAAGTCAGTCTTTTAAATGTGGAAGTTATTTTTTGAATGATCTCTGAGACCCCTTTTAATGGCATGGGAACTTAAATGTATGTTGTGTATGTGTGCATCCATGCATGTGTGTCAGGATGGGTTTCACATCTGAACTTTGCCATCCAAATATGCTTACACATATCCTCATGGTATTGTTGTTCATGGGTGATGAACAATGTGGATACTTTGTAGCTTCTTTTTTACTTTTTAAAAAATAGTCTTATTGGCCAGGTGCGGTGGCACCTGTAATCCAAGCACTCTGAGAGGCCAAGGCGGGCACATCACGAGGTCAAGAGATCAAGATCACCCTGGCCAACACGGTGAAACCCCGTCTCTACTAAAAATACAAAAATTAGCTGGGCTTGGTGGTGCATGCCTGTAGTCCCAGTTACTCAGGAGGCGGAGGCTGAGGCAGGAGAATCACTTGTACCCAGGAGGCAGAGGTTGCAGTGAGCTGGGATCGTGCCACTGCACTCTGGCTTAGCAACAGAGCGAGATTCAGTGTCAAAAAAAAAAAAAAAAATAGTCGTAGTCTTATTACATGCTCTGATTGGTACTTACGTCCACATAGGACAAGCTCTACTATTGTAATTAACCCTGAAATCTAAGTGGTTTAAAATCACAAGGAGGCCGGGCACAGTGGCTCACGCCTCTAATGCCAACACTTTGAGAGGCTGAGGCAGGTGAATCACCTGAGGTCAGGAGTTCAAGACCAGCCTGGCCAATGTGGCCATACCCCATCTCTACTAAATAATACAAAAATTAGCCCGGCTTGGTGGTGGGTGCCTATAATCCAAGCCACTTTGGAGGCTGAGGCAGGAGAATCACTTGAACCTGGGAGGCAGAGGTTGCAGTGAGCCAAGATCACACCATTGCACTCCAGCCTGGCCGACAGAGCAAGATTCCATCTCAAAAAAAAAAAAAAAAAAAAAAATCACAAGGTGTTTGTTTCCTATCACAGTCTTAGTGGGTCAGTCATCTCTCTTCCATGGGTCTCCTTCAAGCAGTGACTTAAATTTCTAGGCTCCTTCTATCTGTGAGGTCACCATCCTAAAACCATGACCTTTGGGTCACTGTGGAAGGGGAAGGAAATTGAGGCAATCGCACAGTGGTGGAAGGGGGAAGGGAATGGAAATAGTATATATTATTCCACATTCTATTGTCTGGGATTCAGTGACATTCCCCAACACAGTTGCAGAAGAGGCTGGGAAATGTAGAAATCTGGTATACCTAAGGAAAATGAAATGGAGTTTGGTGAACACATAGCATTGTCTCTGCCTCAGTGGAAAGGCAACTTCTTGGACAGAAAAGTGAAGAGGTACAAACTACAACTATGTTGTGACTAGCTACAGTTTCATACAAAATGTAAAATGTCCCTAATTCAGTATGTACTCTCCCTCTTCTACATAAGGGATTATTAGGGCTTAGCAGCTTCCAGATTGCAGTAGATCTAGTCTTAGAGCCAGTGGTCAAAGGAGAATGGGATTACTAAATTGTCTTCATAGTCCAATAATTGAATGGCACCCAGGTACTACTTCTATGGATTCTTAATGTTTTACCCTTATCTTCAAGAATTCGTAGATCATCTTCCTGTATCCTCAGTGCATGTTAAGATTACTAAACTTGGCCAAGCACGGTGGCTCATGTCTATAATCCCAGCACTTTGGGAGGCCAAGGTGGGTGGATCACTTGAGGCCAGAAGTTCAAGACCAGCTTTGCCAAAATGGTGAAACTCCATCTCTATTAGAAGACCCAATCCAAAAAAATATTTGCTGGACCTGGTGACTCCCACCTGTAATCCCAGCTACTCGGGAGGTCAAGGCATAAGAATCACTTCAGGGGCTGGAGCGATGGCCTGGGTCTGGAGCCCGCCGTGTCCCCAAGGCCCAGACAGCGGGCCAGAGGTCTAGCAGGCACGGTACTGGCTTCTCTCAGGCCGACCCTTTGAGCCGGGCTCCGGATATTCCTCGGCCTCGGGCCTCCTTCACGTTCAGGATGGAGGCCAGAGAACGGTGATCATCACACACCCCATCCGGCTTCCTGGGCCGGGCATTTCCTCTGCGGCCAAGCAGTGTTAGGATTGTAGCTGCTGGGAGTCCCCTCCTGCCACCACCTGTCCTGCCAGGAAGGGACTGACGCGTTCCCACGTTCTTGCTCTGCACCTCCCCACTCTCTTCCCATTCAAGAACAAGTTTCTCTTCCTTCCCCATTGGAAATCCTCCCCCGGAGGTCCAAAACACCTATTTTAAGGGTGTCCTTCCTCAGCTCCTGGAGCACCCTTAGAAGTATTGCCTACTTATCCGGGCTGAGAATCCTTCATTTTTGAGTTGGCTTTGTTTCCACACTTTGGAAGATAAAAGTCCCTTTCCACCCTCTACTAACACTCTGTGCCCAAGGCCTTATCCTTTGGAGTCACCAGCTCCTTGGCCATTTCTATGTGATTTCCCCCACCCATCTGAGTTCCAGTTTCCTCTGGGCTCCAATCTCCAGTCCCTGGAGGATCTGGTCAGTCCCACCCCTAGGTGGGAGTGACTAGGGGGCTCTGGCCCAGGATCCCCAACCCTGGAAGGCAGCTCCAAGGCAGGAAGAGAATTGGGCATTGGGTGGGAACCTGGCAGCTTAGGAGTCAGGGCTCCACTCACCCCACACGAAAAGATGAAAAAGCGCAAAGAGCTCAATGCATTGATTGGTTTGGCTGGGGACAGCCGGAGAAAGAAGCCCAAGAAAGGCCCAAGCAGTCACCGCCTGCTTCGCACTGAGCCTCCTAACTTAGACTCTGAGTCCAGCTCCGAAGAGGAAGAGGAATTTGGTGTGTTTGGAAATCGCTCTCGCTTTGCCAAGGGAGACTATTTATGATGCTGCAAGATCTGTTATCCGCTCTGTGGTTTTGTCATCCTTGCTGCCTGTGTTGTGGCCTGTGTTGGCTCGGTGTGGATGCAGGTTGCTCTCAAGGAGGATCTGGAAGCCCTCAAGGAAAAATTTCGAACAATGGAGTCTAATCAGAAAAGCTCATTCCAAGAAATCCCCAAACTTAGTGAAGAACTACTCAGCAAGCAAAAACAACTTGAGAAGATTGAATCTGGAGAGATGGGTTTGAACAAAGTCTGGATAAACATCACAGAAAAGAATAAGCAGATTTCTCTGTTGACTTCTGCAGTGAACTACCTCAAAGCCAATATTAAGTCAGCTGCAGACTTGATTAGCCTGCCTACCACTGTAGAGGGACTTCAGAAGAGCATAGCTTCCATTGGCAATACTTTAAACAGTGTCCATCTTGCTTTGGAAGCACTACAGAAAACTGTGGGTGAACACAAGAAAACGATGGAATTACTGCAGAGTGATATGAATCAGCACTTCTTGAAGGAGACTCCTGGAAGCAACCAGATCATTCCATCACCTTCAACCACATCAGAACTTGACAATAAAACCCATAGTGAGAATTTGAAACAGATGAGTGATAGATCTGCCACTCTGAAAAGAGCGTCTTTGGATCAAGTCACCAACAAAACAGATACGGCAAAAATCCAAAGCATAAAGAAAGAAGATAGTTCAAATTCTGAGGTATCCAAGCTAAGAGAGAAACTCCAGCTGATCAGTGCTCGTACAAACAAACCTGAGAGCAACAGGCCTCCAGCAACCGCCGATGAAGAGCAAGTACAGAGTTTCACATCAAAGCCATCAGCATTGGCAAAATTTTCACAGTTTCTTGGAGATCCAGTTGACAAAGCTGCCCAACTAAAACCTGTGTCTCTCCTAGGAGTTTCTAGCGTTGAAGATCTTCAGGATTTATTCCACAAGACTGGCCAGGACGTGGATGGGAAGCTGACCTACCAGGAAATCTGGACCTCCCTAGGTTCTGCTATGCCAGAACCAGAGAGCTTGAGAGCATTTGATTCTGTTGGAGATGGTAGATACTCATTCCTGGAGCTAAGGGTAGCTTTAGGTATCTAGCCTCATCAGGCATATTTTAGAAATGGACTGCCTGATATCTACTTACCTAACAACAAAACAACCCTTACTTACCCATCAGTCCTCTAGTCCTCCAAACTACTGTAGCAGATACTTTGCCACCTTTTAACTTGTTTGAAGAAGCTATATAAAAGTTTTTTTTTAAAGAAAAAAAAAAAAGAATCACTTGAACTCGGGAGGCGAAGATTGCAGTGAGCCAAGATCCTGCCACTGCACTCCAGCCTGGGTGACAGAGTGAGACTCTGTCTCCAAAAAAAAAAAAAAAAAAAAAAAAATTACCAGACTTACAGGAAGCACAACGATAAGCACCACATGTGTTTCTTATCATGTAGAGGACTAAACTGGAAATTATATGATGTAGGTTTGTTTGCCTACCTTTAATTTTCCACTATATAAGAATAGGATTGGTCTATAAAAACATAAGAAATATTTGTGGACTTCTTGTACTGGACATCATGAAGTAACTAGCATCAGACCTTCCCTCCTGCCATAAACAACTATTAAACTAAACAAAATGTACAAAACAATTTCTTTTGGGCATGGGATAAGGCACAGTGCATGACTATTATCCTTGAGAGAAAAGGAGCTCAAAATGAGAATTTTACATTCAACCTTGGGGGGCAATTTTCCAAACCACTTTCAGATAATTGGAATAGATAAATAAATTGGAGTTTGGGCCTGCAAAGGTTACTGAAAATTACAGGACAGGGTAGGTAGATAGAAAAGAGTGACAAAGAAGGAGCCTCAGGAATCCACATAGGAGTTTCCTTTGGGCCCTTGGCCAAATGCTAAACTGCGTATGTGCTTGGCAAGATTCTGTAAGCTATACCAGCAAAAAACAGCTGGAGGAGCTGAAAACCAAACCTAGATTTCAGAAGTTGCACAAAGCTATGAAGACATTGGAGTTCTGATCCACTCAAGAGTGGAGATACCATGTTGAGACACCAAAAAGACTATGCCCTAGGTGTAAGGACCATGCCATATGAGTAAGAGCCAAATCCCAGAACTAAGGAAAACCAGAAATAGACTCACCATAGAGGCCTAAAATAAACCTCACCAGAATCAAAGTGATCTACCAGTAATTTAACTTTCTTTCAGAAAGATATTTGGCACTCTTCAGTGGAAGATAACAAAATCCAGAATTTTTCTATGCCCAGCATAAGATTTTTTTAAATTGCTGAACATGTAAAGCAGCAGAGGAAAAACTGACCCATTATTAAGAGAAAAGGTGGTCGACTGAAGAGACTTACAGATGACCAAGATTTTGGAATTAATGTAGAAGGAGTTTAAACTCATAAATGTTTTAAAATTTAAAAGATCTTTCTCCTGTTGAACCTTATATGAGACCAAAGCCCTGCCTGGCAGCTTGACTATAACCTTATGAGCGAGCTTGACCCAGAGTCATCTAGCTAAGACAGCTAAACCACACACAGATTTCTGACCTACCAGATACCGTGAGATAATAAATTACAATATGTAAAGGAAAAGACTGAAGAAATGGCAAAAGAGATGGATGAAATTACAATAGATAAAGAGAAACGCGACTGGGTGTGGTGGCTCATGTCTGTAATCTCAGCACTTTGGGAGGCCAAGAGGAGTAGATAGCCTGAGCTCAGGAGTTTGTGATCAGCCTGGGCAACATGGTGAACCCCATCTCTACTACAAATAAAAACAACAAATTAGCCAGGTGTGGCAGCGTGCACCTGTAGTCCCAGCTACTCAGGAGGCTGAGGCAGGAGAATCACTTGAACCCATAAGGCAGAGGTTGCAGTGAGCTGAGATCATGCCACTGCACTCCAGCCTGGGCAACAGAGTGAGACTTCATCTCAGAAAAAAGAAAAGAAAAGAAAAAGAGAAACTCTAAAAAGAATCAAATGAAAATTCTAAAAAGGAAAAATATGGTAATCTGACATGAAGAATCCAGGGAATGGGCTTCCCAGCAGATGGACACAGCTGAAAAGGGGATGAGGAAACTTAAAGACAGGCTAATGGAAATTATCCAAATTAAAGCACAGAGAGAAAATAAAAGGAGGAAAACAGGACAGAGTTATAGAGAACAGTGGGATAATATAAAATAATCTAAAAGGTATAATGGAGAAAGAACAGGGTAGAAAAAATATTTGAAGATAAAATGCCCTCAATTTTTCCACATTTTATGAAAGATATCAACCTTCATGTCCAAGAAATTCAGAGAACCCCAATAAATCAAGAACTTCAAATAAATTATTTGAAGACCACACCTAGGCTCATTGTAGTCAAAGTGCTATAAACCAAAGATAAAGAGAAAATCTTAACTGCATCCAAAGGAAAAATACATAGTACATTTTAAGGTATAACAATAAAAATGATGGCTAATTTTTTATAGGCAACAATGAAAACTAGAATGAAAAGACATCTTTAAAGTGATGAGGCTGAGTGCAGTGACTCATACCTGTAATCCCAGCACTTTGGGAGGCCAAGGTGGGTGGATCACCTGAGGTCAGGAGTTCGAGACCAGCCTGGCCAACATGGTGAAGCGCTACCTCTACTAAAAATAAAAAAGTCAGCTGGTTGTCATGATGGACACCTACTACTCCAGCTACTCAGGAGGCTGAGGCATGAAAATCTCTTGAACCTGGGAGGTGGAGGTCGAGGTGAGCCGAGATCATGTCACTGCACTCCAGCCTGGGCAACAGAGTGAGACTCAGTCTCAATAAATGAATAAATAAATAAAGTGATGAAAGAGGAAAAGAATTTGTCTACTTGGAATTCTATATCCAGTGAAAATATTCTTCAGAATTGAGGGCCTTCACTTCACCTTCCTCTTCCTCTTTGTCAGAGCCAAGAATTAGGCTGGCACAATCAATGGGGCCAGGGTCAAGAATTTAGCTGGCAGGTTTGGCAGAGACAGGTTTAGGAAGATGGCCTGTATAGTTGGGAGATTGATTACATATGGGGATTGCCAAAAAGTATATTGAGGATAATAGGAGCTAGGTTTTCAGTGTTGGAGAAATTACAAATATAGTAACAGAGGATGCTAGAATAAATCTTGTGGTGTTGGATTGGTATTTGAACTATTGGTGTGAATTATTTGAAATTATATAATTTCAAATTATCTTACTACAAAATACTTAATAATTGTTGATAAGTACAGATATTGATTAACTTTACAGTGGAGAAATAAGGCACATGCCATCTTTTTAAAAATTGTGGTAAAATCCAAATAATTAAAATTTATTAATTTTTTTTTTTTTTGAGACGGAGTCTCGCTCTATTGCCCGGCTGGAGTGCAGTGGTGTGATCTCGACTCACTGCAAGCTCCATCTCCTGGGTTCACGCAGTTCTCCTGCCTCAGCCTCCCGAGCAGCTGGGACTACAGGCACCTGACACCATGCCCGGCTAATTTTTTTTTGTATTTTTAGTAGAGACGGGGTTTCACCATGTTGACCAGGATGGTCTTGATCTTTTGACCTCGTGATCTGCCCACCTCGGCCTCCCAAAGTGCTGGAAATACAGGCGGGAGCCACTGTGCTGGCCAAAATTTACCATTTTGACCATTTTCAGTGTATGTTCAGTGGCATTAAGTACACTCACAACAATGTGCAACATTGTGCAACAATCATGACTATTTCTCTCCAAAACCTTTTTGTCTTCCCAAACTGATATTCTGTACTCATTAAACAACAACTACCCATTTTCCCTTTCCCCCAGACCCTGGCAGCTACCATTCTACTTTCTGTCTTTATGAGTTTGACTACTTTAGGTACCTCATATAAGTGGAATCACACTGTATTTGTGTTTTTGTGACTTATTTCACTAAGCATTATGTCCTCCAGTTTCATCCATGTGGTAGAATTTCCTGTTTTTAAAGGCTGAATAATATTCTGTCATATGTATATATCACATTTTGTTTATTATTCATACATTGATGATAACTTGGGTTGCTTCCATCTTTTGACTATTGAGAATAGGCTGCTATGAACATGGGTGTAGAAGTAACTGAGTCTCTGCTTCCAATCCTTTGAGGTATATATGGAATTGCAGGATCGTATGTAATTCTCTGTTTAATTTTTTGAGGAACTGCCATACTATTTTCCACAGTGGCTGCACCATTTTATATTCCCACCAGCAGAGCAAACGGTTCAAATTTCTCCACATCCTTAACACTTATTTTCTGTTTTGTTGTTTGTTTGTTCGTTTTTTTATAATAGTCATCCTAATGGGTGTGAAGTGGCATCTCTTTGTGGTTTTGATTTGCATTTCCCTAATGATTAGTGATGTTGAACCTCTTGTGTTTATTGGTGTCTGTATATCTTCTCAGATAAATGTCTATTCAAGTTCTTTGCTGGTTTGCTGCTGCTGCTGCTGCTGCTGCTGCTGCTGCTGCTGCTGCTTCTTCTTCTTCTTCTTCTTCTTCTTCTTCTTCTTCTTCTTCTTCTTCTTCTTCTTCTTCTTCTTCTTCCTCCTCCTCCTCCTCCTCCTCCTTTTTTTTTTTTTTTTTTTTTTAAATAAACCAGTGCTCCCTATGTTGCCCAGGATGGAGAGGTTTTTCACTACAATCATAGTGTACTGCAGCTTTGAACTCCCGGGCTCAAGCAATCCTCCCATCTCAGCTGGGACTACAGATGTGCACCACCATGCCAGACCCCTTTGCTCATTTGCAAATTGGAGCTGCTATTGTTGTTGTTGAGTTGTAGGAATTCTTTATAAATTCTGAATATCAGATATGTGATTTGCAAATTTTTTCTACCATTCTGCAAGTTGCCTTTCACTTTATTGATGTAGTCCAGTTGCTTTTTTTTTTTTTTTTTTTTTTTTTTTTTTTTTTTTTTTTGACAGAGTCTTACTCTGCAACCAAGGCTGGAGTGCTATGGCATTATCTCAGCTCACTGCAACTGCTGCCTCCCAGGTTCAAGCGATTCTCCTGCCTCGGCCTCCTGAGTAGCTGGGATTATAAATATGCACCACCATGCCCAGCTAATTTTTGTATGAGATGGGGTTTCACCATGTTGAACAGGCTGGTCTCGAACTCCTGACCTCAAGTGATCCACCTTCCTTGGCCTCCAAAAGTGCTATGATTACAGGCGTGAGTCACTGCACCTGGCCAGTTGCTCTAATTTTTTTGTTGCTTCCTGTTCCTTTAATGTCATAGCTAAAAGATTATTGCCAAATACATCATGAAGCTTTTTACTGTTTTTTTTTTTTTTCTGAGAATTTTATAGTTTAGCTCTTACCTTTAAGTCTCTGATCCATTTTAAGTTCATTTTTATGTATGTAAGGTAAGGGTCCAATGTCAGTGTTTTGCATGTGTATATCCAGTTTTCCAACACCTTTTGTTAAGAAGACTGTTCTTTTTTCCATTGAACTTGGCACCCTTGTTAAAAATCATTTCCTCATATAGACAGATTATTTCTGGGTTCTGTATTGTATTCCATTGGTCTACATGTATTTCTTCATGCCAGTACCACATTGTTTTGATTACTGTAGCTTTGTAGTAAGTTTTGAAATCAGGAAATGTAATTCCTCCAACTTTATTCTTCTTAGTTAAGATTGTTTTGGCTATCCAAGGGCCTGTATTATCTTAATCAAATAATAAAAGTTAACATCACCTGTAATGAGGACAATTGATATTACATGCTGATATGGTTTGACTGTGTTACATGCTGATATGGCTTGGCATATGATATGGTTTGGCTATGTCCCCACCCAAATCTCATCTTGAATTGTAATCCCCATAATCCTCATGTGTCAAGGGAGAGACCTGGAGGGAGGTAATTGGATCATGGGGGCATTTCCCCTATGCTGTTCTAGTGATAGTGATCTCTCCCAAGATCTGATGGTTTTATAAGGGGCTCTTTCCCCTTTACTCCCCACTCCTCTCTCCTGCCACCATGTGAAGAAGCTCCTTGCTTCCCCTTCAATTGTTAAGTTTCCTGAGGCCTCCCCAGCCATGTGGAACTGTCAGTCAATTAGACCTCTTTCCTTTATAAATAACCCGTCTTGGGTATTTCTTTATAGCTGTGTGAAAACAGACTAGTACACATGTCTGCTGACATGATGCACTGAGAAGAACACAGAATCATTTCTGTGGTATTCCTGCCAAAAACAAAACAAAACTACACACAAAAAAGAATAACCTATCTTGAATAATGAGGATATATCAGACAAATCCAAACCAAATGATATTTTACAAAGTAATTGGTATGTGTTCCTGAAAACTATCAAGGTGATGAAAGACAAAAAAAAGGGAATTCATCCGGATTGAAGGAAATTAAAGATATATGATAACTAAATGTGACGTGTGATCACAGATTAGATGCTAGACTTATAAAGATCACTCTTGGGTAGTACAGCCATTATGAAAAATACAATGGAAGTTCCTCAAAAAACTAAAAATAGAAGTACCACATGATCCAGCAATCCCACTCCAGGTATATATCCAACAGAAATAAAATTAATATGTCCAAGAGAGATATCTACACCCCCACGTTCATTACAGCATGTTCACAATAGCCGAGATATGGAATCAACCTGTGTCCATCAACAGATGAATGGATAAAGAAAATGTGGCATATATACACAATGGAGTACTATTCAGCCTTAAAAAAGAAGAAATCTTGTCATTTGCGACAATATAGATTGACCCAGAGGGCATTGTGCTAAGTAAAATGAGTCAGACAAGAAAGACAAATATCGTGTGATCTCACTTACATGTGGAATCTGAAAAAGTTGAACTCATAGACAAAGAGTGGAATAGTGGTTACCAGGGTCTGGGGAAGGGTGGAATGGGAAGATGTAGGTCAAAGGGCACAAAGTTTGAATTAGACAAGAGGAATACATTCTGGAAATCTATTGTACAGCATGGTGACTATAGTTAATAATAATGTATTGTACTTGAAAACTGCTAAGCATAGATATTAAATGTTCTCACCTCAAAAAAAGTATGTGAGCTAATTAGCTTGATTTAATTATTTCACAAAAGATATGTTGAAACATGTTGTACAATGTAAATATGTACAATTTTTATTTTTCAATTACATCTTAATAAAGCTGGGGAAGGGGATGAAGAACATTATCAAGACAAAGTGAAATTTGAGTGGCACCTGTGGATTAGATGATAATGTTGTATCAGTATGCATTCCCTGAATTGGGGTCATTATATCTACAACCTATTTTTAAACAATTTAAAAATTATCTGTGGGTCTGACTGGGTGTGGTGACTCATGTCTGTGATCCCAGCACTTTGGGAGACCAAGGTTTGAGGATTGCTTGAGGCCAGGAGTTTGAAACCATCCTGGGCAACATAGTGAGACATCATCGCTACAAAATTTTTTTAAAAAAATTATGGGCCAGGTGTGGTGGCTCACGCCTGTAATCCCAGCACTTTGGGAGGCTGAGGCAGGCGGATCACGAGGCCAGGAGATCAAGACCACCCTGGCTAACACAGTGAAACTCCATCTCTACTAAAAACACACAAAAAATTAGCTGAGCATGGTGGCGCATGCCTGTAGTCCCAGTTACTCAGGAGGCTGAGGCAGAGGAATTGCTTGAACCCAGGAGGCCGAGGTTACAGTGAGCTGAGATTGCGCCATTGCACTCCAGTCTGGACAACAGAGCAAGATGCTGTCTCAAAAAAATAAATAAATAAATAAAAATTATGTACCAGGTGTGGTGGTTCATGCCTGTCATCCCAACACTTTGGGAGGCTGAGGAAGGCAGATTGCTTGAGCTCAGGAGTTTGAGACCAGCCTGGGAAACATGGCAAAACCTCATCTCTACAAAGAATACAATTAGCCAAGCATGGTGGTGCATGCCTGTGATCCCAGCTACTTGGGAGGCTAAGGTAGGAGGATTGCTTGAGCCCAGGAGGTCGAGGCTGCTATGAACCAAGATCATGCCACTGCACTCCAGCCTGGGTAACAGAGTGAGACTCTGTCTCAAAAACAAAAAAAAAAAAAAAAAAAAAAAAAAAAAAAAAAAGATGTGTGTGTAGTGGTCTAAGTATATCCACATATACAAAGAGACAGAGAGATTGATTAAGCAAATGTGGCCAAATGTTAACAATTAAATGTTACCAGCTGAAAAGAGTACTTGGGAGTTGTTGGTGCTATTGCAGTTTTTCTGTAAGCTTAAAATTAGTTCAAAGTAAAAAGTTTAAAAACCAGAAAAATGAAGGCCAAATATAGACATTTTTCAGACAAACAAAAGCTGAGAGAATCTGTTGGTAATAGATCTGCACTGCAGAAAATACTAAGGAAGTTCCCAGGGTTTAAGAGAAATGATCCCAGATGGCAGCCTGCATCTGCAGGAAGGAAGAAGAGTGCTAGAAACGGTAAGATTTCTAAACGACACTTTCAGACTGTAATTCAATATGGTGGATTAAGCACATGTGTTTAGCTCCTCTCCCTCCCAGCTCCAAAAAAGGACTGTAAAGTCTAAAGTTATAAATCCACAAAAATAAATAGAAGGCATCAGTTGATTAAGAGATTTCAACATCTGCAGGGGTTGGGTGGTAAAAAATATATTTTAAAAAGTAAAAATAAAAAATAAAAGGATTTCAACAAATTTCTGGAGACTGAAAGTGAATAATGGAGTAAGTGTGGGGGAAGCAGGGAGGAGGAAACCTCACTTAAAGAACGTATGATGGATACTATTGCTGAGGAAACCGTACAGCTGCCCCTCAGAAGCCTGGGGAGGCTCAGGATTCAGAAATTCCAGGTCCTGCAGAGATAGCAAAACATGGGGCTGAAAACAGAGGAGTTACTGGAAAGTCTGTAGGCAGAACATTCAACTCAAACATATCTCAGCAGAGAATGCCTGACTCTTCCTAAATATAGACAGAGAGACAGAATGAGAGTGAGAGAGGAGAGATTGATTGACCTATTGATTTACAAAAGAAATGAAAAAAAGTGTCTGGTGAAAGACTGGACAGTGAAAGTGTGAGTTAGTGCCCAGTTCAGGGCATAGCCCTCCTCATTCTGTTTTTCAAGATCCAAAGACTAATGGCTGCTCCCTATCTGCTCATCTGAAGTAACTCCTGTCAGGTGGCAAGCCCTGCCGTGACATATAACTGATAATTAGTTTTTACATTGCCTCATTCTTAAATGTAGGTGGGCATGATAAACAGAAGTGTGGAGTATTAAGGAAAAAGACCCAGATGTATGCAAACAAAAACTACTCCCTAGGAAACATAGCTGATTCAAGGAAAAAATAGTTTTTAAAAATGTATAATTAGTGTCCTCAGATATCTATATAAATATAGATCTATAAAGATATATCAGAAAACAAAAACACAATGCTATGGGAATAGACTCAGATTAAGAAAGTGCATTTGGGAATAAAAAATAGAATTACCAGGCTGGGCGTGGTGGCTGTAATCCCACTACCTTGGGAGGCTGAGGCAGGAGGATTGCTTGAGCCTAGGAGTTCCAGACCAGCCTGGGCAATATAGTGAGACTCTGTCTCTACTATGTGACCCAAGTTGGATATAGGAAGAATACTTACTTGTAAGAATGCCAAGAAGGCTGAGGAGTGGTCTGGGGCTTGCGAATAGTGCTCAAAACATTCTATCATTTTAAATGGAAAGCATCAAACTTCCTGTATATGCAAAAGTAGACAGAACTCTATAGTACTTATGTACTCCCATGTACTCCTGATCCAGCTAAAATAATGATTATTTTACCAGAGGGGATTAAATTATGGCCCAAAGGCCAAATCCAGCCCATTGAATGTTTTTGTAAATAAAGTTTTATTGGAACACAGTCACACTCGTTTCTTTATATTTTGTCTGTGACTGCTTTCACATTACAATTGCAGAGTTGAGTGGTGGGCAACACAGTTTGAGACCCTGGCCCACAGCTACTATCTGGCCCTTTATAGAAAAAAAAGAAAAGTTGTGGCTCACACCTGTAATCCTAGAACTTTGGGAGGCCAAGACGGGAGCCTGAGCCCGAGATCAGCTTGGGCAACATAGCAAGACCCTGTTTATATTAAAAAAAAAAAAAAAAAAAAAAAAAAAAGGAAAGAAAGAAAGAAAAGAAAAGAGAAAGTTGGTGACCTAGGTTTTATTTGCCTATGATTAACACCTTCCACTCCCATCTGCCCACCTGCCTACCCCACTCTCATATTATTTTGAAGCAAATCGTCATCATATCATTTGATTGGTAAATATTTCAGCGTGTATTTCTATTTTTTTAAGTGGCAGTGTCTCAATCTGACACCGAAGCTGGAGAGCAGTGGCATGATCATGGATCACTCTAACCTCAACCTCCTGGGCTTGAGCAATCCTCCCATTTCAGCCTTCTGAGTAGCTGGGACTACAGGTACATGCCAGCATGCCTGGCTCAATTTTTTATTATTTTGTAGAGACAGGGTCTCGCTCTGTTGCCCAGGCTGGTCTTGAAATTTTGGCCTCAAGTGACCATCCTGCCTGGGCCTCTCAAAGTGCTGATATTACAGGCATGAGCCACTTTGCCCTACACCTCCAGATTTTAAATGTGGCAGTGTCAGGGTGACCATACAATATTCTAACAACTATGTCCTGCTATCAACACAGTTGCTATTTACTCAGAAGAGCATGTGGAAGCTAAAGATATCCATGTTTGAATTTGACTAGTTGACCACATCCATAAATTAAAATAAACATAAGTTCAAAGTGGAATTCCAAAGAAACTACTAAGACATCCTTTTTTTTAAAAAAAAAATCAATTTAAAAATCATTATCAAGTGTCCTATCTTAGAACGATAATTTATATCTTTTGACTTTACTGTATCCTCCTGGAAGTTAAAATAGGTATTTCCAGCTCCTCTTGGTTTTTTTTTCCTCATCTAGTAAATTTGGATTTTTTGCTGTCTCTATATTCAAAATGAAGCTGAGTTTAACGCGACTCTTTCATTTAACAGCTTCATTTCATAAAGGCCATTATCAGGCTAGGTCATCTCTGTGTGTAGCTTCTGTGATTGATGTCAGCCCGATTCTGAGAAAATCGTTTTAATTAGTACTGCTTCTGAAATACCCAAAGGAACACAAATATCTGGTACTTAGTTATAGAACAGACCTCATCATCTGAATAAATAACCTCTTTGATTTTCTAAGTAGGACCTAGGAGAATTTAACAATTCAACTAAAAGAAACTGAAGGCTCTGGAATGATCTACTGATTTAGGAAGTGTCCTCAGTGACTTGGGACTATCCTCTCAGCCATTAGGGACAACCACACAGGGTACACCATCGGTGTTCAGTGAACTATCCTAGGCTAATGAGTGTTATCCACTGAGATGGATTTGTTTCCACAGCCCTGCTGTGGAAGGGAATCTCTGGATTCTCACACTCTAGATTCCAGTCCCAGTGTTTCTGTTTTTCTACCACTATGACCCTCAGTTTGTTTATCTAAAAACCAGAGGCCAGACGTGGTGTTTCGTGCCTTTAATCCCTGCACTTTGGGAGGCTGAAATGGGAGGATCACTTGAGCCTGGGGGTTTGAGACCAGCCTAGGCAACATAGTAAGACTCTGTCTCAACAACAAAAAAATTTTTTAATGAGCTGGGTGTGGTAGCATGCATCTGAAGTACCAGCTACTCAGGAGGCTGAGGCAGGAGGATCACTTGAGCCCAGGACTCCAAGGTTGCAGTGAGCTGTGATTGCGCCATGCACTCGGGCCTGGGTGACAGAGTGAGACTCTCTCTAAATAAATAAATAAGATAAAATAAAATAAAGAAATTCCTGCATATCTCACAGGATTATTGAGAGGACAAAATGAAAACATATGTGAACATGTTTTACAAACGACTAGGGGCTACAAAGGGCTTACAAATAGACTGAAGCAGGAACTCAGCCCTTGGAGAGGCTAGAAAACATTGTCCCCAATCCACAAACAAGATTCAGGGGAGCCCAGGGTCCCCTAGAATTCAGTACTCCATCAGAAGTCTTGGGAAGCTGGTGCCTCAGGCACTCAACCTCCGAAGGGACCCAAACATCCAGCGTTCCCCTAGGTCAGCAGCAAAGCAGGACTCTTAAGCAGAAGATAGATTCTATTTCAAAACTCAAGGTCTCTTCACAGCTTCTCTAGAGGTCAGTCAGGGCTGAGCACAGGGAAGCCCCTAATGTTGAAGGGCTGGGCTCCACCATTCAATTTTGTTTTCAATTTAGAAGACATTGTAATGATCAACATAGCTTATTTCCAGGCCCATCTTAATGTCCCCATTACTTTTTTACATTCCCACTGTCTCTGTCACTCAGTTTGTCTGCCTCAGCATTCACACACATGCATCCCTGACTAAAACAGATACTTGTATTTTTTTAAACATTTATTCATTTATTTATTTTACAGCAAAGGAGAAAACATGTATGAAAACAAACATTTTACTGTAACATTTTGATTTGGGGGTTGGAGAGCAAAAACTCAATATCTTATTCCTGGGAAAATTCTAGTGTTTTATGGCATTCTAAGGAAATTTGTCTGTGTTTAATTTATCACAGTAATTTATATACTTCAGATTAAAGCACAATGAGATTGCCACCATCACTTTGCCTTTCGTAAGATTTGTTTTTTATTATTATTATATGTTAAGTTCTGGAGTACATGTGTAGAATGTGCAGTTTTGTTACATAGGTATACACGTGCCGTCGTGGTTTGCTGCACCCATCAACTCTTCACCTACATTAGGTATTTCTCTAAATGCCATCCCTCCCCTAACCCCCCACCCCATGACAGGGGCCGGTGTGTGATGTTCCCCTCCCTGTGTCCAGTGTTCTCATTGCTCAACTCCCACTTATGAGTGAGAACATGCAGTGTTTGGTTTTCTGTTCTTGTGATAGTTTGCTGAGAATGATGGTTTCCAGCTTCATCCATGTCCCTGCAAAGGACATGAACTCATCCTTTTTTATGGCTGCATAGTATTCCATGGTGTATATGTGCCACATTTTCTTAATCCAGTCTAACATTGATGGGCATTTGGGTTGGTTCCAAGTCTTTGCTATTGTGAACAGTGCTGCAGTAAACATACATGTGCATGTGTCTTTATGGTAGAATGATTTATAATCCTTCAGGTATATACCCAGTAATAGGATTACTTGGTCAAATGGTATTTCTGGTTCTAGATCCTTGAGGAATAGCCACACTGTCTTCCACAATGGTTGAACTAATTTACACTCCCACCAACAGTGTAAAAGTGTTTCCATTTCTCCACATCCTCTCTAGCATCTGTTGTTTCCTGACTTTTTAATGATCACAAGACAAGGATGCCCTCTCTCACTACTCCTATTCAACATAGTATTGGGAATTCTGTCCAGGGCCATCAGGCAAGAGAAAGAAATAAAGAGTATTCAAATAGGAAACGAGGAAGTCAAATTGTCTCTGTTTTCAGATGACATGTTTGTATATTTAGAAAACCCCACCATCTCAGCCCAAAATCTCCTTAGGCTGATAAGCATCTTCAGCAAAGTATCAGGATACAAAATCAATGTGCAAAAATCACAAGCATTTCTATACACC
The DNA here is from genome assembly GCF_007565055.1 of Rhinopithecus roxellana. Lineage (NCBI taxonomy): Eukaryota > Metazoa > Chordata > Mammalia > Primates > Cercopithecidae > Rhinopithecus > Rhinopithecus roxellana. Next base: position 63,824,708 of record NC_044557.1, on the reverse strand, counting down.
AATAACAGACAGAGAGCCAAATCATGAGTGAACTCCCATTCACAATTGCTTTTAAGAGAATAAAATACCTAGGAATATAACTTACAAGAGATGTGAAGGACCTCTTTATGGAGAACTACCAACCACTGCTCAAGGAAATAAGAAAGGACACAAACAAATGGAAAAAACATTCCATGCTCATGGATAGGAAGAATCAATATTGTGAAAATGGCCATCCTGCCCAAAGTAATTTATAGATTCAATGCCATCCCCAGTAAGCTACAACTGACTTTATTCACAGAATTGGAAAAAACTACTTTAAACTTCATATGGAACCAAATAAGAGCCTGCATAGCCAAGACAATCCTAAGCAAAAAGAACAAAGCTGGAGGCATTGTGCTACCTGACTTCAAACTATACTACAAGGCTACAGTAACCAAAACAGCATGGTACTGGTACCAAAACAGATATATAGACCAATGGAACAGAACAGAGGCCTCAGAAATAACACCACACATCTACAACCATCTGATCTTTGACAAACCTGGGACAATCTAGCAATGGGGAAAGGATTCCCTATTTAATAAATGGTGTTGGGAAAACTCACTAGCCATATGCAGAAAAATGAGACTGGACCCCTTCCTTACACCTTATACAAAAATTAACTCAAGATAGATTAAAGACTTAAATGTAAGACCTAAAACCATAAAAATCCTAGAAGAAAACCTGGGCAATGCCATTCAGGACATAGGCATGGGCAAAGACTTCATGTCTAAAACACCAGAAGCAATGGCAACAAAAGCCAAAATTGACAAATGGGATCATATTAAACTAAAGAGCTTCTGCACAGCAAAAGAAACTATCATCAGAGTGAACAGGTAACCCACAGAATGGGAGAAAAGTTTTGCAATCTATCCATCTGACAAAGAGCTAATATCCAGAATCTACAAAGAACTTAAACAAATTTACAAGAAAAAATACAATCCCATCAAAAAGTGGGCAAAGGATATGAACAGGCACTTCTCAAAAGAAGACATTTATGCAGCCAACAAAAATATGAAAAAAAGCTCCTCATCACTGGTCATTAGAGAAATGCAAGTCAAAACCACAATGAGATACCATCTCTTGCCAGTTATATGTTTGTATTGTTTTTAACCTCCTGTACCAGTCAGGATGAGCTGTTTGTCTGCAGGACCAAACAACCCCTGAAGCTCAGTGGAGTGAGATACCACTTATTTCTCCCTCACCATATCTGGCCAGCACAGGTTGGTAGGAGGACTCTGCTCATCCTAGTGTCTCACAGACCCAGGTGAGACATAGGTGATGACATAAGTGCCATCTCCATCAATACTTCCATCCTATCATAGGCAGGGCAAAGAGAATGTAGTAAATCACATGCTGTCTTATAAAGTATCTATCTGGAAAAGACTCACACCACTTCCACTCATATTGCATTGGCCAAAGCAAGTCACGTGGCTGCTTTGAAGGGAGCAAGGAAGTATAACCCTACTGTGTGTCTGAAAGGAGAATGGAAATATTAGTTATACAGTACTAATCATGATCATACCTCTTGTGGTAGGAAGGATAACAGCCCTTCAAAGATGTCTACGTACTAATCCCTGGATTATGACATGTTACATAGCAAAGGGAAATAAGGTTGCAGGTGGAATTAAGCTTGCTAACCAGGTGACACTAAAATAGGGAGACTGTGCCCCCATTATCCAGGTGGGGCCAATATAATCACAAGGGAGAATGGGGAAGAGGGAGGGAGAAAAGGAGAGGCAGAGGAAGAGATGTGTTGGAGCTGGCTTTGAAGATGAAAGAAGGGAAGTATAAGCCAAGAAATGCAGGCAGCCCCTTGAAGCTAGAAAAGGGCACAGATTCCTCCTCTAGAGCCTCTGGAAGGAATGCGACCCTGCTGACACATTAAGTTGAATCTAGTGAGACCTGTGTCAGACTTTTGAACTACTGAACTGCAAGATAATGAATGTGTGTGGTTTTAAGCCACTAAATTTGTGGAAGTGTGTTATAGCAACAACAGGAAACGAATACATCTCTCTTTTAAAAAATTCAGATTTATTATTTTTTTTCTAACCATAAAAGTAAGACATGATAAAATTTGGATTGCGTAAAAATAAAATGTAAAAATTACTTTCAAGTTTTTAGTATATACCCTTTTAGTATTATTTCCTGCTTATATATACATACATACGTATAAGTGTATGCACATGTTACAAAATTAGATCACGTGGCATAGCTTTGCAGCTTGCCTTTTCATTTAGCAATCATGAGCATTTTCTTACGACTGAAATGTTCTAATTGTGCTATCCAATACAGTCACATGTGGCTATTTAGAACTTGAAATGTGGCTAGTCTGAATTGAGACATACAGTAAGTCCTCACTTAATGTCAATAGGTTCTTGGAAACTGTGACTTTAAGCAAAACAATGTACAACAAAACCAGTTTTACCATGCTAATTGACATAAACAAGAGGTAAATTCCATCGGCATATTTCTGTTTACAAAAACATCATTAACTTTTAAATAAGGACCAAAACACTTCTAATATTAAGCATTGAAATAAATGTAATACAAAATGTAATAAATACATAAATCTTGGAAAGATTAATAAAAGCAAGGCCAGGCATAGTGGCTCATGTCTGTAATCCCAACACTTTGGGAGCCTGAGGCAAGAGGATCACTTGAGTCCAGGCGTTCCAGACAAGTCTGGACAACATAGCAAGACTCTTGTCTCAAAAAAAAAAAAAAAGAATAAATTAAAAACATAAAAATAAACAAGTAAGGTAATTACTTACCCAATTATTTCAGTTCAGGGTCACTGGAAGTTGGAGCTAGCTCGGAGCACAAGGTCTCTATGTTGCCCAGACTGATTTTGAACTTCTGGGGTCAAGCAATCCTCCTGCCTTGGCCTACCAGAGTGTGGGGATTGTAGGCGTGAGTCACCACACCTGGCCTACATAAGATTTTACACTGAAATACTTATTCATCACATAACTGATTTAATAAGTTATTTGGGGCCAGTTGTGGTGGCTCATGCCTGTAATCCTAGCACTTTGAGAGGCCGAGGCAGGTGGATCACTTGAGGTCAGGAGTTCGAGACCAGCCTGGCCAACATGGTGAAACCCCATCTCTACCCAAAATACAAAAATTAGCCGGACATGGTGGCACACACCTGTAATCCCAGCTACTTGGGAGGCTGAGGCAGGAGAATCACTTGAATCTGGGCAGCGGAGTTTGCAGTGACCTGAGATCATGCCACTGCACTCTGGCTCTGAACGTGAGTGAGACTTTATAGAGTGAGGCTCTGTCTCGAAAAAAAAAAAAAAAAAGTTATTTGGAGCTTTCACCATGCCTCTCCTATTTAAGGTGAGGTGTGGGACCATCTTTGAGAAAGGAGTCAGGTTTCCTCTGAACTGTCACTGTTGTTTGTCATAAGCTGCAGTGAACTCTATACATGGGACACTGCTGCCACTGAAGAGCTTGGAACACTCCTCCAGGGGCTTTCGTAAACCACACCGGGTCTTCCTGGACCTCCCAAGCCCCATGCCAAACAGCGTCAGTGATAATGAAGGATCTCTCTGGTACAGGCTGCCCTTTTTGGAGGCATGTAGAGCCAGCAAACCTCACCTCGCCTGGAACTATGTTGAATGTCATCAGTCTCTAAGAGCAGGGGGTCATTTGCAAATCATCACTCACAGCATTTGCTTAGTCAATAACAACGTCACAAAGAAACCACACTTAGAACTTGAAATGTGGCTAGTCTGAATTGAGACGTACAGTAAGTCCTCACTTAACGTCATCAATAGGTTCTTGGAAACTGTGACTTTAAGCAAAACAATGTATAACAAAACCAGTTTTATATGGGCTAATTAACATAAACAAGAGGTAAATTCCCTCAGCATAAGAAACTCTTAGCCCTTATGAGTTCCCTTGGATCCTTATTTACATATTGGATATAGTCAGGTCAAATAAAGTACCCCAGACTCAAGCCTTGTGAGGGTCCATATCCTCAACTAAATTCTTAGAATATAATTCTAGGGGAAAGAATATGCCTCCTTTTTCCTGTCCACTTTCAGGGTCAGATAAGTTTCCCTGTTGAATCTGGCTGGTGATTTCTTATTTATTAATCAGTGGGGAGGCAGAATAGGAAGTCTAGTTACATTATTGGGCTGCATCTCTGAAATCCTAGATTTTCTTGGTAATAATAGTAAAGAGAAAAATCTCTCTCTCTCTGTGTTTCTTTCTCTATCTCTCTGTTAGATACAGGGTCTTGCTCTGTCACCCAGGCAAGAGTGCAGTGTAGCTCACTCACTGTAGTCTTGAACTCCTGGGATCAAGTGATCCTCCTGCCTCAGCCTCCTGAGTAGCTGGGACCACAGGTGTGAGCCACCACACCAGGCTAATTAAAAAACTTTTTTTTTTTTTTTTTTTTTTTTTTAGAGACAGGGTCTCACTATATTGCCCAGGCTGGTCTTGAACTCCTGGCTTCAAGCTATCCTCCCACTTTGGCCTCCAAAGTGCTGGGATTACGGTGCAAGCCACCACACCCAGCCTGTCGTCTCTTAGCTCTAGGATCTAACTCTGACTCAACACACTCATTATTTGTTAAATTTAAAGTGGAAATAAATTATATGTAAAAGAGTCAGTAGATCTACCTCTGAGGTTTATCAAATATTGCAGACACTGCTATTTTACCTCAGATAGAGGTTGTTTTTGTTGTTACCTTTTAACTTCTGAGCCCCTCACATTTTGTTAATCCATAAAATTATTTGTGGCCCTTCCCATTGATACCGTATCAGTGATATATCTTATGGTTGAAAGGATTGAAAGTTTTCCAGTCTTTCGAGTGACTACTGCCTAATTTGTTTCAGGGTCCATTTCATTCCTTTTAGCTGTTGGCATTGTAATTTGCCTTTCTAGGTGTTATCTACACTTTTCACAACAGGAAAGGCTGCAGCACAGGTGAGAGGTCAGGTTTTCTCAAAAGCATGTTCAGAGCAGGATAGTGATGGAGGAGCCAGGATGTTCCTGGGTGTGCTGTGGTAGACAGCCTAGGCAAACCTACCCCCAAAAATCTGAGGAAGCTGAAAGGCTGAAAAAGAGGCTGATAAATCTGCCCAAGGGAAAGATTCATGGTCAAGGGTGTTTTGTCCGAAGTGCAGGATTCACAGTTAACAAGCTACAGTGGTGAGCAGGTCTATGCAAACTTGCCCCCAAAGGTTGAAGAAAGAGACTGACAAATCCAGTTTCTTAGGAAGAAACATTTAAAAGGGACTTAGGAACAGAAACAATCTCTCTGTTGGCTGAGGGATGGTAGATTCCCGCACCTGTGCTCCAGAAAATATCCTCTATATAGCAAGCTTTTTTGGTAAAATGTGCAGCTGCATGCCTCAGACTTTCTACCAAAACTTGTGACCACTGGGGAGGTTAGATAAACATCTTTATGAGGGTCTATCCATGCAATGGAAACACCTTGGTATGCAGTAGTCAAACATCGGTCATCATGGCAGTTTTTCTTCAAGATGGCATCACTATTGCCATGCAACCAGCTGTTTCCCTGCCCTGGACCCAAGTTCCCCCTAAGTTTGTATTTAAAAAGGGCATCTTATCAACACATTTTAAGGTAACATGCTGACCTGGTGATTGTCAAGGCCAGAATGGAAAGACATAGTGGGAACAAGACTGTTGGTCGTGTTTTTACCAATTAAGGGATTTACCACGTGAATCCCTTAATTTACCAATTAAGGGATCCTTGTCTCCCCCAAGTGGATGTGTCTCTGGTTGAGGATGACTTTGAAAGGGACTGATTTCTAGCCATGGTGAATACTTAACTGACATCTAACTCCCAGTATCTTCCACTCATCCATTCTACTTTATTCCTTAGGCCTATGTAAAACAAACCCAGTCTTTACACTGAGCCATCTTTTAGTTTAGTGTAAACCATGGGCTTCTTTCATGGGTTGTTTCATCAATCTTTCAATACAAAAAAGATACCTCTTCACACAGACTTTCTTTTTTTTTTTTTTTTTTTGAGACGGAGTCTTGCTCTGTCGCCCAGGCTGGAGTGCAGTGGCCGGATCTCAGCTCACGGCAAGCTCTGCCTCCCGGGTTTACGCCATTCTCCTGCCTCAGCCTCCCAAGTAGCTGGGACTACAGGCGCCCGCCACCTTGCCCGGCTAGTTTTTTGTATTTTTTAGTAGAGACGGGGTTTCACCGTGGTAGCCAGGATGGTCTCGATCTCCTGACCTCGTGATCCGCCCGTCTTGGCCTCCCAAAGTGCTGGGATTACAGGCTTGAGCCACCGCGCCCGGCCCACACAGACTTTCTTAATACCTACTCTGTGGTTTCCATTCCACTTACCTCCTTCAGATACATTTTTTATTTTTGTTGGTTTTTTTCCTCGAAGCCCACTAGAATGAAAGTTTCATGAGGCTTTTCATGTCATTTTGTCATATGCTGTGCTTGGTGCATTATAGGCACACAGTACTCTCTGGCCTTATACTCTCACAGATCTGCAAGATCCCTACTCCAACCCAGTGCAAACTCTTCTCTCTATAAAAAGAGATCCTTTTCCCCAATAGTTTCAACATAAGTCATAGAATTGAGTTTCACTGGCCTGGCCAGAATCCTGTGCCCATCCCCAACAAATTACTGTGGCCAAGGGGATGGGCCACATTGCTTGGCTACTCTTGGGTCGCCTGCTCAACTGGAATAATGTTTTTTCTTTTTCTTTTTAGAGCCAGGGTCTCACTCTGTCTGACTGGAGTGCAATGGTGCAGTCATAGCTCACTACAGCCTGCAACTCTTGGGCTCAAGGGATCCTCCAGCCTCAGCCTCCTGAGTAGCTGGGACTATGGGCATACACCACACTATGCCCGGCTAAGTTTTAAAATTTTTGTGGAGATGGTGGTCTCACTATGTCGCCCAGGTTGGTCTCCAACACCTGGGCTCAAGTAATCTACCTGCCTTGGCCTCCCAAAGTGCTGGGATTACAGGTGTGAGCCACCACACCCAGTCTGGAATAATATTTGACTGTTGTAGAATCACATGGCTAGCAGTGATGAAGGATTGATTACTTGAAAGACAATTAAGCACTGCTACTAAAAGGAAGATGGAAGGAATGCAGGACAGGTAAAAGTACACAGGGAGGAATGCATATTCAGAAGGCCTGTTTGTCAAGCACTGTATAGGTTGAGCACCCTTAATCTGAAAATCTGAAATCCAAAATGCTCCAAAATTCAAAACTTTTGAGCATGATGTGGTGCTCAAGGAAATACTCGGTGGAGCATTTTGGATTTCAGATTTTCCTATTGGGATGCTCAACTGGCATGTATTCTGCAAATACTCACAAATCTGAAAACATCCAAAATCTGAAACACTTCTGGTCTCAAACATTTCAGATAAGGGTTACTCAAGCTGCATATACATTATTCCATTTAATTTACATCACAACCCAACAAAGTGGGTACTATTTTTAGAGGAGAAAGCAGACTTAGAAAGATTAAGAAATTTGCCAGCTACAAGTTGATGAGCTGGGTCTCAAATCCAGGTCTGTTCGGTTCTAAGACAGAACCTATATGTAGCATGTCTCTCTTCACTCCTACCGCTCAGATTTTATTCATGTGTCACCCTCAGTCATTCACTATGGTTCACTGGATAGCTAGGGAAGCACAGAATAAACACTCAGTATTTCACTCAGTTCAGGCTCTGTGCCCTGAGTGTGCCTGTCTTTGCCATCTTCTCCCAGCCAATGTTGTCTCTCCAATTTCTCCAGTTTTCCAGCCTTTCCATTAGACTGAAACTCAGTTCTGCTTCTATCTCTTCCACGTCTTGTCTGAAGCTTTCCCTGATGGTTTCACATACACTAATCCGTGTGAACTCTGAAGTTCACCACTTCTTCTTTAGGCCAATAGTCGGGGTGGGGAAGGAAAGAGTAGAAACAAATTACTCTTTGGACAAATTCCATGCAAAGATTTTCAGCTGGGTAGACCCTTGCTTGATAAGAGGCCTGAAAAACGTTGGTAAAGTCCAAACCTACTTCTGAGCCTCAATTAGTAACTTTCTTCGTGGCTCCAAGGTTTCACCTCCAGAGTGTTTGTTAATAGGTTGAGGACAAAGACTCCCTGACCAGAATGAGCGTCCTCTGTCCTATTGTTTAGCAGAATCAGGCACGTAGTAGGTACTCAGTGTATTGACTCAATATCATGCATCTGTTGTGTCCCAGCTATCTTCCACAGGGCTTGATGGGTTGACTTAAATAACACTGCAAATTCAGGTTATTTCAATAAAAACAGCTCGGCATCATTAAGGCACAAGAGCCTCACCCGTCTACACCACTTTCCACTAACTTCCAGTTGCCTTCCTTCAAAACCCTTGTGCTTTCTTAAGAACCCCACACAAATACCGCCCCTCTGTCAAAACGTCCTCAGCTTTGCCAGGTAGAGAATTGCTTCTGCAGTAGCTGGGCCACGTCTCTGTGGTAGTGCCCACTTCATAGGATCGGTATTAATCTGTTTATCTTTCTCATCTTCTGGGCTCTGAGCTCCTAGAAGTCGGCTTTTTCACCTTTTACCCAAGCCAAACAGTTATTCGCATAAGGTTGGTTATAATTAAAATGTCGGTTTGTGCACATGTTTTGGGACTCTGTGTATGAGTACGACTAAAATCTTCAATTTACTAAGAAGATAAAGAGGTCGATAAATAAGGAGGTCAAGCCCGTTTTGCAGGGTCACACAGGAAAGAAGCAGACCACGAAAATGAACTTCGGCTGTCACCTGCGGTGGGCGCGCTAGAGGTCTTTTGAACTCCTTCGGCTACCGTCGCCAGGTTCTCTCCGTGCACTGTTATTCTGCGCCTGCGCGCGGCTGGAATGCCGTCCATTTTTCCTTTAGTCGGGAAGGACGTTGGTATTGAGGTAAGTGTGGTCCGTGTTGCATCTCCACCGCGACACTTCGGGTTGTCACAACGGCAGCCTCCCGCTTTCTCTCTGCCTCGGATTTAGTCGTGACTCTGTGTCTCTGCTGTGGTGAAGCTTCGGGCCTCTCTGCCGCATCTACCCCCTCACACTTCCGCTGCGGCCTCAGGAGGGCGGCGGGCGGACCACAGGGACCGGGTGGGTTGCGACGGCCCCACCGAAGCCGGGTGGGCTGCGGGACCCTCGAGAACCCAGCGGGCTTCGGAGTGAGCCGACCCGGGGCCAGTACCCGCTGCGCTTTTTCCCAGCCATCGTGACCTTGGTGAGGTCATTTGACCTATTTGGCCCCGGTGTTTCTCTCCCGTGAGAAAAGGGGTAGTGGTTTCTTCTGCAGCTGGTAGTGAGGCGCAAGGGTCAGTGTAGGCGAAGCAGCGGGCAGCGTCGCTCGCTGTGTGGCAGCGTTTTAAGAGCTGGGAAGATGGAGGAGGGTCACCGTGCCTGTCGCAGGAGGGAAAGGATGGGCTTCCTGCAACCTCCCTCGCCCCACGGCTTCCCATCCTGCCCCCGGCCGCGTTAGCTGAAGGCCTGCAGGGACGCAAGGGTCTTTGGGCCCCCGGGTGAGGCTGGGCAAAGGAGTAGTTAGGTAATTTGGGCCCTCATGGCAATTGCCGCGTTCCCGTCCAGGTTTTAATGGTATATCGTGTGACCGTGGAAGACACCTGCCTCATGATCTGACAGGGTTGTCACGAAGGTTTAACGAGTGGACAGAAAATTTTTAGAAGAGTAAATGTTCCATAAATGGGTTTGCCATCGTTAATTACAATGTGGAGCTACTGCTTATTTTTCTTGTTGGGAAAGATTTTTGTTGCCTTTGCTCAACCATTACTAGTGTGCCGCAGTTAGTCGCCTTTATTTATGGTAGTCGCTCAGTGTATGGGGGCCGGGGGAGGGAGAGGTGAAACAAGCTAAGCCAAGAGACAGCTTAGGCTTTGTGAGAGGAATCCATCCACTGTCGTGCTGTGATTCTCTAGGTAGTAAAATGTACTGTGCATGAGAATTCTTTTGATATATTATTTTCTTCAGAGTTTTTCTTTTATTATTTTACCCGAGAAAGGAAAAAAAGCTCAGTAGGGAGAGCTACCTGAGATATGTAGGGCCCAGAGACCTGAGTATTGGACTTCAGTCCCGCCCCTCACCCGTGTCTCAACCCAAATGTTATTCCTGGATTTGTGACACAAATGACAGCGTTTAGTCAGTCAATAGTTTATGTTATTTAAATGTAAATTCTTGATGAACAATTTAGGAATTGCCTCTAATTTTTTCTTAACCCACTTGTAGGCTGGAATCCCAGCACTTTGAGAACATGAGGTAGGGTGATCACTTGAGGGCAGGAGTTTTTAAGACCAGCTAGACCCTGTTTCTGCCAAAAAAGAAAAACATTTCATTTGTAACTGCTGCTAATCGGAGTTTATATTCAGGACAACTCCAATGCTTCCAGGTGGCCATTCTCAATGCTGCTAATCGGAGTTTATATTCAGGACAACTCCAGTGCTTCCAGGTGACCATTCTCAAGTTTATGGCTTAAATAAACTCTATACTTAATCATATTTTCTGAATCTCTTAAGGTTGGCATACGTATCAAGGACAGTAACTACCATGGCACCCGAAGTTTTGCCAAAACCTCAGATGCGTGGCCTTCTGGCCAAGCGTCTGCGATTTCATATGGTTACAGCATTCGTGCTATCCCTGGGAGTTGCAGCTTTGTATAAGGTATGTATGTTTTTTACTTTGTGCCAAAGGTCATAAAGTATGTGTTTTTGGTTGAAAAATCTTTTAAAGAAATCCCCCTTGTAATGTGTTTCCTTCTAACCCTTTCTGCACTCACCTCAGTGTGACAGGAACTATAGCTTGTCGTCCATCTTTAAATGAAACTTGTTAGTTTGCTGGAATGCCATAACAAAGAACCATAGACTGGGTGCCTTAAATTTGCTCGCAGTTCTGGAGGCTAGAAATCTGTTGGCAGGGTTGATACCTTCTGAGGCCTCTGTTGGCTTGTAGATGGCTCCCTTCTTTTGTCTTCACAGGGCCCTCTGTGGACATATATCTGTGGCTGAACTTCTTTTCCTTTCCCTTTCCTTCCTTCTTTCCTTTTTCTGCCCTTCTTTTCATTTTTTTTCCTTCTTTCCTTTTTCTTTCTTTCTTTGAGACAGGGTCTTACTCTGTCAGCCGGTACCTGGGACTGCAGGTACACACCACCACAACTGGCTAATTTTTATATTTTTTGTAGAGATGAGGTTTCAGAGTTGGCCACGTTGTCCAGGCTGGTCTTGAACTCCTGGGCTCAAGGATCCACCTGCCTGGGCCTCCTAAAGTGCTGGGATTACAGTCGTGAGCCACTGCACCTGGCTTGCTGAATTTCTTAAAAGAACATCAGTCATATTGGATTAGGGCCCACCCTAAATGGCCTCATTTTAACTTAGTTATCTCGTTAAAGCCCTTATTTCCAAAAACGTTTAGATTCTGAGGTACTGAGAGTTAGGACTTAAACACATGAATTTTGGTCAAACACAATTCAACCCATTACAGAAGCTAGTATGCAGAGGGGCTCTGCCCCTCTATCCATGGGGGATTGGTTCAGGAGCCCTGACGATACTTTAAATCATCTCTAGAGTACTTATAATGCCTAATGCAATATAAATGCTATGTCAGTAGTTTATACTGTATTTTTAATTTTGTAGCATTTTTTATTTTTTTCCTCAAATATTTTCAGTCCTTGGTTGGCTGAATCCATGAGTGTGGAACGTGCAGGAATGGTCGGCTGATTATGGTTCTGTTTGACACCTTGAGTAATTGTCACAGAATTGTATTTTAACAGTCTCCCTAATGTGGATTTTGTTATGCCTTTTATTTTTAATCAAAGGCTGCATATTTACAACTTTTCCATAAAAATGCTTTTGATAATACATATGTTTATCATTCTTGTCATAATACCCCATGAAAGAATTCAGAGCTTTGCTTTTAAACTCTTTGTACTTAATTTTTGTTTAGTGTTTATATTCTTTACTGGGCTGTGAGCCTCATTAAGGCAGGTACCATGTCTTTTGTTTACTGTGGCACCCTATTGTTGGGTGCTGGACACACAAATAGGTTCTTAAAAGGACCTGTTGAATAAGAGGCAGTGTATAAAATTCAATACGGTGTTAGGTAATGTAGTGTTCCAAGTGCTTTGGAGGACACAAAAGGCGTGTATCTAAATCTCTGTTCTTAAAGAACTTAGAGTCAAGTTGGGGAGGTAAAAAAAAAAAAAAGAAGACATTGCAAGATAGAACATAACTGAAAGAATGGTTTTGGGGGATGTTGTGGGTCACAGTTATTGTGGGTCATAGCTATTTGATAGAGGAGGTAGAATTTGAGCCTTGCAAGTTAGGGCGAGGGACTAGGTCTGGTGGCTCATGCCTGTAATCCTGGCACTTTGGGAGGCCGAGGTGGGCGGATTGCTTGAGCTCACGAGTTCAAGACCAGCCTGGGAGATATGGAGGAACTACGTCTCTACTAAAATACAAAAATTAGGTGGGCATTTCTTTTCTTTTCTTTTTTTTTTTTTTGAAACGGAGTCTCGCTCTGTTGCCCAGGCTGGAGTGCAGTGGCGCGAACTTGGCTCACTGCAAGCTCCACCTCCTGGGTTCACGCCATTCTCCTGCCTCAGCCTCCCGAGTAGCTGGGACTACAGGTGCCCACCGTCATGCCCAGCTAATTTTTTTTGTATTTTTTAGTAAAGATGGGCTTTCACCGTGTTAGCCAGGATGGTCTCGATCTCCTGATGTCATGATCTGCCCACTTTGGCCTCCTAAAGTGCTGGGATTACAGGCGTGAACCACCGCACCCAGCCACATTTCTTGGAAAATTACAAAAATACATGATATGCCTGTGGCCTTAGCTACTTGGGAGGTTGAGGTGAGAGGTTGGCTTGAGCCTGGGAAGCAGAGGTGTCAGCCAAGGTTGGGAGGCGAGGCCAGGTGCAGTGGCTTACGCCAGTTATCCCAGCACTTTGGGAGGCAGAGGCGGGCAGATCACCTGAGGTCAGGAGTTTCAGACTAGCCTGGCCAACATGGTGAAACCCCATCTCTAGTAAAAAAACAAAAAAATTAGCTGGGCGTGGTGGCGGGCACCTATAATCCCAGCTGCTTGGGAGGCTGAGGCAGGAGAATTGCTTGAACCCAGGAGGTGGAGGTTACAGTGAGCTGAGTTCGTACCATTGCACTCCAGCCTGGGCAACAAGAGCGAGACTCTGTCTCAAAACAAAAAAAACAAAAAAAAAAATGGGGAGGCGGAGGTTGCAGTGAGCCGAGATCGCACCACTGCACTCCAGGCTGGGTGATAGAGCCAGACTGTCTCAAAAAAAAAAATGGGGAGAACTGGGAGAGCAAAGAGGAGATGGAACACTGAGAAAGCAGTTAAGTGGACCTAAGCTTTGGTACTCTTTGGAGAGACAAGCACAAAAAATCTTTTGGTTCTTGAGATTCCTGCTGCCTGGCATATAGTGGGCATGAAGTAAATGTTTGTAGAAGGGATGGATGTGATGCAGTTTTTGCTCCTTAGTTTAGCTAAATTTGGGTTCTTGTGTCACAACCAGGAGAAATTAGGCACATGGACACACTGAAGAGTGAGGAGGGCTGAATTTATTGGCTGAAAAGGAACAAATAAAACAGACTCTGGGCAAAGTGAGGGGGTGTCCTGCTGACAGGCCCCCACCTCACAGATTGAATACCAGGCCACCACACAGGAGCTGAAGAGACTAGGGTCCTTCCCACTGCAAAAGGTGCAACTTCTCCTGGCTCCACCCTGTTTACCCCCAGTGTGCCTGTGGCCATTAGCCAAAAAGAATCAGTCCTGAAAGGGCAGGCAAATGTGCAGTTCTCCCTCAGTGTTTTGGGATCTGGGTCCAACAGTCTGGCCTTTCAGCCTTCAGGCTGTTTTTCCAGGACCCTTGGCTGTCTCCTGTCTGTCAGATGGATGACTAAATGAAGTAGGGAGAGTCCAAATTAACCGTACGTGTAATGATGGCCCCCAGCACTTGCGCTTCTGCCTCTTTTTATTTTATTTTTTTTTGACGGAGTCTTGCTCTGTCACCCAAACTAGAGTGCAGTGTCACGATCTTGGCTCAGTGAACCCTCCGAGGCCTCCCGGGTTAAAGCAGTCCTCCTGCCTCTGCCTTCCAAGTAGCTGGGATTACAACTGCCTGCCACCATGCCTGGCTAATTTTTTTATTTTTAGTAGAGATGGAGTTTAATCATGTTGGCCAGGCTGGTCTCCAACTCCTCACCTCATGATTCGCCCCCCTTGGCCTCCCAAAGTGCTGGGAGTATAGGCATGAACCACCACACCCGGCCTCTGCCTCTTGATTTATTACTGGGAAGAAATTGGTAATTCAAGTAGAAGTGAAGTAGTAAAACTGGTCAGGTAAAGGATTCTTACTATATTACTCCTCAGGTAGCATATTTCTGCAGAGGGAGACCCCATGTTTAAAAAAAAATAATAGTAAAGTCACTTAAACTTTCCGTTTTTGTCTTGAATCTTCATTTGTTCTTTCTCTGTTGAACCCCGCCCGCCCTTTGTGTACGGAAACCTCAAACAAAACAAAATAGACACCTTATTCCCCCATTCTTTTCTTTGCAAATTTAGCAATTTCTTAGACTTTGTCTTCCTTTTTATCTGTCACCACCTCCACCCCTTAGAAAATGTAGGGTTTAAATTAAAGGGTGAACGAAAACATGTGTTCTACCTTGTCTTTAGATATTATAATCTGAAATCTAATTTCCAGTAATCTGAAAAATAAACTAATGGATGGTTGCTTTTTAGTTTGGTGTGGCTGATAAAAGAAAGAAGGCATACGCAGATTTCTACAGAAACTATGATGCCATGAAAGATTTTGAGGAGATGAGGAAGGCTGGTATCTTTCAGAGTGTAAAGTAATCCTTGGAATATAAAGGTAATATGGTTATTTGAAGTTACTTAAAAAAAAAAATTCTAATTGTGGTAAAATGCAAATACAGATGACTATCCGTGACTTACGATGTTTGGACTTAAGAGTTTTTGACTTTACGATGGTATGGAAGTGATACACATTTGGTAGAAACCATACTTTGGATTTTGATCTTTGTCCACATGAGCAATAAGTGGCACAATACTTTCGTGATGTGGGGGAGCAGCAATGACCACATCTCCCAGTCAGACACATAATCACAAGGGTAAGCAACTGATGCTGTATTCTGTAGTGCTGTGTGAGATACTCAGTGTTTTGTTATAAGCTAGGCTTTGTGTTAGATGATTTTCTGCAACTGTAGGCTAACATAAGTGTTCTGAGCACATTTGAGATAGGGAAGGCTAAGCTATGATGTAGGTTAGGTGTATTAAATGCATTTTCAACTTAAGATATTTTAAACTTATGATGGTTTTATCAGAATGTAACCTCATGGTAAGTTAAGGAGCATCTGTAATATAAAATTTGCCATCTTAATCATTTTTAATTGTACAGTTTAGTAGTGTTAAGTTCATTCACGTTGTGCAACCAGTCTCCAGAATTCTTCATCTTACGGAATTGAAACTATATCCATTAAGCAACCCATTCACACCTCCACTTAGACCCTGGCAGCCACTGTGTTACTTTCTAAGAATTTGGCTACCCCAGGCATCTTGTAAGTAGAATCATACAGTATTTGTTTTCTTGTGACTGGCTTATTTCACTTAGTGTAATGTACTCAGGGTTCATCCATGTTACAGCATGTGTCACAATTTCCTTTCTTTTTAAAGCTGAATGATCTATTTTAGTTGTGTCACATTGTTATCCATTCATCATCAGTAGACGCTTGGGTTGCTTCCACTTTTTGATTGTTGCGAGTGATACTGTGAACCTAGGCATACAAATATTCCTTCAAGGCCTTGCTTTCAGTTCTTTTGGGATATATTCAAAAGTGGAATTGCTGGAATCATAGGATTTTTAATTTCTTAAGAAACTGCCATACCATTTTCCATAGTGGCTGCACCATTTTACACTCTTTCCATCCTCCCCAACACTTTTTTTTTTTTTTAACAGGATCTCCTTCTGTCACCCAGGCTGTAGTGCGATCATGGCTCACTGCAGCCTCAACCTCCCAGGCTCAAGGGATCTTCCTGCCTCAGCCTCTGAAGAAGCTGGCACTGTAGGCATGTGCCACCATACCTGGCTAACTTCTGTATTTTTAGTAGAGACAGGGTTTCACTGTATTACCTGGGCTGGGCTTGAATTCCTGGGCTCAGGTGATCCACCCACCTTGGCCTCCCAAAGTGTTGGGATTACAGGCGTGAGTCACTGTGCCTGGCATAATTTTGGTATTTTTGATAGTAGCCATCCTAGTAGTTATGAGGTGTTATCACATTGTTTTGATTTGCATTTTCCTGATTATTTGTGATGTTGAGCATCTTTTCATGTGCTTATATGCCATTTGTATGTTATCTTTGGAGAAATGTTTATTCAGTTCTGCTCATTTTCAAATTTGGTTTTTTGTTTATTGGTTGAGTTGTGGTTCTGTATATATTCTGGATATTAACCCCTTATTAGATATGATCTGTAAATATTTGCTCCCATTTCATAGGTTGCCTTTTCACTCTGTTGCGTCCCTTGATGCACAGAAATTTAGATGTCGAATTTATGTTTACTTTTGTTTTATGTGCTTTTAGTGTCATATTCAGTAAGTCTTTGCCAAATCCAGTGTCATGAAGTCTTTTTTATGTGTTCTTCTACGACTTTTATAGTTTTAGCTCTTATCTTTTTAGATCTTTGATTCACTTGAATTTTTGTCTAGGGTGTAAAGAGCTGACTGTATTCTTTTACATGTGGTATCCAGTTTTCCCAAAATCATTTGTTAAGATTGTCGTCTTCCATGGAATGGTCTTGGTACCTTGGTGAAATCATTTGACTCTAAATGTGAGAGTTTATTTCTGGGCTCTCTATTTCATTAGTCTGTATGTCTGTCTTCAGGTCAGTACTACACTGTTTTGATTACACTAGTCTGTTTTATCTAAGATATGTTTCAAGACCCCTCCAGTAGATTCTTGAAACCACAGATAGTACCAAACCCTATATATATTATGTTGTTTTACCTATACATACCTACCTATGATGACATTTAACTCATAAATTAGGCATAGTAAGAGATTAGCAACAATAACAAGATAGAACGATGATAGTGTATAGTAATAAAAGGTGAATGTGATTTCTCAATATCTTGCTGTACTGTCCTCACCTGTTTTTGAACCGCAGTTGACTGTGGGTAACTGAAGTGGTAGAAGGTTAAACCACAAATAAGGGACGACTGCTACACTGTAGCTTTGTAGTTTGCTTTAAAATCAGTAAGTGTGAGCCCTTCAGCTTTGTTCTTTTTTCCCCCTGCCCCGAGAGTGTTCTAGCTATTTGGGGTTCCTTAAGAGTGTGAATTTTAGGATGGATCTATTTCTGTAAAAAATGCCATTGGGATTTTGATAGAAATTGCATTAAATCTGTAGATTACTTTTGGTAGTATGGACATCTTAATACTATTAAGTATTCCAATCCATGAACATGGGATGTCTTCCTTCTTTGTATCTTTAATTTCTTTTAGCAGTATTTTGCATCTTTAATTTCTTTTAGTGTTGCTAATCTCTTACTATGCCTAATTTAAGAGTTAAACTTTATTATAGATGTGTGTGTATATAGGAAAAAACATAGCTATGTAGGGTTTGGTACCATCCCTAGTTTCAGGAATTCACTGGAGGTGCCTTGAAACATATCACCCTGGATAAAAGGAGACTACTGTCATCAAAACAGTGTGTCCAAGGACACACATTTCTTTCCGTACTTTTCCTTTATTTTGCAGTGACGTGTTTCAGTTTCCTTCCTATTTCCGTTTGTGTATATTCTGTATTTTCTTTGTGGTTACTGTGGGGATTGCATGATTCAGATTTGCTAGTTTTTTTTAGCAGTGTACAGGTATATATCTGTTTCATCTAGGTCAGTGTTTAAGTCTTTCATATTCCTGGTTAAATACATTCCTAAGTATTATTTTTGGTGCTATTATAAATATAATTATTTTCTTAATTTCCTTTATTAGGGATTCCTTTATTTCATTCTTGTTGGTGTATAGAAAGAGCTGATTTTTGTATCCTCCAACTTAGCAGAATTCATTTATTCTGACACTTCTGTGTGAGAAATCTTTAGGGTTTGCTGGAGGTAAGATTATGTGATCTGTGAACAGATAGTTTTACTTATTCCTTTCCTTTTTGGGTGCTGCTTATTCCTTCTTGCCTCAATGCTCTGGCTAGGACTTCCAGTACTACATTGAATAGAAGTGGCAAGAGTGGGCATCCTTGTCTGGTTCTAGGTCTTAGAGGAAAAGCTTTCACGTTTTCTGTGTTCAGTATATTAGTTTGTCCTTTTTGGCCATGGTTGGGTTGAAGTACATTCCTTCTGTTGATAGTTTTGATCATGAAAGGATGTTGAATTTTGTCAAATACTTTTTCTGCATTTTTTTGAGATGTGTTTTTTATCCTTCATTCTGTCAGTGTGTTATGTCACATCTATTGATTTGCATATATTGAACTATCCTTGCATCCTAGGGATAAATTCCACTTAATCATGGTGTATGATTCTTTTAATGCACTGTCAAATCTGGTTTGCTAGTGGTTTGTTGAGGATTTTTGCATCTGTGTTCAAGGATTTGGCCTATAGTTTTCTTGTGTGTTTGTCTTTGGTGTCAGGATAATGCTGGCCTTATAGAATGAATGTGGAAATGTTCCCTTTTTCTCACTGTTTTTGGAAAAACTTGAGGAGGATTGGTGCTGGTTTCGTAGAGGTCTGGGCATGGTGGCTCATGCCTATAATCCCAGCACTTTGGGAGGCTGAGAAAGGAGGATCACTATAGCCCAGAAGTTAAAGATCAGCCCGTGCAACATGGCAAGACCCTGTCTCTACCAATTAGCTGGGTGTGGTGGTGCATGCCGGTAGTCTCAGCTACTTGGGAGGCTGAGGCAGGAGGTTCACTCGAGCATGGGAGTTTAAGGCTGCTAGTAAGCTATGATCACACCACTGCACTCCATCCTGGATAACAATATGAGACCCTGTCTCAAAAAATGGTTGGTAGGATTCACCATGTGGTCTTGGACTCTTCTTTGTTGAAGTTTTTGGCTACTGACTAAAAATTCCTATTAGTTATAGACGTTCAGATTACTTTTTTCCTGATCCAGTCTTGGTTAGGTTGTATTTCTAGGGTGGGTGTGGTAGCTCATAAAGCCTCTAATCCTAGCACTTTGGGAGGCCAAAGCAGGTGAATTGCTTGAGCCCAGGAGTTTGAAACCAGCCTGGGCAGCATGGTGAAACCCCGTCTCTACAAAAAAAAAAATACAAAAAATAATGTGTGTGATGGCGCACGCCTGTAGTCCCAGCTACCTGGGAGGATCACCGGAGCCTAGGAGGTCAAGGCTGCAGTGAGCAGTGATTGCACCACTGCACTCCAGCCTAGGTATCAGAGGGAGATGCTGTCCCCATCCCCCGCAAAATTTTCTTTTTTGAGTTGTGTATTTCTGTTTCTTCTAGGTCATCCCATTTGTTTACATGTAATTGTTCATAGCATTCTCACTCCTTTTAGATCTGTACAATCAGTTGTAATGTTTCCTCTGTTGTTTGGTGGTTCTCTTTTTTATTAGTGTGACTAAAGGTTTGTCGATTTGATCTTTTCAAAGAACTGACTGTTGGCTTTGATTTTTCTCTATTGTAATCTATTTTGTTTATCTCTAATATTTACTTCAGCTACATTTGGGTTTAATTCCTCTTTTTCTAGTTCTTAGGTTGATAGTTTTTCTTTTAAAATTTCCTTGTAATTTATTTTTAATTTATTGATAGTCTGTTTAACTGAAACACGTTTGTGGATTTTCCTCTTTTCCTTTGGCTTTTGATTTCTAGTTTCATGCCATTGTGATCAGAAAAGATACTTTGTGTGATTGCCAGTTTTTTAACATTTAAGACTTATTTTGTGACCTAAAATATGGTTTGTCTTGGAGAATGTTCCATGTGCTCTTGGGAAAAATGTGTATTCTGTTGTTAGATGGAGTGTTTTGTTAGGTCCAGTTGATTTATAGTGTTGTTCAAGTCCTGTGTTTTATTATTAATCCTTCTGTCTAGTTCTGTCAGTTATTGAAAGTGGGGTATTGAAGTCCTCCACTGCTATTGTAGAGCTGTCTGCTTCTCCCTTCAATTCTGTGTTTGCTTCATATATTTAGAGCTCTGATGTTTGGTGCATATGTATAATTGCTAGATCTAGAATTAATCTTTTTAAATTATAGAATGTTCTTTTTTGTCTCTTGTAACATTTTAGACTTGGTCTATTTTGTCTGATTTAGTGTAGCTACCCCTGTTCTCTTGGTTACTATATGTGTGGTACACCTTTTTCCACCCTTTCACTTTCAACTTGTGTGTCCTTACATCTACAGTGAGTCTTGTAGACAGCATATAATTGGATCCAGGTTTTTAATCCACTCTGTCGTTGTCTTTTGGTTGGGGAGTTTAATCCATTTACATTTAAGGTTATTACTGATAAAGACACAGTATTGCCATTTTGTTTTCTGTATGTCTTACAGCTTCTTTGTCCCTCATTTCTTTCCTCATTCTTTTATAGGGACATGTTTCAGTCTTTCCTTTTGTATTCAGTATTTTCTTTGTGGTTACCATGGGAATTACATGAAATATGCTAAAGTTATAATGATTTATTTTAAACTTACAACAACTTCAATTGCATATAAAAACTCAACTCCTTTACACCACCCACCCTCTTTTCCTGTGTTACCGGTATCACACATTATGTGTTTGTATATTATGTATCCATTAACATAGACCTATAGTTCTTACGCTTTTGTCTTTTAAATCCTATAAAAGAATTAAAAGTGAATTTACAGACCATTTTTTTTTTTTTTTTTTTTTAAAGAGATGGAGTCTCACTCTGTCACCCAGGCTGGAATGTAGTGATGCAATCTTGGCTCACTGCAACTGCCGCCTCGTGGGTTCAAGCAATTCTCATGCCTCAGCCTCCTGAGTAGCTTGAATTACGGATGCGCCCCACTGTGCCCAGCTACTTTTTACATTTTTAGTAGAGATGGGATTTCACCGTGTTGGCCAGACTGGTCTTGAACTCCTGACCTCAAGTGATTTGCTCCCAAAGTGCTGGGATAATAGGCATGAGCCACTGTACCTGGCACAAACCAAATTTTAATACAAGTTTCTGTATTCTTTGCCAGAGAACTTTATATTTTCACATGACTTTGAGTTACTGACTGGTGTCCTTTTTGTTTCAACTTGAAGTATTCCCTTCTGCATTTCTGTAAGGCAAATCTAATGATAAAACTCCTTTGACTTTTTTATCTGGGAATTTCTCCTTCATTTTTGAAGGACTTTTGTGGGATGTATTATTCTCAGTTGACAGGTGTTTTGTTTGGTTTTTTAAGCTCTCTGCCCTTTTTCTCTTCTGGGACTCCCATAATATCTATATTGGTCTGCTTGGTATAGTCAGATGTCTTAAGCTAGCTACTTTTTTTTTTTTTCTCTTCCAGACTTTTAAAAATTTAATTTTATAGAGATGGGGTCTCACCATGTTGCCTAGGCTGGTCTTGAACTCCTAGGCTCAGGTGATCCTACCACCTTGGCCTCCCAAAGTTTTGGGATTACAGGCATGAGCCACCATGTCTGGCCTGCTCTTCAGACTTGATAACTTCAAATGATCTGTCTTCAAGTTTCCTGATTCTTTCCTCTGCCTGAGTCTGCTGTTAAATCCCTCTAGTGATTCCTACCCCTTCTGCCCCCATTCAGTTACTGTATTTTTCACCTCCAGAGTGTGTTTGGTTTTTAGAAATCATTTTCTCTTTGTTTATATTCTCACTTGTTTATATAATGTCTACCTAATTTTGCTGAGTTGTCCACATTCTCCTTTAGCTCATTGAGCATTTTTTAGATAGTTCTTAAGTTTTTTAGAGTAAGTCAGCAGCTTCTGTTTCTTTAGAGTTGGTTTGTGGAGATTTGTTTCTTTCAATCGTTCGTGTTTCCGTATTTCTTTATGTGCCTTGTGATCTTTTGTGAAATTCAGGCATTTGCAAAACCAGCTACCTCTCCCTGTGCACACTGACTCTGTGCATGGAAAGGCCTTCACTGATTAGCGCACCATAAGGCTTGGTGTCCGCTCAAACTTTTTCTGGGGATGCCATCTTCTCTGGGCCTGTGCATATGCATTAGTTTTAGTTTCCTCCTATACACAGCTGCGTTTAGTTTTTCTTAGTTTTCCTGAGTTTGCCTCCAGCTTCCTCTTGGAGTCTTAGCTGTTCTGTTGTATTCTTTTGCCTCTGCTCTCTTGCCCACAGGTTTCTGTAGGTTCCCCTGCAGCTCACTCATGCCATGGTACCCATTATTGCTTTCAGCTCTTTCCAACCTCCTGTCCAAACTATGCCATTGTTCCCATTAGCACTCTGATTCAGGCCAGCTCCATACAAACCAGAACATTGCAGGTGTTTCATTCTTTACCTTATGTCTTAAGGGAAGAGACAGGGTAGTTTTCTTCTGACTGTATTGCACTGAGGAGGGCATTTGGCAAGAGTGAGCAAAAATGCCATGAAATTTCCTGCTACTTTGAGTGTGACTTTTTCTTGTTTAGGTGGTTCCTTTGGTTGCTGCTCAGCTGATTTCTAGAGTTCTTATAAAGCTAAACATTTTTAAATTTTTGGTCCATATGTTTATTATTTTTTGTCGGGGTTTGGGGACCTGGGGCTTCACAGTCTTATCTTGCTGACATGAAACTACTTTCTATGTTTAAAATAATTTTTATAGGTTATGCTATTAATTGCTAGATTGGCATTATGAATGTTACTCTTTTAGAAGTCACTGTTTAAAAAAAAAGTATTTGGGACAGTATAGTTTGTTAGGTGGGTGTCCACGAGTGACTAGCTGGCTTTCCATAGGTCTGGTTTGGTCTGTTGTATTCACAAGTCCTTATGCCTCATGGACAGTGTGAATTAAAGTTCTATATCTAGAAAAGGACTGACTGTTGTGCTGAGGAAAAGTCATCTAAATTGATTTGATAGTATGTATGAAGTACCTGATGAGACTTCCTACTCTGGAATCTTATGTGTATATTTAACAAAAAAGAACAATGTAAAGTTTCTTTTTGACACTTCAGTCTGGGTTTTTGCCTTGTAAATGAGTTTGCTGTGACACAGAGAATATGAAACTGCTATTTTGGCAGTATTCCTAAATAAGCATTTCAGTTGCACTATATATATGTGGGTTACATCCCAATAAACCTTATATGTTAGAATATCGTTAAGTCAAAAATGCATGTAAGACCCCAGAAAATCCATTAGAAAGTCAAAAAATTGTAAGTCAAACCATCATAAGTTGGGTATCATGTGTATTAAGGAAAAAAGATCAAGAAAATACTAATGGTTATTTATAATCTTATCTGCTTTGAAATTTTCAGAATTTACAGGGAGCATGCGTTTTATAATCAGAAGATATTAATAGGCTAAATTTGTTAGATTTTTACCATTTTTAAGATGTTTAAAAACCTATATGAGAGAACATACTTGGAGACAGGAACAAAAATATGGCTTGGAACAGAAACAATATGTGGCTTTAAGGGGGAATGGCGGTGGGGTGGGGGCGGTGGTGGGCGTAGAATTGAGGAGAAGGAAAAAAGAATTTGTTCAATGCACACAAGCAATGACAGTAAGGTGTGGTATGCCCAAAATGGAAAAGAGGCTATTCAGAGTGGTCAGGGAGCTTAAAGGAGCTTAAAGGAGAGGGAAACTTGGAGTCCAGTTAGCCTGAACTGTGCTTTTTCTGTGGCTAAGGGTGAGTGATCAAGGTGTGAAGTCTACTAGTAGGAATAGACCTCAGCTGATCCTCAAAGATGGTGAGTATTGAGAGAGTGTTTATCACTAACTTAGCCTTTGTGTTTCTCTTCACAGAATTTCTTCAGGTTGAATTACCTAGAAGTTTGTCACTGACTCCTGAACTATGACACATGAATATGTGGGCTAAGAAATAGTTCCTCTTGATAAATAAACAATTAACAAATACTTTGGACAGTAAGTCTTTCTTAGTTTTTAATGATAATGCAGGGCACTTAATAGCATCAGAATTGGTTTGGGATTTAACTTTTTATGAAGCTAACTTGATTTCCGTGTTCTTTAAAATTTCATTGTTCTAGCACATCTTTAACTGTGATAGTTTGTCTGTTTCTTTGCAGTTACTTGGTCTTGGGCCATGGATTAAAGTGTTCTTCATGAGCCTGTAAAACTACTGTACTGTGGGCTCTAAGAAGAGAGAGAATCCTAATAAAATCTATCCCTTGGCCTTCACTGCCACTATTTGGTAGCTGTGCCACCACCAGATAGTTGAAATAGGTAATTCAAATGTAGGGTTTCTTACTCAATATTGCTTTATTAATAACAAGCTAACAGTATGTAATAGAATTTGGATATATATCTAATCCAGAAAAGGTTACTTAATTAGAATTGAGTAATGTCAAAAAAAAAAAATTGAGTAATGTCTGCTAAATGACAAGCAAAGTATGGTACTTTTTCAGAGGTCTTTTTAGGACTTCATGTTTATTGCGAGCAAAGTGATACTGGAGAACTTCAAAAAACGACGCTTATTCAAAGCTAATTTAATCAGTAACTTTATTATAACAAAATCTGTATATTAACCCATTTAAACTCGTGTAAAATTCAGTGATGTGAGCTGTATTAAACCCAGGTATTAGAGAAAATTTGCATTGTAAAACCTGGTAACAATAGACATGTATGGGTGGTCAGTAATTCAAGGATACCTTTTAAACAGTTTTATATAATTCATATCAATATGCAAAATTGCCATAAAAGATACAAGGATTAATACATATTTACAGTTTTAGAAATACTCTTGAGGTTGACAGCTGTCACTTTTCTAAATGAGTTATTTACAGAACAAACTGAAACAGCCATTTTTCATAGTCAGAATTGTTCTTTAAATCTTGCTTTCCAGTAACAATTATGTAGTGACTTCTTATGCCCAGCATGTGAGAGTTGAAGATCAGTGGGTGTTGGGCATGGTGGCTCACACCTGTAATCCCAACAGTTTGGGAGGCGGAGGTGGGAGGAATGCTTGAACTCAGGAGTATGAGACCAGCCTGGGCAACATAGCGAGACCTCATCTCTAGAAAAAATGTAAAAAATCAGGTATGGTGGTGTAGTCTCAGCCGTTTGGGAGGCTGGAGTGAGATCCCTTGAGCCTGGGCAGTGAGCTTAAGCTACAGTGAACCATGACTGTTCCACTGTACTCTAGTCTGGGTGACAGAATGAGACCCTGTCTGTCTCCAAAACAAGTAAAACCTGTGGGCATTTAAAATTGCATTATCTTAGCATCTCAAAGTTGTAGGTAACAAGCTGTAGCCCCAAATTTAAGTGTAATCAGCGAACATGTTCTAAGTTACTGGACTGTAAGATATTTACTGAACATTGAAGACATCTTGGTAACCCAAGATCTTGAGTCAAACCCATTCTTAGGTGCAAAATATTATTAGACACTGGGAATATCTTCATGCTTTATCAAGTCAATTCCACAGAATAAACGAAATGGACTGGTATAATTATTAGCATTAATATTGGGGTTCTTGTGTGCTCTATGGCATACCAGGGAGTTCCCACTATGTATGTTTTGTTTATGGAACTAGAGAAACTCACCTGAGCACTTTGGGACTGGATTCAATATAGGACAAAGGATTTACTCAAAGTTTGCTTAGTAAAACACAAACTGGAAAAACACTTTTTCTAAAATGTACCTGGACAGTAATCAGACTGTTTTGTAAATTTTGGTAAAATGCAGACTTCATAGAAAATACACATAGCAGCTTTCAAAGAACAGCATTGCAGTTAAGTGACAAATGTAATAAGCCACAAAGTCCTAAGCATTTCATTTAAAGAATCCTAGGCCTTTGCAGACCAAAGAGCATGAGGCAAATGTGGTGACTCGGCCCAAAAACATATGAAACTTCTTTTAAGTTTTAACTCTGGCTCTCCATTGTAAGGCCTGGCCACATTCTATGATGGAACAGAGTTAATAGATCCAAATTAACAGTAGAAAATTTTGCAAGTGTCGTGGAGCAAAAAGAAATGCATCCTTTGTATGTGGTAAGGGACCTGCTAATCATTGTAAGTGGGAAAGGAACACGTTTTTGTCACTTTGAAGTATCTTTTAGAGGTAAGGATTTAAATAAGGAAACTGTTGGCCTTGTGTCCATATCAGATGTTAGAGCTGCCTAGGCTTTTTAAAAAAAAATGCAGCCCTGTATGGTGGCATGTGCTTGCAGTTCTAGCTACTTGTGGGTTGAGGTGGGAGGATTGCTTGAACCACAGAATTTGATGTCAGCATGGGTAATGTAGTGAGACCCTGTCTCAAAGAAACCCAAAAACTAAATCACACAAGTAGGAATCAATACCTCAGAGGGGACTCAAGGAAACCCTTTCCTCAGGGCTTTATTTTTCACCATGGTAAATTTACTAAGGAAGACCTGAGCAAAATGCGGATCAACCAAGTAATGGTATGTTTTAACAGTGGAGGGGGGAGGTTCGGCAGCCACCACAGGGCATGGTATTTGCATGGAAGAACAGCTAGGGGCCAGGTGACAAGATGTCTTTGTGATGTAGTCCACAAGTCTGTTGTACTGTTGCTCTGACAGTCTCTCTCGGACTCCATCTACCTAGGATCCAAAAATAAAGATTAGTTGCCAGACCCTTATGAGAGTTCCAGAACAAAATTAGTTCTTTTGCCTTGATATATTTGTACATTATGCCTTTAAGGTCATCTATTAAAGCCATTAATCCAAAATGTTTCCTTTTTTCCTCTGAGATACGGCAATGATAACAATGCAATTTTAGCAGTGTAACAAAAGTTGTGCATGAGACTTAGGACAGCCTCCTTTGAATAAGCATTTGGTATTGTGTAAAATTCCCATGTTTGAAGTTGACGATTTGATAACATTCTACTCACTAACCATTAAAACATCTGTCATTGCTCTGTAGCAACCAGCCCAAGAAAAAAGGAGAAAAATCTTTCCTCCACATAAATCTATTCAACATTAAACTCAGCACTGAAATAAAAGCTCTGTTTGCCTAGCTCCCCAAACCTCTTCAGATAGAACATCTTAAAGTGGAGAACACCTCTTTCAAACCAGTGGCTTTGGACAGAGCATTAAAAAACCTTTTGAACTGTAACATTTTCTGCTTTTATAAATCCTAGGATTTAAAGCCAGAGAAAATAGAAAAACTGGGCAGCGGAAGGGGAAATTTTTATGGAAAAAAGAGGACGCAAACTACATTTATGGTTCATAAAAGTCTGGCGCATCTTCAGTGGAACACAAATAGAACTGAGATATACTAGGTTCTTCAGTGAGATTTTCTGAGAAAGCGCTCATCAGATCATTCAAAGGCAGCTGAAGCTGTAAATTCTTCCCACCCTGAAGTCCTTTAGCTATCTAGTGTGTAGATCAAGTGGAGTGGGAAGTTTGCAGTTGTAAGCCACTAATTTGTGAATCTCAGGTAGCCACCAAACTTTCTGTGGTTTTTGCCTACTGAACATTGGCAAGACTACTCTGGAAGAAATGGTAATGTAAAGACTTTCTAGTTCTGTGTGTGGTCCAGTAACAATGCTATCAAAGTGTCTTAACAGCTGGAGAAAGTCCGTGTGATGGCACAGAGATAGTAAAGGGGCTTGCTAGAGAAATAAGTAAGGAGTCCCTTAGAGTTTGGATCTTGTGTTTTTAAGCTTGGGGAAAAACGGTCCCCAAAGATTCACTAACAGATGAAAGCTCTGCACCACCAGGCAAAAGCCAGAGCTCTGATATCTTTTGATGGGGCCAGAATTCATCTGGAAAGCTTTGAATACACAAAAAGTTTTAATTGCTCCTCCTGAACAGCAGCACAGGAAAACCCGTGTTGTGAAAGGAACCCAGCCAAGGAATAAATTGACCTTCTGACTCATTTTGAGCCTCTCATAAGGGATTTCAATAATGTGCCAAGCATATTAAGCAATTATTACCCCTAAACTGGTTGCATTTAACCAAGAAAAGCAAATGCTGACTTAAAAAAAAAAAATCTCAATCCTGCCATATTTAAATGTACTGCATGATGTCATCTACAAATTAATTCCTTCCAAAATTCAAAGGAACTGTGTTTCCTAGCATCTAAGGCAAAAGCTAAAAACCAGAAAGTCATTTATAGAAGATCTTAAAATACTGCTTTTAGTCTTCACTGGAAGTGTTCACAGCAGACAGGCTTCCTTAGGTCTGTGGATTATGTTGGGATGCACTAAAAGCTCAAGAAAGCTCCCTGAGAAGACAGCACTGCTGGCTACCCTCCCCCACCCACTCATGTTGAAAATACTCCGGATGACAGCAGTTGGGAGGGTTTAGTCTCAAAAGATGCTCTGCAGCTTGAGTTTTCTTAGGGGTGAGTAGGAGAGGTTGGGGTTACAGACACAGGATTATGGCAGCAGTTATTCCTATGAAGTCATTAACAGGAATATTAATGAGAGAGAAAGTAGAATAGAAAAAGCAGAATGTGGAGGCTGATGGTGCACTGGCCCATCCACCTTCCAGCCAGTGCCTGGCCTTGGCTGTGCAGGCACAGTGCTCCTGCTCTCAGTCATGTCTTCCCACCTCTGTTTTAGGCATTCCTTAATCCCAACCCTCTTTCAGCCCTGGACAGCAATGGAAAATCAGTGTTGAAAATGGTATCCAGAGCTTCAGTGCTGCTTCCTCATTCCACAGTCCCAATAATCTTGTCAACTTTTAGGAGTGGTGACTCCAGATACTATCTCAACCCCTAGGGAAACAGGTCTGTTTCCTTCCAGCCTATGATGATTCTCCACAATACCTGCCTCAAACAAAAATACGAGAGAAGGATCAACAGTTGAAGACAGTTCAACAGCAAAAGAATCTCCAGTCTCAATAGTTTAAGATCTGAAATATTTCCCAAGCAGCTAAGGAATAATGATGGTCACAGGGCCTTGGAGGTTTCTCATTAAGGACTAAAGACTTAATTGTAATGATATTATCCCTTGCCAAATCACTGCTGCTTTATTGTCAACTGATCAGAAGATTTTGGCAGATCTAATAAAGGCAGCCTGGACATCTGACCTCTGTTTATTCCCAGAAAGTCATCAACTTGAAGGAGCAATGTAGTCCTGGTGCCAAACCCTAGCTTAAAGCCTATGATCATGATCCAAGAAACTAGAGAAATCTTAGAGTTGTTGTGGTTGGCTGCTTTCCATCTTCTCAGATAATTTTACCCAAACAGTGGTGTGAGGGAGATACATGCCCCCATCGCAGGAAGAGAATAATGAAAGGAGGATCAAGCAGAACCTACTGGGGGCAGGTTTGCTGTCCTTTGCTGGGGCCACTCAGTGCCCAGGTTAGGACCTGCAGACTCCAGTTTGCCACTGATCCACCACCATCTTGCTGTGTGGGAAAAAGATGTCTGTTTCTTACGTAAATAATTAGGGTCTTATGGATCAGGCCATCATTCAAGGAGGAAGAACACAGAGCAGTTTTCCAGTGGGTGCACCTGTTTACCCTAGGCTGGACTACAGGAAGCTGGGGTCTTTCTGGTCGGGGCTCAGCTCTGACTCCTGACACCCAGTATGCCTTACCTGCGCATCTGTTCCACATTATGCAGGCCAGGAGCCAGCCTGGAGCTGCCCTAAGAGCCTTAAGTATCATCCCCAGGGGGGGATTCTATGGTACTTACGGGGTGGGAAACCATCCTGTGGGAAAGAACACAGCCACAGAGTACAAAGCAGTGGATTTGAGAGAGAGAGACCACCTCACAAAATGTTGACCCTTGAAGTCACCAGGTTTGGGGATAGGGGACGGAGTGGAGAGTCTTTTTTCATGATGCCCCTTGCTCCTGCAGTGGTCCTCTCCAGCACCCACAGACCTCCAACACCCTGTGGCCAATTGGAGTCCTCAGGCAGTTAAGGACCTGACTTTAGGCTTTCAGACCAGGGGGCCTCCTTTGTGGAGCAGTTGCTGGGAATTGCTGCCCCAATCCTGGCCCTTCCTGTACCAACCCACTCATTTTGTAACTCCACTGTCCTGTCCATCGAGCACCCCAGCCCCATGACGGTCAAGCCAGATTAGCCTTGTTCAGCTGACATGGTGACTTAGCCCCAGACCTTGAGTCCTGCTGGCCGCCTGCTGGGCTCTCCTGTACAGGGCTCATGTGCATATCTGGATGGGGGCTTCCCAGTGCCCTTTTGCAGTGCCCCTCCGGCCTCCACACTCCCTCTCTGGGTAGCAGCTCTCCTTGGTCTCCAGCAGCCACTCAAACCTCCCTGGCAGCTAGTCTTGTTTGCCCTGTTTTCTGAAACGTACCTCCACATCACAGGCCACTCTTGGCTGCTTCAGCTGCACTGTGAGTAGGCTGTTCTGCTTGCTGTCCTGTGCACAGTCGATTTCTGTGACGGGGAAAGCCTGCTGCTGTGTGTCCTCACTGACACTCACCACGAAGAGCACTTCTGATGTCAGCAGCAAGCACCCTTCATGCTCCTGGCCTGAGCCCCTCACCAAAACCACATCCAGGGCCATGTGGACTTCTGGTCTGCCCAGAGACTGAAGCATTTTCCTGTTTAAAAGGAGAAAAGTGAGGCCAGGGGCCAGCTTTGAAAAGATGGTCACTTACCAGCGCTCATTATTTACCAATGGGGCAACCTCCCCAAGGGCAAAGGGCCCTCACCAATCCAATTACTCATTTTAGCTTGAAATGTAATTGTCAATTCTCAAACACCGATTCTGGTTAACAGAACCTGCTTCCTCCTGGGAATAAAGATTTCCCTTGGTTTTGCTTAGCTCCTTTTCTCCCCATTAGAAATAGCACCTCTAATTAGAGTGCTCATTCCACAGGGAATCTCAGGCCCTCTAGCAAGACTGGGCTTCTCTGCCAATGTATGACCTTCCTTGAGTGGTTAGGTATGGAGCAGAGGAGTTGGGCAGCTAGCCCCAAACCTGGCAGTGGCAGCCTCTTCCTGTCCCTCTACAGTGCTCTTGTGCTGCCTGAGATGCCAGTGCCAACAATGGCTACTCCTGGGCTCCCTGGAAGTGTGGCCCATTAGCTTGAGAGCAAGCCAGGAGCTATTAACATACAGTATGGATGTAAAGTTGAGCAAGTATCTCAATAATTTTACCAGACATATTTGACATGGCTGTTTGGAGCCTGGTCAGCATGTAGATCACTTGGCTGATAGCGCTGTTTGGGAAGCTGAGAAAGTCCAGCTCCATGTAAAATACCTGTGGTAAGAGAAGCAAGGGAGTTTTACTACTTGTTTTCTGGAAAACAGTTTCATGCTGCAATGATGTCATCTGCTCAGAGCCATCCATAAAATGTTACAGATCCAAAGTGATGTCACATCTTTGGAAGCAAGTGTATAGATCATCTTTAAACATTACAATGCTCTTAACCTTGGTGATCTTGCATTAGAAAATTAAAATATGAATGTGTTACACAGTCCAAGCATAGACCAGCAATTAGAGGAAGCAAAAACACTGAAAGTAGCTGGTCATGAACAATAGCTTAGACATCATTTGTAATTGATACGTTAAAAAAGTCTAGCTAGGTCTGGTATGGTGGCTCATGCGTGTAATCCCAGAACTCTGGGACATCAAATCAAGGTGGGAGGACTGCTTGAGTCAAGGAGTTAGAGACCAGCCTGGGAAACAAAGTGAAACCCCCATCTCTACAAAAAATAAATAGTGGTGCGTGCCTGTAGTCCTAGCTACTCCGGAGGCTGAGGTGGGAGGATCACTTGAGCCCAGGAGTTGGAGGCTGCAGTGAGCTATGATTGTGTCACTAAATGCCAGCCTGGGTGACAGCAAACCCTGTGTCTAAAAAAAAAAAGTCTAGATTGTTAGTTAGCTTCCTTAATACTTCTGTATCTGTGCTAAGGCTAGTCAAAAAATAAACACACAGATACATACAAAGGCACACCCTTTGCCTAGATACACTATTTAAATGCTAAGTGACTTAATTCAGCTGTTAAACACGAATCCATGTACATTTATGAGTGCGCTTGGAGCCTCTGGTTTATGACATGCTCTCCCTGGTGCCAGCACCAAATGAGGGCACCCAGCAGCAGCCACATAGGCCTTTACAGAGACTCTCCAGAACCAAAGATGGTAGAGCGTGTGTGCTTTCTGAGGGCTTGTAAATGTTTATAAACGATGCAGTCATTAGACTAAGAATTAGTGGTTTGTAAAACCTTCAGTTCGGTAATAAAAGTTTTACAAGAGTGAGGGAAACCAAAAAGGCCATGTGAAGCTCTGCTGTAAGATCTTCTTACATAAGGGAGCATTCTTCAGCCCTGGGAAACACAGTGAGGGACAATGGCATTTTCAAAACCAAAAGAATTTATGAGGTATGACTTGACTTTACCTCACTGGAGTCCGTATCATAAGGGAGTTTAACTTTCCCCACTTACAGGTTATAGCACATCTTACTGTCAGTTTCCCTGTGAGTGAAAATGTCATTCACAGAAGGAGAGGGAAATGAGGGGGGCGAGGAGGGGAAAGCGAAGAGGAACACATGCTGGCGTCTGTGTGGTCTCTTAAAGGATGCTTTCCGGATGGCTGCCTGAAGTGTGGGCACTCATTCATCTCCACTCCCTTCCTTTCAGACGCTGTTTTTATGCCCTGATCTAGCTGCCTCTTGTCAGGCCTGCTGAGGAGCAGGATGCCTCCCTTGAAACACATCCCGTGGGCTTTATGGCCAGATGTGGATGCAGACACAGTGTGCTTACATGTCTGACAAACGGGAGGGTGCTTCTGTGGTTTGTGATACTAGCTAGACAGCCTGCTTCATGACCAAAATGATGACACCAATTTTAGGTAAAATGGTAACCGTTCCAGCCACAGGTTTATAGAAAGTCACTTTAATGTGCTCTGCCACAAATGCAGAAAATAAGCCTGGGAGGAGGTGCTTCCTTTCACAGGCACCCATTACTCGTGTGCACACTGTTGCACGGGGAGAGGCCCTGGCACGCCCATCCAAGTGCAGGTAGTGCCGTGCGCCCATGCACTCCACAGCTGTCTGCTTGCGAAAGGGATTTTAGTTGCAGACCCTTTGTTTCTGCCCCGGCCTGACTGCGAGCAGCAGGATGGTGTCTGTGGGTGAGAACGCCACCCCAAACCCAAAGATCCATGTGCACATCCACACTCTTGTCTCATTCTCTACTGCTTCTTAAAGTTATCTTCCCACAACCTATCACTCCTTCCACATTTCTCATAGGAGAAAGTGTTAATTCTTTTCTCTGTGGTATTCTCCATTCTGCCCTCAACCTCTAAACTGGTCTATCAGGTGTACTGTAAAAAGATTCTGTGACATATAGACTGAAACTAGTAACTGGTTTCCTGATTTTACGGTTTTATTATTAGTAGTAAAATTCTACTCTGTGTAAATAAGCATAGAGAGGTAAGAAAGATAGCCACTATTTATTTATCTTTTACTCCTCTACCACGTGAAAGGTTACACTATCTTAGGGAACCCTTGGTATAATCATGCAAATCACTAACGTCTGGGTTGGCCTGATGCGTTTTCCACCAACTTACCGTAACCAGTCTGTGACACCAGCTCAGCAGCTCCTCCGATGGGCTTTGTGAACACCCCCATGATTCCTTTCCCCACACCTGAGATGACACCCTTGGCCTTGTGTCCTGCTGAAGCATGTGCCTCAGATGTTTTCTGGAAGTTCTGCATCGGCTGATCGACTATACCAGCGATTGCACCTGGAATAACAAAAGCCCTCAGTAAGGACAGAGGCTTAAAATTTTTGGAAAATGAAAGGCTCCATCTGGAACACAGTTTTATCTGGGTTGAAAATGAGTCCCCACCCTCATTATAAAGGTCTTTACTACCCATTTATTTACCAGTTATCTAAGTACACCAAGGGCAGTAGACATTTATTATTGTCATCAAAGCACGATATTCAGATGGAGTTTGGTCCACACAGTCAGGATCTGTGAAGTTTAGTTCAGAATTTAACAAACCTGTCAGGCTATTCAGTGTCATCCATACATCTTTCCTCTGAAGTCAGGCAACACAGTTTACAGAGAGGAGCTAACAATTCCTCAGGAGCAGGGAAAGACTGTTTAGCCCAATACATTTGCACCGATTCAGGAGGATGAAAAACTGGAAGGGGTTAAGCCCCTTTCTAACTCCCCACTTTTAATAATAATCATAACAATCATAATTTAGTAGTATTAATACTTAAGAGTAATTATTGATACAGTAATTATTATTTTGATTATAGGTAATCTATCTGGAATGCTTACTAGGTCTGGGGACTGTGCTAAGAGCTTTATTTGTATGAGATCATTTGATCCTCATATTCCCAGGAGTCAGACATTGTTTTTATCCAAATGTGGACACTGAGGCACAGAGGTTAAGGAGTTTTTCCCAAGGTCACACAGCTGTTAAGTGTACAGAGAGTGTGAGTCACAGCATAGCTCTTAACCACCAAGAGATTCGCTTATCCCATCTATAAAACAGGCTCTTCCTCTTTGCCAATCTTGGAAAACCTTTCTCTCTCACTTGAATTGAGGTTTGGCCACTTACTCTTCACTTAGAATAGCGACCAAAACCCCTCGGGGCTCTGCTCCCACAGCTGTAGCACAGGGCATCCATCTCCTGCACTGAGCCTGAGGCAGTTAAGATGAAAGGAGCCCCTCAGGCAGTCCTGTAGATAGGGCCCCTTTGCTACTCCTGTTTTGAGAGGCCAACTGTAAGAGCTAGAAAAGCCTCACCATTCTGATTTTCTTTCATGATGGAGTGGAGGGCTCCCTAACTCAGAAAGAAGGGAAAATTTCTTTACAATTCTTGACAGAATTCTCTGTTTTCAACTCAAAACTGCTAGGATTGATGAAAATGCTCTGATCCCTGGTAGAAATTTTAGTGCACATCACGTCAATTGTAAAGGGAATGTTTTTCATGGACTCCTTTCCTCTAGGTTTTGACAGAGACATTTAAATTTATGCATTGACAGATTCAGAATGACCTGAGGCAACAGGCCTGTTTCCCAGCCTAGAGTCGTGCTGCCAAACCTTATACAGAAATGGCAAGAGTGAGCAGAGGAAGCTGCTCCCGGCAGGCCCAGGCCACCCCAGCTATCCAGAGTGAGGGTCACTCTTTCAGCATCACAGCTAGCCAGGCCTGGCATTCGGCTGGGAGCGCCCCTCATTTGCCATTGACGCTCCACTCCATTTGGAAGATCAGAAGTCAGAGTGGCCACACTGAGGGACAGGGAGGAACCCTGGGTCTTCTCTTCCAGTCACCTCAGCAGATTATCAAAGTGAACAGCATCAAATCAAAGAGTGGAGCCTGGGGCCAGCTGCAGTCACCCGCACAGGGTGCTGACAGCCAGCTGCTCCATCGCACGCAGGTATCAAGTGAAGCTCCCTCTGTTCTGCTCCTCCGTTTTCTCCGGCCACAGTGAAGGCTCCAGTTACTGTGGCTTTGACAGATAGGACGATTTGGGCAGCCCCCCCAAAAGTGGAAAGCCTGAGTCCCATGACAAGGTGTTAGATTCTGAGAGTCAGAGAGGGAGCTGTGGAACCACCTGCCCTGGGCTCAGCAGCAAACCTTTGAGGGGGAAATCTGGCCTGTCACACCAACTCCTCACCAGCCACCAGGTGCCTTATCTACCTCTGTGCTCACAAGCTGGAGAACAGAGAGGCTAAGAGACCAGCAGTCATTTCATGGTCCCTGCAGCCCTGCTTTGAGAGAGGCAGCCTCTCTCAGAGCCTGGAATGGCTCTCCTCTGAAGTATATCCTCTGAAGTAAATCCCACAACTGGTAAATTATGGACTGTCACAGACTCAAACTCTGCTTGAAGGCTTTCAGGAGTGGAAACTGATCCCAAGACTTGTCTGCTGGCGTTAGGCCCACAGGGTGGGCGGCCACATGGAGATGGCTGTGATCTGATGAAGCCAGTGAAGAGAGAAGAGCGTGCCTGGGAGGGGTTTCCAGGACTGAGTGAGTGCTGCACCCCACAGGACACAGGAGCTATTGCCTGTTGTGCCTTGGAAGGTGGAGGAGGAGGAAGGCCTTCATTGTGGAGCAGGAAACCACCACACCTTCCCTCACCTCTTTCTGTGACTTGCTTCTAAGCCTTGGGCAGAAACTACTTGGTCACTGAGCTATGCAAGTTCCTTGTGATGCATCTATTTTGATGCTGCCTTTACCATGTGGTGTAATTTTGTTTCTGGCATTTTTTTGTCACACTATCAGAAGGACAGGCATAAGATGGTATACCACGCCACAGCTCGCCATTCCAGAAAGAAACGAGATGCATAGAGTATACTGCGCATTCCAGCTCAGTGCTTCTTTTTTGACCAGAACAGATGAGCAAACCAACAAGGAAGCACTTTGCCTGTCATTCCTAAATTCCGCACTGACTATAATACACACCAGTCAGTAAATGGCAGATGGTGGTCTTAAGGGCAGTCTCTTGGGATATGCAACTCTTGAGTCACTCCCTCGGAGGGGACTTTTCTGATTCACCTGGCGGAGGCCTGTTTTGTTGGGATTCCAGATGGTATAGCTAAGAGTGCCCATGAAGAGAGAGGAGGTGGTCTCTGGGGAATCCAGCAGTGTGTCACAAACCAGGAAGCATCCCAAAAGAAGTGGGAGTCAGAGGAGCAATTCTTGACATCCTGACTTTGGTGTTCATGAGAAGGCATCAGGTCTGGGAGGAAATGCAGAATGCAGTTGTGATGCGGAGCTGCATATCCTTTCTCAGTGCAGGCTCCAGAGTGTAGTAGAAAGTGTGGGTGTTGGGGAACAGATCTGGTAAATGTGGGCAAGGCTGATGCCAATACTGCAGGCTAAACAGTTTTTCCAAAAGCCGTTGCTTTTGGAAAACTGTCATGGAGCTCATCCAAAAGCCTCGGCGGCATCTCTCAGCCAGCAGACACTTTTCCCTGCTGACCTGAGGCAGTGCGGCTGGGCGTAAATTAAAGACTTGCTTTAATTTTCAAGGGCCTCATAATGCTCCATAGGGTTCCCATGAGGGTGAAGCAGAGTCAAGAAGGCCTCCTGAACCCATAAACATTTGGGGGAAATGTGTTTTTCCTACACTGGAACTTGAAATTGTTCAATCTCCCCACATCCTTATGGTTTCCAGGCCTGGAGCTCCACAGGAGTAGGCGACATGGTGGAAAGGCCCGTGCTCCTGTCCCTGCTGGAGGTTTGACCTGGCTAAGTCACTTTACCTCATCCAAAGTTGTGAAGCTGTGAAGGGTTATGAAGTTGTGAAGGGTTGTGAAGATCAAATAAGATGACACCTTTGAAAATGCTTTGCCAACTCTAAACTTTTCCTTTAATATATTTTTATGAACTGGGTCCTTGACGTTTCTGTCTTTTTGAAGAAACTGAGCAACTAGAATATTTCACTGGCATGGGTTTAAAACTATTATTATTACTGTCATTATTTTGAGACAAGGTCTCACTCTGTCCACCAGACTGGAGTGCAGTGGTGCAATCTCAGCTCACTCCAGCCTTGACCTGGGCTCAAGCAATCCACCTCAGCCTCCTGAGTAGCTGGGCCCAAAGGCATGTGCCACCATGCCTGGCTAATTTTTGTATTTCATTTTATTTTTGTAGAGATGGGGTTTTGCCACATTGCCCAGGCTGATCTCGAACTCCTGAGCTCAAGCAAGCCACTTGCTTTGGCTTCCCAAAGTGCTGGGATTACAAGTGTGAGCCATGTGCCCGGCCTGGGTTTCAAATTATTATGTGATAATGGCTGTAACTTCAATTAGGCACTGCATTGTATATGGCAATTTCAAACACCATTTCTGGGGAAGAATTAAACGGTGGCCAATCTATAACTTTCCAAAGTGAGGAGATTCAGTTTGTTGTACTCTCCTCTTTCTTCTTCTTGCCACACACTTGGTAGTTCTAAGACCAGACATTTTGAGATAACTCAACAATTACATGAAACAAAGGCTCTTTTGAAGTCTTACAGGAAAGGAAGCTGGTTTGAGCCAAGCTTGAGATGCCCACTGTGAACTCTGCAGAGTCCAGACACGGACACACTGCTCAGGGTGTGGGCTGGGCTGGGAATGGGGCCGGCCAGTGTTGGCAGGTGCAGCCAGCATCTACAGAGGAGGTTTATGTTACCCCAAGAATTAATAATCTTCTGGAAATTACCAGATATGCACAAAGACCCCATGAGCCCACTGCACTTTCCAAAAATGAATTCCCTCACATGGATAAAGATATGCAAGACACAATGACTACAGCAAAGATCAGAGCATTATGACTTACCCTGTCAACAGGACCCACGCCCAGAAAGATGACCTTATCGGGACAGATTCTTGACTCCTCACACAACTGATTTTTCCCATCAGGTACAGTCTTACACACTGAAAACGGAGCATTGGCTGGGGCTTCTCTGAGTGGGAAGAGACTGGAACCCTTGGGCGGGAAGGGAGTCGGGTTTGGGGTGGAGACAGCCACACACCAGCCAGCCCAGGGGTGGGTGGGTCGGGCTCTCTGTCTCTCAGAGGGGCTGGGCTGGAGACAGGGAAGCTCTCAACCCCAGAGTAGTGGTACTTAAGCCTCCAATTAATAGCATCAACAGGTCCAGAGTTGCAAAACAATGACCTTGAGATCCTCAATATAACCTCATTGTCACTTCCTCTGGTTACAGCCACTTAATCCATTAGATTAAGTGAAAATATTCCTGCCATTGCTCAGATGTTTCTTTTTGCGGAGACACTCTTGGAAACCAGGCAACTCTTATAGTTCATTTGCTACCATACTATGATAATGATAGGTGCTGTTTACCAAACATGAGCATGGTGGCTGCCATATAACTACCACTGTTACTTCTAACAATGGTATCACCAGGCCCAATATACAAAAGAAAAACTCAGGTTCAGAAAAGAACTTCTCTGAGGTCACAAAGAAAGGACTTTGACACCCTAGCCTGAGGTCTGGGGCTTCTGAGGGCAGGGTCCCCTGCCACACCGCCTTCCCCAAAGGAGTCACCATCACCTTTGGGTTACTGAGTTAAGCAAGAAGGTTGCTCCTTTACCCAGCTTGTTTATCACAGGTCACCAGCTTCCCAGTTTCCACAAATGACGTGCCCCACACCACTGAATGTTTTTACCTGTATAATTTCTAGCAACTTAACCTGAACTTGTGCCATTTTACCACTTCCTCCCAGAGCCTCAGCTGGCTGCAGTTGCCAATCGAGGAGTTATGTAGAGAACTGAAGATCAGAGAGAGGGCAAGTCCTTTCAAACTCATCTTTTCTACCCTTTGCTCTGCACTGCTTTGGGTGACTTTGATCTCTGGGAGGCGCACACTTCCTCAGATGCAGGACAGGCACATTGCCAAACAATACAGTTTTAAATTCCTTTGCAAACAAATAAACAAAAAAATCCTTGAAAATCTTGCCCTGCAAGCTTTTAGCTCTGAAGCTTCCTTTTTATAGATTTTTTTAAAGCAACTTATTTTCAAACATTTGTAATATTTTGAAATATGCATAGCAATCTTCACCTCTATACCATCTGGCTGCTCTACAAACAATAATTGCTCTGAGTCAGGCTGATCTCAAAAAAGTAAAAGGACAAAGTGGGCTCCTCACTGAAGTTTACATGACATTTGCATGTTGCTCTAGTGCTTCTCAAACAAAAGAAGCGGCTCAGCATGTGTGGGAGTGAGGGAGCCAGTGCTTCGGAAGGGTTGCCTATCATATTCTTCAGAAAGCAAACAGCTGGATGCTGCTGTCCTCGTGCAGACACCACTATGCTTAGAGCGGGTCCTATCAAATTAGGATTTCTTTTAAGAACTTTAGTGAGGCCCAAGATACATTTCATACACAAAGAAAACACAGGTGCTGCATGTGCTGCTGTGCAGGTGAGCCCTCAGCGGGACGCACTGCAGAACTCAGAGCAAGTGCCTTAGCTTCTCTGAGCATTTCCCGGTCATCCCCAGGCAGAAGGCGAGGTTGCCCAGTCCTGGGAGACCCTGCACCTCAGTCTGCTGGATTGCAGACAGGTGGGAGGCCCCGCAGCCCCTTACCAAGCAGGCTGATGCCCAGCCGGGACAGGCCCTGTCGAAGCCCCTCGCCCAGGCTCTCGGGGAGCTGCCGCCGCCACTCCTCCTGTCGGTTGTAGTGCTCCTCATCCAGTGAGAGCCGGTCCATGTTCCGGGCCAGGCTTGTGGCCAGGTTGGTGATGGATGTGAGGGTACCTGAGGGAACAAGAGCATGGGGTTAGCTTCCTTGTCACATACATGAGGGACCCCAAGGCAGTAGTTTCAGAGGCAGCGGGCGCACTTGTGGGCCCTCCTGGACATGCCCGGGGCAAGTGATGGTGGCTTCCTCTCAGGGAATTTGAAGAAAGAGTCTTAAGAGGTAAACAATTGGGGTGGTGGCTCACGCCTGTAATCCCAGCACTGTGGGAGGCCAAGACAGGAGGATTGCTTGAGCCTAGCAGTTCGAGACCAGCCTGGGCAACATGGCAAAACCCTGTCTCTATGAAAAGTTAAAAAATTAGCTGGGTGTGGTAGTGCACACCTGTAGTCTCAGCTACTCAGGAGGCTGAGTTGGGAGGATTGCCTGAGCCCAGGACGTCAAGGCTGCAGTGAGCTGCAGTTGCACCACTGCACTCCAGCCTGGGTGGCAGAGTGAGATCTTATCTCAAATAAGACACAATAAAATTAAAAAGAAGATGAGGTAAAGAGGAACACTTGCCCACAGGGGTGATGACACTCTTCAAAGGGTAAGAATCACAGGTGCCAGAGAGCAGCCTAGAGTTTCACATGAAACTATCCTTCACTATAATTGAATTTGTCAAGGTTTGGTTAAAACAGTATTGATGCCTTCATTGAGGCCCAATTTTGAAGGTTAAAATCTGCCCGCTCTGATTTTAAAGGGTAAAGTTACGTTGCTAAGTTTTAGAAAGATGATAAAATATTTCAACTTTAGGAATAAATTTTATTCCCTCCCTATAACTTCAGTAATAACAAAGGGGGAGATACTAAACCTTATCATTTGCCATTCTGAGGATGTAATTATTGTGCCATGGAGAATACGTGCAATTTTGATATTCAGGATATTAACTGAAAAAACAGTGAGGGGAATAAAAGGAGTAAATCATGTGAGAGCCGTGAATCTGTCTGGTTTTCCTAAGAAAGGCTGTTTTAGCATTTGGTCACAACAGCCACAATTCCTCTAACAGGTCTGCACACATTTCAGTGAGCAAAACTGAGCGACTTTCATGTACAGATCTGGACGCTAACAAACTAGCTCATCTGTTATTGCAGGTCCAGTTTCAGGAAGAAATGCTCAATGTCGTTTTTGCAGCTGCATCTTTACCAGTAATCTGAAGAGAAAAATATCGGCGTGCGTGCACACACATAGGGATGCCAACAAACCAAACAGATTTTGCTAAGAGAATAAGAGAACAAGTGTAAAAAACATTCAGTGAGTCAGTAGGCTGAAAATACCGCTGAGGTTCAATTTAGCAGGTGTTGGTTGTCTTATTTTAACATAAAAACAACAGAACCACAGAGATTCCAGTGTCAAGAGTGAGCAGTCTGCCAGTGACTCCTGGGGTGGATTTCTGCAGCTCAGCCCCCAGGCCTCCCAGATGATTTGAGGCCTGGGGGAGTGTCCTTTTCATTGTCCGTGGAATTTGTTTTTATGACTCTGGCTGTTCTCTTGCCAGCCCTCCCACCCATAGTCCCTCACCCCCTCTATGGATCACGGATTCTCCTATTTCAGGATCAAGTCTTCTTTTGTGCCTTACAGAGACTTCCACAACCTGTCCTATGGCCTATGGTCAGATGCCTTTTACGGGAAGAAGCCCTTTGCCCTGTTTTCCTTGCCTCCCACTGAGAAGAAAAGGGGACTCAGATGGCCCTTGTTAGTTCCCAAGTCTCTGCCAAGCTGACCAAAATAACATCAAGCAAACACACACAGATAAAACTAAAACACTGTCCTTGTGGGAACCACTTTGGCCTCCGTGCCCGATGACCTGTCTGGGCCGCAAGATGGCACTGTTTACGTGGCGTGCTAGAGAAAAGTTGGCTGTTTCACCCCGAAATCTGCTTCCATGTCAGAATGTATCCATATCCTTCAGAAAGTTATGACAACTGTATCTACATTTAAAAAAATATGGAGGCAACACAGTATAGGGTTTCTGATGTTTAGCAGAAATCCTGAACACCTTTAATATTTCTGTGTTTATCACATGGAATAACAGTTGAGCCAATCCTTGTTTTCCCAATGGGAGGCTTAAAATTCTGAAGTTTCTGAAACATTTTCACACACCACAGGCAAGTACTGATCTGTTCAAAACATAAGACATTATATATGAGCTTTGTTACAAATCCAAACTCACTGCAAGCTAACAGGCCAAAGCCAGAGGCAATCTGAATGCACATTCTTAAAAAAAAAAAAAACAGACAGGGAAGGAGTAAAGGCATTATGCAAGGAACGGAAACCACTACCTTTGGAGATGTGCTTTACAAACGATGTGGTCCCTCTGGAGACGCCACTCACGAAGGCTCCGGGGCCCCGGGTCAGCCCCTCGTACGGAAGCCTGAAGAAGTCGGCGACGCCGTTCCCGATGCTTCTCACCAGGCTTGCAGGGCTGCCAAGAATCTCCAGAGACCCAACTACCCAGCCTGCAATGGACCAGAGGGAAGGAGTGATTGAAACCTCAAATGCAGAACTTTCAACATTTGTGAAAAAGTGACCCATTTCCCCTGCAATTCATTTTTTCACACTAGAATTGGGAAAGTAATCCATTTCTTTGGAAGAAAATAAGGGAAATAAGTCATTCCCTGTGAATTCATAAATGGCAAGCTTTCATACTTTATAAATCAAAGTGATCCCCTGATGGCCCCACAAATGGCTTTAATATAACTGCCTTGCCCGAGCCTCCCATATTCCTGCTAACAGGGGTCCATGTGCTGCGGACGCACTCTGCCACCACCTGAGGAAGGGCTCCTTCTTGGGCTGCAGGTGTTTGCAGGCGGGAGGTTCCCTCTAAAGCCTCCCCGGGACAGAGGAGGCACCAGGATAGGAGGAGATGCCTGGTCGGGGGTGGCCAGATGCTCAATGTTGTGTTGCAAAGGGGATGCAAACTTCTGACAAGAATGGAGGGGTTGTTTTTAATCTTTCCCAATCCTACTGAGTTGAGTGCTTCCCTTTGGAGCAGAGCTAGAGCCAGACAAATGTCTTGGACCCTTCAATCCCAGCTCCGGTTATGTAAACCCTGGCAACAAGGACTGTGTTTTTTTTTTTTTTTTTTTGAGATCGAGTCTCACTCTTTCACCCAGGCTGGAGTGCAGTGGTGTGGTCTCGGCTCACTGCAACCTCTGACTCCTGGGTTCAAGCGATTCTCCTGCCTCAGCCTCCCAAGTAGCTGGGATTACAGGCACATGCCACCACGCCTGGCTTTATTTATTTATTTATTTTTGTATTTTTAGTAGAGATGGGGATTCACCATGTAGGCCAGGCTGGTCTTGAACTCTGTGACAGGGACATTCTGATGAGGTTAGTGAGAAGGGAGTGTTCACCTGTGCATGTCCCAGGAGGGCAGCTTTGGATCTGCTTTCCTCCTGAAGCTTGGGCTGGTCTGCCACGCAGCCGCTGCTGCCCCATGGGAACGTGGCTATGTGTGGAGTCCCGCAGGCGCTGCCCTTACCTTGGCTCCCTGGGGTGGGGATTTGGGGATGTAGGCCCCAAAAATTGGAGGGGCAAGTGAGGGCCAGGAGAGGAGGAGTCTGAAAAGACAGCTTTCTCTGGGAAGCCACCAACCTCCCCAGCTTGGTGCTCAGAGCCTGGCAATGGGAAGGCTGTGGGGACAGGACTGGGTGGGAGCCATCCCTCCTTCACCAGCAGGCTCTGAAGAGGAGGGCAGTCCTGTGACAGAGATCCTCAGCTCAGTGATCTGAGGGGATCGGGAAGGTGAGGGTACAACAGCCAAGGTCCCGAAGAATCCCATGCCTAGCCCATGAAGAGAGGGACGTTCTTAAATTTTGAGCCCTCCTCCCTTCTCTGGAACATTCGGATAACACTAGGGCTTAGGGCAAAGGAGGGAATAATTTCTGGAAGATAAAGATTACAAATGAGAGGCCCTATGGATGCCAGGCATTCAACACATTTAATTCTCACAGTAACTGCAAGAAAAGTATTCTCTCCCTTCAAATCAGTGCAGGTTAGCTGGTGACTGAGCTGCTGCCTGGGTCAGGGAATGGACCAGGCACAGGAGGCAGAGGTGAATGCAACATGGTGGTACTGCTTCCATGGCCTCACAGGCAGGAAAAGGGGGAGACTGAGGCTTGGAGACTAAGCCAACTGCTCACAGTCCCCTGGATGATCCACCTGTGGGCTGGGTTTCCAACCCAGGTTTTCCTAATTCCGAAGCCCACCCACCTCTTCCTTCTGTGAGCTCAGGCTGCAAAGAGTAGGCAAGGGAGCTAAGGAGGCTGTGGAATATTCCTCCATGGAGGGCCTTCTCTGGAGGTAAAGAAACAGCAGATTCCCTTTAGCCCT
This sequence comes from Rhinopithecus roxellana, assembly GCF_007565055.1. NCBI lineage: Eukaryota > Metazoa > Chordata > Mammalia > Primates > Cercopithecidae > Rhinopithecus > Rhinopithecus roxellana. The sequence continues at coordinate 63,780,144 of NC_044557.1, read as the reverse complement.
GAATGGCTGTAAGGGTGTACCTAACGGCAAAAGGTTGGTCTAGAAACATCTTATTTCCCCATCTCTCCAATGAGTCCATGTATAAAAGAAAAGAGAGTAGCTATGGCCAAGCAGTGTCCCCCATGACAGGCCTGTTCAGTTTGGTGCCACGGGTGCAGAGAGGGAGTGGGAATCTGCCTTGGCCTCCTCCTGCCAGTGGCAGGTCCTCCCCTGTGGTGGGGTTGGAATCCTTGAAGCCTGAAGCCACTGCCTGATAGAAGGGCTATGTGTAGGCCAGAGCTACATCTCAGTGGCATCTGAGCTGGACAGGAAAGGGCAGACAGATCCAAAGGTACTCCTTTATTGTCCTCCAATAGCAAATCTATCTTTTGCTCGGTCATTTGAAAATTGTGTTGAAGAAGGGAGTCTGCCTGGCTTGTATCAAACTAAACCTTTGGGTTAGAGAGGGGCCTCAGGATAAAGACCACATGCATTCCTTCAGACAGGGTCAGTTACTGATTTCCAATTACTATTTATTTTCATTCTGCCTCTCCTACCCCTACCTTTTTTAGTTGTTTAATTTTTTAATATTTTTTATGTTTTTGGAAATGGAGTCTTGCTCTGTTGCCCAGGTTGGAGTGCAGTGGTGCGATCTTGGCTCACTGCAACCTCCACCACCCGGGTTCAAGCAATTCACCTGCCTCAGCCTCCCAAGTAGCTGGGACTACAGGCGCATGCCCCCATGCCCGGCTAATTTTTTGTATTTTGGTAGAGACGGGGTTTCACCGTGTTGCCCAAGCTGGTCTCGAACTCCTGAGCACAGGCAATTTGTCCACCTCAGCCTCCCAAAGTGCTGGGATTACAGGCATGAGCCACTGCGCCTGGCCTGTTTATTTTTAAAATCTCTTCAAGTTGATACCACAACTTCCCTAGAAATGAGGTAAGGGTGTTTTCCATGACAGGCAGGGGTACTCTGACCCAAGTGAGATGTGGGTGGGCGTTGCCCACCCACAGCCAGCTCTCTCCCTTCCCTCGACAAGGATAACCTGGGAGTCTGGAGCCTCCAGCATCTTCCCATTTCCTACTCCTGCAATCACTGCTTTCTTCCAGATGATCTTCAGATTGTCCCTAGATTTTTAGTAACAGACTTTCCAACAGGCTCTGAAAACTTGACCCTCTATATTAGAATCCCTTATGTTGGTATACAGTGAGATTGGAATGGCAGCTTAGAGGATTTTTAGGTGAATTATATAAAATTCAAATAGAATGTTCTTGTGAAAGCTTATTAAAAATATAAACCAAAAGAAAGAGCTCGTTTTTAGCACACGGCTGCACGGCCCGTTACTTGGTGCCACAAGTAGAGTTTCCCTGCTGCTTACTGCACTGCTGCGTTGTGCAGAGACTGAATGGGAGCCTTCATCCCTGCCAGGCCTCAGATTGGAGCTCAGTAACCTACGTGCCTGCTTCTTATGTGAAAAAGCAAAAACTGCCTGAAGGGAAAGTTTCTGGAATTGTTTATAAATACATCCATCTGTTAAATTTGAAATGTGAACTGCTTATTTTTAAATAAGTTTTTAGCAAGAAGGAAATGTTTTCTTCATTGTTGTGCAAGCTATCACGACAACAGGTCTGGCAGGACCCTCTCCCTGATCTTGTTGTTATCTTTTATAAAAGAGTCTAGATAACCCTAAGCCTATGAATTTCATTACGGAGAAAATGTAATCTGACCAATATGGCAATAACACAGGTCGTTTACTGCTACAATCTTAATCTGATATGGGAATGCATTCACAAAGTACAGCTTTACAAAGAGGATACAACAAAGGCTCTCTCCTCTTCTCCTCTGTTACTTTCAGAAAGTAAGATTTCCATGTTTTTTACTGGAAAGGGCTGACAAGGCTAACTCTGGATGCTATTCTTTGCTTGAATTTCTGGGAGCCCAATGATCAAACTAAAACTGCTTTAGAGTGAACTTGGCTCAGGAACACACACTGTGATGCTGATTACCATAATGTACCCTGAAGACCACATGGTTCCCACCACTCAATCTTTATTTTTTGGGACAAGGTCTCGCTCTGTCACCCAGGCTGGAGTGCAGTGATGTGATCATAGCTCACTGTAGCCTCAAAGTCCTGGCTCGAGCAATCCTCCCACCTCAGCCTCCATAGTAGCTGGGACTACAGGTGTACGACACCACACCTGGGTAATTTTTTAACTTTAATTTTTGGTAGAGATGAGGTTTCACCAGTTGGCCAAGCTGGTCTTGAACTCCCGTGCTCCAGTGATCCTCCCACCTCAGCCTCCCAAAGTGCTGGGATTACAGGTATGAGCCACTGCGCCCACTACCCACCAGTCTCTAGGACACAGTAGTCCCTCTACAAAATTTTGTATGCATGTTCAAGCCAGCCCCTGCAGACTTTTCCAGCCAGACTGAAGGAATCCTTACCTTTCCCACTGAGTCCCTGAGAAACAGCAGCCCTCAGCCTGCAAGAGGCCACTTGCCTGGCCCCAGAGAGTGGAAGGGCCATTCCTTCTCTTTGAGCTCAGGTCTATGGAGAGGCTGACACACTCACAGCCTTCCCTTTGCCAGCTGTCTAGACAGGCAGTACCGCACTGGATAGATAGAGGGCTCAATGTGCATCTTACGAGCACACAAATCCTCTGAATTTCTCACCTACTGCTATTCGTGAATAGCAATGAAGAAAACTAATAAACAAGAACTGGACTTCTTTTAGGCCCAGGGACTGAAGACCTGGGCTAGTTTTCCTGGTTGCTCTAGGCTGCTAAGAAAGGGCTCTGTGCCTGCAAGGTGCTAAAAAAAAGTGTTTGCTAAACTGAACTAAAATTCTGACTTACAGAACAGCTACTACTGCTTGAATGTTAATTAAGTGGCAAGCAAAATGCTGGATACCTCACATACTTTCATCTGATCCTCTCAGAAATCTTCAAAGCCATTTTATCGATGAGGAAATGGAGACTCAGGAAGAAGGTTCAATAACTTGCCCAAAGTCTTACAGCTAACAGTGGCAGACTCTAGATTTAGATCCAGTTGTGTGTGACTGTAAAGCTCAGGTGTGTTACCTCTCGCCAACTGCTTCTTTAGGTCTTGAAATGAGGTGCTACTCCCAAGTGTGTCATTTCTGCCCAGGCTCTAGCTCATCACAGACCCTCAGCTTGTGTTCTTACCTGCTCTGAAAAGGGCCCCGGCGGCATAGTGCATTGCCAGGGCGTGCACAAGCTGCCTCGCAGTGGTGAAGATGGGTCCCCTTTCAAACACCGAGAAGGAGAGAGGAGTGTGGTCTGAGGCTATGTACAGCTTGAGGGAAGCATGGATGCTGACGAGCAAATTCACTGGCTGGATCACCAGTTTCCGTAACTTCACAGGATTCACCAAGGCCCTGGCGTGCTGTGTGACCTGCACGGGCAACATCTGTTTACCCCCAGAGAGGTGCGTGGAGTGACCAGCCAACCTGCTGTTAGGAAGGTAAGTGTCAAACAAAGTCTTGATGTAGTATACAAATGTGTCTTCCACATACAACCGAGCAGGTTTTAATTCAAAGCTGAACTCGTTAATATCACAGAGGATGCTCTTGCCTTCATTTAAGGTGATGCGAAGTTTGATAAAACAGTTTTCCTTGTATTCTTCCAGCTCTTTGTTAGATATGAGGAGACTCTGCATTTTAGAACACTGAATGGGTTCTGCTTTTTCTCCCTGGCAGACTAAGACAGCAAAGTGGAAATTGGACTTGTTATAAAGCTGGTTGTCTAGCTGCAGGTCCCCACAGCAGATCTCCACACAGTAAAGTTCAAACAACGCAGCCGCAGGTTCTTCCCCAGGGAGGGGACCAGCTCCCGGGGCCATGCAGAGAAAAACATTGTCCAGTGTGAGTCTCAGAAGCTCAGGTGATGCTTTGTGGTGGGTGAGGTCATCAAACACTGCCAGACTCAACTGAGTGATAAACATTTTGAATGTAACAATCTTCTCCTGGGCTCTAGAGGAGAAAGGGACAAGAACATTAGTCTCCCCCCTCACCTTTTCTTTCTCTCTGCTTTCTTTTTTAATGACAGTACCTATTAAATACCTCCTGATGGGGTATCAGACTCTCATGAAACAAATAAGAACTCAACTTTCAGGACATTGTGTCTGGACGGAGCCTGTCACACTCCAACAGTATTGGGAAATGTTCCCAATGGGACTATTATAAGCTCTTGTCATGTTTCCGTATGTTTCCCTTATCAACACCAGATTTTTACTCCAAAATCCCTCTGGTCTTTGTGTATTAATTCTCTATCATGATGATCATAAGACAGAAAGAGAGAATAAAGTAACTGAGACTCCCTAAATTGAAAAAGTCACGTGAGCAGAAGAAAAGTTAGCAGGAATTCCTGCCACAACTGCCCACCAACCATACCTGAGTCCATGCTCAGGTCTTCTCCATCTCCATTTCTGGGGTGGAACCACCCTTGCTTCTGTCTCAGGTGAACCCCTCCAAAGTGCATTAAATCACTCTGCTCTCACCTACTCAAAGACATCCCTCCAGCAACTCACACCCCTTTCCTCCATCATCTTTTTCTTCATTACTAGCAGCTTGTAAACATGCTGTCATCTCTCAGCTCAAAAAATCCCTCATGACTCCACTCTCTCCCTTAGCTACCACTCATTTTTCTGATCCTCTCTATATAGAAACTCTGAAGTGTGTTCTATACACATTGTCTCCAACTCCTCTCCTTCCCTGCTCTCTAAGGCTGGCTCCAAGCAGCCTTTTGTGCCCCCATCCCCAGCCTAATAAAACAACTCCTGTCACGGTCATCAGTGACTTCCATTTGGCTAAATCAAATGATGGACTTTCAGGTTTTTGCTTACTCGACATACTAACAAGCTGACAACTCCCTCCTCCTGGAAATACTTTCTTTCCTGTCTTCTCTCAGCCCTTCTACCTCTCTGACCACTCGTCCTCAGTTACCTATGGAGATCCTCCTCCTCTCCCTGACCTCTTAAAGTGCCTAAGGCTCAGCCCTTGGTCCTCTTCTCACCCCCATCTTCACTGACTTCCTTGGGGATCTCATCCAGTCTCATGACCTAAAATACCATCTATATGTTGATGACTTCCAAAGTATACACTTAGCCTGGAGCTCCCCGCTGAACTCCAATCTTGTGTATCTAACTACCTATCCACACGGTCATTTAGATGTCTAAATGACATCTCAGCTTATCATGTCTATAACCAATCTCTTGATCTTTCCTCCTAAACTTGCAGATAGTCTCTCTCATCTTAGTTAATGGCAACCATATCCTACCAGTTGCTCAGACCAAAAATTTGGGTGTCATCCTTGATGCCTCTATTTTTAGCCATTCAATGTATTAGGAAAATCTCATTGACTTTTCCTTAGAAGTAGATCCAGAATCTGACTGTTTCTGACACTTCCACTGACACCACTGTAGTCTAAGCCATCAGTGTCTCTAATATGAGCAACTGTAATCATCTCCTAACTAGTCTCCCTGCTTGCCTGTGCCCTTGTTTCTCTAAAGTCTACTTTAACAAAGCGGCCAATGATCTTCTAGAAATTTAAGTCACAGTGTGTCACTTCTATGTTCAAAATGCTCCAATGAGTTCCTCATTTCGCTTATAATTAAAGCTAAGCCCTTCAATGGCCCATGAGGTCTCCGTCCTTCTAGCTCTTACCTCCTGGACCTCATGCACTGCTACTTCTACTTCCACGCCCTCCACTGGGCCCACGACAGCCTCTTCCCTGTTCCTCCTCAATGCCAGGCACGTTGTTGGAGGCTTTTGAACTGGCTGTGCCCTCTGCCTGGGAAGCTCTTCCTTCAGATAGTCACATTACTAACCCCTTACTGCTTTCTAGTCTCCGCCCAAATATCAGCTTCTCAATGCAGCTTACCAACACCAATTTGATTTGTTTAAAACTACACTCTCCCAATCCCTTGGCCCTGGCACTCCCAGCGCCTCTTACTGAGCTCTGTTTTCATCCCTGTAGAATGCTGACCTTCTACTGCACCATAACATTTCCTTTCTTTTTATGTTTACTCTCTACACCCCCCGCCACCCTGCCCAATTCCATGCCTATGAGGAGAAAGTGATCCTCTCCAGGGCAAGGATTGGGCCTTTTTATTTATGGATGTATCCTCATCCTGTGGTAGGCATCCAGTAAGCCCTTGAAAAACATTTGTTGAATGAATTAAGGAAGTTCCAAGAAATACCTGTACTTTTCTCATGAAAGGTTGCTTCTATTGTCATTAACATTTATGCCCTAAATAACATGTTTCTGAAAGTGTTGAATAAACCTGAAATTTTGTACTATACTAGTTAAAAGTTCATCTCCAATTTTATTATGCTATTAATTTTTTATGAACACTTTTGGGCAAAGAAAACATCCTATCCAACATTGTTTGAAATATTATAAATTCAAATTAGCAGAATCCAAATTAATGAGTTCTTAACCATATATGAGAAGCAATAAACTTTTTTTCCGTCCCCCCGAGATGGAGTTTCGCTCTGTCGCCCAGGCCGGAGTACAGTGGTGTGATCTTGGCTCACTGCAACCTCCGCCTCCCGGGTTCAAGTGATTCTCCTGCCTCAGCCTCTTGAATAGCTGGGATTACAGGCACCTACCACCAAGGCTGGCTAATTTTTGTACTTTTAGTACAGACAGGGTTTCACCATGTTGGCCATCTCATGGTGATCTCAAACTCCTGACCTCAGGTGATCTGCCCACCTCGGCCTCCCAAAGTGCTGGGATTACAGGTGTGAGCCACCACACCCGGTTGCAATGAACTTTTTAAAAGAAAGATTTAAACAAATGTATGGAAGTTGGTGGTATTTATATTTTAATATTAAATTATCTTTTCTGATCATAAAATAAATGCTATTATAAGAAATCAAAATATAGAAATCAAATAATAATTAAATATTAAATAATTCATTAACCCCATATCTGTTACCAATTTTGATTGTTTTCTTTTCAGTCTGATTTCTAGGAATGTTTTCTGTGTGAGTATTTATACATATGTACTTATGTGTGTATGTATGTACAGATAACACATAACTTCAGGATCATATATATTCAATATTATATTCTACTTGTTTTATTTTAGATTATATAACATGCATTTTCCATTCCATTAAAATTCTTTGAGATCTACTTTTTGCAGTTGTAACATTTATAGTACAATTATAGTACATCTATTTCCCTATGGATGGGCATTTTTACTTTGAATACTTTGCCATTGTAACTGTGTGATATCTCTCACTGTGTACATCTCTCTGTGTATATCTTTGCCCACTTCTCTACTTCCTTAACTCTTAAACTCTTAACACACTTAAAAGTGGAATTTCTAAGCCAAAATAATTTTAAAGCTCTTAACATGTATTACTAAAGTGCTTTCCACGAAATAGTACCAATTTACACTTTCACCAGGACTGGATATGATACGACATCATTATTGATTTGATAAATTAGCATTTCTTTGATTACTTATATTTCCTCTTCTTAGAATTTTCTGTTTATGCCTATTGCCTCTATTTTTGTTTCTGTAAGGCTATCTTTATTCCTATTGAATTATGTGAATTCTTTTAAATTAAGGATATTAACTCTTTGTCTATTTCAAGTTTTTAAAACCTGATGGCAACATTCAGGTCAAAGAGGGGGGTGGAAAATATGACTCTAAGAGGCGTATTTATATTTGATGTAGCTCTAATTGCTAAGTTTTATTAATTACTACACTGTCATGCAGATACAGAGGTATTAATGTGCATTTCATGCTAATAATAGTGGTATGATTCCAAGATGCATAGTTTGTAAATCAGTTTGTTAAACCTACCACAGAAGGAGTGGAAGTGGTATCTAGGAAAGATGGTTTATTGCTACCTATTGAAGGTATGATTTATTGCTAATAACCATATTTTTTATGGATTATGCGATAATTAACAAAAAGCTTTAATACATATATAGAGATGACAAAGATAAATAGTAAGTTTACAACTTTATAACAGGAACACTTATTATGTTGTTACTGGGAAAATAATTAAACCTACCTATTGCTGTTAGTTAAAATAGGTCCTGCTTTTCCTTCCGGGGCCACAGTGATGAAGACTGTGCCACACTGATGTACAGTGTCCACATACACATAGCCAAAGCCAGTCAGGAACACAACCTGCAGAAAGAATATTCAAAATCTGATTAAAAAGAAATAAGAAACACTACTGAAGTGGCTTGACTTCAGATGTCTCCAGTTCTGATTCAATACCACAAACAATTCCTGGTTATATTTCTTTATATCCATGTGTATGGGCTATTCAGTTGACTTGAAATGAAAAAAAAAAAAAAAACCCAAAAGATCAAAACCAGATTTTTCAATCTTCAGCTGTAAGGTTCATAGAAAAAAATGATGGATGATGGGGCATGAGTGTCTTCATTCTCTGCTGTTTTGGAATTGGCAGATAACTCTGTGTGGGCTGGAGTCCAGACATGGGGCCTGCTATATGTGTGCATATGAATCGCTGTAGAAAAAAACCCTAAAACTCAGGACTTGAAGTGCAATGTGCAAACAACTTTCAGGCTCTTGGGTGTTAACTTACTACTATGGGGATGTCCTTCTGGACTAGGGACACAAAAACATACCTCAAAACTCACCTAAAAACATATCACAATCCCTCCAGGGTCTTTTGCATAACTTGTAACAAGAATGGTAGATATAAGTTAATTTGTTCAGAGTAAAAAATTAATTTTTCTAACATGGAAAGATGGACTAAGACCTAGAAAAAAAGCTCTACCTCAGGATCCAGGTGCCAGACAGCAGAACAAATACCCTTTCAGTATTAAATAACGAGTTGCTTAAATGGGTAAATATTTGAAAACAGAACAAGGCTATTTAAAAAACAACTCCAAGAACATCATGTTCACAGCCAGGATTACCTGAGGGTAGGGGCAAAAAACTCCTTATGCTTGGGAAGGCTGGTTCTGATGATTTGCAGTATCAATTTAGTCCAAGTCTGGGCTCTTTGTTATTATTAGGGCAGCAAATAAAAGCAGACAGACTGAAAATTCCTGGATGACGGAACAAAGGTAGGCTCTTGCTTGACCAACAATGAATATATTCTAATTTTGATCACATGAAGAAGCACCAGAGTGTACACAGAACCACAGGAGAAAGCCACAGAGTCACATTTGGAAGCAACTTCAAGGTCGCCGGCCTTCTTTCTCATGCAATGGCTTTCTCATGGACTTCAGAAATTCAGAATTTCTGACCATCTTCAGCATGTAGGTTACCTGGATGTCATCTCTGCCTTCTGCCTCTGCTCCTTGCTGCAGCCCAGCCCCTCCAGCTCTGCCTGGTTCTTCCACTGCTGTCTTCTTTTTCATTCTACAGCCTCTGCTTCAGCTGAAGCCCTTGTCTGCCACTCACTACTCACTATGCCTAGAATATACTTTTCCCCATACAAGTCCTTTCAAAAGCCTGTATGTCTTTGTGCATACAGCTTAAAGGATAGCTTATTCCATAAAGCCATCTTTAGTTTTTCTATTCCCTTCTGGATTGACACCTACTTCTACATTCTAAAACAATTTTAACTATATTTCTATTTGACCAAAAATATCATTGTCTGTACTACAGTTACTTGTTTATGTGCCTGACCCCATTATTAGATTGTAAACCTCTTGACAGCAGAAATGGAGTCCATTTTTTCTATCTGTATTCTCTATGAACACGTTTCCCAAATGGACTGTTTTGCAAAAATATCTTTTTCAAAAGACTTGTATTCCGAATTTGCCCTATTTGTTCCAAGGTAAAAATTAAACTTACAATAAAATTTGAGACTAAAACATAATTAATGGCTTAAAAATGGCTCGGCTCATGAATCTAAAACAAAAGAGATATTCTTTAAGAAATATTCCTATTTATAAACCCCATCCCTTGGTATGATACATAAGGTAAATCAATTGCTTTTCTTTACTAGGTTGAATGATATGAAATTATCCACTCAGTAGAAACCTTTTCAAGTCCCGTGCTCCCATCTCATATTCCTTTTCCTAAGTCACCGAACACAACTTCAGGACCCCTTAGAGGAGAGAGGGAGGGGATGCGAAGAGAGAAACATTTACTGCTCTGCTCTGTCTCGAAGTGATCTTCAGGCATTATGAAATGAGGATACTTACACTTTCTAGAATAATAAACCTAAGGTAAGGTGATGGTTTCTGTTAAACACCCCAAGGGCCTTCTGAAGGCAAGCAAATTAACCTGAACTTTCACATTACTTCTGGCGAAAAACCTAGACTCTCGAGGGAAATTTTTGCTTGTTGTCCCTTCCACTCACTGCTATGAGTGGAAGAGACACAGACTTTAGTCTATCCTTGTCTTTTCACATTTAGAGAAACAACTCACACCTTGTAGCCTTTTGTATAATGGCAGCTCTAGGGGTTCGAGAGTTAGGTACCTGAGTGATGCAGGAATTAGGCATCTATATCCAGGTTCCCCACAATCCAAAGTAAATCCTTATCTTGGTCTAATGGTTTGAACAATCAATTACTTGATAAGCACTTAAAGAGTGCCTACAAAGAATTAGTCACTGCATCAGGCACAGAAGATGCAGTCCTACCCTTGCATTGCTCACAGCCCAATTGGTGAAAAAGCCAAGTACACAAACAATGAGACAACAACTAACAATTCCAGAGCAGAGGTGTATAAAATGCTTCTCCCTCTCAGTGTATTCACCATCATGGACTCTGTGTAAGCTCCATGAGGGCACTGGTTTTGTGTGTTTTCTTCAGTACTTACAACCAGTGCTGGGTACTCAATAAAGATAAGGCTGATGATCTGAACATACATCTTCTCAATGTGGCTTCTGCTGTATTGACTTCCAGTGTCCACCCATGTCTAGCTCTTCTCTCCTTCTGGGAATAGAGCAGGATTATACTCCCCGTCACCCCTGCAGTTAGATATGGTCTTGTGACTAGTTTTGGCCAATGGGCTAAAGGCAGAATTGACATGTATTCCTTCTAGAGAATAAATAAAGGCTTTATATTCCACAGCTCAGTGGTGGGCCAAATCTGGTCCACTGCCTGCTACTGTGAAACAGGCTTTATTGGAACATGCTCATTTACTTACATATCTCTCCATCCTAATGAGAAGCTGGGAAAACATAAGGCCTGCAAAACCTAAAATATTTACAATCCAGACCTTAAAAAAATATTTGTTGACTCCTGCTCTAGATAGCTGTGGAAGACGGTTGCACAATGAATTTGTATATCCCAGTATCCATGCCCTTGTGTAGTACCTTCCCATACTGACATTGGGCGTGGCTATGTGACTTTCTTCAGCTAACATGACATCAGCAAGTAAGAAGCTTGATACAGCTTGCTTATTGGGGTTTTCCCACTTGCCACCCTGGGCTAGCCTCCATAAGGAGGACAGACAACATGGTGAGAGCAACACCCAGACTTCCCAGCTGAACCCATACCTCAGCCAACTCTCCAAGTGAATGCAAATGCATGACTAATCTCAGGCTTATCCTGCAGAAAAGTCACTTGGCCACTTCCTCAGAATCATGAGAAGTTGTTAATCACTCTTCTTTTAAGCCAGTAGGTTTTGGGGTGGCTAGTTACAAGGGGGTAAATACGAGATGATGAACTTCCCATCAACCTGGGTCCCTGAGTGACCATGTAGAACAAAACCCCCTGAAGACACACACTAGGCATTTAGCATGAACAAGAAGTTCTAGGTTTATGATAGGCAGCATAACTGAGCTTATATTACTAATGTAGATATTGGTGATAGAAGTAGTGTTCTAACAAAATCCTACAATATGAGACCCTGGCTTAATGGTCAGACAGTAGAAATTGATATTTAAAGCTATAAAAATGGGCATATATATTTTGAAGTGGTAAGATATTCAGTAAAACTGTTGCTTGAGATGACTTGGGAGGTAGATCATAAACTTAATAAATCTGTAGCTCTAGAAGATGAGGTCTGAAAACCAAACATCAGTGGTGGTATGTTGGCTGCTGTTGCCTGTGTCTGGAACACTACATTTTGTTTTATAAAGAGATGAGCTCAGGAAAGAATTGGCCAGGTTGCATATAAAAATGGAAGATAATAGAGAGATTCCAGAAATTCAGAACCTTGCAAAGTTAGAAATACTTTTAAACCTACTATGGTCTGAATGTGTTCCCCCAAAATTCATACGCTGAAATTCTAGTCCCCCAGTGTGATGATATTAGAAGGCAGGGCCTTTGAAATGTGATTAGTGTCCTTATTAAAGAAGCCTGAGGCCAGGGACAGTGGCTCATGCCTGTAATCTCAGCACTTTGGGAGGCTGAGGCGGGTGGATTGCCTGAGATCAGGAGTTCAGGATCAGCCTGACCAACACATGGTAAAACTTTATCTCTCCTAAAAATACAAAAATTAGCTGGGTGTGGTGGCGGGTGCCTGAAATCCCAGTTACTCGGGAGGCTGAGGCAGGAGAATTTCTTGAACTCAGGAGGCGGAGGTTGCAGTGAGCTGAGACCGGGCCATTGCACTCTATCCAGACTGGGCAACAAGAATGAAATTCCCTCTCAAAAAAAAAAAAAAAAAAAAAAACCTGAGAAACCCCTCATCGCTTCCATCATGTGAGGTTACAGTGAAAAGATGGTCATCCATGAACCAGGAAGTGAGTCCTCACCAGATACCGAATCTGCCAGTACCTTGATGTTGGACTTGCTAGAGACTCCAGAACTGTGACAATACGTTTCTGTTGTTTATAAACTACCATTCTGAGGTATTTTGATATAGCAGCCTGAACAGACTAAGATAAAGCCTCAAACAGCAAGGTCTAAAATTAGAAAGCCTCTGAACACAAAGGCAGATTAACACTTAGCCTTAAGACTGACTATAGGCAACACACTGTTGAAACTTCTTAACTGTTATATTGACTTGGAAAAAAATGCAGATCAAGGGTATAACTTTGCTGTAGAAGCTCTCTTAAATCTAGAGAGGAAGGAAGCAAGTAAGCAAAGAAATGTGTCTTATGGACCGTGGATATGGTTCCTGGCACAGGGAATTTTCTGGAACCAAATAGGTAAGAAGTCTACTAAGTTGAGAAATTACCACTGCCCTATACACTTACGAACCTGGACTAAAAAAGACTGTAATTATTTGAGATGCAATACAAACTTCAAGTGGCCAAGGAAGATCTCCCAGAGGGTGGAGCCAGGAACTTGAAGGATAATAAGAGCTCCTTCAAGATTAGAAACAGGGCCGGGCGCGGTGGCTAACGCCTGTAATCTCAGCACTTTAGGAGGCTGAGGCGGGTGGATCACGAGGTCAGGAGATCGAGACCATACTGGCTAACACAGTGAAACCCTGTCTCTACTAAAAAAGACAAAAAAATTAGCCAGGCATGGTGGTGGGCGCCTGTAGTCCCAGCTACTCCCCACTTTGAGACCCTGAGGCAGGAGAATGGCGTGAACCCAGGAGGCGGAGCTTGCAGTGAGCCGAGATCACGCCACTGTACTCCAGCCTGGGCAACAGAGCGAGACTCCGTCTCAAAAAAAAAAAAAAAAAAAAAAAAGATTAGAAACAGTACTCAGTGAAAGCTGATTTCTTGCTTCCAGAGTATAGACCCCACAATATGTACCCAGAAAACATTCAGAATTGCCATAGGCAGGAGACTGCTATATGTCTATCATTCTTCCCCCTTCCACAGTGGAAGGGTTATTACTGTTACCCTCTCCTATAAAATGGCAGGGAAATGGGGAACAGGTAAGTCCACAGGTTTCCAGATCAAAAGGTGTCACATCCAGACTGAGCATCGCTCAGAAGTGCTGGACTTCAAGTGTGATGGAGTGACTGCTTCCAACCTTGGGGAGAAGATTTGTTCTGTGTGTGGGGAAAAAAAATGATAAATGATTGATGGCCAAGGGGATTTTTTTTTTTTCCAGCTGTTACCACAGAATAACCCAGCCAGTCCTGATCAATGTCATCATTTGGTTCTTTTTCATTTCTTCACTTCACTAGTAGGGTGAGGTGGGGTGGTGTGGAAGGTCTAGGTGACATATACTAAGAGACTCACTGTTTTGCCATTTGAATCTGTGTTAGAGCACTTCAGTAAGCAAGACATTATCATATTTATTTTTTGAGACAGGGTCTCACTCTGTTACCCAGGATGGAGTGAAGTGACACGATCATGGCTCACTGCAACCTCCGCCTCCCTGGGCTGGGTTGATCCTCCCACCTCAGCCTCCCGAGTAGCTGGGATTACAGGTATTTGCCACCATGTCCAGCTAAGTTTTGTATTTTTCATAGTGACAGATTTTTGCCATGTTGCCCATGCTGGTCTCAGACTCCTGGGCTCAAGCAATCTGCCTGTCTTGGTCTCCCAAAGTCCTGGGATTATAGGCATGAGTCTCTGTGCACAGCCCCATCATACATATGTTAGGTCTAAGAAAACCATTTGAGGCCTGGATACTGGTTTCTACTTAGTACAATATCTTCTATGACAATTACAAACAAGAAGCATTTTAATATAACTTGTGCTTTTCTATCTACTCAGTTATCTTTATTTGAATGATTATATGTAACAAATATTTTTTACAATTATGACAATTTTACTAAGTAAATTAATTATAAGGTGACAAAATATTTGTTGCATTTTTCTTAAAAATAGAGACAGGTTTCACTCTGTCAACCAGGCTGGAATGCTGTGGTGTGATCACAGCTCACTGCAGCCTCCAGCTCCTGGGCTCAAGTGATCCTCCCACCTTAGCATCCTGAGTAGTTGGGAATAGAGGTGTGCACCACCATGCTTGGTGATTTAAAAAAAAATTTTTTTCTGTAGAGACAGGGGTTCTCGCTATGTTGCCCAGGCTGGTCTCAAACTCCTGGCCCCAAGTGATCCTCCTGCCTCGGTCTCCTGAAGTGTTGGGATTATAGGCATGAGCCACTGCACCTGGCCCCCTACTTTTGAACATTTAAGTTGAAGATAGATAGTATCACACTCATCTTTTGCTGCAAGTTGATATGTCTAAACTGATCTGAAAGTATGCTACTTAGGCATTTTATTTGTGCAGTTGACTTTGGGCTAAAAGTCATTTCTCACAAAAAATTTCATCCCCCATTTTCGGAAGGAATACATTTAAAATGTACTATTGATATCACTATATAAGTAGTCTGTAAAAGAGTATCTTAAGTAGGAAACCATGCTATGGAAGAATTATAGACTTAGACTTCGAAAGGTGGGAAGAAGCGATTGAGCCCTGGCCTGTAGAGGGGGAACAGGAGTGAAACAGGGCCTGCTTGGTCTCAGGTGGAGGTCTGTTTTAAGCAACCTGGTGGACTGGGTTCTCTTCTCTGGGCTGGAGTCTGTGTTTCAGGAATCATTTGGGGGGTAGTTATGGAGAGAGACTTGAGAGTGGAGAGGCTGACAATAGAGAGACCTATTAAGGTACTATTGCTAAAAGCTGGGAGAGAGATGATGAACCAAAGGCCTGAAGCAGACCCTGGTCACAGAAGGAAGGGGCAGATTCCAGAGATGACCCTGGTCACAGAGGGAAGGGGCATATTCCAGAGACGTTTCTGAGGTATTTCTGACAGAAGCTTGTGGCCTACTGGATGTGTGGAGGATCAGAAAGAAAGGAAGACACTGGGAAGCAGTAGGCAGAAGGCAGGCTGGGAAACCACACAGTCCTGGGTTTGAATCCCAGGACCATTTATCCTGAGCAAGTTCACCTCTCAGAGCCTTGGGTAGCATCTACTTTTAAAGGATGTGACAGGGACTAATGACTGTACCTGTAGAGAGCCTGAGATAAAACAGGCATTCAATATTATCTGAATCCACTGTATTTACGGTTTTTGTACTGGGAAAACAGGGATGACATTAACTGATGCAGAGACTCCAGAAGAAGCTGGCTTGGGGTAAGAAAAATGATCATCTTGGTTTCAGATGTGTTGATTTCAGATGCTTATAGGATTTTCAGGCTGAGATGTCTAGTGGGCAGGCAAAAACACAGATTTGCATACTGGGAGTAATGTGGGGGCCGGAAATCAATTTCTGGGAGTGACTGGGTGATAGGCAGTAGCTAAAGGTATGAGGTGAATTAGATATCCAAGAGAAGAAAGGAAGATGAATTTCTAAGTTGATCAAGGTAGGAAGGATCGGATAGAGACGAAAAGAAAACAGTAGATATTCTGGATGTAACTTTTTCCTACTGTATACTTTTTGAAAAACATCTTAGGGAAATCACTACTCCTGAGTATCTTTGGAAACAGTTGTGACTCAGCCAGAACAAACTGTAAACACATAGAAGACTCTAGACCAGGGCACCTAGCAGACATCCAGAAGTCAGTGCCAACTTGCTGGTATCTGTTCAACTGTGCCCTGGAGTACTGGGAAGGTGAGCAAAATAAGCAAGAAGTCAAAATACCTGCATTACACATTTTATAAATCAGACATTCACCTGCATTGACTTTTTTTCTTTATAAAAATTCCTTAATGGAGGGTAGAGATAACTCTGAAAATTACTACCTGCTGCTTTAAGCTTCAGTATTCAAGGTTACCTCTGTGTGATCTGCACCAAATGGAGAGATTACACATTTGAGTCCTGGTTCATCAAGGCATTTAACAAAGTATGTTCTGATATTCTTGTAGATAATATCTTATACAGTATAGTTTAAAAGTGATTTTAGATGCATTTTCTTACTTAAGAAACATGGACTAGATGAGAGTAGAGTCTGGCTGAATGACCCCATGCATTCGGGAAGTGTCTAGTGATTCACTGCAGTATGTCGACCATGAACTTGTCCTGTTCAACATATTTATTAATGACCTGGACAAACATGTAGAATGCACGCTCACCACATCTATGGATGACATAAAGCTACCAGGGATACTTAATATGTTAGATGACAGCATCACAATTTTTAAAAAAGTGATTTCAACAAGCCGGACTAGGCCAATATCAACAAGACTTAATTTACTTGGGATAAATGTAAAGTCCTGTCTTTGGGTTCAAAAAGTCAACTGTATATCAAGTCATATGATAAAGACCTGGGGGATGTGGTTGACCACAAGTTCAATATAACTAACAGTCTGAACTCATTAAGAAAAAGCTAACTCAATCTTTTACTTTATTAATGGAAGCATAGGGAGGTAATAGCTGGTTAGACCACATTTGGAATACTGTGTGTAATTTCGGCTGCCAGATTTTTAAAAGGGAACATAACACGCTAGAGTGTTCACATAGGGTAACTGTGGTGATGGTTGTGGAAATTGCATTTACTGAAGGAATGATTCAAGGAACCAGAAATGTTTGGCCTGGATAAGGGAACACTTAGGAAAGATGTTGGAGCTGCCTTCAAATAATTGTAGCTTTGCTGTATTTGAGGGGAAATAAACAGTCTGTGATGTCCCAGATGGCAAAACAAAGATGAATGAATGGATGCTACAGAATAATAGTTTTCAGATTGATACAAGAGAAAATTTCTCATAGCCACCACTGGATAAGTCATGACTATCACACTGGGAGCACCTTCTGGGGTGAGATGTTATGGAAGGGATTCTTGCATTAGGTAAATGGCAAGATTGGAAAATCTCTTCTAACCTGTGCTTTGATGAACTTTCAGGCAGCTAGTATTTGTAGCCAGGGCAAGACTTCAGAGGACAGACAAGTGACCTGAGCCTGGTGTAGGAAAAACAGGACTGGACCACATGGGAGCAGATTTAGGCTCCAGCTTGCTTCTGCTTAGTTGTAAGTCACCTAGCTGATTCCTCTCTAAGCCTCAAATCTCTCATCAGTAAATAAACATAAAAATTATCACCCTATCTTAGAATTTTTGCAGTGATCAAAGGTTTTATCTTCCCTTTACTGGATTTATTGGTTACTCAAGTCCTTGAAGGCAGGAATTATGCCTTATTTAGGGCAAAGGGCTTGGCACCTGATAGGTCCTCAGTAAAACTTTGAACAAATGAATAAAAGAATGGAGACTGTGCCTGTGAAAACACTTGGTAAATGGCACAGAGCTGTAGAAACATGAAGGACTGTCATTCTCTCCTCCCCACAAAACAATCCATTTACAAAGAAACAGCAGTGACAATGACCCGACTATGAACATCTGCTAAGAGTCAAAGATCATGAGAATTTAATGGATCTTTTCAGAAGGGAATGTACCTGCAAAGGGATCATTTTAATTCACTTTCTGGGGTTCAAACTACTCATTCTTTGCAGTTCAATGGCTCAGCAAGTACTTTTCATAATGCAATGACTTCCCATGACTCATAAGATAAAACCCAAAATCCCTGATAGGACCCACGGGGCCTTTCCAGGTTTGGTCTCTCATTGCCTCACCAGCCCCCTCTCCTACCCTCTGTCATCTGGTGCTACAGCCGCACTGGCATTTAGTTCCCTAAAAGGACCACGTGCCCTCTGAACACTGAAGCTTCAAACATATTGCTCTTTCTACCTAGAAAGATTCCCTACTCTCTTGTCTAGGGAGAGCCTGTTCACCTTGAAGACACAGAGGCAAGGTCTCTCCATTAGAGACACCCTCCTTGACCTCTCAAACTTGTCTGCTGTACACCCACATAGCACAGCTGTACCTTTCCTGCATAGCTCCTCGTAGTGCTTATAATACAACTACCCATGAGATTACTTATTATCTATCTCCTCCACATGTAAACTTGAGGGCAGGGGCTGTGCTCCATTTTTGTTCAGTATATTTTACATGGTGCCAGTACCAAGTTATAGTCTGGCATACATTAGGAACTCAGTATTTGTTGACTGAATGAATGAAGCAGACTTCTCAATGTTGTTGGTAGTTAAGTGGTAACTACTATGTTTTCTTTGTTCCTTGTTTTGACTTTTTCAAAATAACATTGCCTAATTCTGACAAAAATAGTTTCTGAGTATCAGAAATTAAAATCCTATACCCTATGACAGGAGTCTGAACTATTTTCCTGGTAGGATCAAAATTATGACTTAAAATTATCAGTGTAAACTTACTTTTATGACTTTATTTATTGAGCACCTAAAGACTTTTTGTCCTAAAGTCAGGCTACCACCAACTATCAATCATGCGTATGAGCACCAGGTGCCACCTTCAGGTCTCTGGTTGAATAACCATGAGATGTCTTCTGACCAGGTGTGAGCCAAGGATCCAACCTCCGAAAGCCTGCAGCAACTTTACAATCAGTATTCTGCAGCCTACATGTGAGCAGGTCTTCTCAATAACTGTTGGTCCAAAGAATACTCTGTGAGATTATACAACTCCTCTGTGCATATTTCCTCATGCAATCCTTCAAAATTCTACAACATGAGACTGTCTTATCTACACAACGGAAGCAGAGGGCTTGACTGAAAAAAGTTAAAGGAGTTTTCTTCCTTGCAGCATAATGGGCGTTTTATAGTGTTTTGATTTTGTTTGTTTAGGTCAGCTTTGAAATTCACAGACCAAGGGCTGAGGAAGGTTCCTGGAAGACAAACTCCCTCCTCCAGAAGACTGCTCCTTCCTTTCATCAGAGGACACAGCTCCCTTTGCTCCCCAGTGATTTATATGCCCTGGGATATTACTGAGGAGATGTCCGTGAGGGTCTGAAACAAATCTTCCTCCAGAGTAGGAAGTAAACCATGGTCTGCAGGACATATGGCACACAGCTCCTAAAAGATTAATGGGAACATGAGATTGCTGGGTCCTCAGACCACGATGATAAGGGTGTTGGAAAGAGCACCTCCTCTTAGCTTTGAAGTATCCCTGACTACAAAGTTTTGAGGAAATTTAGAGTGAATGGGAATCCCCAAAATAAGGTTTGACAGGAAGAATGTCTATCGTTAAGAATTCCTAACTCAAATATAAGCAGGATTTCAAAAATCTTTAAACCCAGACGGGAGTTCAGGGACCCCTGAGAAGCTTGCAATATTTATTTTGTAAATTAATGAGACTGGGAGCATCTTCTGAGGCTGCCTAGATAGATCCCATGGGTTTTCACAGCCCCTGAACACAGCTGACAGAAAGCACACCCCTGAGTAGTTTGTGGCCACTACAAATGCAGGTCTCCAGGGTGAGTGTGGCCCTCCAGGCCACTCAGCCATCCCCTCCTCTGTCTCCAGCCAGGTCCTTCACCAGTTTCCACAGCTACTGCTCTTCCCAGACCCCTCCCTTTTTTCTTCTCTCCCTTAGCAGATCAGTCATTCCACACTTCACAAATATACTTCACAGGGGCTTTCATGAAATCTTGAGAGATGAGAAAGAATGTGCCAGGAGGACTGGGAAAGAGGGGTGGCAAGGAGTTTCATGTAAGGAAATAGCATGCATTGTGCTCAGAGCACTGGCTTTGCAGTCCGGCAAATCTGGATAAAATTCCAGGCCTGCTGCTTCCACTACATGCAAATTAGACCGAGGTACTTCTGGAGGTCTTAGTTTCTACTTCTCCATCCATGGAGATGATAGTCCCTAACTTGTATGGCTGTTGTCAAGGTTAGATGAGAATGAATGTAAAGTGCTTAGAACAATGCCTCTTATGGAGTAAGTGATTATTCAATGATAACCATTATTATTACAGCAAATGCATTTATAACTTTAATATGTGGTTTGTAACCATCACAATAGCCTACCTCAGAAGCTTGTTGCAAAGACCAAATGAACTAATAAATGTGAAAGAACTTTTTTAAAAAGTATGGCACAATATTATTCACTCATAAAAACAAATGAAGTTCTGATCCATGCTAAAACATGAACGAACCTTGAGAAACTTATGCTAGGTGAAATAAGCCAGACACAAAAGGATACATATTTTATGATTCTACTTATCTGAGATGCTTAGAGCAGGCAAATTCATGGAGACAGAGACAAAGAAGAAGAGAGCTACCAGGGGTTGGAGGAGGGGAGAATGGGAATTACTGCTTACTGGGTACAGAGTTTCTGTTTGTAATGATAAAGAAGTTTCAGAAATAGTGGTGATGGCTATACAACACTGTAAGTATATTTAATGCCACTAAATTACACACTAACAAATGGTAAATTTTAAGTCCAGAAGAAAGGAAATGCTAAGTTCTTATCCTATTTTCAACAAAATTAGTATCACTAACATCCAGACGAAGACAGAAACAAATTAAGACATTTTATCTGCTCAGGTTTTTAAACCTACTTCTATTTGTGCGGTTTTATGTAATAAAACTTCCATTTGTGCGGTTTTATGTAATAAAAATTAGTAATTTTAAAATGCACATATTTATCCTAGTAATACACAAAAGAGGATTTGTATTATGACTGTGCAAAAACCTGTACAGCTGAATGAACTATGTTCTATCTAAATAAGCCTAACAATTTGATTTCCATTTCGACCTTGGATTAGATCCAAGATGGGCCTGCTTTTACTAAGTGCCCCTCTCTAGTCAATGGTTTTATAGTCTACTTTGCAGATACATATTTGAGTTTGAGAATTTATAACTTAATGAGGATGTAAAAATGGATTCACATGCTCTTTCACACAAAGAAAAGATGTTCAGCATCTAGAACATTATGTTTAAAAATAGGCAACCAACAAAACCTCAGAAAAGGACATTTTTCTTTGGGTCTTGGCAGGAACACAGAGCTCACTGACCTGTGTTCCCTGACTGTTGATGTCGATGGCATCACTCCACTCAGTTGTTACTTCATCTAGCAGTTCAACTCTCAAAAGGAGGCTCGGAAGTAAGTCTTTGGTCTTGCAGTCTGGATAACTGGAAATCTGATGATACAGCTCATGATGAATTGAGCACTCGGAGGGAATTTTTTTGTAATAAACCTCAAACTTTGGAATATCTGAAATTTAAAAAAAGGCATATCAGAATTAGCCCTTAAAGACAGAGACTTGGGGGACAGTAAACATAATGTGGCAAAAGAAACTTCTCAAAAAGAAATGATTAATACATCTATTTAAATATTTTTTCCACAGGATCACAGGTAATTACTAAATCAAAAAACCCCAGAAAAAAAATACACATTTAGTATTATCTAAATTTGACAGTATAATACATACCTTTAATGTTTTCCTTTATAAGCACTGTTACTGGACATCTGTTGTGGATAATTACTCGAGGACTAGGGTCTTCTGAGAGGGTTAAGTAAGTCACTCCAAGGTGTTCTTGATATGTCAGCACTATAGCCCTAGAACAGAATCAAGTCAAATGACAGAAATGTTTAGGAAAAAAAATGAATGCTTTCTCTCCTGGAACATGTTTATTTAGATTTGCAACATTCAGAACTTGAAAATATCTCTTTTATAACTCAGAGGAGATTTCTTTTCTGACAATAGTAACATATTTATAATATTCATAAAATGTGAAAAAATACTTAAAGGCAAACAAAATAATTCTATCATCCAGAGAGTACTATAGCTAACCTTGTGCTAATATTTCCTGTTGTTCTTTTTTCCCCCGATGCGTATGTGTGTTAAACTCCTTAGCCAGGCAGGGTACTTTTTTCTTCCTTAAAAGTGCTTGGTAGTCTGTGCATGGTGGCTCACGCCTATAATCCCAGCACTTTAGGAGCCAAGGGAGGAGGATTGCCTGAGCCTAGGAGTTCAAGACCAGCTTCAGCAAAAGGGCAAAACCCCATCTCTACAGCAAAATACAAAAATTAGCCAGGTGCGGTGGTGCACACTTGTGGTCCCAGTTACTTGGAAGGCGGAGGTGGGAGGAGGATGGCTGGAGCCTGGGAGGTTGGCTGAAGCCTGGGAGGTTGAGGATGCAGTGAGCCGTGATTGTGCCACTGCACTCGAGCCTGGGCAACAGAGCAAGACCCTGTATCAAAAAAAAAAAAAAAAAAAAAAAAAGAGCTGACCTGCTTTTCAAAGGACTACTAGAGAATTTGGGTGCTTGCTCTTTTTTCTAAAGGTAGGCGGGCTGATGTTTGCTGTCAATTTCCATAAGCCCATCGCACCTTAAAAAATGTACATTTTGATTAGCAGGAGCAAAGCTGTATTATTTGGAGTTAGAAAACCAACTGTGTGAGTACAGGTTGCCTTCTGTGATGAAGAGAGAGAAATTTTCCTATTTAGATTACAGACTACCACAAAGAATATTTCATTGAAGCAGGAAAAAAAAAATTACTCTGAAGCCTAAATTACATGGAATGATTGTCAAAATTAATCAAAGAAATCAGATAATTTGCCAAATGTGGCCCTCAGCTGACTAAAAGGGGTCAATAATGCTCTAAGAAGCTTCCATTTGCCATCCATCTTATTTGCCAGTGTGAGGACTTCCCAAAGATTGTATTTGTGTGAAATGTCAAAGTGAATGGTCCATTAGCATTTGGTAAAAGCACATTAATACCACCATCTAATGTGTGCTATTGGTTGAATTGAGGGAAGGAAACAGATGAGGAGATGGAACAGCACGAAATAAATTCATTTTCAGAGTACAGTTCTTGGATAAACAGCAAAGTTCCTTTCCCAGCCTCATTTTAAAAGAGCTATGCGAGCCAACCTCAGATAATTTCTTTTTGATAGCCAAGAAGGCTGGGGCCAGGACTCACGTATGGTACTTTCTGTCCAATATCTAGCTTAGTATTTGTAGATAAGATTAAATTATACTGTAATTATCAGAATTTTAAGCTTAATTTCCAAATTAAGTTTAGTTTCAAATTTTGTTTTTTAAAAAATGTTTTGTTTATAGACATAAGTTCATATAACTTTCAAAAACACCCTTAAACTCACTATGCTTAACATCTCCAACCAGAATGTAAGGATAACCACTCCTCTACAGTGTAAGAGATGACAAATGTTTATAAAATCAAGGATTTTGTGAATACTGTGAAAGAAGGAGGGATGTGTGAAGAACAGAACCTTGCCATTATGAATAACTTATTTAAAATATTACTATTATAAATCTCTCTTGTCTTTTAAAATGTTACATCAAAAGAGTTAGCATTGCTAAAATCTCAAAGCCTATAAATTCATGATCATGAAAATAAGGTACTTCTCATAAGGGCACAATATGTTTTCTTTTGCAGCTGTTATATATACTATAAATAAGTTATTCTTGAGAGCTGCAGAAGGGACATTTTACATGCAAAACAACCACATAATAGAAGTCCAGTATGAACAAACCATTATACATCTCTGGCTTGATTCTGTGGTTGTTATTTGCATAACTGGTAATCGGTCATCGGAGCAACTTGCGTGCAGGAACAACCACAGAACAGAGTCTTCTGTGACTTGTGTTTATCTAAGTTATCTCTCTTAATGACTTTTTGAGAAAAATTCCATTTTGAAGTAAAAGTACAATATGGGAAAAGAAAAAGGTTTCCAACTTGACTTGCTCATATTTTAACCCTTATTTCTTATAATTTTATGGAGGCTAAGAACTCGTAACAGGTAATTTTTTCATTATGATGTGATCTTTTCATACGATGCTATTTGTATGATCATACATATGATCTTTTCATATAATGACATTCTGTGGTACAAGTACCATCATTTCCCCCCCAGCGTAAGCTCCATAAGGGGAAAAATCTCTTAAGTAGTATGCTGGGACAAGCCATATGTGATCACAACACTTGACTCACTGTATACAATGTCTAGAAGTCATTAAAAATAAAGCCTAGTATTACATATGGGGAGCACTGCAACCATTCTATCTCTCTTGGCATCTAGATGAACAGCTAGACTGACAAGCAAAGAAGAAAGACATTTATACAAACATAAAATACCTGGTACAGAATCCATTTTCCCGTAAATTCCCAAGGGGTACTGCCACACTCTGTCTGGGAAACTCTGGTCTCACTATAGCTGGCAGGCTCCAGCACTGTGAGCTGTCAGCACCTGGGGCAGGAGAAAAGCTCAGCATGATATGTTTCTGAAGCAGGGATGCATCCAGCACTGACTGACTGATGGCAGGCATCAAGTCCCAGCAAGGAAGGGAGCTGGATTTCATAGCAGGCTGCTCTCCACCTGGGCAAATGCTAAAAGTAGCACTGTCTGGAACATGAAAATACTAAAAAAAAAAAAAAAAAAAAATGCAGAGAGCACATTAGCTACAGTAATACAGCAGAATTAGACTTTTTAAAGCATATCTTCTTTTCCTTTCTTTTTTTTGAGACAGTCTCACTCTATCACACAGGCTGGAGTACAGTGGCACCATCTTGGCTCACTGCAGCCTCTGCTTCCCGGGTTCAAGCAATTCTCATGCCTCAGTCTCCCAAGTAGCAGGGACGACAGGCACACGCCACCACGCCTGGCTAATTTTTATATTTTTAGTAGAGATGGGGTTTCACTATGTTGGCCATGCTGGTCTCAAACTCCTGACCTCAAGTGATCTACCCACGTCAGCCTCCCAAAGTGCTGGGATTATAGGTGTGAGCCACCACGCCCGGCCCCGTAAAGCATATCTTCTAAGACACCATCTATAACTATGTATTTTCAGAAAAAGGCTGGGTTGGGGACATGGGAATATTATGAATCCTGTTTCCATGAGAATGTCCTAATGAAATAATTAGAAGCAGTGAGAACACCATGGATGCTCAAGTCCATTATACAAAATGGCATAGTATTTGTACATAACCGTGCCATCCTTCAGTATAATTTAAGTAATCTCTGTATTACTTGTAATACTTGATAACATGTAAATGCTATGTAAACAACTGTTATATTGTTTTTTAAAATGTGTATTTTAAAATAGTAGTATTGTTAGTTAATTTTTTCCTGCATATTTTTGGTCTATGTTTGGTGGAATCCATAGCTATGGAACCTGCGGGGACAGAGGGCTGACTTTAGCACAACGCATTATAAGCTTAAAAGTATAAGACTTTTATCCTATTTGATTAATCTAATATAATTTTTAGGAGCTGAAAGTAGGAGGTAAAAGGGCAGACAAAGGTAAAGAAAGATAATACTTTCCTATAAGACAGTTTCAATAGCATAAAACAATAGCATACCACATAACATTTTCTGTTTTTAAGTTCTCTTAAAACCTCTCCTTACGGCCGGGTGCCAGTGGCTCATATCTGTAATCCTAGCAATTTGGGAGGCTGAGGCAGGTGGATCATGAGGTCAGGAGTTTGAGACCAGCCTGGCCAACATGGTGAAACCCCATTTCTACTAAAAATACAAAAATTAGAGGGAGTGGTGGTGGACACCTGTAATCCCAGCTACTCATGAGGATGAGGCAGGAGAATCGCTTGAACCCAGGAGGCAGAGGTTGAAGTGAGCTGAAATCGTGCCATTATACTCCAGCCTGGGTGGCAGGGCGAGACTCCATCTCAAAAACAAACAAACAAACAAACAAACAAACAAACAAACAAACAAAAAACTGATTCCTGGGCAAGATGGCTGAATAAGAACAGCTCCGGTCTGCAGCTCCCAGCGAGATCAACACAGAAGGTGGGTGGTTTCTGCATTTCCAACTTAGGTACGTGGCTCATCTCACTGGGACTGGTTAGAAAGTGGGTACAGCCCAAGGAGGGTGAGCAGAAGCAGGGTGGGGAGTTGCCTCACCTGGGAAGCGCAAGGGATCAGGGAACTCCCTCCCCTAGCCAAGGGAAGCCATAAGAGACTGTGCCATGAGGGACAGTGCTATCTAGCCCAGATACTATGCTTTTCCCAGGGTCTTCGCAACCCACAGACCAGGAGATTCGCTCCGGTGCCTATACCACAAGGGCCCTGGGTTTCAAGCACAAAACTGGGCAGCCGTTTGGGCAGATACCGAGCTAGCTGCAGGAGTTTCATTTTGTACACCACTGGCGCCTGGAACGCCAGCGAGACAGAATCATTCACTCCTCTGGAAAGGGGGCTGAAGCCGTGGAGCCAAGTGGTCTTACTCAGCGGATCCCACCTCCACAGAGCCCAGCAAGCTGAGATCCGCTGGCTTGAAATTCTCACTGCCAGCACAGCAGTCTGGAGTTGACCTGGGATGCACGAGCTTGGTGGGGGGAGGGGAATCCACCATTACTGAGGATTGAGTAGGCTGTTTCCCCTCACAGTGTAAACAAAGCCTCCAGGAAGTTCAGACTGGGAAGAGCCCACCACAGCCCCGCAAAGCCACTGTAGCCAGACTGCCTCTCTAGATTCCTCCTCACTGGGCAGGGCATCTCTGAAAGAAAGGCAGCAGCCCTAGTCAGCGGCTTATAAATCAAACTGCCATCTCCCTGGGACACAGCATCTGTGGGAAGGGGTGGCTGTGGGCACAGTTTCAGCAGACTTAAACATTACTGCCTGCCAGCTCTGAAGAGAGCAATGGATCTCCCAGCACAGTGATCAAGCTCTGTTAAGGGACAGACTGCCTCCTCAAGTGGGTCCTTGACCCCTGAGCCTCCTGACGCGGAGGCACCTCCCAGCAGGGGTCAACAGACACCTCATACAGGAGAGCTCCAACTGGCATCTGGTGGGTGCCCCTCTGGGATAAAGCTTCCAGAGGAAGGAACAGGCAGAAATCTTTGCTGTTCTGCAGCCTCTGCTGGTGATACCCAGGCAAAACAGGGTCTGGGGTGGATGCCCAGCAAACTCTAGCAGAACTGCAGAAGAGGGGCCTGATTATTAGAAGGAAAACTAACAAACAGCAATAGCATCAACATCAACAAAAAGGACAACCACGCAAAAACTCCATCTGAAAGTCACCAGCATCAAAGACCAAAGGTAGATAAATCCATGAAGAGGAGAAAAAACCAGCACAAAAAGGCTGAAAATTCCAAAAACCAGAGAAAGATTTCTCTTCCAAAGGATCACAACTCCTCACCAGCAAGGGAACAAAACTGGATGGAGAATGAGTTTGACAAATTGACAGAAGTAGGCTGCAGAAGGTGGGTAATAACAAACTTCTCTGAGCTAAAGGATCATGCTCTAACCCAATGCAAGGAAGTTAAGAACCTTGATGAAAGGTTAGACGAATTGCTAACTAGAATAACCAATTTAGAGAAGAACATAAATGACCCGATGAAGCTGAAAAACACAGCACGAGAACTGTGAGAAGCATACACAAGAATCAACAGCCGAATTGATCAGGTGGAAGAAAGGATATCAGAGATTGAAGATCACCTTAATGAAATAAAGCATGAAGACAAGATTAGAGAAAAAAGAATGAAAGGAACAAACAAAGTCTCCAAGAAATATGGGACTATGTGAAAAGACCAAACCTACATTTGATTGGTGTACCTGAAAGTCACGTGGGAGAATGGAACCAAGTTGGAAAACACACTTCAGGATATTATCCAGGAGAACTTCCCCAACCCAGCAAGACAGGCCAACATTCAAATTCAGGAAATACGAGAACACCACAAAGATACTCCTCAAGAAGAGCAACCCCAAGACACATTATCGTCAGATTCACCAAGGCTGAAATGAAGGAAAAAATGTTAAGGGCAGCCAGATGGAAAGATCAGGTTACCCACAAAGGGGAGCCCATCAGACTAACAGCAGATCTCTCTGCAGAAACCCTATAAACCAGAAGAGAGTGGGGGCCAGTATTCAACATTCCCAAAGAAAATGTTTCAATCCAGAATTTTATATCCAGCCAAACTAAGCTTCATAAGTGATGGAGAAATAAAATCCTTTACAGACAAGCAAATGCTGAGGGAGTTTTTCACTACCAGGCCTGCCTTACAAGAGCTCCTGAAGGAAGCACTATATATGGAAAGGAAAAACCAGTACCAGTCACTGCAAAAACAAACCGAAATGTAAAGACCATCAACACTACAAAAAAACTGCACCAACTAATGGGCAAAATAACCAGCTAAGCATCATAACGACAGGATCAAATTCACACATAACAATATTAACTTTAAATGTAAATGGGCTAAATGCCCCAATTAAAAGGCACAGAGAATGAGTTGGATAAATAGTCAAATTGGATAAAGAGTCAAGACCCATCAGTGTGCTGTATTCAGGAGACCCATCTCATGTGCAAAGACACACATAGGCTCAAAATAAAGGGATGGAGGAATATTTACCAAGCAAATGGAAAGCAAAAAAAAAAAAAAAAAAAAAAAAAAAAAAAAAAAAAAAAAAAAGAAAAGAAAAGCAGGGGTTGCAATCCTACTCTCTGATAAAATAGACTTTAAACCAACAAAGATAAAAAAAGACAAGGGCATTACATAATGGTAAAGGGATCAATGAAAGTAGAGCTAACTATCCTTAATATATATGCACCCAATACAAGAGCACCCAGATTCATAAACCAACTTCTTAGAGACCTACAAAGAGACTTAGACTCCCACACAATAATAGTGGGAGACTTTAACACCCACTGTCAATAATAGACAGATTAATGAGACAGAAAATTGACAAGGACATTCAGGACTTGACCTCAGCTCTGGACCAAGTAGACCTAATAGACATCTATAGCACTCTCTACCTCAAATCAACAGAATATACATTCTTCTCAGCACCACCTAGCACTTATTCTAAAATTGACCACGTAATTGGAAGGAAAACACTCAACAAATGCAAAGGAACAGAAATCATAACAAACAGTCTCTCAGACCACAGTGCAATCAAATTAGAACTCAGCATTAAGAAACTCACTAAAATCCATACAACTACATGGAAATTGAAGGACCTGCTCCTGAATGACTATTGGGTAACTAATGAAATTAAGGCAGAAATAAATGAGTTCTTTGAAACCAGGGAGAACAAAGACAACATACCAGAATCTGAGACACAGCTAAAGCAGTGTTTAGAGGGATATTTATAGCACCAAATGCCCACAGGAAGAAGTGGAAAAGATCTAAAATGGACACCCTAACATCACAGTTAATAGAACTAGAGAAGCAAGAGCAAACAAATTCAAAAGCTAGCAGAAGACAAGAAATAACTAAGATCAGAGTAGAACTGAAGGAGATAAAGACACAAAAAACCCTTAAAAAAAAAAATCAATGAAACCAGGTGCTGTTTTTTTTTTAAAAGATCAACAAAATAGATAAGACTGCTAGCCAGACTAATAAAGAAAAGAGAGAAGAATCAAATAGACAAAATAAAAAATGATAAAGGGGAGATCACCACTGATCCCACAGAAATACAAACTACCATCAGAGAATACTATAAACACCTCTATGCAAATAAACTAGAAAATCTAGAAGAAATGGATGAATACATAGGCACATACATGTTTAAGACTAAACCAGGAAGACATCAAATCCCTGAATAGATCAATAACAAGTTCTGAAATAGAGACAGTAATTAATAGCCTACCAACAAAAAATGCCCAGGACCCTATGTATTCACTGTCAAATTCTACCAGAGGTACAAAGAGGAGGCAGTATCATTCCTTCTGAAACTATTCCAAACAATAGAAAAAGAGGGACTCCTACCTAACTCATTTTATGAGGCCAGCATCATCCTGATACTAAAACCTGGCAGAGACACCACAAAAAAAGAAAATTTGAGGCCAATATCCCTGATGAACATTGATGTGAAAATCCTCAATAAAGTACTGGTGAACTGAATCCAGCAGCACATTAAAAATCTTATCCACCAAGATCAAGTCAGCTTCATCCCTGCGAGGCAAGACTGGTTCAACACACACAAATCAATAAATGTAATCCATCACATAAAAAGAACCAATGACCAAAACCACATGATTATCTCAATAGATGCAAAAAAGGCCTTTGATAAAATTCAACACCCTTCATGCTAAAAACACTCAATAAACTAGGTATTGATGGAACATATCTCAAAATAATAAGAGCTATTCATGACAAACCCACAGCCAGTATCATACTGAATGAGCAAAAGCTGGAAGCGTTCCCTTTGAAAACCATCACAAGACAAGGATGCCCCCTCTCAGCACTCCTATTCAACATAGTATTGGAAGTTCTGGCTAGGGCAATCAGGAAAGAGAAAGAAATAAAGGGTATTCAAATAGGAAAAGAGGAAGTCAAATTGTCTCTGTTTGCAGATGGCATGATTGTATATTTAGAAAACCCCATCATCTCAGCCCAAATCTCCTTAAGCTGATAAGCAACTTCAGCAAAGTCTCAGGATACAAAATCAATGTGCAAAAATCACAAGCATTCCTATACGCCATTAACAGACAAACAGAGAGCCAAATCATGAGTGAACTCCCATTCACAATTGCTACAAAGAGAATAAAATACCTAAGAATCCAACTTACAAGGGATCTGAAGAACCTCTTCAAGGAGAACTACATGCCACTGCTCAACAAAATAAAAGAGGATATATACAGATGGAAAAACATTCCATGCTTATGCATAGGAAGAATCAATATTGTGAAAATGGCCATACTGCCCAAAGTAATTTATAGATTCAATGCTATACCCATTAAGCTACCACTGACTTTCATCACAGAATTAGAAAAAACTACTTTAAACTTCATATGGAACCAAAAAAGAGCCCGCATTGCCAAGACAATCCTAAGTAAAAAGTACAAAGCTGGGGGCATCACGCTGACTTCAAACTATACTGCAAAGCTACAGTAACCAAAACAGCATGGTACTGGTACCAAAACAGATATATAGAACAATGGAACAGAACAGAGACCTCAGAAATAACACCACACATCTACAACCATTTGATCTTTGACCATCTGATCTTTAACAAGCAAGGGGGAAAGGATTCCCTATTTAATAAATGGTGTTGGGAAAACTCGCTAGCCATATGCAGAAAACTGAAACTCAATCCCTTTCTTACACCTTATACAAAAATTAACTCAAGATGGATTAAAGATTTAAACTAACACCTAAAACCATAAAAACCCTGGAAGAAAACCTAGGCAATACCATTCAGGACATAGGCATGGGCAAAGACTTCATGACTAAAACACCAAAAGCAATGGCAACAAAAGCCAAAATTGACAAATGGGATCTAATTAAACTAAAGAGCATCTGCACAGCAAAAGAAACTATCATCAGAGTGAACAGGCAACCTAAAGAATGACAGAAAATTCTTGCAATATATCCATCTGACAAAGTGCTAATATCCAGAATCTACAAGGAACATAAACAAATCTACAAGAAAAAACCAGCCCCATCAGAAAGTGGGCAAAGGATATGAACAGACACTTCTCAAAAGAAGACATTTACGTGGTCAACAAACATGAATAAAAGCTTATCATCACTGGTCATTAGAGAAATGCAAATCAAAACCACAATGAGATACCATCTCACATCAGTTAGAATGGCAATCATTAAAAAGTCAGGAAACGACAGATGCTGGAGAGGATGTGGAGAAATAGGAATGCTTTTACATTGTTGGTGGGAGTGTAAATTAGTTCAATCACTGGAACACACTGTGGCAATTCCTCAAGGATCTAGAACTAGAAAAACCATTTGACTCAGCAATCCCATTACTGGGTATATACCCAAAGGATTATAAATCATTCTACTATAAAGACACATGCACATGTGTGTTTATTGCAGCACTATTCACAATAGCAAAGACTTGGAACCAACCTAAATGCCCATCAGTGACAGACTGGATAAAGAAAATGTGGCACATACATAGCACAGAACACTATGCAGCCATAAAAGAGAATGAGTTCATGTCCTTTACAGGGATATAGATGAAGCTGAAAACCATCATTCTCAGCAAACTAACACAGGAACAGAAAACCAAACACCACATGTTCTTGCTCATAAGTGGGAGTTGAACAATCAGAACACGTGGGCACAGGGAGGGGGACATAACACCCCAGGGTCTGTCAGGGAGCGGGGGGAAAGCGAAGGGAGAAATACCTAATGTAGATGTCGGGTTGATGGGTGCAGCAAACCACCATGGCACATGTATACCTATGTAACAAACCTGCATGTTCTACACATGTGTCCCAGAACTTAAAGTATAATTAAAAAAAAAAAAAAAAAAAAAAAAAGGAAAACATCTAAGATGCAATGGAGAGAAAAAAAAAAAAAAAAACAACTCTCCTCTCTTAAAATATAACTATTCATTTTAACTGTACAAAGAACTGAAATTTAGATTTATTTTCCATATATTCTGCCATCAAGATGTTAACATAAATGAGCTAGTACATTTCTACATTTATTCTCCTCATAACCACAGAGCTCACTGCTCGCAGATCCACGGCTCAGTTAGGCCCTAGCCTTTTGCCTGCACGTCTCCCCCAGGCACTGCAGCCTGTGAGACAGATGTGCTTTTCCATGTGACCCAGGAGTCCTCAGGACTATGTGTCTGCTTGTAGGAGTCTAGTGAGCATGCTAGAGGACTGGGCTGGAGCCTCTGTGCAGATGGGGCACAGGCAGGACTAATCCAGCAGTGTGTCAGGGCCTCCTTCTTGGTAGGATTTCTGCTCCTTAATTACCTTGGAAGCAGTGACCATGACATTCATGGTTTTAATTACAACAAAAATAAGTGAATTTCTCTTTACCTACATTCAGGGTTAGCTTTTCATTTGCTGTAGGTTAAAGAGAAGTTGATCCTATTTATTGTTTCTTTATCAAAACTTAGACAAAAGAATCATGTTATGATTTGCTTACCTCCTTTCCAGAATGGGGACTGGAGACAGATAGCTGTGGTTTATAAAATATTTGATATGGTGTATTATTGATTATTGTAGTCTTGTCTTCAATCTGAATAATTTGTATACCTTGCTGTACCATGGAGGAAATGCAGAACTGACATAACTACAAGATAATTGAGAAAAAAGTAATTTTGACAATACTGTGAGGCATATTAAAATCTCTTGAGTATTCCTAAAAGGTTATTTTATCTAATTGTCTGCCAGGACAGTACCAATTTTACCATTTTTTTTTCCCCAGAATATTTAATGGTGTTCCTTTCAGTCTCAGAAATGTTCTGGCCCCTGTCGGTATTCAGTCTACAACATGGTGCTTTAGCAACCCCCGTTACTTTTGCTGCTGTTATGTAGTGACAGATAAAAGACTTGTTTTCCGGTTGTTTGACCAATAACATCATAAAGTGTTTATTTAGAAAGCAGGTATATGTAAATAAATGCCACTCATCTTGGCAGAATTCCACCCAGCCTCCTTCCTCCTCCTCCTCCTCATGGTCTCCCAGTAGCTACCTCGCAAATGACTATGATGAACCAAGGAGAGTTCTAAAAACTTCAGTAATGACAACAACGAAGACAATAAGGATTGACCTTCATATATTGCAATATTATGTTCTACTAGTTTCAAGTGCTGTATACACATTAACTCAAAAAATCCTCACAGTACCTACATGGGGGAGTTACTATTATTAACCCCATTTTACAGAAGAGGAAACTGAGGCACAAAGAGGTTAAGTAACTTCCCCAAGGTCACAAAGATGAAGAGGGTCTAACTAGGGGGTTAGAACCCATGCAGTCTGGCTCTGTGGTGCTGCTCTTAACCACTACATGTATCATTTAATTACCTTACCATGTTATGCAAGGAACTGATGCTCAGATAAGATGTTTCTTGCTTAAACATACCCATCTAGTTAATAATATCAGAACACTGGTTTTCAAAGGGTGGTCTGGGGACCCACAGGGGATCTCTGGGCATGGGGTCCCATGGTCAAAACTATTTGTATAATAATAGTAAGATGCTATTAATCTTTTACAATTGAATTCTCTCATGAATGTACAGTGGAGTTTTCCAGAGGTACATGACATGTGATGTTATTACTGTAATAGCTAATGGAATATATCTTTGTATATTCTTGTGTTTTAAAAGTTTCTGTTTTAATTTCTAATCTGGTCAATATTGATATAACCCACAGAAACAAAAGGTCTTTGGGGGTAATCAATAATTTTTAAGAGTATAAAGGGGTCCTGAGACTAAAAAGAGTATAAAGAGGTCCTGAGTCACTACCAAAGCATAATGAGACATCAATATGTTTTCCAACAGTACATTCATTGATTCACAAACATTTATTCAACACTTGCTGTGGCTACTTTGTTAGGTGCTAGAGGTATTGGGTGTTGACTGAATATTATAACATTTTTTCCAGGTTTTGATGGTAGTTCTCAACTTACAACTATTCAACTTTGGGTGATTCATGCTTACAGCTCTTTGCCATTTACACCCATGTTACAGTACTTTGGCTGTCAGAGTATAAACATGTGTTGCCCAGACAACTCTGAGGAAATGGATACCAGCCTTGAATGCTGAAGAAAGACCAATTTCTTTGTATCAGGGAAATTTATTTTTTTTAAAGTCACCAAATGACCCTAACTTTTCTCAAAAGACTTTTCAAAGACACCTGTCAAAAATCTAACTTCTCCCCTGAAAAAGGTCATTCTGAATTCTACTACTTTGATGAAGTATCCCTTCTCTTTCTAATTTGGGACAGCTAAAATAATGATGATATTAGAAGTACAGCATAAAACTTCTGCACGGTACACTGTGATATTGTACTTTCATACATAATGTGATTAGTTATATTATTCAGCTAGTTGGTTTTAATAGACTTTAGATTTATACTGAAAAGCACATACCATTTATATTTAAATAACTTACGTTTTTTGTATCTATCTCTAAAACATGGACACCAGTCCACTGTTCAAGAATATAACTTCCACTTATAAGCACGGTTCTAGGGGAGATTTAGAATTGATCCACGTAATTTTGCTCAGGATGTCCTTTCCAGAAATATAACCTTTGCTGCAGGAGGAGCCTTTGGCCTTTCACTCTATGCTCAGAATGTTAGTGACTCTACTTTCTGCTCTAAAGAAGGAGGCCAAGTACAATTTGTGGATATTTTGGAGTAAGTTCATTTTCTCCCCACATACTATAAATCAAGTGACTGCTGAGTATTCTGAAATAGAACAATTATTGGATAAATTATGTGACACAGCTTTTATCACTGGTAAAGAAAAAAAAGCACTGTAAAACAGAGAGGTCTAAGAAGTTAAGAAATCAAATGTTTTACTGTTACAAATTGTTTCAAACAAGTAATATGAAAAAGGCATTAAAAAGAAAAAGGCAGATTCATTTTAAACAGGTTAAGGGGATGGCATGCTATTTCCTCCCAGCCACACAGACTTTGATCTTACCTTCTGATGTCCTGGAAAAGCACCAAGTCTTACTTCAGTATCAACAAATGCTTCTTCATCCAATGTCACAACTTCACCATTACCTCCATCTTTCCACTTTGGAGATGTCAGGTTATGGACCAGTTTAATTGCTACTGACTTGTGCACAGTGTTTGTATTTGCCCAGTATATTCCAATTTGAAAAGCTTCCTGGAAAAATAATGCCTTGATTATAAAGTAATTTTCTTAACTGATATTTTTTACTTCAATCCTCAGGCTGTTTTAAAAATATTATATAATAGGTCTACTAAGGCAACCAAATATCCCTCCATGGTTTGTGTGTGTGTGTGTGTGTGTGTGTGTGTGTGTGTGTGTGTGTGTGTGTATGTGTGTGTGTATGTGTGTGTGTGTGTTTGTAATGGCAACGTACATTTTATTTTGGCTCCCAATGAATTTTTATTTTTGTACTCACAATGGAATTCATATTTACGGGAGGGAGGGGAAAACCAAACCCAAACAGTGACTACCCTGTAAATACCAAAGGCTTTAAAAACTGAAGGTTTCATCTCATTTGACAAGAGAATAATATGTAACATTAGGTCCACATAGGTCAACATTCCAATTCCATAAGGTCACCTCATCTGATTATTTTACAAAAAAAGAAAAAATACAATTGAATAAAGATGTTTATGACCTGGAGCTCAAAAAAGGATTCTGAAATTGTTCTCTATCAGAAAGACATTGTATTTAGGAGTTCCTTTTACTCTTTTTTTTTTTTTTTTTTTTTATAGATTTGTGTGTCTTCTTGAAACAGACTAGCCTTATGAAGAAGGTTTTGTGACAGCATATAAAATCTTCCTGTGATATTTTGGTTTGCAATTAGGTTTCTCTGTGTGTCAGTAATCATTCCATGTTGTTATAATCAACAACTGGGTAGACATCCATAATTATGAACATCCAAGTCCACTTATGAAGGAAAAGGGGCCCTGACAAAAACAGTTGCTCTGAAATCCTCAGTATCTTGCAGATTGCAGAGAACTTCCAGAATAGCAAAGAATACCTAGGGTATGGATAAGCACACATGATGGCTATATTTCCTTAATACATACTGATAGACCAGCCTGAATACTTGTCAAATATCCTATACCAATGGAAATGAGAATGTAACTAATCCAAGTTATCAAATTTAATGGTAACTCAAGCACCAATAGTGTTGATGGTTAAAAAAAAAAAAAAGACATCAGAAAAGTCCTTGAATATTCAAAGACCATTCCATACCTCTTACATATGCATCTAAGAAGAATTTTTCACAACTGATTCATTCTGTGAAGATCATAAACACAACTTTACAATAAAATCTACTTGTTGAGAGATAAGAATTCATATTAATTAAAAAAATTGTAGTACCTGAAAATTAGGAGGAATAATAATTTTGCCAGCAGGAACCTGTAGAACAATTTTCTCTCCTTCAAATAGCCAGAGGTCCCATTTAGACTCATTGATAAGCAGGGCCCAGGGCAGAAGTTCTATCAACAAAGTTCTAACATATGGCTTCCAGATTGACAGCTTCACTCGCATTGGGCTATCCCACTGACTTAGCTGTTCATTCCTGTTCCAAACACCACATCCAAGAGACTCAATGAAATATGATAACTTTAATATTTGTGAAATATGTTTAAAGATTCCAAACACACCACGCTCCTGCATGATACCTCCTCATACCAGAATCTTTCAATGCTAAATTTGCATGCAGGAGAAAGCAACTTTTCATGCAATTATGATCTAGATCATGAATAAAGAAATCTACAAAATACACCTACTAGATGATAAAAGGTAAGAATCTGACACATACATGCACACACCACTTATGGTATTTAATATTTTTGTGAATGATCATTTGTTAATATTGAGAAATTTTTGTAGAAAAAGATCACTGAAGAATGTTACCTGTCAGAATCCTTCTTATTATAGGGCCATATGGGTTGAAGCGACTTTTCTGGCCCATAGAATTCGTCAAGGATCTGATTAACTGTGCCTCTAGGGTGTACCTTAGTGGCTATTTGCTTAATGAGGGATGTTGAGATGGGAACTGCACAATCTGAAGGATCATATTCTTCTCTAGGAAATTGAAAGAAAAACCAAGAATAAATATCAGATTTCTTTTTTTGTTTTTTTTGTTTTTTGTTTTTTTTTTGTTTTTTTTTTTCTTTGAGACGGAGTCTCGCTCTGTCGCCCGGCTGGACTGCAGTGGCCGGATCTCAGATCACTGCAAGCTCTGCCTCCCGGGTTTACGCCATTCTCCTGCCTCAGCCTCCCGAGTAGCTGGGACTACAGGCGCCCGCCACCTCGCCCGGCTAGTTTTTTGTATTTTTTAGTAGAGACGGGGTTTCACCGTGTTAGCCAGGATAGTCTCGAACTCCTGACCTCGTGATCCGCCCGTCTCGGCCTCCCAAAGTGCTGGGATTACAGGCTTGAGCCACCGCGCCCGGCCAAATATCAGATTTCTAAAGTGGTCTACAATTTATTGAAAAATATCTAACTACAAATGTATTACAGACCAACACCTTTTTGGTAGATAGAGTCCATTTATGGGACAGTGTGTGGATGATCTGGGCCCTGGCTTTTCCTCTTTCTTCCCCCACCCAATTCCTGGGTGTTGATCTCTATTCACATCTTCTTTCACTACAAAAGTCATGTGTCAATGAAATCTAAATTAAAATTTCTGATGATTCCTCTTGGTTATATCTGTGCTTAATGAGAAAGGCTGATTTTTATCTAAAACTACAGATGAGAATAAGAGGTCACTAGGCAGGGCAATTTTAAAATAACATTCTCATAAGATAAGAAATCATACAAAAAACTCCCTCCACTCCCATCTTCCCACCCACCTCCTACCCTCCCCAGTGCAAGGTTACTTTTCTACTTAATTTCTCTTAGGAAAATGTAGGGAAGGATTTTTCTAGTACCTTGCTTGGAATGTCAGGTGATGTACAAGGTCAGGTTCTATGTTTTGCAGTGGTTTTTCCTGCCCTTTTCCTGGAATAATTTGTGTTTCACTCAATCCCAGACTCCTTTTCTCCAAATGTATGATAATGGGGTCTGGAAGATGACTCTTCATGATAAAAAGAGGGCTGAACACAATCTATAAAAATAAAAGGACAGAACAACTTTCATATTTGCTTTGTTGCAGTATTCCAGCTGTTTGATGCTGAAACAAACTTGCAATAAATCTCTTCCCTAGGTCACTCTGACCTTAATTTATTTCAGAACAGGAAAGGTCAGAGTCATATACCATATTTTAGGATTGGGAAAGCACTCACCATTCGTTGTTGCACTTGAGAGTTGGGTTCTAAAGTCAAAACTGTGCACCAGACATAAATAATGGAACTGTTTGAAGATGGCACCTGCGCATGAAATAGAAAAGGGTCCTATTGAATACTAAGCAGTTTACTAATTAATCAAAATAAGGCACAGATATATCAGTTTGGAAGATTAAAAAGAGTTTAAAGTTATAGAGAAAAAGCCATTATTTAAAAAAAAACTAAGCAAAAACAGACTTCATTATGGCAT
The DNA here is from genome assembly GCF_007565055.1 of Rhinopithecus roxellana. Classification (NCBI taxonomy): domain Eukaryota; kingdom Metazoa; phylum Chordata; class Mammalia; order Primates; family Cercopithecidae; genus Rhinopithecus; species Rhinopithecus roxellana. The sequence goes on along the minus strand of NC_044557.1, from coordinate 63,740,709 downwards.
AAAGCAAATGTGCAGTGAGTCAATGGGGCCAACTCTTTCCATAAAGACAAAGAGATTTGCATAAGGAGAGATATAAGACTGAGTGGCAAAATGAAAGAGAATTTATCCTTTATGGGAATGAAAGTGATGATGGTAAAGACTGAGGAAGAGATAAAGTAACAGACCATCACAAAAATCCTTAAGTGAGGAGGATACCACCCCCAGTCCCACCCCACCCTTAACGCTGGGGCAGCAGAATCTTTTTCAAGATATCACTTGCATCTGGGAGAGACAGAGTCTTGGCTGTAAGAACTACTGGAACTGATACAAATGTATTGTCGTGGGATGGGGAGTAAACAGTTTGAGAAGTACTATTCAAAGCCTTTCTCCCCCCTTTTTTATATATCACTTTTTAATAAATTAAGTGCTATACAAGTAAAGAACATTTTGAGAAAATTTCAATGTTAAAGCTGCTCTATTCTAGATTGAACTTCTTTTCAAACCTGAATGACAATGCTGTATTCAGGGGCTTTGGAGTCCAGGCGCACATCTCTTGACCAGTCTTCATCTCCTTTGGCCTTCACACACAGCTCTGTCAGTTCATTGTTTTCTAGTATATATGAAGGCAGTTTCTGTTTGGCTGTGAGGCAGTCAAAATGTTCCCGAACTACAGCTTGTCCATCTTGACCAATGTAATGCTGAACAACTTTTAGTTCTATGCTTTGAGACAAGTAACTACAGATGATCTGTCTTCCACAGATGATAATCTAAAAGACAGTAAGTATATAAGTCTTCATCAATTCAGACTTCATTAACTGGAAATATGTTATCGATCAAACAGAATAAACTATGTTGATGTTAATGGAAAGAAAATGAAGTAATTAGCTTAAACAGTACAAGAAGGAAAAAAGACTTGAAGTCAAGAAGAAATTTTGCTTTGGCCATGTTGAGTTTGCTATTTAAAGGGCAGACTCCTCCATGGAGTCCAGTACTCAATTAGAAATGCTGGTCAGGTGCTGGCCAGAGACAATGTGGAGGTGGAGATAATGATTTGTGAAAGAAAAACCTTGCAAACATGCACAAACAGAAGATAGTTTACCTGAGAGGGTAGAAGCTCAAACCCAGAAACTGACCAATACTCCAGGGGCAGACTCAGGGTGAGGAGCTAGAAAATGGGGCCAGAGAAGAAGGGGTGAAGGAGAATAGAGGTGAATCGGGGACAGTAGTTTTGCTGAAGCCATAAGAGAAGTGCCTGCCCAGGAGGTGGCAGTGAATCCTGTCAAGTGACGTACAAATGGAAAAGACTGGGAATTGAAAATCATTTAGCTCTGGTAACTGAGAGGGCAACTGTTATTAATCCATTCCTTGAAGTTGATTTTCAAGGGTTTATTGCACTCTTATCTAGTAAGAAATCTCTGTATAAACAGATAATACAAATAATCTTTAATGCAGATATCTAATTTTTTAAATTTTTTTTCAGTTTACTTATTTAGTGTTTTTAGACAGGGTCTTGCTCTTTCACCCAGGCTGGAGTGTAGTGGCATGATCACAGCTCACTACAATCTCAACCTACCAGGCTCAAACAATCCTCCCAACTCAGCCTCCAGAGTAGCTGGGTCTACAGGGAATGCACCACCCCATCTGGCTAACTTTTCTGTTTTTTTGTAGGAAGGGGTTTCACAGTGTTGCCTAGGCTGGTCTCAAACTCCTGAGCTCAAGTAATCTTCACACCCCAGCTTCCCAAAATGTTGGGATTACAAGCATGAGCTACTGTGCCCAGCCTAAACTGTGTAAGTTTTATCTTTATAAACACATAGAATTATCCACTAAACCTATGGGTTATTCAACTTTACACCCAGGTAAGAGTATAGTTCATAGTAGGTATTAAGAAATGGGGGCCTTGGCCAGGTGTGGTGGCTCACGCCTGTAATCCCAGCACTTTGGGAGGTCAAGGCAGGTGGATCACCTGAGGTCGAGAGTTCGAGACCAGCCTGACCAACATGGAGAAACACTGTCTCTACTAAAAATACAAAATTAGCTGGGCATGGTGGCACATGCCTGTAATCCCAGCTACTCGGGAGGCTGAGGCAGGAGAATTGCTTGAACCTGGGAGGGCAGAGGTTGTGGTGAGCCAAGATCATGCCATTGCACTCCAGCCTGGGCAACAAGAGTGAAACTCCGTCTCAAAAACAAACAAACAAACAAACAAACAAACAAACAAACAAACAAACAAACGGGGGCCTGGTATGATGGCTTATGCCTGTTATCCCAGTCGTTTGTGAAGCCAAGGTTAGGAGTTTGAGACCAGCCTGGGAAACATGGCAAGATCTCATCTAAACAAAAAATTTAAAAATTAGCAAGGTATGGTGGTATATGCCTGTAGTCACAGCTACTTGGAAGGCTGAGGCAGGAATACCACTTGAGCCCAGGAGTTCAAGGCTGCAGTGAATTATACTTGCACCACTGTACTCCATCCTGGGTGACAGAGCAAGACCCTGTCTCTACAAAAAACAACAAATGTTTTCTTAAATTGGTTGAAATTGAAAAGATAATGCAAAATTTAATATGGTGGTGAATTTTTTTTCAGAAAGCAAATCCTTCTGTAATATGAATATTCACCATGATTAAAGAAAATAGGACTTTCATATACTGAATTTCCTATTTGTAATATTTTTCCAGATTATAAACACACACACACATACACACACACACACACACACACACACACACACACAGAGAGAGAGTATAGGTACAGGTCTAAGCATATGATGTTTACTTTTAGTATGTCAACTTGACTGGGTCATGGTACGAGCAGACATTTAGTCAAACATTATTCTAGGTGTCTGTGTGAGGGTGTTTCTGAGTGAGATGAACATCTGAATTGGTAGACTGAGTAAAGCAGACCATCTTCCCCAACATGGGTGGGCATCATCTAACCAAATGAAGACCTAATCGAAGGAAAAGGCTAAGAGGAAACTCATTTTGCCTGACTGCTTGAGCTAAGGCACTGGTCTTTTCTGGCCTTTAGACTTGGAATGAAGTGTCAGCTTTTCTTGGGTCTTGTACTTGCCAGACTTTGGACTGGAACTTACACTACTGGCTCACCTGGTTCTCTGGCCTTTGCACTCAGATGGGAGCTACACATTGGCTCTCCTGGGTCTGCAGCTTGCTGACTGCAGATCTTGGGACTTCTCTAAGATTATGTCACATGTTTCATAATCACGAGTCAATTTATAATAAATCATTCTTTTTCCACACACCCATACACCCCCTCATTAGTGCTGTTTTTCTGGAGATCACATTCTCAGAGCAGCCTTATAAACTAGGTGCTACTATGACTCCCCATCTTAACAGACAGAAAATTTAACAGAGATATTTAATAACTTGCTTGGTGTTACCTAGTAAGTCTGGCCCAGAGTTTGTTGATTGTCACCCTGATAGTCTGTCTGTCATAAAATTAATATCTACTCATTAAGAAAAGTTAGAAACCATAAAAAAGAAAATAAGGGCTGCTCTTTATAACATTTATGTTATAAAGACACCATTGCTTCCCTTCCCAATAGCTGTTCTATCCTTTCCTCTTATTATTAAAAACCCTCACTTGATTTGATTTGGTTAGGTAGCAAAAGGCAGCAAAGTACTCAGGGAAGGTAGACACCTCCCTTGGCCCCCAGTGGCTGTATCATGATCGGTACAAGCCAATCCTGTTAATTCCATTCTCCTTTTGCCATTGATTAGGGTAAATATGGAACTCTGGTTTGGCCAATAATATGAGAAGGGAAGACTGGTAAAAGGCTCTAGGAAAGATATTACTCCTTGATAATAAGGGAGACAGGTTGAGAAGGGAAGCCCTTCTTTTCTGTCACAGAAACTGTTATCAGAGGATGTATACAGCTTTTACTGCCATCTGAGACCAGGCTGGCAAATCTAAGAGGATGAGAGAGAAGCAAAAACAACACTGGGTTGCTTAGTTAGCCAATACTGAACCAGCCTTCTTCCTCCTTGTTATGTGAAACAGTAAACATAAAATAGAATAGTATCTGCTTCATTAACTTGCTATGAAGACTAACAAGCATATTTTGTAACTTCAAACTGAAAGCATCCTAATTGATACATTTTCCTATGTCATTAAGACTTCTCTGTAACCATCAATTTTAATGAACTATTATTTACAAAAATAAATATGAATAACTATTTATAAATGAACTATTATAACTAATTTTAGGTGGGGGTCTCGCTCTGTCACCCAGGGTGGAATGCAGTGGCAAGATTTCAGCTCACTGCAGCCTTGAACTCCTGGGCTCAAGGGATCTTCTTGCCTCAGCCTCCTAAGTAGGTTGGACTACAGGCACATGCCACCATGTCTGGCTAATTTATTTTATTTTTTGCAGAGATAGGGTCTTGCTATGTTGACCAGGCTGGTCTCGAACCCCTGGGCTCAAGTGATTCTCCTGCCTCAGCCTCCCAAAGTGCTGGGATCATAGGCATGAGCCACTACACTGGGATGAACTGTTATTTAATCGAAAGAAACCTGCTAGATTGAGGAACCAAAAATTAAATGTCATTGTTGTTTTAATTTGCATTATTTGAATGGTAAGGTTTAGCTTTTTCTCAAACATTTATTTCTCAACTATCTGCTTGAGTTTCTTTAGAAGGAGCACATCTGTAAAACCAAGCTGTGCTTAACTGTTATATTTCCCTTAGATACTCTAGTCATTATAATCTTTTAAAACTATGCTTTCACAATAACAAACCATAAAAGTCAACTGAACTATGATCCTAAATTAGGAAGCAAACTTTTCTTTAGCATATGCTAGGGGTTACTAGACACAAGTCTTATGATGCCATAGCATTGCCTAACTTGAAATAAACATTTGAAAACTCTGAAGCAGTATTTAACTCTGTTATTCTTGATGTGTCCAAGCCTGGCAATATATGCACATGGCTCTTGCTTCAGAACCTTTGGACCCCTGGAGATTTAGAAGACAATTTTGCTGTCTCTCACAGAAACCACAGAATCTCCACAACCATCTGGGACTCACTTGGTTTATCCAAGACAAAGATCCTCTTGGTGGGTTTTTATAGTCTCACTTTCAACTAAAAAGCCTGTTAAATAGGCTTTCAAATTTGATAAAAAGAAAATTCTTAAAAGTGGCCAGGGAGGGAAGGCTACTTTAGATGAAGGAAAATCCAAAAACGGTCACTCAGTGGAGTAGTGTGCTTTCACGGCTGTTCCAGGGTTAGGTTCAGGAGAGCTATATCTGCTTTTCTTCAAAGTGGCAAACTTACAATGCCTTTATTTTGAAAATTATGGTTAGAATTTCAAGATTAATTTATCAGTTGAAGACAGCTACTTAATTTTTTTAAATGCACGGTTTCTCTTTAATACACATTTCCAGGTTTCACACTAATTCCCCTCCTTCCCCAAAGCCACAAAGATGTGTATTGAAGATTTCCACATATGATTTTACTTAGCAGGTTTCAGAACTCTTATTAGATCAGTGCCAAGAAGAATAGTGATATTAAAGAATAACTCCAGAGCACCAGATGCACTGGAAAGTGATATCTTAACCATGATTAAAAGTATGTGTATAAAGACACCATTATACATACATACATATGTACATTTGAGATTTTAGAGTAGTACAGGTTTCTTCAACAAAAGGATGGGAAACATGGAAGCAAATATGCATACATGAGTGGTTGTAGAACATACAAAGTTCCCACAAAATTTTCTGTGGTCAATTTTCATTCAATTGGGGGAAATGAGAGGGGTATAAGAAATGCAGAGCACAGATAACCCAGCATCAATGTTAAAAAAGAGCTTTAGCCAATTCTCCATTATCCAGGGGGCGTTAAGGTCCATCAGGGATCTGCATACACTCACTTCCCCAAATGAGCCCTGGTAATTAGGCAGCTGCAGTTTATTGCAAATTTCCAGGCCCAGGTGGGGGTAGAAGGAAAGAAGCCAAGATGTGAGGGAGACAAGAATCCACAAAGCTCTTCTGAAGTTTGGTTCCCTTCTTCCTTCCTAACCTTGCCAATTGAGGAAATCCTATGTCTCTGATGTACTTTAACCAGAGCAAATCTGAACGCTAAACTACCCTGACAGCAAAAATTAAATCCAATTGAATAACACATTTAACATTTTTGCTTGTGGGTGTGTGTATCTGAGTAAGGGGGCAGGGGAGAGGTAAAACTGTCAGACATTTTTAGAAATGTATTTTTCAAATAACCAACTTTTATGATATTTGGTAGGTATACTGTTGCGACGTGTAATATTTTGTGCAGGAACACTGTATATATTAATTTATCCCTGAAATTTAACATTGTTTCTTGAAAATATATAGTACCTATACAAGAATGAGTCACTATTGTTGTAACACAAAAATGTCCAACTAGTGTTACTCATGCCCGATAACATTTCATTAGAATAATTTTAAGTATGGTACACTGGGCTACGGCAGGAGGGCAGGCACGTTGTAAGCATTTTACATACACAAACTCAGTTAATCCTCACACTAACTTCCTGAGGAAGGCACTATTACTATCCCCATTTTACAGATGAGGAAATTGATTCACAAAGTTTAAATGACTTGCTGAAGATCACACAGCTAGCAAGCGGATACAGCCAAATTGCCTATGATCTTGACTACGAGGACATACCATTAAAACCATTTCTCTATGGAGGGACCCTGCCATTTCAGTAATTGATAAATGTTCTAGCAGCCACACTAAAAAGAGCTGAACCACCTGAGAAAGTTTAGACTGGCGCTATGGTCGTCAAATTGTGGTCCCTGGACCAGCAGCCATCAGCAGCACCTGGGAACTTGTTAGAAATGCAAATTACAGGCCACACCCAATCTGAAACTCTGGGGTTGGGAGCCAGCAATCTGTGTTTTAACAAGCCCTCCAGGGGATTCGGATACACTCTCAAATTTGAGAAGGCCTAGAGAGAAGAAAACCAAGGGGAAACACGATAGCTTCCCTTATGTTTTTGAAGGCCTATAATGTAGAGGAGAGGTGACTTGTGGAGTCCTCACAACAAGTTTTGTGCTTGCTGTATATGCCTCATAGTTCTAGGGAAAGGTGGTGGAATGGTGAAAGATTTTTGGTTCAAAATTAGGAAGAAAACTTAGCTGGTAGTAGCCAACAGAAAGGGCTGCTGTGTGAAAGAATGAGCCTCTTGTCATCTGAACTATTCAAAGAGGCTGGATGACCTTTTCTCAGACATACTACTGAATGGCAAGGTGGATAAGACATTTTTGAAAGACCATGAGTGACAGAATCAGAAAACTAGTACATACTTACTGGGCAGATATTCATTGACAGCAAATTCATGTAAGAGTGTTCTGAGTGCAGATGGGAGTTAGTGACACTTCTTGTTCTCTTTGGCTCAATGCTCACACTAGTAGGCTGGTCCCCGCAGGAATCCTTCAGTAAGACTCATCTGTCCCATATTTGTCTCTTCGTTTATGCTATACTGTCTACTTGGAATGCTCTCTCTTAATCCAAATTCTACATATTTTCCAAAGCCCAGCTCAAGTCATATCTTCTCAGTGAAACCTCTAAATTCCCTTTACACTTACTGTCAGTTGTATACATTGTTGGGCTTACATAAAATTGCAATTTAAAAGCAAAGATTGTTTCACATACTTGGTGTTTTCCATTTTACTTTGTTCCACTTTAGGCAATCAATAAATATTCTGAGGAATGCTCAGTTAATTGGCAATAGTCTTCCATGCTTCTTTTCTGAGACTCCTCTGCTAGAGTTGAGTTCTCTTTTTATTTCTGTGGCCCACAATAATAAGATCATCAAGTCCATCTCCTTGATTAGGTGCAGACCAAGAATGCATATGGTGTGGGTCCTACTGTTCATCTCGCTAGTAGCTTCCTGCTTCCTCCTTGGCATGCAGCAACAGAGTAGCCCCTGCTGCTCCATAGGGGAAGCTCCCCTTTTCCAGGGACTAAGTGCTGTTTCTATCATGTCCCACAAAAGCTCTGGATAGACTGTTACAATCCAGATGTAAATATATATGTTGAAATTCTAACGACAAATCCAGTTATTATGTGTGCAGTGAAGCCAGTTTTCAGATTTTAATACTTCCTTTTTTTCTTTCTACTGGTCATATGCTCCATGCTTGAAAAACATCTTTTAGAAACCACATTTTCACATCTTAAGAACACAAAGAAAGTGTCAGATACTTTTTTCCCTTTGCAGTCTTAGAACTTCAAAAACAGCCAAAAGGAAGTTTTATAAAATACGTAAAAATATGTGCTGAGAGCTGAGGTTTTATATGCCAAGAGTTAGGCTGCAGTGAATTTTTACTGCAGTTAATATTAACTCCTAGGAAAAGAAAAGCTTGCTGGAGACCCAGGCCCACTCTGTCATGGGAGAGTATCACAGCACTTCCTTACAGATCATTCTCACGTGTGAGAACCAACTCTTGGTTATCCGCTGGTGGATTATCCAGAGTTCCCACTACTCTTTGCTTCTTTTCCTTCTCAATAAAGGACTTTTGGCTATTTCACAGCTCATTAGCACCTCCACCAGAAGGTAGGTGGTGACAGGGAGAAGAGGTGAAACTAAAATCAGTAAATTTTACTGCTCGTTAGCAGCTCTTGTAAAAGAAGTGGGACAAAGGGTTTGAGGCCATCATCATTGTCAGGATCATAGATAAGCATTTATTAAATGCTCACATGGGTGCTAGTAGCAGATATAACTAGGTATAACCACTGTGATTTTTAGAAAATTATTCATTATTTTCATTTAAGTTTCTTCTCCATTACACTGAATAATTAAGAGGTGTCTGGGTCAGGAACACAAAGAAACTTACCTGTTTTTGTACTCCACTGAGTCGCTGAACCTTGATGATGAGAGAAGCAGTTCGACCCCTGTACTGAATTGTTCTAATAAAAGTCCCGGCATGGTCCACACTGAAAGGCTCTGACCAACGCCAGTTGCCCCAACCTTCAATACAGATGTGTAACAGCTGGAGAGAAAAACAATAATCGTCATAATGCCAAACGTGCCAACAAAAACCTAGTCCTAAAATGAAAGTCTCATTGCTGGAAAACCTTTCCATTTGTAATATTTCGCATCTGTTTTCTTTCTAACCTGCATTATTCATCCACTTCCAACTTATTCCACCAGGCTAAGAATAGCAAATACACCACATAGAGTCAATGTGGTTTTTCAGATCACATTTTAAACTTTCTTAAAAATAATTGTCCTATCAAATGGTAAAAGGCCTGCTGAACATTTAAGAAAAGATCATTTCATTCATCTGGAGGACAAAAAGGTTGAAGTGTGAGATCAAAGAACCTTGGTATTCGCTGATAGTTTATTCCTTCTTATGGCTAGACAGTAATTAAAGTTAAATTTGTTTTTTTTTATTTTTTATTTAACCATAAATTGCCATACCTTACTTTTTTCTTTTGATGAAGGACAAAATAGCAGTTTGAAGATGCAATTCATTTAATATACTCTCCTTATGAGATCACAGATATATCAAATTAGAAATACCTTCAACATTTAAAATCTAAGATATGATGCATTTGTTCTATTTTTTTGTTATGTACTTACTGTAACGTTTACCAATTGAGTCTCCTGATACATATTTATATTTATTCATGTAGCATTGCCATGTCTGGTCATATTTGGCTTTATTTTGGGGTCAGATATGTCCTATTTCTACTCTTACCCACAACTGCAGCTAAGAAAATCAGTTTAACTACATGAGTATTCCAAAATATATATACAATAATTAGTACTTTTTTAGGAAACAGGTTTAAATGAAAACAATGTTCTATGATTTGTAAGTACAAGCAAAGAAATCTGACTCTTTTCTTATTTTGAGTCTCGCTCTGTCACCAGGCTGGAGTGCAGTGACGTGATCTCGGCTCACTGCAACCTCCACCTCCTGGGTTCAAGCGATTCTCCTGCCTCAGCCTCCCGAGTAGCTGGGACTACAGGCGTGCCACCACGCCTGGCTAATTTTTGTATTTTTAGTAGAGATGGGGTTTCACCATGTTGGCCAGGCTGATCTCGATCTCTTGACCTCATGATCTGCCTGCCTCAGCCTCTCAAAGTGCTGGTATTACAGGCGTGAGCCACTGCACCTGGCCGAAAACTGATATTTTAAGAAAAATGTATTTATATCCTATGCAAACAATTTAAAGTTTTCTTTCACATCACATATAATTTTTTAACAGAGCTAACCAAAGGTAAATCTCATGAAAAACTCCCAATTAGTAGACAGAATAAAACTTTGAAAACATCCTGTAAGACTATCATAAAAGGCCCTAATAATAAATACATTAAGGATTTACATGGAAATTGCCATAATATTAAATGTCTTGGTGGAAGCAGGTTATTTTTTAGTTTCAGCCTTAGGAGGAGTCCTGATAACATGCTTAAATTTAAAAAATTCCCAAGGTCATCACAACATACGTTTTCGATGTTAAGATAGGGCTTTTTTTTAAAAAAAAATCTGAATACATTATTTTAAAAAATCTCCTAACTCATCTCCCTGCTGTTAATACGGACTCACTCCAGTTCTTCCTCCACACACAGCCAGTGATCTTGTGATAGGAAAAGGCTATTAGTTAGGTGACTTCTAAAAAAGGCTAACAGCTAAGAAAACACACGTGTGTGTACACACACACACACACACACACCCTGGATAGCAAATACCTTTAGGGAAAATATGGTCTTATATACACTCTACAACATAAAAGTACCAGAATATCTTTGATGTTTAAATATTAGTAACAGAGAAAAAAAGAAAAATAGCAGTGTTTGGAACCATTTCAGTTTTTTATAGCAGCAACTGGGAATCAAGCTCAGGGTACACACAAAACTAAAAGAAATAAGAAAGTTGTTTTCTTTGGACAGACTAGTAGCTGGAAATGACAAAAAAAAAAAAAAATGAAGCAGGGTACTTAAGATCAAGCTCAGCTATATTTTTCCTGAACATTTCATAGACTCTAGAGAAAGTTTTAATGTACACAATGTAATTTTAAGTGAGGAATGTTCACATTTGCATATGAGCTCAGCTTTAGATAGCTGCTCACTCTGTGTACACAGCTTTTAAGGACTGGATGCCACCAAGGAATACGCTGTCAGATTTTGCTTGGCAGCTATTTGTTCTCAGAATGTTGGCACAGATATTTTCTTTGAATTATGAAAATTCAGATCTGTTTGGATTTAGTTCACACAGGAAAATTAAGTGGGAGAAAAACATTTGTAACACTTCTTCCCACATGCATCATCAATGGAACATTTGTAATGTTTGGTCTACTGTTAAAAAACATCTAAATATCACTGGCAATTAGATGCATATAATTCATTAGGAAAGGAACTACATTCTTAAGAGAGAAACCAACAAAAAGAAATTCAGGAGGCCTAGCAGTACTTCAGTTCTCCTTCCCATTGTGTAATCACCCCTGCCTGGGAACCCGTGGCACTGGATTTGAGCACTGGATGGCAGTGAGTGCTCAGATACTCACAGATGCCTAATAAGGTGAGAGGTTTTGTCCTTGCTGGACCCACTGACTAAATTTCACTGCTACAGGTACTGTAAGTCTCCATTTAGTAACGAATACTTGCATACCTATTTTTATTTCTCTACAGAAGGAAGCATAAAATCAGGTACAAAAAATGTGACATCTGTGTTAGACCACCTGATTCAAATGAGATTTCGATCATCATCCAATACATTTTCATTACTCAAGTACTATAAGGAAGGTAATATGCTAGGCACTATGGAGGAAATATGGAGGAAGAGATGTGTTCTTTGCCCCACAAGGAGGTTATGATCATATAGGGAAAATAAGGCAAGAACAAAAAACTAACATGAGGCAGTCAGGAAAGGAGAGGAGCAGTCACATAGTCCAGATAAGGAAGGGTCTGGATCAGGTTGCTGTGATTAAGAAAACATTGGGAAGCAGCTGGATCTCAGAGTTTGGGTAGGATTTCAACTGGCAAAGATGACAGTTCCTTCCCATGCCAAAAAGACAGTGTGAGATGTGCAAAGACTACACATGATCCGGACAAGGTTAACCATCTCAATTGGCCACAGAAAAAGGAACATGGATAAAGGGGTGGGGGATAGGGTTAAATACATAGATTTAGATTGTGGCTGGCACTGATTTACTAAACTAAGGAATTTGCACGTTACGCAGGAATTAGTGGATAGTCACTGATACCTTCCCTATAAGTGAGCAACGTGATGACAAAGAATGAGAGCACGTAGAGAGGCAGGAAGACTGCAGGAGTTGGATGAGGGGCAATGTGGGCTAGAAATACAGGGGAGGGAAAGGCAACGGGCTTCACAGAAAGTAACTATCCCTTCTGCCTGAAGCCCAAGACTTTTTTTTTAATACTTTATGTTCTAGGGTACATGTGCACAATGTGCAGTTTTGTTACATATGTATACATGTGCCATGTTGGTGTGCTGCACCCATTAACTCATCATTTACATTATGTATATCTACTAATGCTATCCCTCCCCTCTCCCCTCATCAATTTGGAAATTTTCTTTCACCTCTTTTCTATTAAGATTTTCCTTCCTTACTTCTCCTGCTATCATTCAGTCTATCCAGGCTTTTCAGTCTCTTTGGTCTACATAGATAGTGTCTAATATTTTCCACTGCGGGGGAAAAAGTCAAACAGGAAGTATTCTTGTTGGAAGTTTTCGATGACAACTAAAACTAAGCAATAAGGCAGGTTGTACAGTCGCCACACTCGATGGAAGGTCCCAAGAGGGTACATTTTCTTTTTTTCCAGCAGACCCTGGCGCTGGCAGCCAGACTAAATTCATAGTTTTCCCATTGAAGACCTCAGATGGAAGCATATACAGTTTTCAACTCATTTTTTTTTTCTATACAAAGTAAAACTTAAAACAGAATTACTGATCAGGGAATTGGGGATCAGCTCTGAGGACCACCCACAGTTTTGTCCAAAGGAGAATTCCTGAATTGATATATTTAAGAGGAAAGAAGAATAAGATAAAAGCGAGGAAAACAGAGTACACCAAGAAGAGAAAGAAAAAGTGGATGGTTAAATAAAAAATGTTAAACTGCACCTTAAAACACAAATGATAAAGGTACCAAATACTTTTTTGTGAAGTTACATATTTCACTATTCATTTTAAAACTATTGTCAAGATTTTTTCTACTTCAGTATCACAAATTAAAATTTTATCTTCACACTCAATTGTGTATTTTTTTTGCATTTTATAGTAATTTACCCTACAGTCATATGTAATGTTCTAAAAAGAAACTGGAGATTTAAACAACTTCAAAAAAATTCCCAATCCATTGTATTCACTGTAGAAATTTTAAGAGTTCTTAAAAATGAACATGCAATCCAAGTGATATAAACCACTGTATATATATATATATTCTGGTAATATATTTTTATATATTATTTATATATAAAAACTTAGGCACCATTTTATTATATTTTAGAGATAGAGTCACTCTACTGCCCAGACTAGAGCGCAGTGGTGTGATCATAGCTCACTGCAACCTTGAACTCCTGACCCCTCAAGTGATCTTCCTGCCTCAGCCTCCCGAGTAGCTAGGACTATAGGTACACGCCACCATGCCTGGCTTTTTCAATTTTTTTTATTTTTTGTAAAGATGAGGTCTCATTATTTTGCCCAGGCTGGTCTTGAACTCCTGGCCTCAATCAATTCTTCCCCCTTGGCCTCCCAAAGTGCCAGGATTACAGGCATGAGCTATTGAACCTGACCCATTTATTTTATAAACTTCTAAACTCATCATAATATCCCAAGAGCCTAGTGTATAGCAGGCATTCAATAAATATTTGTTGAACAAATAAATCAAGATTAATACAAAATAACCAAAAGTAAATATCTTAAAATGTCAGTGATGATATCTGTTCATAAAATGGTATCACAAAATTAGTATGAGTGCCTCCTGGGGCCAGGGACCGCAGTCACTCAGTCCCCAATTCAGCCCCCAGTTGCAGTCCCCAGGGAATTACTGTACCTAATAGGATGTGCCAGATACTTGATAGGGTGTTGGCCAAATGCCCAAATCCTGGTGAATGTGGTCACACCCTGCCTCCTATTTTCTGCAGAACAAGACATGGGCACTGCGTACTGTGCCCGGGCCCACTCAATACAGATCATGAAGGCAGAAAAAACTGTGGCCAGCAAGTGCTGCCAGCCAGCAGCCGAACCATTCTACAACTCTGAGATCCAATTCCTGCTGCCTCATGGCATCCTGTGTCGCCAGCACAAGCCAAGCTTCACCACCAAGAGGCCCAACACCTTCTTCTAGGTGTTCGGCCCTCTTACCCCAGGTCTGTCCAAATAAACTCAAGAATGTCAAAACAAAACCAAAACCAAAATGAGTATTAAATCAAGATATTTAGAAGAGTTTCCTATTTTGAATGATCTTTCAACAAAGGAGATTTGTCTTATAGGGATAATAATATTAGATTAAACACCAAGTCAATGTAAACCCTCAGATTCATAATTCTGATACTATAGTACTGATATTAAAATATCAAGTAGGCCCAACATGATACATTAGGTGAGCATCATGAGTAAAAACTAAGTTGAAATACTAAAATAATTCTTGTCTATCCAAAATACTATCTGGAAAGTCAAGTGAATCAAAATTAAATCACTTGCTTGGAATACATGCGTCTAAGTGGAACTGATAGTACATTCCCCACTACTAAATTAGCATAAAAATGAAATATGTTGCTTATTATTGCTTTTTCAAGGAACTTGAATTTCAAGATGTTCAGCGTATCTGAAATAATGCCAAAAACCAAGTAGAAAAATTTCTAGGTAATGACTAATGCTTGGTGTCATAATTCAATGCTGAAACTTTTAATGCTGAAATTCTTAGGGCCCCATATATCCTTTCACATTTATGGAATATAATTTCCCACCTAAAAGAGTACATGGAAATAAATACAACTGAATTATTTTCGGACCCTTTGATGTAGTTTGTTTTGGTAGGAAAAAGAAAAAGAGAAAATAAGCTCAACTGTGAAAGCCTTTCTAGATCATTCAGGGTGTGATGTAACGGAGGCTGCATTGTTGAGATGTAAGTGTTGGCCGTTCTTCCACAAAACATGGGTGCTGTAAGTTTTCTCTCAAGATGATGTGAATTAATTGAAGGCCACAAATACTGTGCGATTAGCATGAAACAACCTCTTACAATAGAGGGAAACCTGACACATTCATAAAAAGGTGGTTGGAATAAAAATTGTGGCTGAAAGGTAATCCTTACATAAAAAAAATCTTACTTGTAATACCTATTGATGCATCAATTCTATGAAATAATCTATCCTAAAGTAATAATTACAGATGTGTGTAAAGAATGTATCTAGATGTATGTTTATCCCAGTGCTAGTTTAATAATAAAAATTTGGCAGTATTAGGAAATTGGTCAAATAACACGGTAAAAATAAAAACAGCTTTCCTTTATTAGACATTATGTGTCAAGCACTGGGCTAAGGGCTTTTTAATATTACTTATTCCTTAAAACAATCTTGTAAGGTAGACAGATGAAAAAATAAATGGAGGTACACAGGGGCTGAGGGATTTCTTCAGGTACACAGGGCCAGAGTGTTGGGAAGGGAAAGATACAAGATCTAAAGTTATTCAGAGCCTCTATTCAAAACTATACTAACACTGTAGAGTACTTGCAAGTGGCTGAAAAACAATCATAGCATGAAAACATATTAATGCTATCAGTTAACAACAGATTAATTGAAAAACACATTACAAAAAGGTATGTACAGTACCCCCATTTTCGTAAAACAAATAAACAAAAAGTATGTATGCCTATTCCAAAGGAAGAAAAAGGCTAGAAATATGCCATAATGCTAACAGTGGTTAGTTTAGGGTTATGGGATCATGCATTTTAAGTTTCCTTTCTTCCATGTGTGTTTTGTGTGCTTCCTCAGGTAATTTCCAAATTTAATATTACAACTATGTCTTATTTGGCAATCAGACAAAAATGTTTATAAAATAAAAGATGTCTAATGGTATGCCTAGAGAGGCCACATTTTAGGTAAAAAGAAATTGTACATTTCTATTTTAAAAGTTCAAGTTCAGCCTCCTAGTCAAAGCCAAATTTTCCCAACTTGCACACTTGGCACTTTGCCAAGAGGGTGACATGATCTTCAGTTCATCTCTGTAGCCTCCATAATTCCTAGTACAGAGTCTGACTTGCTATATTGCTATATTACATATTCACATGATTCTTAGGAGCCATTTAATGTGATTATGTGAGCTTTTTACCCTAGGGCAACAGCTTGCTTTTTTATTTGAGACTGGGTCTCCCTTTATTGCCCAGACTTGAGTGCAGTGGCACAGTCATTACTCACTGTAGCCTCAACCTCATGGGCTCAAGTGATCCTCCCACCTCAGCCTTCTGAGTAGTTGGGACTGCAGGCGCACCATGCCCTACTAATTTTTGTATCTTTTGTAGAGCTCGTGTTTTGCCGTGTTGCCCAGGCTGCTCTTGAACTTCTGAGCTCAAGCAATCTGCCCACCTTAGCCTCCCAAAGTACTGGGATTGCAGACATGTGCCACTGTATCTGGCTCAATTTGGCAAGTATTTTTAAGGATTTACAGCTATTAAATGTTTACTATAAGCCAACTAACCGTACTACACATGGTAGATATAGAAAAGAACTAGACAGTTCACTTGGGCTGAAAATGCTTACAATATAGTAGGATAAACAGATATTCAGTAAGAATAATTACACTGCAAAATGTTGTTAGAGTAAGAAAAACACAGGGCTTCTGAGGTGTTCTGCTTGGGGAAGTTAAAAGTTTGACCAGAGAATGTATTTTGCTTACTCCCCAAAATAAGAAAGACACGTTGAAATAGAACAAAAGATGATAGTAATGTTACTTCTGATAAACAAAAGTAGGTGACAACCTAACCTGTCATGTGACAACCAGGGATGGAGTGGTTATTTCTGTACAAAATTTGTGTCTACAAACATACTGATTATATTAGAAACAAAGACAAGCCATAAATGCAGCAAGCTATGGCTTCAAACTATTTTTGAAAACAACTCCTGGTCATTTGTTTTAACAGAATTTAGAAAATTAACTTTCTATTATCAACTTGTCAGCTTACTTTCCTCTAATAGTTTGATCGTAACCCAAATGGAGTCGCTGAATACTGATTTTGGAAAGAAGGAGTCACTCTGGAATAAAAAAGTCATTGTTTTAGGGGGTCAAATCTTGAGACAGAGGATGAGAGAGAGATATAGGAAGGAAGGGTGAAGAGGAAGTGAACTCTTAGGTCAGTAACTGCTATTTCCTCTCAGAGCATCAATCATCAATAAACACCAGGGATTGATGCATGAAAGACAATGAAACAAAGTAACTGACAAGAAAGGCACTGTTTGGCTGTTTGAAATAATGCTATTCATATGTTATATCTATATTCATCATAGCTTTAAAACACTGCATTGTGTCATTTCATCATATACTTTGTAATAGTCATTTGAATTTCCCTGGGTAAGTCAGGGTATCAAATTTCACACGTTTCTAGCAAACATTAAGGCTTGATGTTTCAACATACCTATAATCAAGCCATAGAATCTTTTTATTATTTTTCACAAATAACTATAAACACAACTCTAAATTCAAGAATTTATTTACGGATTTTTATTATTCAGGAATTAATCTCTGTTCAATCTCTGGCTGAAATTTACATACTTAAAATAACCTAAAAAAAGAAAAGTGGGGAGAATAGTGTCATCGTTTCATTTAAATTATTTTCTACAAAACAATGAGATGCTTAATGGGTATTCTGGGCTAAAAAAAATTAAATCTAAGTGACCTAATTTAGGAAAAACTAATATACTGCATAAACATTTTTGCAAAAAGATTTAATGAGAAAGATGTTTCATTCATTAAAATATTTTATTTTTAAATTTTATGCATAACTTTTTTGGACATTTCAATCATGAAATCAGATATAAATACTGTGTTAAAAAGTATGAAATGATAAATAGGCTTGTTTTAAAGAGGTCATTTCAACATTATACATATCTATTGTTTTCATTCTTCTAAAGGGTTCCCTATAGTTAAATGATACGTGACTGAAAAAACATAAGCTGTGATATTAATAGCTGCCTTAAGTCTAGAATTGTGTGACAGTCTTTAAGATTGTTTACCCTTGGTACCACCACAAAGGGTTGAAAAGCACAGATTCAAAGAGCTTTGATATATATGTATATACAGAAGAGGATGGACTGTCTATAAAATCTGAAATAATTCACATTTTCTTTTTTTAAAAATAAGTAAAATAAATACAGACTTTGATTGCTTAAGTTATGTCAACAACCAGGAGATTGTGATGCTATGCAGACACACTCTTACCAGAATGATAGTCAATGGTCGCCATGCATTTGGTTAGACCCAATTCTTCGGTGGAAGAGTTAAGAGTATGTTAGAAGGAAATGATGATGAATAATTTAGGTGAGCTGAGAAATGGGAGCAACAAGATAAGAAATTGGAGAGGCTGTCTCTCAGTCATTCAGATTTGGATAAATACTCTGTGAGTCAAATTATCAGATTTTATTTGCAAATCAATTTTGACAAAATACAAACAATAGAGAAACCTACCTAAAATTTGAATAAAAACTTTCTTTTAAACTGTTCTCAGATGTAACATTCACTATTCAGTAAAATTTAGTTTAATGTAAAATAGAAGACATGCCAACACATGTCCTAAGAAATGATCAAGCGATTTTTACATAATCTTCATTTTTTAGTCATCATGGCAATGTGGACAACTGTAATTATCTTTAATTTTTAATTAGAAAAAAGAAATCAATAGATGGATATAAGAGAAATCCAAAATTTTTACAGTTATTTATTTTAACTAAGCTGCCTTGCCGTACTAAGAAAACATTTTTGTAAAGGTTAAATAAAGTATTTCATGGCAACCGCTGCTTCTTAGTGCCTGTATAACAAGAAATATGAGCCAGCCAAAGTTGTGCAAGTTGGTTTTCTTTCCCAGTAAGGGAATGTGGTATCTAAGACCTTGTCCTAACTCATTTTATCCCCAAGTGTAAGTCAAGCAAGTCAAATATGAACTAATGCCTGAAGGGAAGTCCCTGACTCCAGAAGTATGGATTATTTCACATTTATCTTAAAATCTGCTCTCAGAGTTCTTAAAATTCACTAACTTGGCAAGTCAGGAATTATCATGAGAAATGAAATAATTTCATAACTATGAAGTCATCCAACATTCCATGCATCTGACACTCAGTGGGCTTGGCCATGTCTTGGGCATTATTCTGACCTTTAAATAACAAGTTCTTCAATATTCTGGAAATAATTTAAAATCACGGAAATAATAAGTGCCACAGTATAATAGCTATGCCATTGTCTTTGAGTTAATGCTTTTGTTACACAGACTCATGGTAACAAGTTATGATTAAAGACAATCACATTATGTATGCTGAAATCTTTACAACATTCTTAATCAGTATTTCCCATTACTTAAAAATGGCAAAATACCATGCTTTAATAGTCCAGCTGCATTCCCTTTCTCCAAGTATTCTGTATTAAAATTCACATTTAAAATTAACTTGGTAAAGGACCTTTATGTTTAGACATCAAGAATTTACATTTGCAGAGCACTGGCTTGTGAAAAGGCTTTGAGTGTCTTGTAAAAAGCTTAAGAAATCTTCAGTATATTCTTCTCCAAAGCTATATTTCAATATCTGAGATTTATTGCCAGGGGAGGAACAGAGAGACCATTAGCAGCACCAGCAGCCATTCCTCTGGGTGCTTCGCACTTGAAATATCCCCATTCTCTTTCATGCAGGCTTGCAGAAAACTCTAGAAATCAGCCCTGGGACTGGATAACGGACCCTATCACAATCCTATCTTTGCCATTTCTTGTGAAAGACTTTAAAAATCTTGAAATTGGTCATTTTATAAACTAGTTTTACAAAGAAACTTTGAAATATAAAGGAAAAAGAAAACTCAACCCTAAACTTCTGCCTCTGATTTAGGTAGAATGTATCTCCCAACAGAAAATGAAAAAATTTCAAATATGCTCTGTGCATTAAATACTTAATGAACAAAACTGCTAGGACCCCATTTACCTCTACTGGTGACTTCAAAAGGCACTGTAATCTCCCTCAGAGATGTAAGTTTCCTGGAATCCCTGATGAAACTAAAAATATTTTAAGAGAAAAAAGTGAAGGGACAGAGTCTACAGACTACCTTTTTTTTTTTTTTTTTTCTATTTCAATTACTGCTTAAAACTGAAATAAAAATGCAGTTGATGGTGGCTGGACGGTAGTTCCTGGGTACTCAAATGGAGTCAGTGTTTACAGAATATTTTGGATTAAAATCCTTGCCAGATGGTCCCAAGAAGTGTTTACCTCACTGTTGATTTTAGCTATCTTAATGTCAGCAACAATAAAAAGAAGCTTGTTACTGCCACTCGGGAGCAAAGGCATAAAATCCTTCCTCCCCAAATGGAACTGCTAGTTGCAGACAGCTGTGCCCTACACAACAATAAGGGTGATACTGTAGATTTCTGGGAAACTATTTCCACAATTAGAGAAAGACAGTATGCGGCAAATTTAACTTGTAATGACATCTACTTTAAATATATAATATTTAGTGATTAAGCTATATACTTTTAGTTTATGGTAAACAATAAAAATTTTCATAGAATAAGCACAAAAGGCTAAACAAAAATGTGAAGAGTTAGACACACATGAAAGTTGTGCCCAATTTGAAGTATATTGCTAATCTTCTTCTGTAGCATGTTTCTATTTTATGACTTTTCATTAGAGGCCATAAGGAGGCCAAAGGGGCAGGAATGGGAAAAAGGGGAGGGGCGTGCGACCAGGAGCTACTCTTAAGAGCCCAACTTAATTGACAGTATATTGATGCATGTATTTTGAGATCAGTGCCTCTTTTGTGTGTATATTAATAGTATATACAAAAGTATCCAACATTATGCAAATTATAGTGTTTATAATTTTATTAAGATTTTAAATCTATGTTCTTGAGAAATCCCAAAACTTATTCAATGAACATTTATTGGCTGGGTGTGGTGGTTCACTCCTGTAATCCCAGCACTTTTGGAAGCAGAGGTAGGAAGATCACTTAAGCCCAGGACTCAGAGGCTGTAGAGAGCTGTGGACGTGTCACTGCACTCCAGCCTGGGCCACAGAGCAAAACTCTGTCTCAAAAAAATAACAAAAATAAAGGAACACTTCCCGGCTGTCTATTATAAGCAAGATACAGGATTAAATATTGTGGAAACAATACCTTATTAAAGTCCTCTTTTTCTTCCCTTTCATTCTCAGCAAACATCCAATACAACCTCAACCATATTCATGCCCATCTTCATTCCCTCCTATCTCAAGAATAGGAGGAGACTATTGTGGTATATTGCAAATGGCCACAAATTCTCTGCAGCAACTCTCACCAAGATGTAGTTCCTTACTGTTTGGATCTGGCTTAACCTTGTGGCTTGCTCTGTGAAACAGAATGTAGTCGAAGTGATGCTGTGTGAATTGAGCCCAGGTTCAAGAGGCCTTGGAGTCTCTGCTCTCATTCTCCTGGGACAGTGTTACCAGGTGAAGAAGCTTGGCTAGCTTATTGGTGAGATCAACTGGATGAGAACCAAGACACCTGGCAAACAGCCTGCTGACCACTAAATATGTGGGTGAGGCCATTGTAGACCACCCAGCCCTCACTGATTTCCAGCTGACTTCAGCCTCCTAAGTAAGACCAGGTGAGACCCACAGAAGAACCTCTTGAGTTCACCTAGATGTCTGACCAACAGACTCACGAGCTAATATATGGTTTTTAAGTCACTAAGTGTTGGGATGGTTTGTTAAACAGCAATAAATATTTGGTATAAACTTCTTCCTTCAAGATCAATCCTTCCACTTGTGATCTGAATTCTTTCCTTTTCTTCCCTTCTAAGATTTTATGCCATTAGTCATTCTCTCTTCTGCATCATTAATTTCTTTATTTTTCTTCTCCTATAGTAATGTGCCTAACTCTTCTTCCATTTAAAATTGTTCCTTAACCCTGTGGCTTTCTGTAGCTAACACATAATTAATACTAAAACAAACAAACAAAAACTTCATGCTCATCATCACCACTTCATCACTTCCCATTCACTTCTCAGCCCACTGTAATCTGGCTTTTATCCCTATCTCTCTACTGAAAGTGCTTTCCTTGAGCCATCAATGATGTTCCAATTGCCTAACACAATAGTCTCTTTTTTTCAATTCTTACCTCACTCAGTTCCCTTAGGACATTTAACAACACTGATAATTCTATCCCTCTAAATATCCTTTTTGGATTTTGAAACACCATTATGTCCTGGTTTTCCTGTGACATCTTGGTTTTCCTCATAGCTCTTATTTCCCCTCAATACATTTTATTTCACAGCCCAACTCCCAAATTCAGCTACTGATCCTTTTGCAAGCTCACCTCCAAGATAGCCCCAGTAATCCTTGCCTCTCGTTATCTGTGCCTTTGTGTAGTCCCCCACTGAATAGGACAGATCTGTGCGGGATATTACAAATAAGACAATGAATGACTTCTGAGGCTAGGCCATAAAAGATATTGTGGCTTCTGCCTTGGATCACTTGATCTGGAAGACAGCAGCTGCCATGTCATGGGACTACTCGAGTAACTCTCTGGAGAGATCCCTGTAGTGAAGTGCTGAGGCCTCCTACCAAGAGTCATGTAGGTAAGTATTTTGGAGATGGATCTTCCAGATCAGACCAGCCTTCAGATGAGTGCAGCTCCATCTGCTGTCTTGATTACAACCTTATCAGAAACGCTGAGCTGGAATCACTCAGTTAGACCATGCCCCAAATTCTTGACTAACAAGACTGTGGGATAATAAGTGCTTGTTGCTTTACATACTCAAGTTTTGGGGTAATTTTTTATACAGCAATAGGTAAATAATAGAGATTTAGTATCTGTAAATGGGATACTACTGTAACAAAAGTCTAAAATGTGGAGGAGGCTTGGAACTGGAAAGTGAGTAAAAACTGGAAGAACTTGGAAAGAGTGTTAGTTAATGTCTACATACTTCAGAGAGATTACTAATAGAAACATGATGGTCCTAGAGGAGACTGCCAGCTAGAGAGTGAGAAAAATGTTATTGGAAATGGGTGGAAAGGGGATCCTTGCTATGTGGTGGCAGAAAGTTTTTCAACACTATCACCTGCAGTAACACGGAAAGTAGAAAATTTGCCTAATAAACTACATGATCTAGCTAAGTAGATTTCTAGGCAGTGTTGAAGTGCCTCCTAGCTTCTACCTGCTGCTAATATTAAAATCCACAAGGGGAGATATAAGCTTAAGGAAGGACTGTCAGATAAAAAGGAGACAGGACTCGCTATTTTGAAAGTTCCTAGCTTTATCAGACGCAAATGATGCTAAAATCAAGAAATGGCTTCCCAGCAAAGATCAAATCCAGGACATGGTCAGAAAAGCTGGGTCTAAATATGAAGCAAATAATATACCTGTAAAATCTGAAAGACCTTAGAAAGACCTAAACTGATGGCTCAGAGAACTAGTCAAACAAAAGGAGTTCTAAGACACTGAAGGGTTATGTCCCTCAGTAATATCAGAAAAATCTTAAAGTAGAGAAGGGCTTATCTAAAAGATACATGGGGGTAATTTTGTCTAATATAGTAAACCTCAGTAAGAATAACAAGAGACCCACAAAGTTGTTTAAAGAATAATATTGGCAGAAACACTGCCAACTTAGACTGAAAGAGGTAAGGATAGTACAAAATGAAAAGACGACTCTGAACCTTCAAAATTCTACCAGCAGAAAGCAGGCTGGGAAAACTACAAGGTGCAAACAAGAGCTACTTTTCATGGAAAAGAATGCGTGACTCAGAGGCTGGAGCCAAGTGCACAAAGCCACGAGCAACGGGGAGCTATTTCCAAGCGGGAGCAATACTGAGTACTAATTAAGAAACTTCCAACATTTATCTGATTGAATTTAAGAATTTCTATGGATCAGAAACTCCTGTGTGTCTTCTGTTTTCTCATTTTATGCATGGAAATGTCTACTGTAGTTATCGTATGCCTGTATCACCATTGTACATTGTTCTGCAGCAACAGATAGTTCTTCTCTTAGGACTCTCTCCTTGGGCATGCTTATTTGTTCCCACTTCTAGCTAGGCACCAATAACAGGCCAAATTTGTATCTCCAGGTCAGACTATTCTTTTGAGCTCCAGCCTCTTACATTGAATTTGTCTACTTTACATGTCCATTTGGATGTCTAGTTAGGGGAAAAGGACTAAAAAGGAACCCTTGGTTATAGAGAGCCAAGTTCTTTCTACTTTAAAAAACGTTTTGTATAGACAGGGTCTTGCTATGTTGCCCCGGACTAGTCTCAAACACCTGGCCTCAAGCTATCTTTCCTATCTTAGCCTCCTAAAGTTTTGGGATTATAGGCGTGAGTCACCACTGCACCCAGCCAAGCTGAGTCCTTTACTAGGAGCTTTATAAATGTTTTTCATGGAATATTTACAATAGTCACTTAATTATGCAAAAGAGGAAGTTGAAGCTCCAAGAAATTAAGAAACTGTCCATTCTTCATGCAGCTATCAAACCTTAGGAGTGAAACTCAGGTATTTATGGCTTCAAATTTGTGCTTTTTCTAATATGCCATCCTTCCTGCCCTCTATAGCAGCCTAAAATTCAACGTGTCTAAAATGGTTTTCAGGATTACTCTGTTGTGCTCTTACACCCTGCCCCATTATCTGTCTCTCAAACATTTTCCTACTCAGCTCCCTGACTTGGCCAATAGCAAAACTAGCAACACATCACCTAAGTCTGAAATCTCAGAGTCAAACCAGACCCTTCTCTTCCATGATCAATAATCAAATCCTAGTTATTTTAACCTCCCAAATATCTTCCAAACAGACCTCTATCAAGTTAAACCTTTTCTCAGCAATTTAAAGATGCTGTTCCACTGTCTTCTAGCCTCCATGGTATCTAAAGAGAAGTCCATAGTAATTTGATTGTTGTTCTCCTAATGTGTTGTAGGTAATGTGTTTTCCTCTGGCTGCTTTCAAAATTTCCTCTTTCATCTTTGGTTTTCAGTAGTTTCATAATGATGTTCCTGGTATCTTCAAATTTACTTTATTCTTCCATCATGTACTTTATATATATATGGGGAGAGGGTAAGACCCTGTCTCCATATATACACAAACACACATATATATATACACACACACACACACATATATATATGTACACATATATATTTTTTTCATGCAGGGTCTGGCTCTGTGGCCCAGGCTGGAGTGCAGTGGTGTGATCTCAGCTCTCTGCTAACTCTGCCTCCCAGGGTCCAGCAATCCTCCCACTTCAGCCTCCTGAGTAGGTGGGACTATAGGTGTGCACCACCATGCCTGGCTAATTTTTTTTTGGTAGGGACAGGATCTTGCCATATTGCCCAGGCTGCTCTTTAACACTTGAACTCAAGAGATCTACCCGCCACGGCCTCCCAAAGTGCTAGGATTACAGGCGTGAGCCACCATGCTTGGCCCATGTATTATGTTTCTATTGCTCTGTAACAAATTAGCACTAATTTAGCAGCTTAAAACAACACACATTTACTCTCTCACAGTGACTGTTGGTCAAGAGTCCATGTATAGCTTAGCTGCGTTCTCTGTTTAGGGTTCATAAGACTCCAAATGAGCTGTCAGTTGGCTGCATTCTGATCTGGAAGCTTGACTTGGGAAGACTCTACTCAAGTTTGCTTAAGTTGTTGGCAGAATTTATTTTCTTGTGGCTACAAGACAAGGGCCTTAACTTCTTACTGCCTCGTGCTGGCAGCCACCTTCAGGTTCTGGAGGCTTCCCACAGCTCCCTGCCCCAGGACCCTCTTAATAGGCCATCAAAACATGACAGTTTGCTTCCCAAGGCCAGCGGGAGCCTCTGTGCCTCTCTCTCCTTACAAAAGGGTCCAATCACTCTTTTAGGGTTTTTATCTTAGGCCCATCGAAAGATTTTCTCTCTTGATTAACTAAAAATCAACTAATTTAGGACCTTAATTACATGTGTAAAATCCCTTCACCTTTGACACAGACACTTTAGAGTACATGTCTGATAATGCCAACATCTGGGTCATCTTTGGATTAACATCTATTAATTGTCTTTCCCTTGAAACTGAGTAACATTTCTTTTTCCTGACTCTTATCTGTCAAGTAATTTTGGGTTATATTATGGACATTGTACATGTTTTGTTGTGGAGACTCTGGATTCTCTTATGACTGCTCCAAAGAGTGTTGATGTTGTAGTTAACAGGTAACTAACTTGTTTAGACTCAAACTGGAAATTCTCATACTTGGGTGAGCAGCAGCTCAGGTTAGTTTACTTCTTTAAGCCTTGGGTACAAACTGCATTCAGTTTGCCCCAAGCTGAACAGTTGGGCCAAATTTAAAAATATTATATTCCCATTTTATGGCTTTCTCCTCTCCAGGGTTTTCTCTTCACTCTCTAGCATCCTTGGATGCTTGGCTATTTCCTCTGGTACCCTGGGCCAGAAAGATGATAGGCCACCCCTGTTCTGCCGTGACTGCAGTTGCCTCAAGGCAAAGTCAAAAAAATGGGAAAGTCATCCTGCAAATTACTTGCTCAAAATTTTGACTCTCCTCCAAAATCTGCCTTTGTTTTAGTCTCCAGAGCCTTCAGGTAGTTTTGTTGTTGTTGTTGTTGTTTGTTTTGTTGTTGTTGTTTTTTAAGTTCTGTTCAGAATGTGTGGCTGTTATACACAGAAATATCAGTTTCTTAGGCACTTATACCATTTAATGCCTTCTACTTTGTCTTAGCTCTGTTACTATAATCTCTCTCACTCCTGGACTATGCAGCAGTACCCATAGTAGTCTCTGCTTGTATTCTCAATCTTCTCTAGACTCTCTTCTCAAATACACTAGAACTTTTCTGAAATACATCTGTGATCATGGCATTCCTCTACTTAAACTCGTTCAGTAGCCAAGAGCTGCCCATCACATAGATGTATATCTTCTTGAAATGGATTCCCAGGCTCTTGAGAACATAACTCCGCCAGACAGTGGTGTGCTGCAGCTGGCTCATACTTGTTTGTGAAAACCAGCAATTAAGTATGCAGAGATTTTGCAAACTGGTGGTCAAACCATTGGTAGCTTGAAATAAGCTTTGGAGTATTTACACCATGAAAGTTGGCCATCCCTACAATCAGGGGTTCCCCACCACTACCACTCTAAGAGCCAGTGGACCACCATATATCTCCTCTGTAATTTTTATGATTGAGTTACACTGCACAAAAACTGAAATCCCTTGACCATAACTTGCTGTTTATATAACCTTCCTGATGCTTCTTGGTGTACTTCCTCCACTATCGTCCACTAGGGCAACCTATACTTACTGTTCAAGCTCAGCTTCTGTGGAAAGCTAACTTTGATCTCTCTGGGTATGTAGATTATCATACCTTTGTGCTATCATGGCCTGAAGACAGCATTAAAACTTCTTAGCACAGCATACAAGAGCCCTCATGGCTTTAGCCTATTTCCCCCTCTTGCAGCTCCACACATGTACTCTACACTGTAGCCAAATTAGTCAAGTTCCCCTTCTG
The DNA here is from genome assembly GCF_007565055.1 of Rhinopithecus roxellana. Lineage (NCBI taxonomy): Eukaryota > Metazoa > Chordata > Mammalia > Primates > Cercopithecidae > Rhinopithecus > Rhinopithecus roxellana. The sequence goes on along the minus strand of NC_044557.1, from coordinate 63,713,072 downwards.
TGCCATATTGTTTCGTGTTTCCGTGGCTTTCACACATGTTGGTCCTTTTAGCTGGAATATTGCCTCCACCCTCACTTCACTGGCCTAGCTAACTCCAAGGCATTAACATGTAATACAAATATCCCTTCTGTCTGGAAGCCTTGCCAGATTCCCATCCTCATGTAGGGTTTGGAAACATTTCCTTTGGGTTCCCATTAAGACTTTGTTCATATCCAGATGCAACTGATTTTACTTCCTGATTCCCTGGCATTTCTTCCCTACGGCTAGTGTTTTCATTAGTCACCCCTCATTTCTCTCTGTCCTGAACTATTGCAATGATATCCTGATAGATTGATAGATACTGTCATGTCTATAATACTTTGTTTACTTTTCTGGGTCCCTCAATAGATAGTAAGTTCCTTAGAAGAATGTATATATTTAAACACAATAGGTAATACATAAAAATATACTGATTAAAAAATGAACGTGAGGGAGACTAAATAAACAGCTACAGAGAAATAATGGCCGACAGGAGGGCCTGTGAAAAGACTGAGTTAGGCCTTGGATGCCAGATAATTTGGATATTATTTAATAAATCATGGTGTAGCCTGTGATGGTTTCTGGACAGGAAAGTGTAATAAAGTATTTAGGAGAATTACTTCAGCTGTAGTCTGCAAGATAAGTCAGAGTTAAAACAGGGCAAAACTGTTAACTAAGAGAACAACTGAGAAAAACTATTGCCATAGTTTGTGTAAGAAGTATATCAAGATAACCACTCTTGATATATCATTACACTTGCTGCTGTTCCTAAGAGTTAGTATTTGGAATTCCTTTTAGTCTGTATGTGAATTTTGGGTGTGTTTGGTGCTTAATGTCTCAAATTTAATTTCTTTGTCCTTATTAAGAAGTTGAAAAGTACGTAAAAATGTGACAAAAATAGACGTATATCACCTTAACTCAACATTCAGAGGCAACCAGTGATAACATTTTGACATGTCTTTTTCCAGTATTTTTAATGCATTTACTTGTGTGTTGTTATGATCACATTGTATATATAGAATTTTATATTCTGCTTTTCTGACTTATATGATATGATAGGTAGCACTTCCCCCATTCCATGTAAAAATGTAAAGATCCCATAATATATCTATAAGATAGTCTTATGCCAGATTTTACTTAACTCCTTAAAAGTGAACATTTTGGTGCTTTAAATATTTTGTGACAAACTGTGATAAACTTTGTTTGTATAAAAATCTTTGTTTTAATTTGCATTCTCTCCAGAGGGTAGATTACTATTGGGAGACTTACTGGGTCAAAGTCTACGATAATTTTAATAGCTTTGAAGTTTCTTACCCAACTGCTTTCTAGAAATAAAGTACCAATTCCATTAGCAACTCCAGTGTGTAGTAGTGTCTATTCATTTGCCTTTTCTAAACAAACTTTAACATGCATGCACACATAGGAGAACACTTGAAAAATTTATCAGCTTTGGCAATGCAGAGTATTTCTTTGTCCCCCAAGTCTGCTTTTTAAGTTTTTAAATTGTTACTGTGGCAACAAGAAATATGCTCTTTCTCTAAATACATATGTATACATGCATTATACAAATGAATTTGTAAAGCACAGTAACTAAGAATTACAGTCTCGTTAATGAAACTGACAACTGGCTGGAATTACTAAAAGATAGGCAGATACTCAAAACCTGTTGCTTTCCATTTTAGACAAATGAAAAAATGACCAGGTCTCATTTTAAAATATTGTTACATACAAAAAGAAAACTGGAGAACTTTCTGTTATACACTGATTAGGACCAGAATGAGTATAACAAAAATATTTTACTGTAATTTGGTGAGTACAGGTTAATTACATAAAAGTTAGATTTAAATGATTATCTGTCATTTCTCAATTTCTGGAACTTTGTACCAAGCTTTCAAATGATAGGAATACCAGTGAGGTCAGAGTGAAAACAATTTTAAATCAAACCTTTAGTCTACTGAATTTGATCAATTGAGAAATCTTAAAGCAAGTGTTGGCAAACTTAGGCTTATAGGCCAAATTTGGCATGTAGCCTATTTTTGGATAGCCTATGAGCAGAGAATGGTTGTTACATTTTTAAATGGATGAAAAAAATCAAAAGAGTAATAATTGTGATGTTTGAAAATTATATGAAATTTAAATGTTATTGCCCATAAATACAGTTTCATTGGCACATAGCCACACTCATTCATTTCTATATCACCTATGGCTGATTTTACACAGAGTTGAGTAGCTGCAACAAACTGTAAATCCTGAAAGCTTAAAATATTTACTATCTGGCCCTTTATAGGAAAAGTTTGCCACCTCTGCTTTAAAGTAATACAGGATTTATATTTTTGTCACTATGTGTCACTCTGTTTAATGAATATTTCCAAGATGCTCTGCCGCTCATTGAAATTAATTTTACCTTGTTACACTTTGCTTTTTTATTTAAGATGGGGTCTCATTATATTGCCTAGGCTGGTCTTGAATTCCTGGGCTCAAGTAATACTCCTTCCTGCCTCAGCCTCCCAAGTAGCTAGGACTACAGATATGTGCCACCACACCCCAATGACTTTTAAATTTTTTGTAGAGATTGGGTCTTGTTATGTTGCCCAGCCTGGTCTTGAGAAGTTCTGGCCTTAAGTAATCCTCCTGCCTCAGTCTCCCAAAGTGTTAGGATTACAGGCATGAACCACTATTCCTGACCTGCAGTTTTAAATATTTGCTATGTTTCATGAGCTTATGAAACTTCTGTTACATTCATTTCGGGTAAATGTTATATTATTTTCCATAGGTCTGTCTAGAGCCTATTTCCACTTGCTTGATGGTTTGATTACCACAATTAAGTCATTGGTAACTAGAATTCTGCGATTCTGAAAAAAATGCATAATCCATAAATTGTACGTTTGAGGTTAAAAGCAAGCATAAATCCTTACATAAAAGATAAAGGCAATACTATTCCAAGCAGTTTAACCAACAGTGCTCTCTATTAACCAAAAAAGGAAGTTAAACAGCCTCTACATAAATCCTACTAGTTGGTTTTATGTTAATCCTACTAGTTGATGTCACTATAGCTTGTTTATCTAAATTAAAGAAAGCTTCCCTTGACTATGATCTGCACATACTGCCTATATTGTGGGAAACATTCTGTACACTCACACCTCTAGTCCCTAGATTCAATGTAGCATAATCTGACATACTTTTCTGAAGAGCAGTCCCTTGCTGGTTATTGTTCTCATCCAACCTGATCTGAAGTCTACTGAATTGGAATATTTAAGAGCCCTTTGTGATGGCATCTATGATTCTGTGCAGCTGAATATATTCAATTATTCCCTAGGAAATAGTTTTCTTCTTCCTTTGTTTGTTTAGGCAAGAAATTGTTGTGAGATATCCAGAATGTTAAGTGATTCTGCCCCAGAGTATGTGTTAGAAACTATAAGGAGCATTTTATGACTTTCAATTCTGAAAGGTTTGTCAGCTTTGGATTTCTAGAATTGGTTGTGTCCATGTTTCTTTTCATCCTATTGGGACTTAACTGTTGTTAGCAACCTCTTGTGTGGTTTTAAGATATCTTGACCTCTTTGAAACCTTTCCAGGTGTCACTGCCACTTTGTTGATCTCTGCAATGTTAGTTACATTGTTTAATGGAGTTAAGTTCCATGAACTTTAGAAATCCTCCCTGAGACTATGAATTGACTAACACCCAAGGCAGCATAAACATGCAGACACAAATGTTCCTAAAACGAAGCTTGCTGGGCGATGCAGGATATGACTTGGAGTCTGGAAAAAGGAATATTTTGCTCAGTTGTGCATCTATGACAAGGTCCAGGTGCAGTTTGAAGCTGAGTGGCTAGTTTTTCTGATCCTCATGTAGACTCTCATTAGAACACAGCAGAATCTGCAACTGTGAATGTAAGTAATTCCATGAAGACCCCCTGGGCCCATTAAGGCTTCTGGCTTCAGAGGGTCCTAAAACACTTACATTAGCATATAGAAATATAGTAAGAAGACATTGTTTTTTATAAATATCATCTAGGTTTTAGTCTTAAGATTATAATGACTGCAGCTTATTTTAAAAGTTACATCCACAAGATGCAGTTACAAATTTAAAAGAAACAACAAAGTTTATTAGATACCTGTTTTATGTTTAGAGTTTGTCATTAAAAAGCTCCTATTATTTTTGGTAACACAATTAAGACTTTGCAAAGTTCATACTTGGACTAAGAATCCCCTATTAGTTTAGCTTTAGATGTGGCCTACTATTCCAGTGATTTCTCAGCCCTTCTTTTCAAACTTCACAGCCTGGCTATTCTAACAGACAAATCATGCTGCCAAAACCTAGGGGAGTGAGACAAAGTCAAAGTGACACTGTATTGAGAATTAAAAGATAAGGAGTTCAGTCCTAACCCTACCACTACCTAACTTAACATTTCTATTTGTCTCCTTATCTATAAAACATGCATAACAAATAATACTACACAGGAATGCTGTGAAAATAAAACTTGTAAAAAATACAAAAAGGCCTTTGAAACAGTGCAACAAAGTATGAAAATGAAAGGTGTGCTGGTGACAGTGGTTGTCTATTCATTCTTTCCCACTGACCTCCTCTCCACCCAGAAACTATGTGTCTATAATATGAAGACTACTGCTCCCCACACTCCTGAGCCAGTTGTTCTCTTATGATCACCTTCCCATCCTGGCTCCAGTGTCCAGGGAATCCTGAGGGTCTCTGAGGGATATGCAAGCTATGCATCTTCAAATGACTGTGGAGAGTTAAGCTTCCTCTGCTTTGCTTTCTACCGGCTAAGGCCTGGAGCTTGCTGTGTGTGCATCAGTAAAGTGGCTACAAGTACAGTGTACAATTACATGTTACTGTAGCTTCTCAGAGGCTTCTTTCCTGTCCCTCATAATTCACTGCTAGGAATGCAATGGCAATGGAAACTTAGAAGATCTAACAGGTTATACAGCAAGTGTTAATATGAGTTCTCTCTAGGTGGTTGGAATTACAGGTGTTTTTGTTTGGTTTTGTCTGTATACCTGTATGCTCTCACTTTTGTAATCCATAGGCAAAAAATCAAAAATAGATGAATTTAAAACAAAACATCCTTTATGTTACAAGTGAGAAACAACTTAAATACTTCTAACATGGACATTCTCAAGAGGAAAATTAGAAAACAAGGGTATGTGATTTACCCTAAAAATATGAGTGTAATACCATATCATGTGAGAAAATTTTTATGAAAAAAAGTCATGTATTTCAGTGTCCTGTCAGATTAATGTGAACAAAATAAGAAATACTGCATTATATCTACTTTTCCAAATTGTATACCAATAGTGTGGCAATCTGATGAAAAAACAAGTAAGAAATCAGCATCTAGCTACCCTCATTTGGAGCCCAAGGGTATAATGTAGTCTGATGCTGGTCTAGAGACCAGATGGGAAAACTTGTTCTCTAATCTAATGAGTTTCTTTTAATCACAAGCAGGCAGTAGTTTCCTTATTATCCAGTTTAACAAATACATTCTTCTTGAGAGTACTTCCTAGGATTTATTTTGCTCACTTAAGACTACATCTTTGTATTTAATTCATCTTCATATTATTGCTACAGGGCACATATCTCTAATTATTCCCATCTAAAGGGACAGGAAAATGAAATTACACTACTTGGAAAACAGACACCCTTTGGTGTGTCTTTTCTCAGTGCTGCCTTGGACATAGTTTTTCATTGTCATTGTATCACAGATTGTGAGCAGTCCTCAGAGGGCAAGGCCTGTGACTTACCTCTTTTTGAATTCCCAGTGCCTAGCATGTGCCTGCTACCAAGGACACACACACAAAAAAATCTGAAGAAACACATGAATAATAATACCCAACACATAATGCTTACGTATTAATGCCTTATACATATGAATTCACTTAGTCCTTATAACCCTTTGAAATAGGTACTACTTTTATCCCCATTATACATATGAGAAAACTGAAGAACAGAAAGTAGAGCAAGGTTATACACAGCTAGGATCCAAACCTGGCTCTCGAGTCAGCCTCTTGATCACCACACCCTGCTGCCCCCCAAGCACCCTGGCTAAACAGGAAAACACTCCATTCCAAGAGAAGCGTGTGCTCCCATCTCTAAACACTCTTGAGTTTCCGTCAGATGTAGCTACGCTGTGTGGTTCCTTCGGAGACTTAAAAAGGAAAATAACTGGACAAGCACACAAGTGCAGAAGAAATGAATCCCCAACCTTAACAATGGCTGTTTGTAAGGGTGTTTCTCAAATACCTGTGGGGATTTGTGAGAGCGCCAGCTGTACTGGTGACTGTGGAGACTCGCCAGCAGAATATTTTCATCAGTATCCACCTGGCCAAACCGCAGTGTCTCCTGTGTGTCATTACAGATCACAAAATGGCTGAAGACCAACTCCTCTACCTCAGGGCATTTGTTCTGAAAGAAAAAGGATACGAAAGCCAACATGGATCAGATTAATTGCAAGATGTTTGGCAGCTGTCTGCCCAGTGGCGACTGTTACAACACAGAAACCCTAAAAGATCTGTTGTCATTAGCTCTGGTATACAAAGTATTCTATACTGCCAGGATAAGCACACACACACACACACACACACACACACACACACACACACACACACACACAAAATACCTTTAAGAGATTTTAAATGTTTCAAGAATGTGTTTTGATTTATACTCCCTCAAAACAAATCATACACACTGAAGAGTAAAAGAACAATGAGATCCTTCAAACTTTTAACATTTCTTAAAGTGAATTAACATGCTACAAAGAGTGCTGTACTGGGTAGTGCATATTTTTGAACAGAGTACTGCAGGCTAGAATTACCATGTTCCCGGCTTCTAAACTCAACAATCAAGACCAATTACCAAAGCCACAGTTTGTACCCTACAGAAAGTAAGAATCATTTAGGTAAAACATCCCCAGATCCCTTAAGGGGGAGGGTGGATATGTGTGTGTGTGTAAATCTGCTCAGGGAGAGATGTAAATAAAACCATAACTTTCCCTCTATTGTTAAGAGGCTGAACATAAAAACCAGATCAACTCCAGAGTCAGTGTAAGCCAAGTTGCAGTTTTCATGAGAAATGATGTGAGTTGAAGCACTTTTCGGTATCTGTTTCAGCTAATAGTCATCAACCAGCTAAAATCCTTCATTAGTCAGCTAAAGCAGAGCAAATTAATAATACGTTCCTGTGCTGATAACTCCTTTCTCATTTAATGGTGCCTCTACTGGTTGTTGCTACATTAAAACACTGGCAAAGTAATAAAGTATTTCTGTGCTTACTCTTTTATCACTCTAGTTAGACTATGGCTTAAAAGCAATAAACATACTTTTGGTAAACTTAAAAGAATGCTAAATAAATGATTAACTTGAGAATATAAGAAAAAAAATCATAAGTAGCGAATTCATTTGCAGATAATGGGAGATAACATGTTTCTCCAGTTGGCCTCTATTTCCCATATGGATCTAAATAATGTCAAAATGCCACACCCCATCATTTGCCACTTTACTGAGAAGTAGGGGAGTAAACAGAGATACAACTCAGAAGCATTGTGATTCAAGTACAGAGGAGGCATGAGGCCAAGGAGACTACAGGTGAATGTACCTGGAATCCAGCCTGGGCCATGACCAGACTTGTACCCATCAGGATACAGACTCATCTTGGGAAACAGAGTCTACTCCTAGTCATCCAGAATGCCCTTGAAGTAGGTGGGCAGGCTCCATGCTGCAGTTGGTGAAGTGGCCCTGACATACCTCATTTTTCCAGAGGCCCTTGAGGACTTCTAAGCCCTCTCGCATCATCCATCTGTTCCCATTGAACTGAACTTTGCTTCACAGTCACACTAACCACCAAAAGAGTTTCTAGTTAAGTGAGACCAAAGTACTCGTAACAATAAGCATCGGCCATCTACCATAATACTCTCTACTCTGGCTTTTAATTGGTAGCAATGATTTCAAAACTTGCCTGCTGTTGAGTTTCAGATGAATCGTTTTACCCAGCCCCTGCCCATGCCTCCGACTGCATCTTGAGCTACTCTCCATTTGCTGAGGGCATTTGTTCAGTACACTCCAGCTCCACCAGCCTTTTCCAGCTCCTCCAGCACTACGCTGACCTCCTTCCAACTCATCCAACACATCAAACTACTTCCTGCCTCAGAGCCTCCCTCTGCTTGGACATCTTTTTCTCCATTTCTTGCTTGACCAACTTGTTTCTATTCAACTTTCAGAGTCCTGTTTTAAGGCTGTTTTTTTTTTTTTGTTGTTGTTGTTGTTGTTGTTGAGACAGAGTTTCACTCTGTCGCCCAGGCTGGAGTGCAGTGGCCGGATCTCAGCTCACTGCAAGCTCCGCCTCCCGGGTTTACGCCATTCTCCCGCCTCAGCCTCCGGAGTAGCTGGGACTACAGGCGCCCGCCACCTCGCCCGGCTAGTTTTTTTTTTTTTTTTTTTTTTTTTTTTTGTATTTTTAGTAGAGACGGGGTTTCACCGTGTTAGCCAGGATGGTCTCGATCTCCTGACCTCGTGATCCACCCGTCTCGGCCTCCCAAAGTGCTGGGATTAAGGCTTGAGCCACCGCGCCCGGCCTTAAGGCTGGTTTTAAGAGCAGCCTTCTGAGATCCTCCCGGGTCAAGTTAGGTTCTCCTATTTTATGCTTACATAAGATTCTATATTTCACCTTCAGAGCACTTGTTAATTTGCACCATTATGGGTTCAATATTGTCTCCATAATTAGACTTTATGCTGCAGAAGGGCAGCAACCACGTCTGTATTCTTTACAGTTTTATCTCCAGTATCCAGCATAATGCCTGGCCAATAAATACTTAGGAAATAAACAAACAAAAACTTTAGTAGATGTAATTTGTAAAATTATAATTATATATTCACTGTACAAAGTTAGAAAATACAGGGGAGAAGAAGGGGAGGGGAGAATAAGGGGAGGGCAAATTAGGAAATACAGAAAGTATGGATTTTTAAAAATCTTTAATTTTAAACTCAGCAATAACTACTATTAACATTTTGGTGAATTTTCTTCAAGCAATTTTTCCCTTCTGAATGTCCTGCCTGTTACTATTCTAGTCTGTCCTATCCAATCCTTTTTTATATATTTATCTACAAACCTTTAATCAAACTGGAATCATAGTATGTAATTAGTTTTGATGAGATTTTTCCATTGAGCATTATATAATCAACATGAACTGCTCTACTTGTAAACATTTTTCTTTCCTTTCAGTGCGAGTACAGACATGAAGAAAGGAATATGATTCCAATCTCCCACTTAGTTACATATCCTGAGATTAAAATTCAGTTTTCATAATGAATTGGGATCAATCTGCTGGTAACACAGAGGTTAAGTTACCAGATGGGGCTTGAGTAGAAAAAAAATCATATTACTTTCTTCATCTCTAAAAACTGACCTTTAATAAATGATGAGGGTTTTAGGAAAAAATGTAAATTAAAGAACACAAGGGGGTTGTTTACATTTTTCTAAAGAATATTCAAAGTCCTCAGGGAACTATTTCTCTACTGCTCCTTCATCTGTAGAGTTCATTATAACTGTAATAAGTTTAAGCATTTCTTGCAATGTTTTAAATTCTGTTATAATATTAAAAAGTTCATATGTATTTGACGTCACATCATAGATGTTGAGCCTCAGAATGCTTACTTGGAATTGTAATTAAAAGATGGCTTATCCACATTTAAGTTTCATGGAGTGTCATACAAGCATTTGCAATTCAACAATGATACCATTTTGGTGTAAGAGAAGACACATAAGTGTAACCTTAAGAAAAAAACCCTTTTAATACTATTTTGTCCAAATCTGGGAAAGTGACATAGAAATATAAAACAGATTGCAAGTGGCATTTTGGATCCTTAATCTGTTTTCACAAAACAGTCATCATTTATAAAAGAGAAAAGAAAATCTATAGCCAGAGAAATCAGACACTGATGAAGGCTTCTGTTAATCTTGAACTCATGACCTAAAGGTGGAAGGCCAAATTGTTTCATGCTTCAACTGTCTGGTCCATCCACACTGGGGAAAAATGACTTGTCTCCAATATGAATCCAATAAAAAGTATGTGGAGAACTAAAATCACTTTGCTTGCTTATTAAATTCATATTTTTCACTGGCAGCAATTATACTGTATGTGAGCAGTATACACACAATAAAATCCAAGTTTGGGAAACTAAACTTCCCCTTCAAAAGGGGATAAACCACATTCAGAACATCTTAGAAACTATGAACTTAATAACCCTTTGTAAGCCCATTTCAATGTCAAATGTCCTATAATTTCAAAGCAGTGCACGTTCATATTTACTTTAGAATACACGGGGTTAGGTGCCTACCACATTAAAACTTGGTGGCAAGTACCCTTGACATGAGAGGAAACAAGAAAATTACAGCAACAATTACAGAAGTATATCCTCTTGTGGCTCATGTTAACGTTGCCAAATCCCTGTATAAATCAGAACCAACTATTCATAGAATGTACCTGTCAGCAATATGCTACGTGACATATGGCTCTACTTAATCAAATATACAATTCCATTAAAAAAAACTCAGAATATTCCTTCAAGGCACTATGTTAGCCAGTCAGTCATTCACACTCTGATGTGGTTTAAAACATTTAAATATTTATGCACCATATTTTATTTATATGTATAGCTGTGTCTAAGAGAGTATTTTTACCCTGGGAGGAAACTGGTATTTCTGAAGGCCATTTTGCAGTAGTTGCTACACATGAGTCCCCTTATAATGGCTCTGATACCAAGACAAAAATATCCTGGGTTTAAATGTTCTATCAATGATTCTTTTATATTTTCTAGGTTTGTTTTTTATTAAATGCATTGTTCAAAATATGACCAAAAAACAGAAATTGGATCCACAGAGGTTTTTTTCACATGGCTATTTGAACCAGCTGCAAAGATTTAGATCACACTAGCTCTTATTTTACGCATGTCCTTTGCAACAAGAAAACCATGGAATGCCCTTAAAAAAGATTTTTAAAATATAAAACAGATGTGTTATCTTCTTTCCCTTTGCTATTGTAGTGCCATGTTAGGTAATTAATTCCTTGGTCTTGTATAGGTCTTCATGCATATAAAGAAAAACATTTATTCCCATACAAATTCTTAAGTTAAAGAACAAAAGCTCCTCTTCCCTTTAACTGTTCCATCCCAAAAGGAGGTCAGTGGGGGATGAAGGACCGTTTCTCTTGGGGAGCCAGCTTCACACAAATGTGTGTAACATATACAAAATGTGGGGAAAAGTCTCAGCTTAAATAGCAACACAAACTTGATGGAAATACAATATAACACTAAAATCAGTAAGGGAAACAGAAGTGATTTGTTCTGAAATCACTGAACTTATTATCATCCAAATATTCTGTGAAGTTACTTTGGTGCTAGCAGACATGGACAGGTTTCCCATTTTAAATATGCCACTTATCACAGACTTATACTTCATCCCTTTTTTTGGTTTGGTTTATCTCTGATAAGAAATAAAAGTTAAACAATTATTAAAATAATCAAGGCTCTCTAACTGATTCAAAAAATCCATTATCCAGTACTTTTTAGCGAATCAAAAAGTCAGAATGAGAGTAGAGGAAAAAACTAAGACTGTATTGTACTCACATATTTCATTTCACTGCTTTTTGTTTGTTTGTTGGTTTGAAAAGATGGAATACTTATCATCAGAAAGGGTCACACAGGTTCCTTATTTCTGCAATGGTCACTTAGACAATTTGATACATAGCTAAGTTGAAGCTTTGGCAAACTAAAGCCACAATACTTGGAAAAAATTTCTGGGAATATGTTACTTTCCACACAGATGTGGTACATTAGTCACAAAAATGTGGGCATGATCTCCAATGCATGTGTAGAGAACCCGTATTCTCCAGTGTTTCAAAAATAACATGTATCACTTTGCCAAAACAGAGAAGGCCTCAAGTATAATGGTGCCCATCAAATTCTTCATTCTCTCACATTTTTGTTTGTGTTTAACTTATTATCAGAAGTGATAGCATACAGAACCTAATAAAAGATCATATGTGACTAAATTGTAAACTGTTATGGAATGTGCATACCTGTTGCCAAGCTTGTATTGCAGTGTTTAGAGAATGGACTACATGCTGTCCAACGTTTACAAATACAGAATCAACTATCACGGTGCAGTCAAGCAGCTTTTCTACTACATCGCTGGAAACTGCCATCTGCCCGAAGATGCTGAACGGTTTCACCACACTTTGCATAGTGACATTTCTGCACTCTAGAAGTTTACAGTCTGCTTGAGCTGAGAACTGGATCTCCTGACAGACACAACCATTATTCCACTGTCGAAGATATATGTGTGGTTCTCTGAAGGAAACAATCATGTATTCTAGTTCAGATGGCATATTTCTATCAGAAACAAATGGCTGTAGGTACTGTGGTGCAGCTGTTGAGAAAACAAACAAGAAAGACAGCAATTAAGATGAGCCAATACTTTGTGAAAATAATGGGTGAAATGACATTCAAACTATTCACTTTTTGATTATTGAAATTAGTTTTAGGTGTTTAATAAACTCAAATTATTTCTTGAAGATATTATAATCTTTGGATTCCCATTTGATATCTGAAAACAAAACTGTTTTGTTCAATTAGGCCTCTTAAATATATATCGTCCAAAAGTTACTTTCACAAAAAATTGATCACAGAAGCAAATAAATTAACTGAAAAGCAGGTATCCATCTAAAGAGAATTTTATAGAACTGCTCTGTATCTACCAATTGAATCTCAAAAACCAAAACAAACATATGACTCAAAGAGAGTTAGAGAAAGCAGGTTAAACTCCATTTTTGCTGAAAAGGCAAGATGCTTAACAGCAGCTGTTTTTTTTTTTTTTTTTTTTTTTTTTTTGAGATGGAGTCTTGCTCTGTCGCCCAGGTTGGAGTGCAGTGGTGTGATCTTGGCTCATTGCAACCTCTGCCTCCCGGGTTCAAGTGATTCTCCTGCTTCAGCCTCCCTAGTAGCTGAGATTACAGGCACGTGCCACCATGCCTGGCTCATTTTTTTGTATTTTTAGTAGAGACAAGGTCTCGATCTCCTGACATCGTGATCCACCCGCCTCGGCCTCCCAAAGTGTTGGGATTACAGGCGTGAGTCACCATGCTCGGCCAGCTATGTTTGGTTTTAATCTGATTTTCTCCTCCTCCCTTCATTACATGTAGGTTAAAAACCTAATACATGAATCAAAATGTATCACCTAGAAAAGGTTTGGTACAGAACATAAAGATTGAGAAATAATTGTTCAAATAACAATAGTAAACTTATAAAAGGCCACTTTTGGTGTGGGGGAAAATTTAAACTTCCTTCTAAACTTGTAAAAATGGTACCCCTTTAAATTAATTTGAGACTGTGCCTGTCTTTTGTGGAAGGTGCTGATGCTTTTGAAATCAGGCAATACCAAGTATTTTTGGAATCTATTTGCTACTAATGTAATGACTCAGGATGCTGAACAAGAACAGACATATTTCTTTCAAAGAGATCTGATATGGTTTTGTTGTGTCCCCACACAAATCTCATCTTGAATTCCCACATGTTGTGAGAAGGACCCGGTGGGAGACAATTGAATCAGTGGGGCAGGTCTTTCCTGCACTGTTCTCCTGATAGTGAATAAGTCTCACGAGATCTGATGGTTATATAAAAACTGGAGTTTCCCTGCATAAGCTCTCTTTGCCTGCTGCCATCCATGTAAGACGTGACCTGCTCCTCCTTGCCTTCCACCCTGATTGTGAGGTCTCCTCAGCCATGTGGAACTGTAAATCCATTAAATCTCTTTTTCTTCCAAATCTCATGTATGTCTTTATCAGCAGCGTGAAAAATGAACTAATACAAGATCATAATTGGAATTACAGTAAAACTAACTTCCTTGAAAAATTCTCATTAGGTAGCATTCAAAACATGTCAGCTCAATACCATTGATAATTTATATAATAGGTTCATAAGCTGGTTCAGAAGTAAAGGTTATGCCTGTGTTGCCAAGTCAACCCCAGGATAACTTTGCCACTGCTCGCTTTATACTTCCTGAAGATACGTTATCTAAGACTGATGACTTCTGTTCTGAAAACACTCAAGAGAAAATGGTAAGTATTAAATGGATGTTATTTTGATGCTAAAGAAAAGAGTACCTGTGCCTAGTTGGTCAAGGTGATGACAAAGATGAAATTCCAGGTGAGCAAACTGGAAGGAAACGCAAAGGGATGGGACAAACCATGGGGTAAAGCAGGAGTCAACTCTGGTACAGGCAGCCAAGGCTGTTGGAGTCACAAGTGGATCACAAGTGCTTTGAGAACCAGACTCACTTGTAGAGCTATGGGAAAGAAGTGATAAAAGAAGTTCAATAACCAAAATTGCCCAATATTACATGAGTGAAATGTCTTTTTATAAGGATTTCTAAAACTAATACTGAAAATTCTATAGTCAATATTTTATCAAATCTTCTGTATTTTCTCAAGTAAATTAGTTTTTTTTAAAAACTAAGTTCGTTTTTGGCTGGGTGCAGTGGCTCATGCTTGTTATCCTTGTACTTTGGGAGGCCGAGGTAGCAGGATCACTTCAGCTCAGGAGTTCGAGACCAGCCTGGGTAACACAGTGAGACCTCATCTCTACAGAAAATTAGCTGGATGTGGTGGTATGCACCTGCAGTCCCAGCTACTCAGTGGTTGAGGTGGGAGAATTGCTTAAGCATAGCAGGTCAAGGCTGTCATGCACTACATTCTAGCCTGGAATCACGTTGATTATTCTCTATGAATTCTTCACAGAAAACTTTCAAAGCATTCCTCAAATGCCAACTCATGCTGATCTATCTCCAAATCAATTTGCTTCCATCCACATCTCACAAAACTTATGGGCCATTCGTTCTGTTATTAAGATCAATGCAGTTCAGATTGTGACTCTGCCACTCAAAAACACAATGCTTCAGTGTCACCATAAATATTTCACTTTTTTTTTCTTTTTTTTTTTTAAGACGGAATCTCACTTTGTCGCCCAGGCTGGAGTGTAGTGGCGCGATCTAGGCTCACTGCAAGCTCTGCCTTCTGGATTCACAGCATTCTCCTGCCTTAGCATCCCGAGTAGCTGGGACTAAAGGCACCCGCCACCACTCCCAGCTAATTTTTTGTATTTTTAGTAGAGATGGGGTTTCACGGTATTAGTCAGGATGGTCTCGGTCTCCTGACCTCGTGATCCGCCCGCCTCGGCCTCCCAAAGTGCTGGGATTACAGGCGTGAGCCACCGTGCCTGGCCAAATATTTCACTTTTGTTTTACTTCTCCAGATTGTCCATACCCATATTCCCATAGGGATCAATCAATATTCTTCATTAAGCACTCACTCCCTACTGTAATGGATGCCATAAAAGTTATGACCTTGTCCAGAAGAATTAGGGTCCCATGGACAATTACAATGCATGGGTCCTCTCTTGCCCATCCTCTTAACACTATTTTATACAAGTTAAATCTTTATTTTTTTTTTTTGAGACGGAGTCTCATTTTGTTGTCCAGGCCAGGCTGGAGTGCAGTGGCACAATCTTGACTCACTGCAACCTCTGCTTCCCAGGTTCAAGTGATTCTCCTGCCTCAGCCTCCCGAGTAGCTGGGGTTGCAGGCGCTTGCTACCACGCCCAGCTAAGTTTTGTATTTTTAGTAGAGATGGGGTTTCACCATGTTGATCAGGCTGGTCTCGAACTCCTGACCCCAAGTGATCCACCCACCTTGGCCTCCCAAAGTGCTGGGGCTACAGGCGTGAGCCACAACTCCCAGCTTATATGAGTTAAATCTGATTAAAACGAGTTAAATCTGATTAAAATGAATAGTGAAGGTATCCATAGAAGGGAAGATGTCTGCACATGGTGGCTGCTGCTGTGCACAGGAAGCATGCTGCCTAGATTGCATTAATACTAACAGGAGCACAAAACCTGGGAATTTGGGATTGTTGGAGGAGAACAACAATCCTGTTAATTGTGGATCACCGAATTGATGTTGTCCTGTTAACTGTAGATCACTGAATAGATGTTGCCCTTTCCCCACTACTCACTGTCTTTCACTCCCTTCTTTTCATGCTGAAATATGCTCTGTAGCTATCACAGCCTGGCTCCCAAATCCATGAGGAGCCTAAGGACAAGCAATGTGATTTACAGTGTCCTAGGAAGAACTGTGACGGGAAACACTAAAGAAAGAAATCCTTGATTTTCAAAGAACTCACAGTCTAACTGGTGATACTCAGTACGTAGACATTTACAAAAATTACCAAACAGAACCAACCCCCAGGAATAGGCAAGCGGGAAGTGCTGCCAGAGTGGAAACACAAGAGGAACTTAATGGCATGGGTGAATCATGTGGGATTTTCAGAGGTGTGAATCTTCCATTGGGTTTTGAAAGAGGTTGTGAAACAGGCTGGTGAAAATGAAAGCTAGGAGCATTCCAACATGTTTACTGAGTTGTTTAACCTCAAAGAGTTTAGTTATGTGGGGTAAGCATTTACTGCAATGCTAGTAAATCTCCATTGCAGACAAAGAAAACAGACTTTGGAGCACTAGGTTATTGACTATGCACAAAAACGCAGCTAAGTATATTCTTAAAACATCTATAATGGGCACAGTAATCCAAGTAACTTTCTAGGAATTTGTAGAGTTAACAAAAGATTTCATTGGCAAGATAAAATTAAAACTTGTATTTATTCAGAAAGAGGAAGATATATTAGTTGTACATGTATTTTATGCATTTGAACTCTTTCCCTTATACTACTCATGTAAGTTTTTAGAAATAGGGCACAATGTTAGTCAAAATATTACTAAAAATCCAGGCAAGAGTTCTATGGGACCAGTTTTTAAAAATGGGTACACAGTCTGAGGGGTTTATCTGAAGCATTTTTCTGGCCAATTACAGTTTTTGACACTCTGATATTTTCCAAGGTTTATTTTTCTATCTCCTGAGAGTGGCAAAAATTATAATATACTGCAAAAGTTTGCTAAAACATCATGAGTATCTAATACAATCTTTACTTGTAACAAATTGGTTGATTCTTCACTTTTCCTAAATTAAATGCACAAAGCAATGGTAAGACATATTTTTAGGTATATACAGTAGCTCCTGAATCATAAAATCATACTCCAGTAAGCATTAGTGCTAGTACCACTACTCTAGTCAGCAATACTCCTTCAATCTTGAAATCCTCACTAAAATGGTTACTAGGTTAATCTGTATGCAAAAATCAAAACTTTTACTTAAAAACTGGAGTCAACAAAATCACACACTTCTTAAACACATAATGTGGTAAATGTAATTTGAATATACTTTAACTCTATTTTACATTAGCACATTTATAGTTTTTGATATTCTTAAATCACCATTATATACTATAAAAGTAGCATGTATGTGTTTATCTTTTACCTAAGGATTAAAATGATCTAAGTATAATATGACTAAATAGTCATAAATATGAGTGATGACTCTGCTAGAGACTTGCAGTAGCCACATTTGTATAATTTCCCTAATTAGGTACAACAGTGGACTTTAATCTGATTCAGATCTCAAAAGGTCAAACATCAGATGTATAATAAGCAGAAAAAGAAAAGTAAAAAAATCTCACAACTTATAGTATTTGTATTTCAATACTTCCACTTTTCCCAAAAGACTTTCAAAACAGGTCAAATTCATGGCCAATGGCAGTGTTCACAGAATTATCTGGTGCTCTTCACTTTTAACATGCTGGAAAATAGCTCCTGGAAGCAAGACCTCTCAAATAGTAATAAACACAATTCATGATTCAGTAATTTATTCAGAGGGTTATTTAAGTGTTATTTTAGAACAGTGGAAGCATTCTAGACAGTGAGAAGGATGGCAGGTGTTTTATTTATACCTTCATTTTAGCCAAAGAATTACTTACCAACTGTCCTGAGTGACCTATAGAGGGGATCAATTATTTAAACAAGGAGTGTCCAGTACATCTAGATGTAGACTGATCCTATTTTAATGGCACTGTGGGGACCCAGGCACAATCCCTAAAGATCCAGCCCTGAATGTCACTTCTGTAAGGATCCCTTTATGGTAATAAAGATTTTATAATGTAGTATAATATAGCATAGAGATTAAGACATGACTTGCTCCTCCTTGCTTCCCACCATGATTGTGAGATTAAGCAGAGAATGACCAAGGTAGGAGAACCCAGAATGAAATGTATACACTGCTATAATTTATATTGTAGTATTAGGCAAGTTATTTCACTTGGCTAAATCTCAGTATTTTTCATTTATAAAATGAGGACAGAAATTAGACCTACCTTTTTCAAATATTACATGAGTTACTGCATATAAACTACTTAGCATGATGTCTACCATTCGATTAAAAAAAATGATGAAAAAAAATCCATTCTTCTTTTTCTTGTTGGCAAGACAAGGTACCATCTGGCTACATAGGTTAATGTTAATTGATTCTCTTCAGCTTCCTAAGAGGGATCTCACAACAGCATATTGGCATTCATCTCAATGGGGCACTGTCTCTCAACGTTGGTTCACATAAATTCTCCCCTACCCACTGCATGAACACTGCTCTGTCCATCCCAGGAGAGTGCTGAATGGGTGAGAGAGGATGCAGGAGGACGTGTGTGCCTGTTGCACTGTGTTTCTTCCACTCCTTACAATGGTTGTTTTTCAAATGTCTTAACCCTAACTCAAAATAACGAGCACACTTTTATTGTAATCCAGTATACACATATAAAACAGGGGAAAAGGTTTTCTGAAAATATGACACACACTATTTTTTATTGTGATAATATATTAACATATATAGCATAAAATTTATCATTTTAACCATTTTAAAGTGTACAGTTCAGTGACATTAAGTACATTCACATTGTTGTGCAACCATCACCACCATGCATCTCTAGAACTTTTTGATTTTCCCAAGCTGAAACTCCATGTCCATTAAACCCTCACTCCCCATCCTTCCCTCCCCACAGCCCCTGGCAGCCACCACTATACTCTTTATGAATTTGACTACTCTTAGGATCTCATATAAGTAGAATCATATAATATTTGTCTTTTTCAGACTGTTTTCTATTTTATTTTATGTTATTTTAAAAATTCCAGTTATAACCAGCTATTTCATAATCCATGAATGTGCTCCAATTTGTAGTTTGAAAAATAACCTTAAATGAGTCTTCAGGTAAAACACTCCTTTAAATCTAACTTAAAAAAAAAAAAAAGGAAGAGTAATCTCCCAAGGTTCACAGAGTAGGCAACACGAAATAGAGAGCTCATAAGCACCATCATCCAAGAACTCTGAGACCTGAGCAGCACCTGAGTACTTTGGGGACGGTGTATGCAAGAAGGACTACATGGCAAAGGCCAATTCCCTGGAGGACTTCGTATACAGAGCTCAATCACCAACTAAAAGAAAATAGCAAAGGGCCTCAAAAGCAAACCTGGGGAAAAATGTAAGTATTCCTTCCAGTCAAGGAAGAGAAGACAAGAACTCAGCTTTAGCCCTAGGGAAGGGCAAAGGAAAAAATTTTCTGGATAAATCCTGGATTATACAAGTGTGTAACTAGAAACACAGGTGACAAAGCAGTTCCAAACGTCAAGATTTATGTATAAATGGCTTATAACACTAAACAAGTTACCCAAAAATCTACATACATCTAAAAGTGCAGACCCAAGTAGCCAAATGGAGAGAAACAATATCTAGAAGGCCACTGTCACTTTTTGGGAGGAGAGAGTTCAACCATCAGAGAGAAAAGAAATGATTCAGGGACTTATCCATCATTGTGCTTTCTCTGATTCCTCCACTGTCTTACATACAAGAATCAAGGCTTTGGGAAATGAAAAGGAGTTCTTCACACTCACACACTCATACACACACAGGCTGTGGATCACTGTCTCAAAGATTCCAAAATATGAGTGGACAGTGATTTCTTTAATGAGATATTAAGGGAGTAGGAAGAAAAAAAAATATATATATATATATTAAAAAGCACATCCAAAGATGGAAGCACTCCATACAACTCACCAGAGGTTTAATTTTTATCACATGAAGAAAGAGCCATACACCCTTAAGCCGTTTCTCTTTCCAAGATGCCTTCTGTCATAAGTCAGCATTTTGGGGGTAGGAATAAAAAGTCCTTATAAGCAATCTGCTCTCACATGCTTTAATATTGTGAGAAGATGACTGTGAAACATGGACAGGAAAGTACCAAAGTCTTGGCACAGATCAAGAATTTAACATTATCATCAAACAACTTATACAGAATTAACCAGATATACATATTGAGATCTGCAGTTACTATTGTGTTATATGATAAACGTCTGTAATTTGTGTGACTTTCCACAGCCAAAATAAGTATTTCTGGAATTAGCTCTTTGGGGGTGAAGGTAAGAGGGAGTAAATAAAGTAAAAAGTTCTTCTGATCCATCAGAAGACACCTGATTGATTTCAAACCCAGGGAACCTGCCAGTGTGGCCCAAGAGAGTAGGGCTCACAACTCCTTTTCCCTTTTGTTCCTCCCAGGGCTAGTCACCTGGTAAGAAGCTGCCAATTGCAAATAAGAGTGTGTGCTTGCTGGATGTCTTCTGTTTGCTCTTTTGACCCACCTTCTACCATTCCCCATCTTCTTCTTTGCCTCCAGAAGGGAGCTTTCTGGGCTGCACCAACAAGCTACTTTGTCCTCCGGCTTATCCTTGGATTCAGTCAGTGGGAGGTACCCACAAGGTGACTTAGAAGGCAGAAGGGGAGTGAGGTAAGGGTATGTATCTTCCCGGTTCCTTTGTAGCCAGATCTCTGTACATTAGCTGTGTTCCTCTACCAAACATAGCTACAAACATCAACTCTGAGTTAGAGTTTTGATAATGGCTCTATCACTTGGCTTCTTTTGGCCTAAGATTGGGACAGTTTCCCAGGGTTCCTAGCCCACACTTTTGTAGTTCATTAAACTCTCCCCAGTCACCCAGTCTGAGTAGCCATCTGTTTCCTGTCAGAACCTGACTGATAAGAGGTTTACTTAGGCTTTGGAAACAGGCAATGGGTGTGGACAAATACATACGTGATGGAAGTAAGATAAACAGCTGAAATGGATAGCATGACCAGGGCTCCAGAGGATGCATCCCTTGCCTCTAGTCCAGTGTACAGCAAATAGAAGGGGAAGGCTTTCAAAGGTCAGTACTATAAAGGTCAACATTTAATTCAAATGCTCCCTCCCAAAAACCGTAATATGATCAAGCAAACCATTAGTTAAAGATATAAGAACCTAACTAATGACTCATTTTTTATTTTTTGAGACAAGGTCTCACTTTGTCACCCAGGCTGGAGTACAGTGGTGTGATCTTGGCTCCCTGCAACCTCTGCCTCCTGGGCTCAAGCAATCCTCCCACCTTGGCCTCCTGATCAGCTGGGACTACAGGCATGCACCGTTATGCTTGGCTAATTTTTACATTTTTTTTGTGGAGACAAAAGTCTCACTAATATTGCCCAGTCTGGTCTTGAACTCCTGGGCTCAAGCCATCTTCCTACCTCAGCCTCCCAAAGTCCAGGGACTATAGATGTTAGCCACTGAGCCCAGTCAATTATTGACTCTTTTTTGTCTTCAGTCATTTGCACCGGTGGCTCCCTGTCATCCATTGAACTGGTTAGCGCATATTCATTCCTTAAAGTCTCAGTTTAGAAATCAATCTCTCAACACCAAATAGCATAATGGTGATGGAGCCAGGCCTTAAACCTAGGTCTTCCACCTTGAAAGGTGTAATAGGCTGGGTGCGGTGGCTCACGCCTGTAATCCCAGCACTTTGGGAGGCCGAGGCAGGTGGATCACGAGGTCAGGGAATCGAGACCATTTTGGCTAACACAGTGAAATTCCCGTCTGTACTAAAAAAAAATACAAAAAAATTAGCCAAGCGTGGTGGCAGGCACCTGTAATCCCAGCTACTTGGGAGGCTGAGGCAGGAGAATGGTGTGAACCTGGGAGGTGGAGCTTGCAGTAAGCCAAGATCGCGCCACTGCACTCCAGCCTGGGTGACAGAGTGAGACTTTGTCTCAAAAAAAAAAAAAAAAAAAAAAAAAGGTGGAATAGAGGTCTTCTATCTCTATTAAATGCTACCTCTATTTACATATTTAGAGTGATGCCATTACCACAGGAACATTAAAACTGCATCTCAATTATAGGCAAGAGGCTCCTCTTTTTAAATTAGGCTTCATGGGATGTATTTTTGTGACCTTTCTTTCAGTAATGTCCAATAGTCTGATGTAAATCCTTCTCAAACCACTGAGACCATCCCTTATAAGACAATCTCTAATAATAAAAGTACCAGGTTTTTGTCCAGATTTAGATTTCTCATGTGACAGAATATACTGAGGCTAACTGTAAAAGCTTTCTGTCTGCATGAAATATTGACATATTATCAAATCATTACTCTTTTCTTGCTAGAAACTGGATGAAACAAATATAATCCTTAATATTGTTTTATTATGTTGACTTTTAAACCAACTCTTCTAATTTAATTTCATTAATATCAATTTCTACCTGAAAAATGATTAATCTCAAACAATTTAAAGTGAGATCCATTGTGAAACATTAGGTAAGGTGAAAATCCCTGGTGAGGACAAAGATCTGTGATTACAATGTCAGACGCTTGGTAAAAAATTGCCTGAATTTGATTGTCTACCTAAATTTCTGTTTCCTAAAGGCTCCACATTTCTATACTGCTAAGCTTACCACGAAAGTAATTTTTATAAATGTTTCAGATTCAGAGATATTAACGTTCTCTACAATGCTTCTTTCGATGATGGAAATGCATTACTTCATAATTAGAATCAAGAAGTCATTTCTAACTTGATACTATTAATAAAACTCAGATTTAAAAAAATCAATTTAGTTATCCATAGCTCTGTTTTCTGAGATTTCCTGGTATTTCTGAGATAACCTAAACTTAGAAAAGGCAATCTTTCCTTCCATGAAATAATTCATCACAGGATGGGTGTTCTTTTTATTGCTGAACTATACGCAGGTAAAATTAAAACACTACTTCTAATATATTTTCAGTAATTCTATAATACTAACTAAACTGTTAGGAAAGTAAATATTTTTAAAGAGCCCAAATGACCTAGAACTAGAATATATGAAATATAAAACACAAAACACATTATTATCAAGCATACAAAATAATCAGTGAAAAAGACTATGAGGCTACAAACCAAAATGTAACAGAAGTTATCTCCTTGTGATTATGGGCAGTATTGTTTTATTTTCCAAATGTTCTTCAGTGAACATATATTAATAAAAATAAATATTTCCAAAGAAAAAGTATTCACAATAATTTATAATAAAAAGTAGGAACTGAAATACAAAGTGGTGTGCTATGATTATAACCTTGTAAAAGCATGTACACATACAGGCAAAAATAACGGTAACAGAGAAAAGAAAAAACATTTGATTTGCAAGGTACTGGAATGGTGGATGGTTTTTTTTTTTTCTGTTACTGTCAGAACGTTGTTTCCAGGGAAAGAAGAAGGTATTACATAAAAGGAATAAGATAACACTAAGCCAGCCCATCAGGAGAAGTGGCACGTAGGGCATCCACAGCAATGAACAGCATAGCCTCACAGTACACGTGATAGTATTTGATCCAAGAAAACTGTTCCACTGGTTGTGGTTTACTTTGTTTATTGTCTTTTATGGGGGCAAGAGCTAAGGGGCTTAGCAGGTGTGCGTAAGCTAGAAGTACTGAAGAATAGATTACTTAAGCTATTTTTCTCTACTGTAAATTAGTGGATGTGTTAAGTAGGCAAAAACTGAAATGAGGATAATCTGGTCTAGTGATTTTGTGCGTGTGTGTGACAGGGTCTCGCTTTGTCACCCAGGCTGGAGTGCAGTGGTGAGATCACGGCTCACTGCAGCCTCACCCTCTGGGGCTCAAGAGATCCCTTCCCCAACAGCTTCCCAAGTAGCTGGAACTACAGTTGTGTGCCACCACGCTCAGCTAGTTTTGTATTTTTTATAGAGGTGGGGTTTCACATTGCCCAGGCTGATCTCAAACTCATGGGCTCAAGCAGTCTACTCGCCTTGGCCTCTCAAAGTGCTGGGATTACAACTGTGAGCCACTTTGCCCAGCCAGTTCTAGGGATTCTTTATTGCCAATGAAGCTTTATAGGTGGATAAAACTTTATCTGTATAAAATCCTTTGGGTATGAGTTATTTTGGTTAGGTACACAAGTTTCTTAGTGTCTGGAGGCTTGTCGTTTTCTTTTATTTTTGAGAGAGCTGGACTTTGTCGCCCAGGGGAGGCTTGTCTTTTAAAGTTTTAAAAAACCAATTAAGATGAAAATATTTCTAAAATTTACCTTTTAGAAGGAGACAATTCATTTTTTTTTAAACATTTCTTTTAATGCCCCAGGATAATCATTACTCATATTGATTATGATGTTATTAAGCTTCTGTTGAGGTGTGTGTATGACTGTATTCCTATTTTGAAGTTTAGTTTGCTTTTTTGCATTTTTTTCTTTTTATATTTAAGGAACAGGTTCTTAGGGCTCACAGAGCTGTATTATGAGTAAAAACACAGGATTTTGAGTACACAGACTTTGAAACATCAGATTTTGTCTTTCTTTGTGGTTCTCATCTGTTGTTCAGACAGATGCAGCTGCTAGACAGCTGAGCTACAGTTAAGTGAGGGGTCACTAGATCGGAAAAGATGACTTGACCATTGTTTCCCAGTGTAATACTATCATCTCATCTTTCACTGAATTACCTTTGGTCATCAGCTCCATTCTGACTGCTGTTCAAGACAATTCTCCAAAGATCTGAAGATACTAATGTCTTCTGGTCATTCACAAGATTGACATCCGGCAACTGCAGTTCACAAACTTTGCTTTCAGACAGACTAAATTCTCTAAATGCAACAAAAACCTTCTGGAGTTCATCCCAGTATTCCAAGCTACAAGGAACCTATGTTAAAATAAAAAAAAATTTAGAAATTGCAAATAGAAACTATGCTTTTATATTTGTTGAAATTCATATTAAACCTTTATAAAAGTTATAGCATTAAGACCTTTAGAGGAGAATAAGGTTATAAAAGACAGTAGTTTAGGATTTCTTTTCATATTATTATATATTCATCCTGTTTATTTTTAAAGAACAATTCAAGAATAATACATAAAAACAGCCAAAATTTTAAAAGTAATAACGGAGAACAAATTCTGCAAGGTGTTAAATGTATTATAAACCCATAATAAGTAAAAGATAAGGCTAGTGTAGTAACATACAAATAGATTAAAAGAATACAATAGCAGAGAAAGGGCTAAGTACAGACAAAATCTTACTATGTAGTGAAGGTGCCAGCCAGGCACAGTGGCTCGTGCCTGTAATCCCAGCACTTTGGGAGGCTGAGGCAGGCAGATCACCTGAAGTCAGGAGTTTGAGACCAGCCTGGCCAACATGGTGAAACCCCGTCTCTACTAAAAATACAAAAATTAGTTGGCTGGGCGTGGTGGCATGCACCTGTAATCCCAGCTACTGGCGGAAGCTGAGGCAGAGGAATTACTTGAACCCAGGAGGCAGAGGTTGAAGTGATCAGCGGTCACACCAGTGACTGCACTCCAGCCTGGGCAATAGAGCAAGACTGTGTCTCAAAAAAAAAAAAAAAAAAAAAAAAAAGGTAACGAAGGTGCCACATCAAATAAGTAGGAGAAAGATGGAAAATGAAGTTTGCAAGAACTGACTAGTCACGTGGTAAAACCAAGGGGGTCCCTACATCATTCTTTACACAAAAGTAAACTCCAAAATGATAAAATTGCTGAAGGCTAAGAAGTGAAAGTGTAAGAGTGTAAGAGAAAAAAACATGCTAATATTTCAAAAATGTTATAATAGGGTAGACTTTTGTACGTATGGCATGAAACCCATGACAAAATCAAAATTAAAACAGTAAACTGGGATAAGACAGGTAACATTCGATGACAGGTGAAGGAATATTCATTCTGATGGGAGACAGCTCTTACAAATCAATGAGAAAATAATACATAATCACAGAGAAAAGACAATTTTACAAGTTCCTCAACTGTGCCAAAGATCTACTGCAAGCAGAACATCCCCCTGGCCGCGCTTCTGCATCATGCCTGTGGGACTTGGGAACAAGGGGAACCAATGAAAATATGGTGCTCATGCTGCTTGCCATGCCACAAGCAACAGAGTTCTTTGCTTCTGACCAGCAGTCTTACTCCTTTTGCCAGCACCCATGAAACACTAACAAGATAACTTACTAGCTTGCACTGGGTAAAATCCCAGACCCTCACAGCAATTAGATCATAGAAGAAAAAATATAACCAGCCAGTAAACACAAAAAGATAAAAAGATACTCAACTTCACCAATACGCAAAGAGATTCAAATTAAAACAATAATGTAGTATTTTATTTACTAACCTTTCAGTTGAAGAAGACTGACAGGTCTAAGTACCGTACAAGCATGAGAAAAAACAACTTTTTTTTTTTTTTTTTTGAGAGAGAGTTTTGCTTTTTCACCCAGGCTGGAGTGAAGTGGCATGATCTCGGCTCACTGCAACCTCCACCCCCTGGGTTCAAGCAATTCTTCTACCTCAGCCTCCTGAGTAGCTGGGATTACAGGCAGGGTGCCATTACGCCTGGCTAATTTTTGTATTTTTAGTAGAGAAGGGGTTTCACCATGTTGGCCAGGCTGGTCTCGAACTCCTGACCTCAGGTGATCCACCTGCTTCAACCTCCCAAAGTGCTAGGATTACAACCATGAGCCACCACGCCCAGCCAAAACTTTTTTTTCCCCTAGGAAGTACGCTTCTAAGAATTTGTTTTACAGAGATTCCAAAGCAAGGAGTGTGTGCACACATATATACGTATATACATGCGTGTGTATGTACTCCAGTACTGTGTTTATTAACAAGAAAAGGTGAAACAAGTCGAATATCTGTCAATAGATTGGTTACATGTAACATGTAACCAAATACTCCAAAGCAAGGAGTGTATGCACACATATATACGTACATACATGCGTGTGTATGTAGTTCAGTACTGTGTTTATTAATAAGAAAAGGTGAAACAAGTCGAATATCTGTCAATAGATTGGTTACATGTAACATGCAGATCTATAGAATGTATTTCTACACAACTGTTAAAACGAATAAAGAATATCTCTATGCCAGGCATGGTGGCTCATGCCTGTAATCCCAGCACTTTTGGGAGGCCAAGGTGGTGGATCACCTGAGGTCAGGAGTTCGAGACCAGCCTGATCAACAAGGTGAGGAACCCTGTCTCTACTAAAAATACAAAAATTAGCTGAGTGTGGTGGCGGGTGCCTGTAGTCCCAGCTACTCAGGAGGCTGAGATAGGAGAATTGCTTAAACCCAGGAGGTGGAGGTTGCTGTGAGCCAAGATTGTGCCACTGCACTCCAGCCTGGGCAAAAAAAAAAAAAAGAA
Source organism: Rhinopithecus roxellana (assembly GCF_007565055.1). NCBI lineage: Eukaryota > Metazoa > Chordata > Mammalia > Primates > Cercopithecidae > Rhinopithecus > Rhinopithecus roxellana. The sequence goes on along the minus strand of NC_044557.1, from coordinate 63,685,590 downwards.
TATCTCTGTGTATTAACACAAAAGACATCTAGGACACATTAAAGTATTTTGTTTAGGATAAGAACATGTGGGTTAATTCTATTTGTCTTGAAAAATAAAAGAGTGGCTCAGATGTGTTTCCTTTTTTGGAAGCATTCCCTAATTACCATCCTCAGAACTGATCACTGCCTCTCTGTGTCATGTCTATACCTAGTACACTAACATAGGACTCACTATATTTTGTAATTACTTATTTATATGTTTGTCTCCTTTAGCAAACTCTAAGATCCTTGAGGGCAGAAATGGCACATGATTTAAAAAAATATTCCTAGCACCTAACACACTTTTGAGGACATAATGGGATCTCAAAAAAGCTTCTTTAATGAATAGATTGCTCCTTAACCTTTGTTTCCTAAGTAAGTAATTCTCAATCTTTTAACAGGAATAAATGTTGAAATAAACATTACCTCCACCTACAATCAAGTTTCTTTTCTTTAAACAGTGACTTGAGCATCCATATATGATGAGATGCTGGAAGGAAGAGGGGAGAACAAAATGGATATGCAGAAGAGGGCAAATGTCATGAAATAGAAGCACACGCTCTGGTTAGTGCTAAGTGACATATCCATGGCATTATACTTTTAGCCACCATTTCTTGAAATTTTCTTTTTTCTTCTTTTCCATGACATAATTTTCTCTAACTTATTTTTTCTGGGTTATTGTTCCTATATTTTCCCTCAGCCTGAAATACCTCTATACCCCTTACTTTCTCACTGTCTCATGTTTAAATCCTTCACATCAATCAATAACCAAATCAACCACCACCTATCTCAGCCTTTCCACCTCCCGCGATGGAAAAATCCTTTCCCTTTTCTGAACACAAATAATTTTTTAAAATGGAAATGTCTTTTACAGTGCTAATCACTGTATACTTCATGTTATAGTTATTTCTGTACATGACATCTTCTCTGGTGGACACATTCCTTGAGGGAATGATTTCCATTTGGCTAAGCTTTGAATTTTCACAGCACCTGGGAAAGTGAATACAGCAAATGTTCAAAAAGAGTTGCTGAATAAATGAATGAATAATTCATGAATGAATGAATGAATGTACACATACTGGGTGGTTCAAACCATCTCTGGCACATGAAAGATTCTCCACAAAGAAGTATAGAAGTTGAAAGCATGAACTTTGGATCAGATCTATTGGGATTCAAATCCTAGTTTCATTAACTTTTTCTTGGGAAAATTAATTTTTCTTTTTCTTTCCTGAGACAAGGTCTCACTCTGTTGCCCAAGCTGGGGTGAAGTGGCGTGATCACAGCTCACTGAAGCCTTGACCTCCCTGGCCCAAGCAATCCTCCCACTTCAGTCTCCCGAGTAGCTGGGACCACAGGCATGTGTCACCATGCCTGACTAATTTTTGTATTTTTTTGTAGAGACAGGGTCTCCCTGTGTTGCCCAGGCTAGTTTAGAACTCCTGGGCTCAAGCAATCCTCCTACTTTGTCCTCCCAAAGTGCTGGGATACTCGGTGTGACCCACTGTGCCAGTCCCAAATTAATTTTTCTAACACAAGTTCCCGTATATGTAAAAAGGGGATGAGAATATAGCTATCCTCATGAATTTTCGTAAAGATTAAATGAGACAAAGCATTTTATTTAATACCACATGGTAAGATCTTAAGAAATGTTAGCCAGGAGGGGCGGAGCAAGATGGCCAAATAGGAACAGCTCCAGTCTCCAACTCCCAGCGCGAGAGACACAGAAGACCGGTGATTTCTGCATTTTCAACTGAGGTACTGGGGTCATCTCACTAGGGAGTGCCGGACAATCGGTGCTGGTCAGCTGCTGCAGCCTGACCAGCGAGAGCTGAAGCAGGGCGAGGCATCACCTCACCTGGGAAGCGCAAGGGGGAAGGGAATCCCTTTTCCTAGCCAGGGGAACTGAGACACACAACACCTGGAAAATTGGGTAACTCCCACCCCAATACTGCACTTTAAGCAAACGGGCACACCAGGAGAATATATCCCATACCTGGCCGGAAGGGTCCCACGCCCACGGAGCCTCCCTCATTGCTAACACAGCAGTTTGCGGCGATCTAACCGCAAGGCAGCAGCAAGGCTGGGAGAGGGGTGCCCGCCATTGTTGAGCCTTAAGTAGGTAAACAAAGCCGCTGGGAAGCTCAAACTGGGTGGAGCTCACAGCAGCTCAAGGAAACCTGCCTGTCTCTGTAGACTCCACCTCTGGGGACAGGGCACAGTTAACAACAACAACAACAAAAGCAGCAGAAACCTTTGCAGATGCAAACGACTCTGTCTGACAGCTTAGAAGAGAGCAGTGGATCTCCCAACACAGAGGTTGAGATCTGAGAAGGGACAGACTGCCTGCTCAAGTGGGTCCCTGACCCCTGAGTAGCCTAACTGGGAGACATCCCCCACTAGGGGCAGTCTGACACCCCACACCTCACAGGGTGGAGTACACCCCTGAGAGGAAGCTTCCAAAGTAAGAATCAGACAGGTACACTCGCTGTTCAGCAATATTCTATCTTCTGCAACCTCTGCTGCTGATACCCAGGCAAACAGGGTCTGGAGTGGACCTCAAGCAATCTCCAACAGACCTACAGCTGAGGGTCCTGACTGTTAGAAGGAAAACTATCAAACAGGAAGGACACCTATACCAAAACCCCATCAGTACATCACCATCATCAAAGACCAGAGGCAGATAAAACCACAAAGATGGGGAAAAAGCAGGGCAGAAAAGCTGGAAATTCAAAAAATAAGAGTGCATCTCCCCCTGCAAAGGAGCGCAGCCCATCGCCAGCAACGGATCAAAGCTGGTCAGAGAATGACTTTGACGAGATGAGAGAAGAAGGCTTCAGTCCATCAAACTTCTCAGAGCTAAAGGAGGAATTACGTACCCAGCGCAAAGAAACTAAAAATCTTGAAAAAAGAGTGGAAGAATTGACAGCTAGACTAATTAATGCAGAGAAGGTCATAAACGAAATGAGAGATGAAAACCATGACACGAGAAATACGTGACAAATGCACAAGCTTCAGTAACCGACTCAATCAACTGGAAGAAAGAGTATCAGCGATTGAGGATCAAATGAATGAAATGAAGCGAGAAGAGAAACCAAAAGAAAAAAGAAGAAAAAGAAATGAACAAAGCCCGCAAGAAGTATGGGATTATGTAAAAAGACCAAATCTACGTCTAATTGGGGTGCCTGAAAGTGAGGGGGAAAATGGAACCAACTTGGAAAACACTCTTCAGGATATCATCCAGGAGAACTTCCCCAACCTAGTAGGGCAGGCCAACATTCAAATTCAGGAAATACAGAGAACGCCACAAAGATACTCCTCCAGAAGAGCAACTCCAAGACACATAATTGCCAGATTCACCAAAGTTGAAATGAAGGAAAGAATCTTAAGGGCAGCCAGATAGAAAGGTCGGGTTACCCACAAAGGGAAGCCCATCAGACTAACAGCAGATCTCTAGGCAGAAACTCTACAAGCCAGAAGAGAGTCGGGGCCAATATTCAACATTCTTTTTTTTTTTTTTTTTTTTTTTATTTTTTTTTTTTGAGGCGGAGTCTCGCTCTGTCGCCCGGACTGGAGTGCAGTGGCCAGATCTCAGCTCACTGCAAGCTCCGCCTCCCGGGTTTACGCCATTCTCCTGCCTCAGCCTCCCGAGTAGCTGGGACCACAGGCGCCCGCCACCTCGCCCGGCTAGTTTTTGTATTTTTAGTAGAGACGGGGTTTCACCGTGTTAGCCAGGATGGTCTCGATCTCCTGACCTCGTGATCCGCCCGTCTCGGCCTCCCAAAGTGCTGGGATTACAGGCTTGAGCCACCGCGCCCGGCCAATATTCAACATTCTTTTTTTTTTTTTTTTTTTTTTTTTTTTTTTTTTTTTTTTTTTGAGGCAGAGTCTCGCTCTGTCGCCCAGGCTGGAGTGCAGTGGCCGGATCTCAGCTCACTGCAAGCTCCGCCTCCCGGGTTTACGCCATTCTCTTGCCTCAGCCTCCCGAGTAGCTGGGACTACAGGCGCCCGCCACTTCGCCCGGCTAGTTTTTGTATTTTTAGTAGAGACGGGGTTTCACCGTGTTAGCCAGGATGGTCTCGATCTCCTGACCTCGTGATCCGCCCGTCTCGGCCTCCCAAAGTGCTGGGATTACAGGCTTGAGCCACCGCGCCCGGCCTCAACATTCTTAAAGAAAAGAATTTTCAACCCAGAATTTCATATCCAGCCAAACTAAGTTTCATAAGTGAAGGAGAAATAAAATCCTTTACAGATAAGCAAATGCTTAGAGATTTTGTCACCACCAGGCCTGCCTTACAAGGGACCCTGAAGGAAGCCCTAAACATGGAAAGGAACAACCGGTACCAGCCATTGCAAAAACATGCCAAAATGTAAAGACCATCGAGGCTAGGAAGAAACTGCATCAACTAACGAACAAAATAACCAGTTAATATCATAATGGCTGGATCAAGGTCACACATAACAATATTAACCTTAAATGTTAATGGACTAAATGCTCCAATTAAAAGACACAGACTGGCAAACTGGATAAAGAGTCAAGACCCATCAGTCTGCTGTATTCAGGAGACCCACCTCACATGCAGAGACATACATAGGCTCAAAATAAAGGGATGGAGGAAGATCTACCAAGCAAATGGAGAACAAAAAAAAAGCAGGGGTTGCAATCCCAGTCTCTGATAAAACAGACTTTAAACCATCAAAGATCAAAAGAGACAAAGAAGGACATTACATAATGGTAATTATGTAAAGGGATCAATTCAACAGGAAGAGCTAACTATCCTAAATATATATGCACCCAATACAGGAGCACCCAAATTCAAAAAGCAAGTCCTTAGAGACCTACAAAGAGACTTAGACTCCCATACAATAATAATGGGAGACTTCAACACTCCACTGTCAACATTAGACAGATCAACGAGACAGAAAGTTAACAAGGATATCCAGGAATTGAACTCATCTCTGCACCAAGCAGACCTAATAGACATCTACAGAACTCTCCACCCCAAATCAACAGAATATACATTCTTCTCAGCACCACATCGCACTTATTCCAAAATTGACCACATAATTGGAAGTAAAGCACTCCTCAGCAAATGTAAAAGAACAGAAATTATAACAAACTGTGTCTCAGACCACAGTGCAATCAAACTAGAACTCAGGACTAAGAAACTCAATCAAAACCGTTCAACTACATGGAAACTGAACAACCTGCTCCTGAATGACTACTGGGTACATAACGAAATGAAGGCAGAAATAAAGATGTTCTTTGAAACCAATGAGAACAAAGAAACAACATACCAGAATCTCTGGGACACATTTAAAGCAGTGTGTAGAGGGAAATTTATAGCACTAAATGCCCATAAGAGAAAGCAGGAAAGATCTAAAATTGACACTCTAACATCACAATTAAAAGAACTACAGAGGCAAGAGCAAACACATTCAAAAGCTAGCAGAAGGCAAGAAATAACTAAGATCAGAGCAGAACTGAAGGAGATAGAGACACAAAAAACCCTCCAAAAAATCAATGAATCCAGGAGTTGGTTTTTTGAAAAGATCAACAAAATTGACAGACCACTAGCCAGACTAATAAAGAAGAAAAGAGAGAGGAATCAAATAGATGCAATAAAAAATGATAAAGGGGATATCACCATTGACCCCACAGAAATACAAATTACCATCAGAGAATACTATAAACACCTCTATGCAAATCAACTAGAAAATTTAGAAGAAATGGATAATTTCCTGGACACTTACACTCATCCAAGACTAAATCAGGAAGAAGTGGAATCCCTGAATAGACCAATAGCAGGCTCTGAAATGTAGGCAATAATTAATAGCCTACCCACCAAAAAAAGTCCAGGACCAGATGGATTCACAGCTGAATTCTACCAGAGGTACAAGGAGGAGCTGGTACCACTCCTTCTGAAACTATTCCAATCAATAGAAAAAGAGGGAATCCTCCCTAACTCATTTTATGAGGCCAACATCATCCTGATACCAAAGCCTGGCAGAGACACAACAAAAAAAGAGAATTTTAGACCAATATCCCTGATGAACATCCATGCAAAAATCCTCAATAAAATACTGGCAAACCGGATTCAGCAGCACATCAAAAAGCTTATCCACCATGATCAAGTGGGTCTCATCCCTGGGATGCAAGGCTGGTTCAACATTCGCAAATCAATAAACGTAATCCAGCATATAAACAGAACCAAAGACAAGAACCACATGATTATCTCAATAGATGCAGAAAAGGCTTTTGACAAAATTCAACAGCCCTTCATGCTAAAAACGCTCAATAAATTCGGTATTGATGGAACGTACCTCAAAATAATAAGAGCTATTTATGACAAACCCACAGCCAATATCATACTGAATGGGCAAAAACTGGAAAAATTCCCTTTGAAAACTGGCACAAGACAGGGATGCCCTCTCTCACCACTCCTATTCAACAGAGTGTTGGAAGTTCTGGCTAGGGCAATCAGGCAAGAGAAAGAAATCAAGGTATTCAGTTAGGAAAAGAAGAAGTTAAATTGTCCCTGTTTGCAGATGACATGATTGTATATTTAGAAAACCCCATTATCTCAGCCCAAAATCTCCTTAAGCTGATAAGCAACTTCAGCAAAGTCTCAGGATACAAAATTAATGTGCAAAAATCACAAGCATTCTTTTTCACCAGTAACAGACAAACAGAGAGCCAAATCATGAATGAACTTCCATTCACAATTGCTTCAAAGAGAATAAAATACCTAGGAATCCAACTTACAAGGGATGTAAAGGACCTCTTCAAGGAGAACTACAAACCACTGCTCAGTGAAATCAAAGAGGACACAAACAAATGGAAGAACATACCATGCTCATGGATAGGAAGAATCAATATCGTGAAAATGGCCATACTGCCCAAGGTTATTTATAGATTCAATGCCATCCCCATCAAGCTACCAATGAGTTTCTTCACAGAATTGGAAAAAAGTGCTTTAAAGTTCATATGGAACCAAAAAAGAGCCCGCATCTCCAAGACAATCCTAAGTCAAAAGGACAAAGCTGGAGGCGTCACGCTACCTGACTTCAAACTGTACTACAAGGCTACAGTAACCAAAACAGCATGGTACTGGTACCAAAACAGAGATATAGACCAATGGAACAGAACAGAGTCCTCGGAAATAATACCACACATCTACAGCCATCTGATCTTTGACAAACCTGAGAGAAACAAGAAATGGGGAAAGGATTCCCTATTTAATAAATGGTGCTGGGAAAATTGGCTAGCCATAAGTAGAAAGCTGAAACTGGATCCTTTCCTTACTCTTTTTTTTTTTTTGAGACGGAGTCTCGCTCTGTCGCCCAGGCTGGAGTGCAGTGGCCGGATCTCAGCTCACTGCAAGCTCCGCCTGCCGGGTTTACGCCATTCTCCTGCCTCAGCCTCCCGAGTAGCTGGGACTACAGGCGCCCGCCACCTTGCCCGGCTAGTTTTTTGTATTTTTTAGTAGAGACGGGGTTTTGCCGTGTTAGCCAGGATGGTCTCGATCTCCTGACCTCGCGATCCACCCGTCTCGGCCTCCCAAAGTGCTGGGATTACAGGCTTGAGCCACCACGCCCGGCCCCTTTCCTTACTCTTTATACGAAGATTAATTCAAGATGGATTAGAGACTTAAATGTTAGACCTAATACCATAAAAACCCTAGAAGAAAACCTAGGGAATACCATTCAGGACATAGGCATGGGCAAGGACTTGATGTCTAAAACACCAAAAGCAACGGCAGCAAAAGCCAAAATTGACAAATGGGACCTAATTAAACTAAAGAGCTTCTGCACAGCAAAAGAAACTACCATCAGAGTGAACAGGCAACCTACAAAATGGGAGAAAATTTTTGGAATCTACTCATCTGACAAAGGGCTAACATCCAGAATCTACAAAGAACTCAAACAAATATACAAGAAAAAAAAAACAACCCCATCAAAAAGTGGGCAAAGGATATGAATGGACATTTCTCAAAAGAAGACATTCATATAGCCAACAGACACATGAAAAAATGCTCATCATCACTGGCCATCAGAGAAATGCAAATCAAAACCACAATGAGATACCATCTCACACCAGTTAGAATGGCAATCATTAAAAAATCAGGAAACAACAGGTGTTGGAGAGGATGTGGAGAAATAGGAACACTTTTACACTGTTGGTGGGATTGTAAACTAGTTCAACCATTATGGAAAACAGTATGGCAATTCCTCAAGGATCTAGAACTAGATGTACCATATGACCCAGCCATCCCACTACTGGGTATATACCCAAAGGATTATAAATCATGCTGCTATAAAGACACATGCACACGTATGTTTATTGCGGCACTATTCACAATAGCAAAGACTTGGAATCAACCCAAATGTCCATCTGTGACAGACTGGATTAAGAAAATGTGGCACATATACACCATGGAATACTATGCAGCCATAAAAAAGGATGAGTTTGTGTCCTTTGTAGGGACATGGATGCAGCTGGAAACCATCATTCTTAGCAAACTATCACAAGAACAGAAAACCAAACACCGCATGTTCTCACTCATAGGTGGGAACTGAACAATGAGATCACTTGGACTCGGGAAGGGAACATCACACACCGGGGCCTATCATGGGGAGGGGGGAGGGGGAGGGATTGCATTGGGAGTTATACCTGATGTAAATGATGAATTGATGGGTGCTGACGAGTTGATGGGTGCAGCACACCAACATGGCACAAGTATACATATGTAACAAACCTGCACGTTATGCACATGTACCCTAGAACTTGAAGTATAATTAAAAAAAAAAAAAAAAAAAAAAAAGAAATGTTGGCCATTATTTACCCCTCTCATGATCAAAGAACATCTGTGGAAACTTATATGTTGTTACTAGAATCAGGGAAGTTGTAAGAGTTCTGATTATCAGATTTCTTAATAATGGATTGGACTTCTGGCAAAAAAATAATATACTATGAATCTGGATGTTCAGGAACACTGTACCCACAGTTCAATATTATTTTCTGCTATATACCTGTTAAGGTGTGGCCCTCCATATATGCTATGACTTCAGAGATAAAGGAATATATCATTATACATCTTTGCTTAACTACTCTCTGGACTGCCAGTGAGTCAGCCCTGTGGTTTGACACTCATAACAACCAAGGGTGGAAGACATATGGTAACTGGAGTATAAATCCCTACAGAGACATATAGAAATCTCAGTGGAGGCCAGTTGCAGTGGCTAATTCCTATAATTCCAGTACTTTGGGAAGTGGAGACAGGAGGATTGTTGGAGCCTAGGAGTTTGAAATCAGCCCGGGCAACTCTGTAAGACCCTGTCTGTACAGGAAAAAAAAAAAAAAATTAGTTGGGCATGATGGCATGTTCTTGTGGTCCCAGTTACTTGGGAGGCTGAGGTGGGAGGATCGCTTGACCCCAGGAGGTCGAGGCTGCAGTAAGCCATGATTGTGCTATGGCACCCAGCCTGGACAATAGATGGAGACCCTGTTTCAAAAAAAAAAAAAAAAAAAAAAAAACAGAAAAAAAACACACACACGCAAGCAAACAAACAACAAAAACTCAGTGGAAAGGGAAGGACAAATGAGTTGAGAAAAAGCATATTAATAATTTCACGATATAGTCACCTTGCTGTGCTATCAAATATCAGATCTTATTTATTCTATGTCTGTATCAAAACATTACATGTGTCCCATACCATAAATATATACGATTATGTACTCATACTAAAAATAAAAAATTAAAAAATGTGTTTATTATAAAATGTTGCATAAACACAAGTACAACAAAGAATATAAAACTGCTTATCATCCCCCCCAAAAGAAAAAGCATATTAATATACCTACTGTTTTTGGTAATACAAACAATGGAACGTAAAGTTCAACATAATCTTTTTGGTGGAGAGGTTATACAGAAAATATGCAAAAAATACTTGTTTCTGGCATTGTGTCCTGAAATTCTGCATTAAAATTAATATATAACAGCTTATAAAAATTAGCTGGCACACTGGAAGGCAGAGTAGGACCTTAAGGAAAAAGCACCAGTAAGTTTTGAAGTACAAGGCGAGGGTTGGAGTAGGTCCATAATAAAAGGCAGTCCAAGCCGGGAACCGCTGTGTGAAGCCATTAGGTAGCCTAGGGGCAACGAATGTGGCCTGTACAGTGGGGCTTGGGGAAGGAGGAATTGTGGGAGCCTAAAATAAGAGATGTGGAAGAATGCCAAAGAAAAACTTTATTTAGTTCACAACTTGTGTGAGGCTGGCTCTGTAGTTACATACTTCAGCTGGAATATTCTCAGCTACTCTGATAATTCAGAAAACAATAGATAACTACTATGGAGATACATACCAAAGTATGCCAGTTATGCATCAGAATTTTCCTTTATGTGCCCTATTTTTTCTCTGTTAACAAAGGCATATTAATAAATTCACTCCAAATGAAACCTCTATTAAAAATTTAAATTGTATGCCTTTATACATTTATAAAAGTCACATACTTATTCTTTTTTCCCATTATAAGAATATATAATCATCCTTCAGTATCCATGGGGGGTTGGTTCTGGGACTACCCACGGATACCAAAATCTATGAATGCTCAAGTCCCTGATATAAAATGGTGCAGTATTTGCATATAACCTATGTACATCCTCCCGTATACTTTAAATCATCTCCAGATTCCTCATGATACCTAATAAAATGTAAATGCTATGCAAATAGTTGTTATACTGTATTGTTTAGGAAATAATGACAAGAAAAATAAGTCTGTAAATGAGCAGTAGTACAAACACAATTTTCTTTCCTTGAATATTTTTGATTGGTGGTTGCGTGAATACATGGATGGAGAACTGATGGATACAAAAGACCAACTCTATCTGTCTTTAATACATTGAAGCAAAACCTAAAAACAACACTGACAATAATTAATATTTTAAAGATGATTTTATTCAAATATATAGAACCATAAATTTACTTTTAAAAGCATATAGATATCATCTTTACATTATCTTATTTCTCCATCCTAAAAAAAAGTGTCATTGATGTCACACTTTGGATAAAATCCTGGCCCTACCACTTAAATCACTGCTCTATGACCTTGGGCAACTTATTTAATGACTCTGAGTCTCAGTTCCCTCACTTGTAAACAAGGGTAATAAAACCTGTATTGTTTTTAGGCCAAATTAAGGATTTTTGACTTTATTTTCTTTGAAGGGTTGAAAGTAAAGAAGTGATGTCAAATTCATATTTTTCAAAGATTTTGGATACTATAGACAATGGATTAAAAAGAGGCAAGCGGCCGGGAGCAGTGGCTCATGCCTGTAATCCCAGCACTTCGGGAGGCCAAGGCAAGTGGATCACAAGGTCATGAGTTCAAGATTAGCCTTGCCAAGATGGTGAAAACCCCATCTCTACTAAAAATAAAACAAAATAGCCAGGTGTGGTGGTGGGCATCTATAATCCCAGCTACTCGGGAGGCTGAGGCAGGAGAACTGCTTGAACCCGGGAAGCAGAGGTTGAAGTGAGCCGAGATTGTGCCAGTGCACTGCAGCCTGGGTGACAGAGTGAGACTCCTTCTCAAAAAAAAAAAAAAAAAAAGAAAAGAAGAAGGAAAAAAAGGTAAGCATGGATGCAACAAGACCAATTAGGAGGTCTAAGCTAGAAATGTTGATAGCTGAGAGTATGGTTGGTGGCAACAGAGTGGTATGTAGGAGATTCTTGGGACATATCAATTAATAAGTCTTACTGATTGATTGGCTGAGAAGTGAGAGGGAAGTGTCAAGAATAACTCCCAGTTTCCTAGCCTGAGCAGCCATATGGATGCTGATGTCATTTACTGGAATGGGTTAAGACTGATACGTAGTATGTGTGGGTAGAGCAGGAGAGATAGAAGTTCATTTTTAGCCATTTTGAGTTGCAGGTACCAATGAGCCATCCCAGCAAAAATACTGAAGAAGGGGTTGGCAATTCTGGAGACTGGAAGAGGGAGTTAATTGTGCTGATACACAGCTACAGTTTATTCAGCACTAGCCTTTTGTCAGAAGGGTATAGTGGCAAAACAGAGGGCAATGAAGTTTGGGGTACTTATTTGTAAGAAGGTATTTTAAATGATGAACTAAGAATGCAAACTGGTTAAAAGAGGATATGAAAACAGTGAGCTGATGAAAAGAGGAAATCAGAGAACTACAGTTTAATGAATAGTTTAATGAATAACTTTAGTGGGGTTTGTTGAATAAGCAGGGCAGAGAGCTATGAAAGACTGTGAGGGAGCTTGAAATGCTGGAATAATGATTTAGGAGTCACAGCAGTTGTGGATGATGACAAGATCCAGGGCTTGTGCGTGGGAATGACTAGTTAAGTGGAGTGGAAAAGATTCCCAGAGATATGAGATCAAGGTAGGGTTTTGGCTGGGTCATTTATGGCAGTGAAGAAAAAGGCTGGCAGCCATGGGGTAAGGACTTGTGAGAATGGGAGAGAACAACCAAAAAGTTAGTAGATGGCAACAACAAAGAGGGATGAGGAGAATATAATTAGAGAGAATGAGAAGCAAGGGGACTTGACAAGAGGGTAGAAGAGTAAAGGCCAGTGGCATTGGTGAGCAATGAGAACACTTACCCTTCTGGCCTTGAGATAAAAAGGATGTGAAAGAATGAACAGCCTCCACATCAGAGGGTCACAATGGTGAACTAGGTCCCAGGGGACAGCGAGATTTTATTCAAGGTAATGGCACAGAAGAAATGCTGGAAGAACAAGTGGAGGTTTAGTGGAGAGTTCACTAATCAAGGAGCAGATGATCCAGAGGGCAAAGTGGAAGGGCATGGAAGGTTGAGGAAGAGGGAGGTTGGTAAGAGTAGGTACCATATCTAGACAGGAAGAAATGCATCTTGTAGTTTGGGTGGTGACTAGAAAAGAAGAAGTGAAGCATGTGGTGGAACTGACATCTGATATAGGAGGAGTAGAGACAATGGCTGTGGTTCTAAAGGTAACCTACTACTACTTCTTGAGTCCTGGCTTACATGCCATGTGTTCGCAGATTAGTATTCTTAAAGATAACAATGCTATCTTCTTTAACAGTCTTTTATTCTAAAAAGATCTTGTTTAATATACTGGTATTTCCATTCAAATTATTTTGCATTCATGCCAATTTTTAACAAACTTTGCATTAACTTAACTCACTAATCCTCTCTTGTCTTTCAGTTAGAAGTTGACATTGTCCAACTAATCTCTAGGTTAGTGGTGACATAATTAAGCTAAAAACCTAATGTGATCATATTGTTCTTATAACTTCATATGGTAGCAATTAATTATTCTCAAGGAATAACTCTGGGCTCTATTTTGTGTGATCTATTTAAAATAACTTTATTATGTGCTTTTAGGTTTGAAAGAGATGACGTGAATGATCTTTAGTTACAATATCTATAACTAAGGATTTGTTATTAATGCCTGTACTGAATAACTTGAAGGAAAGATGACTATTCCAAGAGTTTGGTTGCCAAAAAAAGAGTTTAGAAAGCCTGAATATCTAGTACTGAGTCATGGGAAGTGGGAACAAGTAAATTGGTTTCACTGGAAAACATTCCACATGTAACACATGGTACATTTCAAATGACTGTCAAGATTATATACTTTTTATTACATTTTGTTTTCCTATCCATTATTTGACAAGACCTAAAAAATTAGCCAGCCATACATAATAAACTGTACTCTAAGCATATGTGGTCTTTGCATATGAATATATCTTAGGTTGTATATCTGCCAGTTGGTAAGAGCATATGTATTTTTGCATTTAAAATGTTATTCCACAATTTGTTTCCATTTGATGGCTAATTTGGGAAGATTTGCATGTGTGTTGGCCATTTAAAAATATTTTTGGTACAAAGAATATTTTGGCACTTAATTTGTTTTTATTACTTAATAATAGTACTGCCAAGACTGTTAGCAGGGTTATGACTGCCCATCTGTCCTCATGGATTTCTGTGCGCCGGGGCTGCTGAAGCTGGGCCATCACCCCTTTCTCCACTCAGTCCCACTAAGCAACCTAGGCAAAAGATACAAAGGAAGTGTCTTTGCTGTATATATGTGCATAATAAAGAGTTGGTAAGTAGAGAGGGGAGATCTAGCAACTGATGTAGCCTAATAGAGTTGGTAGGTAGAGGGGAGAGATCTAGCAACTGATGTAGCCTATCAGTCAGCTTCAACTATGACAAAACAGGGTAGCTGATGGTATAAGGCTGGTTAGTGAGTACAAAGCCAGAGCTTCCATTCTAGACTTAGTTATTAGAGTTTGGTTACAGCAGAGGATACTGTCTTCATCACTCTTCACGCCATATTTCCAGACTTCCCAGGGTGCCAAGTTGGGTAATTATAGCAGAAGAACAGCTATACCATCATCTGTGTTTTGATAGTAGCAGTTAGTGATGGCAGCTGTGGTAAAAGAAACTACCTTTTGAATAGCCTTCTACAAGATACAAATTTACAGATTTTTCTTACACACTATTTTTGGGAGGAAAATATTATTCCCATTTTACAAATGAGTGAAATATGGCTCAGTGAAGTTAAGTAACCTACTCAAGATTACACATTTAGTAAGTGGTAAACTTTTTGGGTGTAAATCCTATGCTCTTTAATAATTTTTAGATTAAATAAGATAGACCCCATAATGTGTCATTTACAATTTCCAGTTCCACTTTCTTTAAAGTGGGTTCTTAGGAAGCAATAAACAGAGAATACATTTTGATTTTTGCCACTTATCCCAGTCATTTAGTTGCTTCATTTGGCAGGTTTTTTTTTTTTCTCATTAGCAGTCTTTTTATTTCAGCACTTTGAATATGTCATCTCACTGTCTTCTGGTTTCTATGGCTTTTGATGAGAAATCAGTAGTTAATTTTGGAGCATCCCGTGTATGTGATGAGTTACTTCTCTTTTGTTGCTTTCAATATTCTTTGTCTTTTGACAGTTTGTGTCTAGGTGTGAATATTTTTGAGTTTATTTAACGTAGAGTTCATTAAGTTTCTTAGATGTATAGATAAATGTTTGTCATTAAATTTGGGAAGTGTTCACCCATTATTCTTCAAATATTCTTTCTTCCCTTTTCTCTCCTCTCCTTCTGGGACTTCCCTTATGCATATCTTGGTACACTTGATGGTGTGTCACAGATCTCTGAAGTTCTGTCCATTTTTCTTCATTCTTTTTATTTTCTGTTCTTCAGACTCAATAATCTCAAAACGACCTAACTTCAAGATCACTGATTCATTCTTCCTGCTTAAATTTGTTGGTGAGCCCCTCTAGTGAATTTTTCATTTCAGTTATTACAATTTTTAATTCTGGAATTTATACTTGTTTTTAAACATTCTTATTTCTATCTCATTATTAATATTCTATATTTGGTGAGACATGATTCCTATACTTAAGCTTTTTAGACATGGCCTTTTTAGTTCTTTGAATACATTTAAAATAGGTGATTCAAGGTATTTGTCTAATAAGTCCAACATCTGGGCTTCCTCAGGGACAATTTATATTGATTGCTTTTTTAACATATATGGGCTGTACTTTCTTATTTCTTTGCCCATCTCATACTACTCTCTTGAAAATGGCATTTTTAATGATATAAGATTTTATAATGTTAATAAATAACATTTTAAACTATATTATTATAAACAAACAATGGAAACTTTAAAAATTAGATCCTTTCCCTTCCCCAGGGTTTGCTTGTTTATTTATTTATTTATTTATGAGATGGAGTCTCCCTCATTCGCCCAGGTTGGAGGGTAGTGGCATGATCTCGGCTCACTGCAACCTCTGCCTCCCGGCTCATGAGTAGCTGGGATTACAGGTGTGCACCACCACACCCAGCTAATTTTTGTATTTTTAGTAGAGATGGGGGTTTCACCATGTTGGCCAGGCTGGTCTTGAACTCCCGACCTCAGGTGATCTGCCCACCTCAGCCTCCCAAAGTGTTGGGATTATAGGCATGAGCCACTGCCTCCAGCCTCCTCAGGGTTTATTATCCTTGCTATACATTGTAGTTGTTGTTTAGTAATATTTATGAGCTAATTTTGTAAAGTTTGTAATTTTCATTGTGTGGCCACCGAAGTCTCCACTTGGTTAGTGAAATCTCTACTTGGTTAGTGAAGTCTCCACTTGGTTAGTGTAGCAGTCAGTTAATGATTAAACAGACTTCCTTAAAGGTCTGGAACGAGTAAGCCTCCAATTCTTTGCTCTAGGGCTCTTTGCCTCTGGCGCACACCTTCAACTCCTCCTTAGCCTTCACTTTACTGCTTGCACATAGCTTCAAGGACAGACAGAGGTGAGAGTACAGGACCTTCTCAGGTCTTCCCCGAGCATGCACGACTATGCATGGGGGTGTGCATAGTCTTATTCATGAGCATGTACTTACAGTTTCCCAGGAATATGTTGGAGCTTTTCAAAACCCCATGGATATCTCATTCCTGTTTTTCCTTTCAAACATTTTGGTTAGCCAGTTGTTTGCCCCAACTGTTTCCCATTGCCTCAAGCAACTTTAAAACTAATCAATTGCCTCTAATTATTTTTGACATACATCCCTAGGTGTTGTGGCAGGGCGTGGGGGCATGGGGACTGGGGGAGGCTTTTTGCCCTTGAAAGCTCCTAATTAGTAACTTTTGAAAGAGTAATTGTTGTGAAACTCTTATTTCTATTATTGAAAGCTATTTTATGTCATTAACAAAGTAAAAGTATATACTGCACTTATACAATGTTAAGATGGTGATAAGACCAAATATATTCCCCAAAGAGAAAAGTACTAGAAAATTAGTAGACAAGTAGATAGGTGAAAGAGTTTTAAATTGATGACTGGAGGAGAGTAAGTAGATAGTTAAAAAATAGAAAGTGAGGTCTGGGCATGAAATAGACATGTTCAGTGACTGAAAGAGACACTCTTTATCTAGAGATAGGGATAAATGGAAAGCAATATGAACATCAAAATCTTAATAAGCTAAGAAACCGGCTTCGCCTTTGTACAATAATGGGAGGTTTCTCTTTATGAATGTGTTAGGGCTTAACTGTCCTTTTTAACATAAAAGAGTATTTCTCACAATCAGTTATTTATAATTCACAATAGAAGACACATATTCTTCACTCAAAACAAATGCAAATTGAGTAGAGATATTTTTCAATAGTTACTAAATAAAAATAAAATGTAGTCTGGTAATGGAAGTTGGTTTTTGAGTTTCTATTTCATTTAAAAAATCTACCAACAATGAGATAAAAGGCGAATGTCTTGCAATCTCAAAAGTTTTAGCTTATAATATTATTTCTTTTTATATGTATCTGCTTTTTAGTTGATTTTGAAGAAGTTGATTTTGAAAAGAAAAGTTTCTATACATCTTCAACTAATAGAAGTCATACCAAAAAAAAAAAAAAAAAAAAAAAACCCTTATAATATTGGAACCAGTTGAGAAACCACAAGTATTCAAATGCAGGAAATCATGATTTTATAACATTTTAATGTGATCTACTCTTGGGAAACAAAGTTAACCAAACCCTATTTTTGTACAGGAAATATTCCAGCATACAGTTGTAATACATTGTGGTGAAGGGGTACAGCTGCAGATTTTTCACCTGTAATGCCCCACTGGTATTGTGGCTTACTGCATTGCATCAAGACTGCCTTCCTGTCCGGAAAACCCTCTAAGTACAAACAAGACTCTAAGTCCAGATTTTATTTTCCCCTGGTATCAGAATATGGTAATTTAAGAGCCCTGAGAAGTACTTTTTAGACTTTAAAAGGAAATGTGTAACATTCTTTTATTAGAATCTATGTTTGGGTTGGTTTTTCAAAAAACTTAACATATGACCCAGTTATCTTATCTATTTATCAAGCTACCAGGTTTCAAGCACATGCAGGTGTGTAATATGACATCTTTCAAAAAAATATTTTTTCCTTAAAGAGAAATAATAAAAATATACTCAGAACTTCTGAGTTAAAGCTTAGAGCAGGGGCAACTTTACTAGTTAATGGTGTCTTTTAATGAGACTACAAACTCTAAACTCATATTATGTTTTAGCCTCATTTCTAACTGTTCAGATATTTTACTTATTTGTATCAAACGCAGTCAAATGTACATCATTTACTATCAATAACAATAATTGGGAATCAGGGAGAGCTTAATTCTAATCTAAATTTACTCTTAACTAGTTTTGTCACCTAACCAATGTAAGCCTTAGTTTCCTTACCCATAAAAATTTAGGAAGATAGAATAAGATTACTTTAGTTATTTCCAACTCTGAAGAGATACATAAATATAAGATATACTTTTATTTAAGTTTACATTTTAGGAAGAGAACTAATATATTAAAGTGCATACTACCTGTGAAGATTTACATTATTCAATTTTAATGGTAATTCTGTAAGTTAGTAAGAGTATATCCATTTTACAGATCAAGAAAATAAAGCTCAGAAGGTTAAAAAAACCTGTCAAGGATCTCAATGATAATTACTTGCAGAGCTGGGACTCCTGGAGATTCCAGAGCCCAGGAAGCTCTTTCACCTTGTCATACTGACTTCCATATTTCAGTTACTTGATTGTGGTGGTTTTCAAAAATATAAACTGACAAATAAGCAATGCTCATAAACCAAACACTTACACTGTGATAACTCGTTACATGATTATTTTAAAGCTAAAAAGGTGAAAATACAGTAATCATTGATAGTTGGTTCTTTTAAAATTTATTTTCAAGTTTTACATTCAGAGGTAGATAATAGGTTCTTAATAACTCTTGATAATGTGAAAACTATAGTACAGATAGGCAACTCTCAGTAATTGTGAAGAAGTCAATAAGGATTAGAGAATAACTTAAAATTTTTAAATATTTTAGAACAAAAGTCAAGTTAGCATATTTTACAAAGACTTGTCATATGTCAAATATTTAGGCTAGATCTAGGGTCAGTAAACTTTTCCTGTAAAGGGCTATAGAACAAATGCTTTAGGCGTTGTTTGCCATATGGTCTCTGTTGCAACTACTTGACTCTACAACCACTTGACTCTGACTATTGTAGTACATAAGCAATATGTAAATGAGCATATATGTCTATGTTCCAATAAAATTTTATTTACACAAACAGGTTGTGGGCTAGATTTGGCCCACAGGCTGTAGTTTGCTGCTGATCCCTTGATTAGATGAAAGGCAATGCCCTTACAGAGGCCCTTTAGGGTGTATGTCTACTAGGGAATAGTTCCCCATGGGTCTAGCACATTTCCACATATCTTATAGGTAAAGGCATTGCCTGCCTTTTCCCCAGGCTACCTTTTCTTTTTTTAAAATTTAAAATTTATTTTTATTTTTTTAGATATGGAATCTTGCTATGTTTGCCCAGGCTGGCTTTGAACTCCTGGGCTCAAGCAATCCTCCTCCCTCAGTGTCCTGAGTAGCTGGGATTACAGGCACATGCCATAAACCCAGTCCAGACTGTTTTTTCAAGGATAAATATATAATAAACAGTCAATGAAGACAGATAGTTGTCTCCCTAGAGAGAAAAGGGCAGGCAGGCTTACTGTCCATTATAATATATCCAGGTCCTCCAAATCAGGGTCCTCTACTATAATATAACTCCCTGTGTGTGCAGACATCAGCTGGTCCTCTTCAGGTCATCCTTAGAAACTTAGGGTTTGGAACTAGCACATCTGCAGACACTCTGTTGTAGGTAAGAAACTATGTTTCATCTCTGATCCAGCATTCTCATGTTTTCTATCCATGAGATTTGCAAATAAGGTAAAACTCTAACTTTTCACAATTCTTAACAATGTCTATACTTTACTGAAAGTGATTTTATATGTACCACATATATTACATACACATATAAATATAT
This sequence comes from Rhinopithecus roxellana, assembly GCF_007565055.1. NCBI lineage: Eukaryota > Metazoa > Chordata > Mammalia > Primates > Cercopithecidae > Rhinopithecus > Rhinopithecus roxellana. The sequence continues at coordinate 63,665,715 of NC_044557.1, read as the reverse complement.
GTTTAAAAATGTGCTTTAGCCTATCAAGTATACTTAATCTATTTATCAAATATTTATTAAATGTTTCCACGAGAAGTGTAAACTAGGAATACAATGATCAGCAAAGCAGACAGACATGATTCGTTACTTCACAGAATTTACCAACAAGTAATAAACAGTCAAGCACCTGGGGTTACTAGAAATGATTTGAAGTGTGTTTTAAAAATATATACATTTCTTTACCAAGGTACTCATTCCATACTTTTCTGGCAGATTTGAATACGTCTTTATAGTCCAAATTAAATTAAATGAGTTAATTTGACTATCAGTGGAAAAGATCTTCTCATATAATAAGTCTGTAATTTCACATTGTAGAGCTGATTAAAAGTAGGCAAGAGACTCATGATTTTGACTCTGATGGAGGTGCTGATGAAAATAAAAATTATTTATAGGCAGATAACAGGAAGGAGAAAGAATAAAAAGCATGAAAAGTGAAAAAAAAAAAAAAAGCCTGCATAATTAGCTCCTGAGTAAGGGGCAGACTGTACAGTGTAATTTTGAAAATTAGTAATCTTAGTTGACCTCTGGTATTCTGGATTAATGTCCTAGGGGAATAAATCTCAGTATGGTTAAAACAGTATTGTGTGCAAATTCCATCAACATTCCTAAGGAATTAGGCCTGAATTCTGGCTCCTACCTCTCTGCCCAAACTAATATCCCACTTCACACTACATAGACCTTTAGCTGTCATCAGTTTGTCTCCATCAGTTTCTTGACATCTCGTCCATCTTTCAAAACCACTCACTACACCTCTGACAAAAAAGAAAAACCAAAACAAAAAGCTCTCCCCAATCATCCAAATTAGAAGTAATTTCTGAATTCCCAAAACACCCATGTATGGTTTAAACTCTTATGGCACTTAATAATACTATCTAATGTTATCTGTGCATATCTGTGCACAGAGAACTCTAATTTATGCACCTCTGTAACTGCCTGCCTGTCCTCAGCGGTGCCCTGTGTAGAATAAGCACTAATTTCAGCTTCTATGTCTTTGATCAAAACCCTCTCCAGAAGTGCTACAAAGGTCTCCTGGTCTTCAGCCTGCTCATTCAACAGGCTTTAATAGTCCACCCAACAGATTATGATGACAGTACGTAAAGCCCAGACTATGGGCTTTACATTTTCAGTACATTAAGATAATCTTCTTCTATTTCATTTTAAGCTTTCATGAAGTCATAGTCAACACTCACTAAGTACTGTTAGGCACTGGAGATCAAAGATAAATATCATATAAACTCTGTTCTCAAGAAGAGCAAAGTGGAAGGAAGTAATATAAATGGGCCCAGGGAAAGGGTAATATAGTGTTCTAAAGTGGGACAACTTTTCCACCTGGTTGGAGACAGAGGATATTAGGGGAAGGCTTTCTGGAGGAAGGGTCAAGAAACAAACATATAAAAGTAACATAAATTTGGCTGGGCGCGGTGGCTCAAGCCTGTAATCCCAGCACGTTGGGAGGCCGAGACGGGCGGATCACGAGGTTGGGAGATCCAGACCATCCTGGCTAACATGGTGAAACCCCGTCTCTACTAAAAAATACAAAAAACTAGCCGGGCGAGGTGGCGGGCGCCTGTAGTCCCAGCTACTGGGGAGGCTGAGGCAGGAGAATGGTGTCAACCCGGGAGGCGGAGCTTGCCGTGAGCTGAGATCCGGCCACTGCACTCCAGCCCGGGCGACAGAGCGAGACTCCGTCTCAAAAAAAAAAAAAAAAAAAAAAGTAACATAAATTCACACATATCCACAACGTGTTTGCTATTTTCAGAGTTCAACTTAAGGTCTTTTCTACCTTAGAAATACTTCATCATGAATGGTATATATATACTTCACATATACCATTTAATTAAAACTAAATGCATACAAAATATAAGCCATTTCAAACACACATAAATCCACTGACAGGAAATAAAAATGTAATTGTTGCAAACCATTGTGAAGTCTCTTTTAAAAAATAGATAAGATATTAACATGTATTTGCATATAAACTTAAAAATCAGGAAATCTTACTTTTTCCTTATGTGTATAATATGTTTTGTTCATGACACATTAAACTACTTGGATTTATCCGAAACACAGGCAATAACAAATGCTGGTGAGGGTGTATGGAAAAGGGTACCCATGTACACTGTCAGTGGGAATATAAATTAGCACAACCACTATGGAGAACAGTATGGAGGTTCCTCAAAAAACTACAAATAGAACTATCATATGATCCAGCAATCCCACCACTAAATATACCAAAAAGAAAGGAAATCATATATTTAAAGAGATATCTGCACTCTAATGTTTACTGCAGCACTATTTACAATAGCCGAGATTTGGAAGCAACCCAAGTGTCCATCAACAGATGAACAGATAAAGAAAATGTGGTACATACACACAATGGAGTATTACTCAGTCGTAAAAAAAGAATGAAATCCTGTCATTTACCACAACGTAGATGGAACTGGAGGACATTATGTTAAGTGAAATAAGCCAGGCACAGAAAGACAAACTCTGCATGCTCTCACTCATTAGTGGGAGCTAAAAATTGAAATGATTGAACTCATGGAGATAAAGAATAGAAGGAAGGTTACCAGAGGCTAGGAAGAGTAGTAGGGCAGGGGGAGGGAGGTGCGTATGGTTAAGGGATACAAAAATACAGTTAGAATGAATAAGATCTAGTGTCTGATAGAACAACAGGGTGACTACAATCAACAATAATTTACTGTGCATTTAAAAATAACTAAAAGAACATAATTGGAAGTTTTTTTTTTTTTTTTTTTTTTTTTTTTTTTGAGATCGAGTCGCCCAGGCTGGAGCGCAGTGGCACATCTCGACTCACTGCAAGCTCCACCTCTTGGGTTCAAGCCATTCTCCTGCCTCAGCCTCCCGAGTAGCTGGGACTACAGGTGCCCGCCACCACGCCCAGCTAATTTTTTAATATTTTTAGTAGAGACGGGGTTTCACTGTGTTAGCCAGGATGGTCTTTATCTCCCGACCTTGTGATCCACCCGCCTTGGCCTCCCAAAGTGCTGGGATTACAGGCGTGAGCCACCGTGCCCGGCCTAATTGGAATGTTTATAACAGAAAGAAATAAATGCTTGAGGTGATGGATACTGCATTTACCCTGTTGTGATTATTATACATTGTAAGACTGTATCAAAGTATCTCACGGACCTCATAAATATATACATCTACTATGTACCCATAAAATTAAAAATAAATTTTTCTAACTGCTTGCAATTTCAAAATATTTGTTCACATCTGATAAACATGAGTATACTCATGTTTATATAGTAAACTATAGTACATACTTTCCAAACACAGTCATATTCTTAAATGACCACTTCAACCCTGCATCCACAAAGTGGAATGCAAAAAAAAGTAGTCAAGCACATATGCGACATATACCATTACAAGGAAACATGAATGTCTTTGACATCGATCATGATTCTTTTTTCCTACTGTCATGTCAGATTTGCTTGAAATAATGACATATAATAGTTTAGCACCAATCACTCTTAACATTATACACACCTGATTTACCGTAAGACCAGCCACAGGATTTTCGAAAATACGTCTATTTACATATCAACTGAACATATCGAACCATACATCTGTTCATTTAGTTGTTTTTAGGTTTCAGGTGGCTAAGGGAACAAAGAAGCCTCTCAATCTATAATTTTCTAAGTCTTGCAAAATCAACTCTTAGAAAATCTACAGAGAGGCAAATTTCCTGGGCTAGAAAGACTGGCTTTTGATTCAGGAATTTGCAGACAGAATTTCTGGCCGCGCTGACCACTATTATTTGGTGTAACCTGTGTCCTGTTATGTGGATCATCAGGTACAAAGAATGTAATGTGGAAAAGATGAGTTTGGGGAGTGCTTTTTAGACAATTTAGTTAAATTCATAACACATTATAGGGTAGAATAAAAGCCACAGACACCTAATTAGCTATTTAGGGGATACATTACAGATTACAGGTAGCAAATCTTTCTCTTGAGATTCATGAAAGATTACAAAGATAAAAATGTAAAATAGAAAACTAAGAAATAGTATGGATGGATAAACGACAACACAGATCCAAAAACCAGTGGTGACCATAAACTAGGTCTTACATCCACACAGAATAGTCAATCAGGAACCTTCTCAGTTGCTTCCTACTCTAATCCTCTTCTCCTGACCCTGTTGCCCAAGAGAAAAAAAAAGTATTCTTGAAACAAAATACTCTTACAAAAGTTAAAACAAAACAAAAAACCTCAGAAAGAAGAAAATCTCCCTAATATAATAAATTCCCCAAAGTTTAGTATGCAATTCAAATGAATGGCATTAATTTAAGAGGCTTTTGCCTCAACAGAACAATAAACAACAAAACAATAAAAAATAATGACATTTTTGGGTTAAAAAGTATAAACATTTTTGCCGTATCTCACATAATTATACAATATTTTAAAGGCTTTTATTTCTATTAATAATTCTTGATATGCAACACTGACAATTCCAAAGGGTATCAGAATGATTTTACTTCTGAATGAAAAATATAAGATTACAGATTCTCTAAAAGGTATAATCTGGCACAGGTCTGAAGAACTGAGAGCTGGTCTGTATTCACTTGAATGTAAAGAATTATGAATTTTTTCAACTACATATCCTTATATACAGAGAGGACTTCACTGTCTCTCAACTGGATATTATAGTTTAATAGCTTTATCTGAATATTTTAAAAAATTTTCCGGTTAAAAGCCAAAATCAAAACTTTGCCTGCTTTTCTCTTTGGATCCCATCCCTGACAGACATCTGTATTTTGTAACTTTTCCTACATTCTGGCTCTGAAGATACTCCAAGTTCTGGCCCAATAATCCTTTTCTGTTTGAATTCATTAGTGTGAGGATCATAGGACTGAAAAGGACTTTGGGAGGTCATATAGACATCAGCTTGCTGCTCTGAACAAGACTAACTCCAAACCATGAAAACAAATTATGCTTACAGACTTATAGAAAATGCTTTGTGATACAGTTTTTCATTTCATAAAAATGTTATTTGGTGGACATCATGGTGTTCTATAAAAAGAACTACCATACATCTTACATTTTTGGTTCATTAAAGGGATATTTATCACTGAAATAAATTATTTGCTGGGCTCCAATGGTCCAGAATTGGGGCAAGGGAAGTACTAAGCATGTATAATATTAGCATTGCTTTATTGATAGTAAAACAAATGCTACAGATGTTGTTGATTCCATTCAGTTTGGTGTTTACTTTTAATCTATTTTACCCACTTCTACATATAAATGAGAATTAATATTTTCCAGGTTAATTTTTCATAAAAACAACCCTCCAAACCTGCAGAACTGGGCTCACTTACTAGATACATGATCTTGAATAGATTAATCTCTCTATTCACAGTTTCCTTTCCTATTAAATTATTATGATGTATGGAATGTGCAAGATTTGGGAAGAGCAAAGCACAAAATGTAGGTAAACTGTTAAGCAGAATTTTCGGCACACAGAACTTGCTCAACAAATGTAGGATGCCTCCTCCCTCCTAGTGGAAGAATTAAAATGACTGAATTTAAATTCTGTGGATTGGGGAAATTGCTGACAAACCATAGTACACATCAATGGATGCTAAAACCACGTGTAAAAGATTCATGGGGGACTTTATAATGATGGGCCAGGCTAATACTACCTAATCAATTTTAACATTGCTAAAAGTGAAATAAGCAGACATCTCTTGCCTCCTGTTGTGATGCAGTAGGAGGAATATTCTTCTATCAACTGAGAAGTGTTCTTTCCAAAAAATCCAATTCAAATCTAATCAAACTTCTGTAAGGTGACTAGATTACAAAAATATGGGGGACAGAGAAACATGTTAAACAATACTATAAAGACAGAGTGGGCCACGATCCAGAAAGTGGGAAAATTTACAGGTCAAATAATCCAATTTCTTCAATAAGTAAACGGCATAAGGGGGATAAAAGGGGACTCTTACAGATTAAAAGAGACTTAAGAAACATATCAACTAATATAATGTGTGGACCTCAGTGGGATCCTAATTCAAATAAACCAAATCTAAACACAGATTTGTGAGACAACAGGGGAAAAATATAGACTGAGTATAATATGATATTAAGAAATTATTGTTAATTTTTGTTGGCTCTGATAACGTGGTTAAAATGATATAGCTGAGACTTCCTTTAAAATATTCCAGAAAAACAATAACAACATCAACAAAAAGTGGAGAATAGATGTAACAAGGACAATAGGATACTGATAATTACTAAAGATGGGTCAGACTCAGAGTTTATTATACTAATCTCTCTACTTCTATATAGAGTAGTCCTCCCTTATCCGTGAGGGATACATTCCAAGACCCCTAGTGGATGCCTGAAACTGCAGATAGGATTGAACTCTCTCTCTATGTATATACACACTATATATGTTCTTTTCTATACATGCATACCTATGATAAAGTTTAATTTATAAATTATGCTCAGTAAAAGATTAATATAACGCTATAATAAAAGTTACGTTAATATGGTCTGTCTCTCAAAATATCTTATTGTACTGTACTCACCTATGGCTAACAAAAACTGTAGAAAGTGAAACCGTGGAGAAAGGGAGACTATTGTATTTGAAATTTTTCACAATAGAAAAATTTCTTCAGGGAAATCATCACAATTTTTTTCAACTAAAATTGATTGAATGATAGAAGTCTCAGTTTGAAGAATAAAATAGGACACATATAAAACAAGAAACTTCCAAAAAATAACTTGAAGTTCTTCAAGATCAGTTTATGAATCACTTTGGAAGGTGGAGTTTATATGAGAGAAATAATTTTGATCAAACTAAATCCACATAACTTAGAAAAACAGGAAAAATAAAAAAAGAGGCAGCCTAAAAGCTAAAAAAAAGTGCCATGCCTATTATATGCTATCAAATGATATATTTTAATGTATTCAAAATACATACTTGAAAAAACTGTATGATACACAGGTTCTTTAACTTACCACTAGATGATAGCACTAGCACTAAACATTAGTAAATTGTTTATTGGTCTATGTTGATGGTATTAATATGATGGTATTTATGAAGGTATATTTTATACTCAATGGTAAAATAACTGGTGAAGATTTTCAACATGGTATATAGACTTTAAAGAGATAAAGATATTGCCTGGAAAAAAATATAAGGTTGCATATATAGAAGGAGTCAAATCTACAATAGGATAAACTGTGAAAACATTGATTCTTCAAGACCATATTTTATTCTGAATAAAAGATCAACACAAGTAGCTTACATCAAGGTTAAGCTCTGAATTTTCTTAATGTGTTCAAAAGAATGTTTTAAGAAAGAGAAAAAACTTAGTAATTTGAGTACCCATCTTTTAAGATAATTTTTAATGAAGTAGAAAGGAATTCTGAAAGCTTGCTATATTATACAGATACACTATAATTTAGCTAAAGAGAAAAAGATAGTAGTTGGTGTTTGGAATTTGGGTTGAAATGACTTTTCCTCATAGAGAATTAAAAACAAAAAAGGTGTCATGATAAAGGGTTAAAAATATATGTAAGATTAATGAAATCATTGTTTATTTTTGAAAAACGGTTTAAAGTTGACTTAGCAAATATTTCTACAATGCTGAATAATTTTCAATCAACAAATATAAGATAAAACTGTGAATGTACTCTTATGTGTTTCAAGATCACTGCAATAAAATGAAGTCTGAGAGCTGTGTTAAGAGAGCTAGTTGTTGGGATCTAATTAAACTAAAGAGCTTCTGCACAGCAAAAGAAACTACCATAAGAGTGAACAGGCAACCTACAAAATGGGAGAAAATTTTTACAATCTACTCATCTGACAAAGGGCTAATATCCAGAACCTACAAAGAATTTAAACAAATTTACAAGAAAAAAACAAACAACCCCATCAAAAAGTGGGCAAAGGATACGAACAGACACTTCTCAAAAGAAGACATTCATACAGCTAACAGACACATGAAAAAATGCTCATTATCACTCACCATCAGAGAAATGCAAATCAAAACCACAATGAGATAGCATCTTACACCAGTTAGAATGGTGATCATTAAAAAATCAGGAAACAGGTGCTGGAGAGGATGTGGAGAAATAGGAACACTTTTACACTGTTGGTGGGACTGTAAACTAGTTCAACCATTGTGGAAAACAGTATGGCGATTCCTCAAGGATCTAGAACTAGAAATACCATTTGACCCAGCCATCCCATTACTGGGTATATACCCAAAGGATTATAAATCATGCTGCTATAAAGATACATGCACACGTATGTTTATTGCAGCACTATTCACAATAGCAAAGACTTGGAATCAACCCAAATGTCCATCAGTGACAGACTGGATTAAGAAAATGTGGCACATATACACCATGGAATACTATGCAGTCATAAAAAAGAATGAGTTCGTGTCCTTTGTAGCGACATGGATGCAGCTGGAAACCATCATTCTCAGCAAACTATCGCAAGAACAGAAAACCAAACACCACGCATTCTCACTCATAGGTGGGAATTGAACAATGAGATCACTTGGACACAGGAAGGGGAACATCACACACTGGGGCCTATTGTGGGGAGGGCAAGGAGGGATAGCATTAGGAGATATACCTAATGTAAATGACGAGTTAGTGGGTGCAGCACATCAGCATGGCACAAGTATACATATGTAACAAACCTGCACGTTGTGCACATGTACCCCAGAACTTAAAGTATAATAACAAAAAAAAAATAATGAGTCCTTTGAAAATCAGCGTTCAGCTTATATATAGTGAGACTCCCCAAAGTACAGCACAACCACATTAGTCATCTCTCTTCACTAGAAATGCCCTTTGGTGGGTATTTCCTTGAGATAGTTAAAAGAGGCTGTCTCCTATATCATATGTTGAGTAAGTAACCATTCCAGTACAATATATGATATAAGAAAACTGTTAACAAGAAAACACACTTACCAAATTCCTTCCAATAGTAGCCTAAAACCAGCATGTGATTTAGCTGCTTTGGCAGCATTCTGAATATCTCCTCAGTGATTCACCACTATGTGGCTGAGCAGTGAAAAAAAATGGTTGTCATCTGTAATTACTTATTTATATAAGTCTAGGTTTTCAAAATATTGTGGCAACAAGGTAGAGAAAACTGTCTGATACATGATTTTGGTTTAATTTTATAAATGCAAGAGGATCTATTAATTAATAGTATAGGTAATGAAATAGTATAGGAAATAGAAATTAGAATATTATTTTATAATAGTAAGACTAATAAAAATGCATAGCAGAGTAAAATACAGAATCTGGATGGAAAACAAGAGGTGATTTCAAAAACATTATGCTTGTTGGGGGAGGCTGCTGCTTTGGGACCCTATCACCACATCTATAGACTGGAAAAATTTAAGAAACACTGATCATATGTGAAAGTGTATTTTAAGAAGGACATCTTCAAAGGCTTTCCTGAAACACTTCAAATTCAATAGGACAGAATTTTTCATTAAACTACAAGTAGATATCCATCCCTGTAGTTAAGAGTGTAGGTTCAATAATCAGAATGCCTGATAGAATCTCAGCTTTGCTATTTACCATTGGAATGCCCTTGGGAAAATTATTTAACCTCTCTGGGCTTAGTTTTCTCATCTGTAAAATAAGAATGGTAACAGCTTTTTTTTTTTTTTTTTTTTTTTTTTTTTTTTTTGAGATGGAGTCTCGCTCTGTCGCCCCAGCTGGAGTGCAGCGGCCGGATCTCAGCTCACTGCAAGCTCCGCCTCCCGGGTTGACACCATTCTCCTGCCTCAGCCTCCCAAGTAGCTGGGACTACAGGTGTGCGCCACCACACCCAGTTAACTTTTTTGTATTTTTAGTAGAGACGGAGTTTCACCATGTTGACCAGGCTGGTCTCAAACTCCTGACCTCAAATGATCTACCCACCTCAGCCTCCCAAAGTGCTGAGATTACAGGCATGAGCCACCTCAACGGGCCTAAACTGTTATTTTTACCTCCTCTAATTTCTCCTGTCTCTAAGGAGAGAATCTTAGCACTCAACTCTCTACCTATAAGCCCTCCTAAAAACAACCCCCTCCATGTCCTAAAATCAACTGTAAACTAAATTCATACCTTTCTAGTTCCTCACTTCTTCTCTCCATCCTTCAATCCTTTTCACACATACTGAGCAATTGCTACGTTCCAGTCTCTAAACAGGGAAACACTGGTAAAAAGCAAAACACATGGGCTCTACTGCTATTTAACAGTGTATTGTGGATTTCAAACAAGTAAGCCCACTGTGACCCAAGTACAGAGAACACAAGAGGGAGATGGGCTACTCAAAGGGCTCTACATGGTGCTCTGGCAACTAAAATTGATCTCTTCAAGTGGTGATCTGGAAGTTGTCAAATTCACAGCTTTTTCCACCCCGGGTCCATAATATACTCTTTCTGCAGATGTGATACCACTGAGCTCTGTAAACTTCCTGAGATTTTCACTATGCCTGGGCTTTCCTGACACTGTTGCCTCCATGGCCTTCCTTTTTGACCACTCCTTTGTTGATTCCTGTATTAGTTTCCTAGGGCTTCCATGAAAAATTACCACATACTTACTGGCTTAAAACAATAGAGATTCATTTTCCGGCAGTTCTGGAGGTTAGAAGTCTGAAACTGAGGTGTCAGTAGGGCCACATTCCCTCTGAAGGCAATAGAGAAGACCTCTTCCTTGCCTCCTTCTAGTTTCCGGTGGCTCCCAGCAATCCTGGGCGTTCCTCAGCTTGTAGTTGCGACATTCCAATCTCTGCCTCCCTCTGCACATGGTCTTCCCCTCTGTGTGTCTGTGTGTCTGTCCAAATTTCCTTTGTCTTATAAAGGATACTGCTTATTGGATTATAGCCCACTCTAATCCAGTCTGACCTCATCATAATTACATCTGCAAAAACCCTACTTCCAAATAAAGTCACACTCTGAGGTTCCAGGTAGAAGTGAATTTGGGACGGGAAACTGTTCAACCCATTAAAATTTCTCATCTACCATTTATTTACTAGATACAGTGAGTTTTTTTCATGGTTCTATCCTCATCTCTCTAGTCTTTGAACTCTTTACTTTCTCTGAGTGTGACTTCTATTTTGCTTTCTTGGCTTCAGTTTTCACTTCCATGAAGATAATTCCCCAAACCATTTCTTAAATAAGTCTCCCTCTTCTCTGAATTATCAGCCCACATGTCCAAACTTCTAGTGGCATTTACTATGATTATTCCTCCAAAACCTTAAATTATAACTGTCCAGTGTAGAACCTATTCTCTCTTCCATACTCCTGGCTGCTCCACTTTTCTCTGACATTTCCAGTCCCCATTAATGGTGTTCCATCCATCTAGTCATCTAGAATAGAATAGAATAGGGTCATTTTTAATTTTCCCTTCCGGGGAAATACATATCCGGGTATTGAAATCTGTTTATTCTGCCTCTAGATGTCTCCATCTTACATTCATTTCCTCCTTCCCATTCCAACTGTTATTCTTATTACTTGTGAATAATTACAATGTGCTCTAAACAGTTCTCTATGCCTCCAATATATAGTATGTCCTGATTCATCCTTTCCTCTGTAATTGGTCATGGTCACTGCTCAGCTCAATAGCCTTAATGGCTACCTTCACAGAATAAAGTGCTTATTTATGTTTGAATAAAGCCCAAGTGTCTTAGCAAGCACTTTTTAAAAACCCTCCACTATCATGCTTTAAGTCTACTTTTCACAACCATCTCCTATTATATTAACTCCCATCCCCGCCTTTAGTTATAATGCTTACTGTATTTTGCTAGGTAATTATTGCCAATCTATTTGTTTCATGAAGCTTAGATTTTAAGCTTTTTGAGAAAACGTACATTAAGAGTACCTTGTAAATATGACTAATCATCATCATCATCTTTTGGTCTTCCCCTCAAGGTTGTTGGACACAACAGAGTCTAAGTAAAGTAAATAAGGATTCAAAAAGTACAAATACTCAAATGCCCATCAGCTGATGAATGGTTAAGCAAAATGTGGCATATCCATATAAAGCAATATCATTTGGCAACAAAAAGGAATGAAATACAGATACATGATACAACATGGATGAACTGTGAAAATAACCTGCTAAATGACAGAAGCCAGTCAGAAAAAAAAACTATATTTATATGATTCCACTTATGTGAAATGTCCAAAATAGGCAGATATATAGAGACAGAAAGTAGATTCGTGATTACTTAGGGCTGGGGGTTGGGGAGACCAGGAGATAATGCTAAAGAGTCCTAGGTTTCTTTTAGAGGTGATAAAAATATTCCAAAATTGATTCTAGTGAGGACTTCACAACTCCATGAATATATTGAAATCACTGAATTATACTCTTTAAATTAGGGAATTGTATGATGTGTGAATTGTATCTCAATAGAGCTGCTAAAAAGGTTGCTGCTAAAAAGCATAAGAGAACCAAGACCTTTAACTTTGATGTAGCATTTAAAAATGTTGCTAGAAAACATCTAAGGTAATAAAGTTTCATTATTTTTTTAACTGTGCATTGAATTTTAAAAATTGGAGGCCATGTGTGCTTGACAAAAATAAATTTTTTCTAATATCTTTATGGAAAGGATAAAGAGGTAAAGAAATTGTAACTTGCAATCAAAACTCAGATTGCCTCCAAGATTCAAAATCTAGGGCAGAACAAGAGACAAATTAGCACCTGGAGATGATAAGCCCTTAGCAGAACATAATAATTGCTAACATTTATTCAGCACTAACTATGTGCTAGACACTGTTCTACATGTTTTTTACATCCAACAGTCATTTATTCCTCCTAACAACTGAATGAAGCATGAGCTACGATTCTCCCTAATTTGCAGATGTGAAAGCTGAAGTACTAAGAAGTTACTTTACATAACTTGCCCGAGATCACCAGCTGACCTTGGATTTGGACCCAGAGACTTTAGCTCCAGAATTTGTGCTCTTAACAGCTGGACAACATTGCTTTTCTGTACTTCCCTTTTTTCTTGTTTGCTGTTCTCTTCAACAATGTAGCTCTCAAGAAATGATCTATGCTTAATGGATAATGGTTTTTATTGTGAATCTCATAGGAGGCAAATACTGCTATTTGGCAGAGACCAAGTCATAAAAAGTGGTCACAGACCATCAATTCATATTTACTATTCTTTCATTTTTTACATCCCAAGCATTTTTAATACTGAGCAGTGAACATCAAACACACTGATTGCTGAGCACAGTTCTTCATTTTGAGATATGCTGCCCTCCCCCTTTTAAACGTGAGCGTATTTAATAGGAAAAGAGGAATAGGCTAATAAAATTTCTACCACCAAATAAAGTGACAGGATAAAAATGACTTCAGTATTCTTCCAGTTTGCAAATGTTTTCCATTTACTTTAAAAGCACGTCTTACTGACAGATTCCTTCCCCACCTCTTACTTTTTTGAAGGGCAAGGAATGCTAGCATTTCAAACTATTCATTATTATTTTTTGTTTTGAAAATCCTATTTGCTTCTTAAGTGTTCTCTACAAATTCTGCCTTGGCAAACCTTTCGTTAATGAACCAGAAAGTGAGTTTTCTTACTGCACCATAGACTAGATAAAGAAACTCACAATCAGGTAAGATGATTATGCTTGGTATTATGGCTGTGATGCCAGCAGGGCTGATGTTGTCTCCCAGTATCTCCTCTTTCCTTCTTCCTCTGCAAATGAGCCCATTTCCCTTTTAACTTGGTGTGGCCACGTGACACAATTCTGGGCTCTGGGATATTGGCAGCACAGCAGTACAGTGTGTGGGTTCCAAGGCATATCCATAAAGGGAGGAGGCATGCTCTGTTTTGGTCCTTTCCTCTTCCTATGGCTGGAGTAGGAACAAGATGCTTGAAGCTTGTACAGCCATCCTAGACCATGAAGGAAAACCAAGTGCTGGGGATGGCAGAACAGCACACGGCAGGAAGATGGGTCCTCATGACTTTGTAGAGACATTTGCAGTCCTAGATCGCTAACTTCCAGACTGTTCCCATGTGTGATAGGAAATAAACTTCTATTTTACCTAAGCTACTGGTATTGTATATTTTCTGTCTTTCATATCTGAATCTAATCCTAATTGACATAGAGCTGAAAAGCCCCAGCAGTGTCTCTTATGTTCTTGTGATTCTTCACAAGAGACTCATACACAGCTTATAGAAGGGTCTATAAACTTCCTGAAATGTATGTTAAATCTCATGTTAATTCATGCACTGCTCAGGGAGAGGAGGTCCCCCATTTAACTTTTCAGATCCTCAGCTTCCTCATTGTATTAGGGGGATAGCGACACTCTCTCTGCAGGGTTGATTTCAGGCTTAGACAGAATGTGTGTAAAGCACCTCACAAAGTGAATAGTGCCTAGCATAGCACTCCTCTTTATTTCCAAAATTGTGTAAATGCTTTTGCCACACATCCCACTGAGCTTAAATCTTGCAATCACCTTGACTTCTCTTACTTCCTCATTAAATTACCACATTAGTTGTCAAGAACATAGATTTCTTCTCTACAACCTCTCTTGCACTCATTTCTTTTTCTCTTTCCCCACTACTCCCTTCAGGTTGCAGCCTCTCATCTCTCTAAGACCCTTACCAGGTCTTCTTATTCTGGTCTCTCCTGACCCCATTCCACCTCCACAAGACTACCAATGTTTCCAAAGCTCTGGACTGCCAGTGATTCTCCAATGCCTATCAAATGAAATATAAACCCCACACTCTAAATGTAGTCAAGGTAGCACAACAAAGAAGAAAGAATTATGAAGTCATACAAACTAAGATTTGAGTCCTGGTTTTACTGCCTTAACTTGCTTTATGATCTTGGGAAAATTATTTTTCTCAGGACCTGATTTACCTTAGCTCTAAACAGTACATACCACAGAGGATTAGAGTGAAGATAATGGTACATACAGGGTTAGAGGGAAGATAGAAGGGATATCACATATAAAATGACAAGTTTGGTGCTTGGTACATACTAGGTACTCAATAAATGAATTTCCCTTTCTTTTCCCTCCATGGAATCAATGGAGATTAAGAAGCCACATCTGCAGCCTATCACTCTTCCACTAACCTCATACTTGTCTAACCTGTGCTAGTCAAACCAGATTTGCCACTTCCCAGAAATATGTTCTGCCCTCTCTACCCAGTTCTGAAATTTTGCTCACTGAGTTCTTCTTTACATACACCTTCACTCCATTTTTTTTTCAGTTTTAATCCTCTTCACCCTTCAAGGATCACCTCAGTAACCATCTCCTTCATGAAGCCTTGTCTTGATGTCTCAATTCAGCTTTGTTTAAAAAGGCAGATTCTCTGTGGCTTTTTTGTGACATGTCACATGTTCTGCCCTGTCATGTTTTATGTACTTGTCCCTTCTAAAAGACTACAGGTACCTTGAGAGAAGAGCTAGAGTCCTCTCCACTTTTGTGTCTTTCTCTCAGCGTTTAGCCCAGGTCCTTTCATCTGTATTTAGTGAGTTAACCTCAAAATTATCAGGCAGGGCTCTTTTTAATGTATTCCTAGATCTTTTTTTCATACTTTTACAACACTATGAAGACAGAATGATTAAAAGTATATTCAGGGAATACTCTATTTTAGATTTTTCTTTGTCTAAAAAAAGGAGGCAATAGCTTCTGGATGCAAAATACTTAGCAGTTGATCCAGCACCGTTACCCATCATTCAAAAACATTTATTATTGTGTCCACTGGGTACACAGGACTTGTTCCTTTCCTTTATTTCTTAAGAGTCTGGCTCAGCCTCCTACTTCCCCAAAGCCCCCAAGGCTTTTTTTTTTTTTTTCCCTTTCTGCATTTCAACAACAATGAATTTCATATCTGGCTTTGAGCATCCCTCCTAAAGATGATGGATAGGAGCAAAGCCTTCTGGGACATATTAGTACAGCTGCCAGTGGGCAGGAGGTGCTTATAAAATAAAAAGTCTCAGGATTCTGGGAACATATGTGCAGCTACAAGTGAACCGCCCAACCCAGCTGAAAAGAAACACCAAGAACACTTCCTTTTATTCTTTTTTAAGCTATGTGTGGAAGAGGCAAATTATATTCAATTGCAAATAACTCTCAGAAGGATTCTCTTGTTGTAGTGCCTTCATGTGCTAATATCATAACCTTTGCCTAACAGGTTCCTGTGCTTCAAAATTACAGGAAGCTTGTAAAGTCAAATTTAAAGCAGTAAAAGTCTAGTTTCACTTTATTGGATAATACTGACTATTACTATCTGACTCAGAACATTTTCCATGTAATTAAGAAAAAGACAGAAAACCCACACAACTATAAGATTTAATGAAGCTTTAGTTCAGTCTATGGACAAGTAGTAGATAAAATATTATTAGAAAATTCAACACAATGAAATCACCACCAAGCTACAGACATTAAACATTACATTGTAAACTCAATTTCAAAAACAGAAAATTACTTTATATGTTAAGCTCTCATACTTCATTGGAACTGGAAGACTATTTATAGAATCTGTGAAGTTGCCAATTTATTACATAGTCATTACATTAAAAAGCAAGCACTGGTCAGGAAAAGTATTGATCTTAAGCACACTGGAGATATGAAATTATCTCATGTGTATCTGTAAGACCAAGGACCTTGTCTAACCTACATTTTGAGAGGAGATTAGGGGAAGATAGTGGTGGGATTTAAAAATAGTGTGAGGCTTTTCTCCAGATGCAGATAGCCTTTGATGTGCAGAGCAAAATGGCTTTTCCAGATATTTGCAAAGGGAAAAGCTGGAAAAACCATAGCAAAATGGAGACAATTTTTGTTAGTGAGAGGTCAGCACAAACCATGAGTTTGGCCAATCTAGCCAGGGTGGAAAGCAAAAGCAGTAAGAGAGATGTGACATAAAATTGATCCTCTGGGGATTTCTGTAAAGCTCACAATGACCCCCAATTCATAGCCATGTTGGTAAAATGTGGCTCTCTCCATGACCAAAGTTGACTGGGCCAACAGCACCTGATACCAAACTTGGTCAATTAGGAATGTGGATCTGAAATGGAGGCTGGACTTGTAAATGTGACTTTTGGAGCTCTGGAAGCTATGGGGAAACTACTGGGTGGCGGAAGAAGAAAGGGAGAAAAAAAGCTAGGTCTGATGAAAGGGAAGAATAAAGCATATATGGGGAAAGAAGCAGAGAAAAAGCGATAGCGAGTGAATATTCCCCTGGGCTCTTATCTTCCTTTCCTGGCCCCAGTTCTTCCAGAGGCCTGGCTGTAATTTGCAATTGTTTCCAGGACTCCCAACTGTATCTTGATATTAACCCCTCTTCAGTTTTAGCTTAAGCCTACTTCAGTGGGGTTTCTGCTACCTGCAACCTAGAGAACAATAGTTGACATAAGTTTTAGCTTAAGCCTACTTCAGTGGGGTTTCTGCTACCTGCAACCTAGAGAACAATAGTCGACATACTACCAGAGTCCACTAACCATAACTGTGGGGAAGACAGTCTCTTACAGCAGTTGCTCTCAATGAAAGCATTCCATTCATCAATCACACACAGGGCCAGAATCCCTAACAATTATTACGACATTAACAGACTATAAACACAAAAACATGCTTCTCAGAAAACAGGATTTTCTTGGTTTAACACATTAGAATCCAGATTCTTTGATCAATTGATAGGAAGAAGAAGATAATGATGATAACAGCTACCATTTATTATGTGTCATAATAATTGATTGGATCTTCAACTATGTAAGGCATTATGCTAAATGCTCCACACACATTATCCCCATTCCTCATAACTCTTAAGGTAGTGAGAATAGACATTTGTTTGAAAAGGTTTGTGACATATCGAACAGAGATGTCATCAGGGAAAGGCCAACCTGCTGGGAGGGGGCAGGTAGCCAGAAGAGGGCATTTAATGTGATGCATTCACCATCATTGAAGATCTAGCCATTGGTCCTGAAGTCTCAGAAAATTTCAGTGGTATTCTAGCACTGACTAGACTTAGGAATGCTGACTCATGCTAACAAAGTTCACTAGAGACTGACATATAAACCAAATGCCAAGTTATGTTATTAAGTTACCATGAGATGTATAACTGCCAAGCAGCCTGGATACTGATGTTGGCTCAACCAGTGTGTGACATACTTTCTCCATGTAGACAGACTACACTGGGAGCCAAACTATTAGAAGGTTGTTTAGGTGGTAACATGATTTGAATGCTAGACACAGAGATTTGACAGCTGCTACATTCATTTCCATAAAGGGGATTTAGCTACCAGGTGAACCAGACTCTTAGGCACCATTTCTTTGGTTGCTGTCAGGAAGATCTCTTCCAACAAATACTTCTGTGACCCTCCTGGGCTCCCCAGCTGACCAGTCATCCTTCTAAAGGAAAAGTTTTTTCTCTAGCTATCTTAAAACCGGATACTGTTTGGTTTTGTGTCCCCACCCAAATCTCATCTTGTAGCTCCCATAATTCCCATGTGTTGTGGGAGGGACCCAGTGGGAGAGACCCAGGGGGACAGACCCAGTGGCAGATGAATGAATTATGGGGCGGGTCTTTCTTGTGCTATTCTTGTGATAGTGAATGGGTCTCACAAGATCTGATGGTTTTGAAAACAGGAGTTTCTCTACACAAGCTCTCTCTTTGCCTGCTCCCATCCATGTAAGATGTGACTTGCTCCTTTTTGTCTTCCACCATGATAGTGAGGCCTCCCTAGCCATGTGGAACGGTAAGTCCAATAAACCTCTTTCTTTTGTAAATTGGCCAGTCTTGGGTATGTCTTTATCAGCAGTGTGAAAATAGACTAATACAACATCCAATCCATCTTGTGTGTTTGTGAGTCTTTTTATTGACTTAAAGTTACTTTGCATATCTTTGTCTAACTCATTATTTCATGATTTAGCATTTGAAGTAAAAGGATAATTCTACTTTCCTTCTTTCCACATTTCTCAATGAGGTGGCTCACTGTCATCCTAATGTATCATCTCAATTTTTTATATACAGGTGAAAAAAACAGGTTTATAAAACCTTGACTATAACTCAGAAAGACTGGGGATTAAATTTTGGCTCCCTCACTTAAAAATTTCATGATTCATAACCAGTTAACTTTTTCTTGGCCTCAGTTTTCCTACTTGTAAAATGGGAATGATGCCTACCTCATGGAATAAAATTAAATTTAATGAGGTATTATGTATGTAAAGTACCTAGCACAGTGCTGGGTGTAAAACACAGGTGATCATAAATGCCCACTGGAGCAATTAGGTTCTCTCTGTGTCTTAGAAAGTTTATGCTGCTATAATAAAATACTTCATACTGGGTAACTTATAAATAATAGAATTTTTGGTGGCTCATGCCTGTAATCTCAGCACTTTGGGAGGCAGAGGTGGGCGCATCACTTGAGGTCGGGAGTTCAAGACCAGCCTGGCCAACATGGTGAAGCCCCATCTCTACAAAAAATACAAAAATTAGCCAGGTGTGGCTCCTGTTCCCTTATCACGGCATTCTTCTTGTTTTCATATTTATTTTCATTTATACGTTGACATAAACTTTTAGATATCTTCATTTGACATGTGACAATGGCCAAGAATCATGACAGATCTGTATAGGAATTAAAATGTCCATTACCAATTTTACTACCAAAAAATGGATTGAGTATTTATAATCTGGGAACATATGCATTTCCAAAATGGAATCCTCAACAGGCAGTGTACACAGGAGGATTAGGAGAGAGGAAAACCTAGTATATGCCATATAGTGTGCCAGAAATTTCTTACAGTTAGACCCATTTAACTGCACAACACTCCTAGGTTGGTGGCATTACTTTACCTAACAGACGCTAATTTTATTGAGATCTAAGTATGCTACTAACCTTTAGAAGTTCACATGATAAAATCGTAAGTTGACCATAAAATAAGCTTTTGCGTTCTAGGAACATTAGTTTTGAGGTTTTTAATTCAGAACCTATGATTATTTGATTTATTATTATAGACATGTTTTCATGTTTATATTTTTCATTACAATTACAAAATGAATTCCATAAAGCAGTATGGGGAATTTGTTTATAAATCTCATCAACAATCATGGAATGAGGAATATAAAGAGACAAATCTGAGGCTTCTGTATTGTAAGTCAACTCTATAAGGCCAATTTTTAAGTGAACTAAATTGTCCTGAAGGAAAAAGCCATCCAAACTCAATTCTGTTTTGAGGACTAAACCTAAGGAGATTAATATATCTCCGTATTTAAGAACTAGCTACTGTTTAAGGGAGCAAGTAAGCTTGGCAGACTATTCAATGATATCACAAAGAGGCTGAGTAAAGTAATGACATTCGATTCGATTGTGTGTACAGCAGATGGTACCACCGAAGAATAACACAACACACCCTGATATAGTATGGTGTAGAAAATCAAAACATGTTCATTTGTTCCATAAAATAGTGATATATAATATCATACTTTTGAATGATATGAAATAGAACATGGAAGTTCATGGATTTGTTTATCCAGTCAATATATTTATTAAACATCTCTACTGCGATGGATACTGTAAAGTAGCGGTCCCCAGTCTTTTTGGCACCAGGGACTGGTTTCATAGAAGACAATTTTTCCATAGACCAAGGGGCAGGGGGATGATTCTGGGATAAAACTGTTCCACTTCAGGTGATCAGGCATTGGTTAGTTTCTCATAAGGAGTCCGCAACCTAGATCCCTCACATGCGCAGTTCACAATAGGGTTTGTGCTCGTATGAAAATCTAATGGCCCTGTTCATTAGATTGGGAGGCAGAGTTCAGGTGGGAATGCTTGCCCAGTGCTCACCTTCTGCTTTGTGGCCTGGTTCTTAACAGGCCATGGGCTGGGGGCCCCTGCTGTAAAGGACATGATGACAAATTAGATACAACCTCTTCCTTTAGAGACATACAATCTAGGAGAGATGCAAGATATGGACACGTAAGTTCAAGTGTGAGGAATATGTTGATACAGCATAAAAGTAGTACCATGAAGTGCTACAAGATTTCAGAGGAGGGCTGTATCATGTTTGAACATGGCATCTAGGAAAGGCTTTACTGACTAAACGGCATTTTAGCTCTTCTGAAGTGTGGGGAGGAATTCAGCTGGCAGAGATGGGAGGGATTCAAATGAAGAGGAAGTAGGATGTCACAGGTTGGTTTAGGGAATGTCAGATAGGCCAGTTTGATAGAGGACAGACAATGTCTAAGGGACTGCAAGGCAAAATTGGGGGATGGGGGCAGTTTATGCAGGGCTCTCAAGGTCAGTCTAGCAGAGTGACAGAGCCACTTAAGGTTTTCTTCAGGGAATTACACAATCTATCTGTTCCTGTAAAAACTTAGAAGGACATGCTGGAGGGAAGAGATACTGGAGGCTGGAATTCCATTTAGGAGTCTTTTTTTAGTGGTCCAGGCATTTGTGTGATAAGAAAAAAGTAGAGGGGAGGAAACAAGCACTTATTAAGAGCTCATTATGTGTAAGGTGTTTCTTTAAAGTGTATTAGATATAACACTCCACAACAACTGTGAAAGGTAGATAACATCAACCCCAATGTTCAATTTAGGAAACTGAAGCTCAAAAAGATCAGTAGTGTGCCCAAGGTCACTGAGTTAGTTACAACAAGGTGGGGGTGGGGGGACAGTGGCAACTGAGACTTCAAAACCCATTTTATAATATACACCAGGTTGATTAGGGCCTTCCTTTCATAAGCTCCCTGAAATTCAGGATCAGCTGTTGAGGATTTTAGCTGTGCCTCTAGTACAGAACTAGAAATAATCACATATGGTAGGAGAATGATTCTGAC